>NC_073302.1:268697396-269330730 GCF_027595985.1 Sorex araneus | reverse complement strand
CAGAAGCCTAGATTTCTGAGTCACCCAAGTGACCACCAAGCCAGACACAACACATTTTAAAATCTAAAAATTACTTAAGATTCCTTGAGGGTTTGGGGACCATGCTGGCAGTGCTCTGGTCTTATTCCTGGCTCTGTGCTCAGAGACCATTCCTGGCAGTGCATGACTGGGGATCGAACTGAGGTCAGTTGAACACAGAGCAAGCACTTAACCCCTGAACTATCTCTCCAGTCCCATGAGAATTTCTCAAGTTTTAGAGGAAAATAAAAGTCCCCCAATATATCTCTCCTGTGGGCAATAAGTTCTGAAACTGTTGGGTGAGATTTGCTTAAATCTAAATAATAGTAAATAATTTAGTAGTAATGATTTTGTGATTAGTAGATTATTTTAACTTAAGGGGAAATGGGTTGAGAATGGCTATTTTGTAAAAGAACCAGTAGAGTTCTTACAGGTTTCTATTTGTTTTTGCACTGCCTAACAAGGCATTTTGAGAACAACGGCAGATATTTCAATGTTTCCCTGTATGTCAAACATTTTGTGTACATTATCTCAGTTTTTATGACAATGTTAAGCAACATCCCTATTCTACAGATAAAGTGTAAAGACTTGCCCAGGTATACATAAAATAAATTATAAGACAGCAATTTAAAGCCAGAATGGTACCAGAGATATAGTGAAGGAAGTGAGATGCTTGCATGTAGTCGACCCCATTGTAATCCCTGGCACTATTATATGGTCCACAGAGCAACAACAGAGATGACTCCTGAACACAGAACCAGGGTATCCTTTGAGCACCAAAGGATGTGCCCCAAACTGCCACCAAAGACATAAAGCGTCTGTTCTTTGTGAATTTAGTATCATATTGGGCCTCAGAGATGGTACAGGTACTAAGATTCTTGCTTTGTATGAATTCCAGGCTGTTAAACCCACAGAATCCCATGTTTCCCCAAACACTGCCAATGGTCACTCTTAAGCACAGATTCAGGAGTAGTTAGTGATAACTGCTGTTGTGACCAAAGTCTTCCCTCCAAAAAAAGAAAATCATTTTTATAAAATGCATTGTGTCACCTGTTGAAAACCCATTGTACAAATAATGGTAGCACTGTTGGAAATGGGAGGAGCCTGGGAATAATCTCCATTTACTCCCTATATTATGATCTGAAATTTCTCGCATAAGCTGCGGAGAAATAATGACCTTTAGATAGAGATTTAGTCTCTATATGCTTCTGAAGATCTTTGTGCATCTAATTATTCAATCTTTACTAGTCTGCAGATTCACTTATATAACAAATCAAAATATAGAAGTATATATATTCACATATATACAGTTCTGTTATATACAGTTCTATTATTGATAGAGATGGTTGTCATTTGTCAGATGGATCCCACGCTAGGTGATGATAGTCACATGATACTGTAACTGATGTGTTGGGTTTGCTTTCTCCTTGTAGCTGCTTCCCACCCTTAGTCTTCCTTCCCCACTTCCCAACTAAGATTAATTTTATGTGCTTTGTGGCTTTGGGAAGATATTTGGGATGAAAGGGCTGGGGTCACACCCTGACAGTGCTCAGGACATACTTCTGGATCTGTCCTCAAGGATCACTCCTGGCAGGCTTGAGGGACCATTATGGGATGCCGGGGATCAAACCCAAGTCAGCTGCTTGCAAGGTAAATGCCCTACCAGCCGTATACTCTCTCTAGCCCCGTGGGAAGGATATGTTAAAACCTTTCCAAGAGGAGTCACTTCCTGTTTGTGTTTTTTTATTATTGTAGATGCCACACCTGGTAGTCTCAAAGGTGGCCAGTGTCACCCCCTGATGCTGGGAGAAAGGAATCCTTAGGGTCACACCATATGTACTCAGGGCCACCAGAGCTGCACCTAATAGCCACAGTTCCAGGACCAACACAATGCTGGGCCTCAAACTCGGCACCTCTCACTTGTTAGACCTGTGCTCTACTTCTTCAACCACATCTCCAGACCTTCACTTCCTACCTACACTCTCCCAACCTGAATAAGTGCTATTAAATCATAACACTAACAATTTTACCATTGTACAGCAGAATAGTGCTGCAAATAATTATTTTTACTCTTAATTGTTTAATGCTCATAGCCAAGTTCTCTTAGATTCTATCAGGAATAATAGGATATCATAATAATTCATATTTTAGAATATTTCCTTCTGGAAGGCAAGGTGAGGCAGTGTGGCTAGTTCCAGCTAGTGTGTTCAGGGACCCAGGCTCAGCTATATGGGCATGAAGTTTTGATGCTCAAGCCCACTGAATGCCTGTCAAACCATGCGGTACTGGGGATCGAACTCCAGACCTCTGCCTAGAAATCCTGACTCTGAACCTTTCAATTGTCTCCTTGGGGAACTGATGTTTGATTTTTACTATTGGTGCTACTAATTTATAAATTTGATTAGATAAACTGTTGTTTTTTTTAAATCGAATTCCCTCCAAAATTCAATTTGCCACCGTCCTTTTGCATCTGGTTTTATTTTGAGGTGGTGGTTCTCAATTAATAGATTAAGATCTGCAGTCTACATACAATGGCTCCCAAGTCAGCTATCTCTGGCCAGATCTCAACGCTCTGCTCTAGCATTGCTTTTGTGTCTGAGAAGAGACACAGGCCCCAGGCAGTCTTCAAACAAAATATGCCCAGAAATAAATTCCCAAACCAACTGCCTTTTGCTTTCCTGTCTTTCTAACTAGATCACCATCTAACCCATTTCATATAAATCAAAAAAAAAAAAATCTAAGAGTTTAATCATCTTTCCCTAAATTCTATCCTGTCACTTCCATCTCTTGAAATCGCGTTCAGTCAAGCCCCGTCTACCTTTCCCTGACACTTCCTTTGTTGGCAACCTCATTACTGAACATGCTAGTCCGGCCGTCTGCCACACCCACCCAGACCTTTCCACCTCGCCTCTTTCTGATAGCAGCATTTGTCCGTTATTTGAACAAAGGCTGCCAATAAATGGACCAGAGCAAACACCTGTCCTAAGACTGTAGCCAGTGATTAATGAGGTCACTTAACTCAGAACATTCTGTTCAAAAGAGGCAGCAGCATCTAGCAGATTAATTCCTTCCGTGCTTTAGATGGGGAGCACAGGAGGAACTGACCTATCCCCGCAAAGAGGACGCCAGAGCAGATAGGCTGAGCGGAGCCCAGAATATTTGAGTGAGGAAAAGAGGAAGAACTTGGTCCTTGGAGGTGCCGAATCGTAGACAGAGTAATGATTACAAATCGGGTTCTTGAGGGCGAATAAATGGCGAACACTCACTCCGATTAAGGAAATGAGTTTCTGTGCCTTGTAACCAGAAGAAACTGGCCAACACAGATGGCAGGATCAGGGGCTTTGCAGTCAGTGTCCTAGAGGGACACAATCGGTATCACAACCACAATAGGTTGTGGAAGATTAGATCAATCATTCCAGGACCGAGGAACATGACATCTATGTAGGGAAAAATCCAAGTAGAAACTATCCTGTTAAAGCCCAGCTTTGGTTCCTTTGTTGTTGTTGTTTTTTCTTTTTGGGTTACACCCAGCGATGCTCAGGGGTTACTCCTGGCTCATGAGCTCAGGAATTACTCCTGGCGGTGCTCAGGGGACCATATGGGATGCTGAGAATCGAACCTGGGTTAGCCGAATGCAAGGTAAACACCCTATCCACTGTGCTATTTCTCCAGACCGGGTTCCTTTGCTTTTATTTTGTTTTATTTTTAGTTTGAAGGAGGGGATAGGGTGGGGGTTGTTGTTGTTTTTTAATCCCACCCAGTACCTTTGTTCTAAAGCCAGTCTATGAAACATGGAAAGGCAAGGAAAAATCTCTCTCTCTCTCTCTCTCTCTCTCTCTCTCTCTCTCTCTCTCTCTCTCTCTCTCTCTCTCTCTCTCTCTCTCTCTCCATCTTTCCCCCTGCTCTGTGCTTTCTAGATGATAGGCATCAAAATGTGTAAAGTGGTTACATTAGGACAGTGAAAATACAAGAGACTTTGGAGATATTTCAAATGACTTGTATTTTGTGGGGGAGGGTCCACTAACAAGTACACAGAAAGGGTTTAGGGATAAAGAGATAAGAACGCAAAACTCAAACGATGAAATCAGAGAAAATGAGACTCAAGAACAGCCGCAGCCACACTGGCTGACTGCCTCTCCTGTGATTAGACTGTGGCAGTGGGGAAGGCACACGTGCTGGTCCCAGGTTGCCTGGCTGAAAGCAGATAAGGGAACACAGGGCCACCATATGACTTGGCTTCAGGAAACCCTTTCTGTTTGTAACCAGTATTCTGAGACCACTTAAAATCAGATCCAAAACTAATAGTTCCCACTGCTGAATTGCAACGTCAAGCTGAACTGTCTCACGTGCCAGGTTTGTATGGTTCAAATTAATGCCCTGCTTGGCAAAGACAGTCCTGCTCACAATTGGAACCATCTGAGAAGAGCAGAGCTGTCTGGCTTCCCTGAATCCTTGGTCCTGTGAATTGCATCTTCACATTCATCTGTTTTCCCCAAGGCTGTAATGAGGTCCATGCTGGTCATGAGAATTCAAATACAGCATTAGATCCAATGATGTGGAAAATCAGAGGATAGGGCACAAAAGAATACTATCAGGAAATGAAGTATAGGCCTCATCTCAGGAGAATGCAAAGAGCTTTGTGAGAATATGCAGGCATGAATTTTACATTTGCTCAACCAATAAGAAAAATGTAACTTGAGAAGTTCCAACCATTTTTGTTTTTTAATTTTGGGGTGACAGAGAAGAGGCTAAGGGTTTTACAATCCAGGCTCAGCCTGAGCCCTGTGGTATCTTGTAACCAAAAAGGTGTGACTAGCACAGGCAGAGAGCTGGGGTAGGCTTACAGGTGACAGACCTTTACATAAACAAGAATTTGGTGATAGGGTTGTGGGTGATCGAGGGACCCCAATAACGACTGTTCCCAAACAGTAAATTTGGATCTGCAATCTATATACAAAGACTCTTGAATCAATCCTCCCCAACCAGAGCTCCAGTAGGGGGCAGCCTTCAGTGGTTCTAAGCGGACGAGCCGTGTCCTACTAACAATGAAGAATCCAACCATCAATGTTCACTTAAGAAAAGAATTAGATGTGATGCAGAAGGTTAGACTCCCATCTCTTTCCCTGTGTCCTGTACAACTACTCCAAACTAGGTTCCCTATTTGGTCTAAAGACCAAACTTTTGAACTGTCACTGTCACTATCATTCCATTGCTCATCTACTTGCTCGAGCGGGCACAAGTAACGTCTCCATTGTGAGACTTGTTGTTACTGTTTTTGGCATATCAATATGCCACAGGTAGCTTGCCAGGCTCTGCTGTGCGGGCGAGATACTCCAGTAGCTTGCCGGGCTCTCTGAGAGGGACAGAGGAATCGAACCCAGGTCGGCCGTGTGCAAGGCAAAGCCCTACCCGCTGTGCTGTTGCATGCAAGGCAATTACCCTACCCACTGTGCTATAATATAGCAAAACATTCTCAGAATAAAAAGTGCTTTTCTGACCAGAATTCACAGATAATGAAAGAAAGCAACCACTTAAAGAAACAGTGGACCAGGGATGTAATGTCAGTGATGGAGGATCTTCCTTGCATATGTGAGCCACCAAATTCTACTAGCATCATCCAACCTTGCTTAGTGCAATACCATCACAGTTTTATGCAATGCTTGGTACCACAAGCGTAGCCCCCAATACACCATTACAATAAAGTAAATCATGCAAGTTCATTAGCATTGAGTAAAAATGGTAGGAGAAAATAGGCATGACATTTTTCACTGCTTTGGACTCCAAAGCTAAAAGAACCAAATTAGGAATCAGTCCAGGAAAGATCATATTGGCAGGGAAAAAGAAAAAAATATATATACAAAGAATCTATAAATTAGAATAAAGAAAACTGACTGAATGGGCTGTTCCATTAATAGGTGTGTATTGACAAAGAGAAGAACAAAAACTTCATGAGATTGAAACCATATCATCAACATGAAGTTCATCATGGCTTTGATGTTGGTGATTTCTCTATCCAGTTTGTACATGAAACAATCCTCTTTTCCTGAAGGATATCCTAATCAGTCTGTTTATCTTCAGTTTTTTTCCCTGCCCATCCTACCCGCCATGTAACTTCTAGGAAATACTTCTAAAATAAGATCTGATTGAGTCATTCTGTCTTCAACCTCATCCATGATATTCACTGTAGACATTTTACATTCCCACTTTGAGGGCACCTTGCATCTTGGCTCCCAACCCTGGTTCCTCAAGCATAGGTTCTCTATCAACTAAGTTATCTTAAACACAGTTGTGCCTTCCCTCATCATTTTCTTCCCAAACCAGCTTAGTTCTATGAATCACTCCTGACACACTCTCATTCTGCACATCTCTTCTTAAGGTCTTAAGATCATGACCTTCTTAGGACCCTCATCACTCGCCATATCTATAAGATATTTCCTTCCCCCTCTTCATCCCTAGCACCCAGCTCTTTTATTTATGATACGAATTATGTTTGTGTCTCTGGTTATACTTTTTTTCTCTACAGGAATATACCTCCTTAAGAGTGGGAAGAATCTTACTAAATCTGAAAATCATCTTTGAATCTATAGCACCTGGTACCAAACTGGGATACTGAAATGTTTATTGGGAGAATGACTAGTGGTCATTCTCGTCATCTGACACTGATGATAATCAAAACCTGAGATTGTTCAAATAAAGTCTCTGCAAAGTCAGGGTGCAAGTCACCACCTCCAACTCTTGTCATCTTCCCCAAAAGTGTAAACTCTTGAAAAATAGAATGACAAATGGGAGCTCAATTTTTAGTTTTTTGAGGAATGTCCATATTGTTTTCCCAAAACAATGTGGGCCCAGTCCACATTCCCACCAACAATGAAGGAGAGCCCCTTTCTCCTCACATCTGTGACAGCACTGGTTACTCTTGTTCTTTGGGATGTTCCAGTCTCTGTGGTATGAGATGCTATCTTTTTGTTGTTTTGATTTGTATTTCCTTGATGATTGGTGATGTAGAGTATTTTTCCATGTGCCTTTTGGCCACTTGAATTTCTTCTTTCAGGAAAACTCTGTTTAATTTCTCTCCCCATATTTTTTATGGGGTTGGATTTTTTTCTTATAAAGTTCTACCAGTGTCCTAAATAATTTTTATATTAACCCTTTATCAGATGAATATTTGATAAATAATTTTCCCATTCTTTGGACTGTCTTTGTATCTTAGACACCATTTCTTTCAAGATGCAGAAGTTTTTTAGTTTCATGTAGTCCCATCTCTTTATCTTTGCTTCAACTTGCTTGGTCAATGGTGTTTCATCTTTGAAAATGCTTTGAGCTTTAATATCATGGGGTTTTTCCTACATTTACTTCCATGTACTTTATGGGTTCAGGTCCAATATTGAGGTCGTTAATCTATTTTGATAAAATAGACTTTTTATCTATTTTGACTTTTGTGCATGGTGTTAGAAAAAGGTCTGTGTTCATTTTTTACATAGAGCTGATTAGTTTTCCCAGCGTCACTTGTTGAGGAGGCTTTGACCCAGTAATACCACTCTGCAAATATACCCTGAACACACAGGGTTCAGGCCCCAAAACATACAGCAGAGATGTCACCTGCACTTCAATGTTCATTGCAGCACTATTCACAATAGTCAGAATCTGGAAACAACCCAAGTACTCAAGAACAGATGACTGGATAAAGAAACTATGGTGCATCTACACAATGGAATACTATGCAGCTGTTAGAAAGAATGAAGTCATGAAATGTGCTTATAAATGGATTGACATGGAGAGTATCATGTTGAGTGAAATGAATCAGAAGGAGAGGGACAGATATAGCCAAGGTGAGGATAAACAGGGGCCAAGATGACAGGGATGACAGGTCAATGGTTAGTAGCGTGCCACAAGAGTGTGTGTGGGGTAAAGGGCACAGGTAAAGAGATATACCTGATAACCTTTCATTATCTGTATTGCAAACCATAAGGCCAAAAATGAGAGAGAGAGAGAGAGAGAGGAAAAGTGCCTGCCACAGTGGCAAGCATTGAGACAGGGTGGGGAGGCATGAGGGACAGTGGGACCATTGGTGGTGGGAAAAGTACACTGGTGAAGGGACAGCTGTTGGAACATTATATGATTGGAATCCAATCATGACCAACTTTGTAAATGTGCACATCACTGATTCAATTAAAATAAATTAATTAATTAACTTAAAAAATAGATGACATTTGCTTCCCTTTCCCCAAGACATAGTACCATAATTTGGAAAAGAAAAATTCCTGTCTCCATCAATAAGCTAGCCATGATTCATATTATTTTTCATTTATTTCATCAAAAATATTGGATAAAAGAGTTGAAGTGATAGAGCAACCCACCTAGTTAGAGAGTACATCTTTAGGTCCTAAATATTCTAATTCTGCTCCTCTGTTTATTTTTGGAAGCTGACATCCTTAAGACATCTGTGGAATATTTTAACAAGCCTTTACTACGAGTGTACAATATGTCAGGCATGATTTTTATTGTCACAATTTATTCTCTGTATGGCAGGATCAATAATTTATGCACTACCAGTCAGGTATGAAAGAAATGCAGTTTATTTCCTACATCTAATTTAATTTTGCTCTCAAGCTATGACACTGCTGGATAATGGGAGAAAACATGGGTGTTGAATGACAGTAGATAATCTTTATTGAGCTATCATTTCAGAGTAAATCTTCAGTCCTTCTAGCTCCATCCCTATTCCCCAAAGAGTTCTTAGATCTGTGAGGAGTTTCAATACCATGAGTTACTGGGACAAAAGGTATTTGGGGACCATGTGCACAGACCCCAGGAATGAAGGGCCATAAAATCCTTGTGTATCTCTAGAATAATTCTCTTCATATGAGTCTAAGGAACCGAGTCTGCTTCCGGGAGTCTTGCAGGCTTTCTCCCACTTGTTGCACGAATCTTTGAGACTTTGAGTCTAAACTTTTTCTGTTTTGGACAGCCTGTGATCCTAGATGCCAACTTTATAGACCTTCGCTAACACAGAGAATTAGGGGGACGAAGTGGGGATGGAAAGATAAGTTAGGAAAGTAACTAAAAAGACACATAGTAAAACAACTTATCCTCTGGAGCCCTAAGAGGTTGGGGGTGCTCAGCCGCTAAAAGCGCCTGCCTGGGACTGGTGAGACTGTAAGCTTGATCCCCAGTGCCACACACCTGCACCTAGTGCAGTCCCAACAATCCTGCTTCTGGGACCCTGCCACACCAATGCTGCAGTAGAGCATGGAATACCAGCAGCAACACAGCTACAACGGCTGCTTGAGCAGTGCAGCCAGGATTGTGACCCCCTAGAGCGTACATGTGAGAGCATCACGGAGACCCCTGGCAAGCTTTGTGAGACTACAACTGGCATCTGTCAGAGCACCAGAACTAAGTGAGCATGACCCCCGACAAGCACTGCAGCTAATGTGTGCCTCCCCCCAGGAGCACCACCATAAAATGTGAAAGCACTCAAAATCAACTATGCCACCACCAGGGAGAACCACC
The DNA here is from genome assembly GCF_027595985.1 of Sorex araneus. Taxonomy (NCBI): domain Eukaryota; kingdom Metazoa; phylum Chordata; class Mammalia; order Eulipotyphla; family Soricidae; genus Sorex; species Sorex araneus. Next base: position 269,321,199 of record NC_073302.1, on the reverse strand, counting down.
ACCAAGCCTTAAGGGGCCTCCAATAGCGAGAAAGGGAAAAGATGCTGGAAATGTGATGTTCTGCCTTCTCTGTAGAAAATTGCATCTTCCCTGGAGAAGGCCTTCAGGGAGACTGTTGTATGTCAATCTCTCTCCCATAGCAAGGTCTATTGTGCCTTCTGGGTCGGTCTCTCACAAGTTGTCTCTCAAGTTGTCTCTTTTGCCAAAGACTTAGCAGGGGAGGGTAACAGATTTTCCAACCTTGTCTTTCTAGAAGAATTGTGTATCTGTGACTCTTCTAAGAACCCTCATCCTATTCTGAAGAGTACCAGCCACATGACCTCATCTAATTAAATGTGAACCAAATCTTTTTTTTTTTTTTTGTATAATGTAGGAGCCTATAAAGAGTGATCCCTGAGCCCAGAACCAAGAGTAAGACCTGAGCACCATGGGGTGTGACCCCAAGACAAATGAAAAGATCAACAACAAGTAAAATTCTCCTAGAAACGCCCATAGAGTATTAACTTTAATTCTAGGTTGAGCCACATTTCCTCTCAGTGTCTGCTAGAGAGCCCAGCAAGCTACTGAGAGTGTCCCACTTGCATGGCAGAGCCTAGCAAGGTCCCCATGGCATATTCGATATGCCAAAAACAGTAACAAGTCTCACCATGGAGATGTTACTGGTGCCTGCTCGAGCAAATCGATGAACACGAGAGGACAGTACTACAGACAGTGCTATGCAGGAGTACTGCTATTCAGCCACTGATTAAGCTGATTGAATTGGGCATGAACTTCACATTGCTGTTTTTTGATTCAGAATGTTAATTTTATTATTATTATTATTAGTATTAGTATTAGTATTCTCCCCCTTTTTTTTGATTCACCGTGAGATACAGTTACAAAGCTTTCATGTTTGAGTGTCAGTCATACAATCATCAAACACCCATCCCTTCACCAGTGCACACTTTCCACCACCAAAATCCCCAGTATTCCCCTAATCTTTTCCCAAAGATTGGGCCTCCAAATATGCTCACAGGGAACTTTAGAGCAGTCCACTGCAAATTGCCCAGCACACTGCCACCAGGGATTTCGAACACTTCTTCCCCAGCTTCCAAAACATCTGGGTATGGGTGGCAGGCCATCTCAAAGGACCGCCGGTCAGCACCTTCCCACGACCACAGGCAGGGTCGCCTTGGCCTGGGACATGCTACGCTCCACCGAGTACTTGAGTACTTCTTGGAGGTGGTCTAGAATCCGCCCAGACAGCGCAGAGGGAAGACAGAGCAAGCCACGCCCTGCTGGGGTGCAGTTTTCTCTAATATTTTTTCCTCAGAGCACTCAGGCCACACCCAGCTCTGCCGGGATTTTGGCCTTAGGCTAAAGCAAGGGCGCCCCCCTTCCGGGCTCTCTGCCCAGGGGTCTCTCTCCATGTTCTCTCTCACCTTTTCTCTATTTGGGGTTTATACGGAACAGAAGGGATTTTTATTTTTCCTTCTCCCTCTCACCCTCCCACCCCTTTTTCTTTTTTCTCCCTTTCTCTCTCTGGCATTAAAAAAAAAAAAAAAAAAAAAAAAACTCTTTTCATTCTCTAAAAGGCTCAAGTCTTGCTGGAAAAAAAAAAAAAATTAAGTTGGCTTTGGAACTCAAAGCTGATCAATGCCTTCTTTGTTCCAGATGGCACCGCCCGCCTCTGGAAGGCCAACTGCCATTGACAAAATGGGTGGGGAGCCTTAGAGGCAAAAAAAAAAAAAAAAGCACAGGATATAAAAATATTTCATAAAATGCCTATTAAACTCACATCTGGGTGACACAAATTGGAGTAATTATGAAGGATTTTAACACCCTTCATCACTATTGCATTATACAGGCGAGCTTAATAATGCAAAAATGGCACTTTGGATGGAATTACGGAAACATTTCTGTATTCCTTTACTGTGTGCTTACACTGGCACAGAGTTTGCATGGTTTTTTTTTTTATGTATATGAAGCCAAAAACATTATCACTTGAAATTATACAAGTTATTCGTTGCATTTGGGGAGGGATGCAAACTATTGGAGAATTCATTTTTAACTGAGTGATTTTCATACAGTCCTGGAATCTTAAATTCACATACCAATTAACCTCTGCTTTACTCCTAAAAACTGAGTTGCCCAGAGAAAATTGGATAGTTTTTTCTCAATATTCCTATTATTTCAAAAATTACTATTTTTGAAAAAAATGCCTACAAATTTACTTTATAGAATCCAAAATAACTCTCAAAAGTAACAAAAAAATCTATACATTTTGCCTATATGTATTTTTCTATATATATCATCTTCCTGTATCAATTATTTATCATGACCACATGAATAATTCTTGTCATTATTTCTATTTCAATGGCTATTATATACTTTAAAGTTGCTGTAAAAAAAAAATAATACATTCTAGTTTCCCAAGAACTTGTCTCTTTAAGACTTACAGCTGAATGTGGGTCATGTTCATTGTGCTATTCGAAATTTTTGCTCAGGGCTGGAATAGCAAAGAAACCAAGTAAGTATTCACCAAATTAATTAAGTATTGGGATTGGAAACTCATCTTCCCCAAACTTCTACTGTGCACCTCTGCCTTCATGTGAATACTGTTTAAATTAAACCAATTTAATTTATTAAACTAATTTAATAAATAAGATGTAGGAAATACACACTTTTAAAACAAAATTAAAAATTCCTGTCTACAGAATTTTGGGCAATACATTCTCAGAATTTTGATCAGAATCCAGGTAGGAAAGAGATATTATTTGAGAGAGAATGTAATAAGATATTACTTTTCCAGAGTGTGGTCTGAATGTAGAAAAACTATAAACACAGGACAACAACACAGAACTGGTTGCAAGGGGCACTTTAACCTCAAGCTGAAAGAAGTAGCTGGTGCACAGACCAGATAGAGCATTCTTTCCTTGCAGGAGGTGACCTCAGTCCAATTTCTGCCACCACACGGTTTCCTGAGCACAGCCAGGAAAGATCCCTGAGCACAGAACAGGAAAGAGTTTCTGAGCACCACCAGGCATAGCCCCCCAAATACAATAATTAAAACCTAAAAGTAAATTTCTTAAAAGTCAGCGGAATAGAAACTCATGTTGAAAAGGCTCTAGCTAAACACGAAGAAGTCAAGCTACATACAGACACAAACATGCATTTCTGCTACGAATAAAAGTCGTTATTTAAGCGACCTCAAATTCATCCTTCTTATACATGACTACTGTGATCTCTCATGACAACAGTGTCATCATCACGTAACTCTGGGTTAGCAAAAGGAGCCAACCCAAAGGTGCTCCCTGCACCCTGCAAGAGGAGAGCCCAGAGAATGAACCTCCGACATTGACTCCTCATCCTCCCTCTGCTATTCTCTTGGTATTCCCATTGGCAAGATTTGACGGAGGTCAGAGGCTTGGGAAGGTTGCTGCTGTTCTCATGAGGAGGGGGATGGGGGGGATGAAGGAGGGGGATGGTGGGGGAAATGAGAGGGGAGGGGAGAGGGAGGGATTCAAAAAGACTGGAGGGGACAGGAGAGCAGGGAGGGGGGGGAGAGGAGGGGACAAAACAAAGCTAGAGGTAAAACAAAGGCATCTTACACACGTGCTGCGTGCAAAGCTTCCTCTAGGAAGCACAGGTCTCCTGTGTGTTCATTAAAACCTTTCACACCTGGAGTCTGCTTAAAAAGTATGAGAGCTAACCAAAGGATATGTACATGCTTATCAACAGTAATGGAACTTGTCCTATTGTCTTTGCACAGTAGCTCCCGGTATTTCTTTTGTGGGTTAAGCTGTTGGGGTCACTCACACCCAAGGAAACTCAATGACTATTTCCTGGGGGTTGCTCCCAAATGATGGTGGTGGGGGGCAATCATGCAGTGCCAGGAATCAATCCCAGGCCTCCCGCATGCAAAAAAACATGCACACTCTAATATAACACTAGGCTGGAGAATTAGCCCTTTGAGTTATCCCCCACACTGGTATTCCATTGATGCTTTTATTTTTGAGTTTTTTTTATAATGTGCCAGGCCTCATATACCCCCAGGTGGGAGCAAGTATGTCGTGTTCTGTGACTATTTGTCATACAGTCTTTTTGGACAAACACAGCTATCATCTTCTTGGACCCTGCGCTCTGGTAGATGCATAAGCTCTGTTAGGCCAAACAATCTCCTCCAGATGAGATCTGGTTTGGAAGAGAACAGGGAAGCACAAAGGCTGCAGGACCCTCTTTTACTGGTGCTAGAGCAGCAGGATTCACAGCTGGAAGCTACCTTTCTTGGCCCTGCAGTGCCCAGGCCCAGAGTTAAAAGATATACTAGGACACATGCAAAACCTGAAGGATTTATTTGAACAAAAATCTATTCGAATTGCTTAGCATCTGATCTAGAAGTTAAAGGAGCCCAAGTTGTTGCACAAAAAATGTAAAATATTTATAGGAAGAGAGGACGTGAAGAAACAAGCTACATTGGACAAAGGCCGGCTTGGTTGTTACAAGGTCTCAAGGAGACTTCTGTCTAGTGCTCCTCAAGCAATGTTTGATTGATTCATTTTAAGATTCCTTTTCTGGGAGAGCTGAAATCATAACTAACTGAAGTCTCTGTCTGGTGATGTGGGGCCTAGCATTTGAGGCCTGCTGTCTTGTTTTCTAAGGCCAGCAGGAGCTAAAATTTAGCAATTTTTTTCATACTGAGAAGTCATCATGTCTGGTATTTGGACCCTACCAAAGACTCTGCCAACCATCTTTAATAATTTTCTTTACTCCGAAGCTAGCAAAATTACGTGTGCTCGCACACTGCCAAGACAGCCGAGAAATCTCTTAAGTGTAAAAGTTCGTGCCCAGTTCACTCCCATGATGAGCTCTTGACCCCCTCTGGCTGCTCATTCACCTATAAGTTCAGCAACAAACTCCTCAAAAGAAGGAAAAATCCTGAAGACATGCTTGAGAGCGTTGGGGCAAGGAGATCATTATCAGATGAGAAGCTTGTATAGATCCAACTGTATCTATGAAAAAGGAATCCGATTATTTTTAGATGTAGGAGGAGAAAAAAAGAATGTCTGGGAGTCACTGCTATCTTAAACCAACATCTCTCCTCTCTTTGAGCATCTTTAAATGTGTTACTTGGATGTCAACTTTTACCATTGGATTTCATGGGATGTTTGTTATTCCTATAGAGTTCCCCATTCTTGGACTCTACAGGTCATAGAAATTGATAAGTGGTCAAGGATTTGTTCCCAGACAAGGGTTTATGAGGACTTATGCTCGAGACCAAGGGGGCCGGCACAGAAGACAAGGCTTGCTGACTGGCTCCCTGAAGAGAGCGGATCTGGCTTTAAACTAGAAGGGAATTTGAAAGCCTTCCTCCAATCCAGCCACTTCCTTGTCTGTTGCCAGGAAACGTTGCACTGGATCCAGGAACTGAGCCTGACCCGCTGATCTGCGCATGCCTGTTTGGGGTTTATCGCACGCCTCTCAAATGCTGGACACAGCTATTCACGGGCTAGTGGAGATCACACCTACCCCACTAAGATGCCAGAGTTGTTCCTTACCTTCCACCCAGGAAGGTTCTATATAGCAGCCAAAGGGCTTCCAACTGCACGGGGCTGAAGCTCAATATCTCCCAAATGGGGGTTTGGTTTCAAAGACCACCTACTTTGCCCCGAAGTGTGTGTGTAGGCTGTGGTCTTTGGCCTGGTGTCATCCTGTGTCAGAAAAGCTCTTTACCTTGGTCTGAGGAATTTACAGATGGGACTTCTTGATTAGGGCGAAGGGGCAGTCGACTCCTTCAGCCAACTCAGTGACATCACATTAATTTTTCAGGGGTGATTGCATAATTTTCCATAAAATATGGCTCTATTCATTTTTTTTCTTTGGTTCCCCAATTTATGCATGCTTTGCACACAAAACTCACACTTCCTTCAGTTTTTTCAACCATCCCTTTCAAAGACCAAAAATATCATGGAGACTTTGAGGCATACACACACACACACACACACACACACACACACACACACACTATCATATACAATTTTTCCCTCATATTTTGCCTTCTTTGGGCCTCCCTTTTCTCATTCTTCCTTCCCAAATTGTCACCAAGTCTTCTGTTCTCTTCAACAAAAAGAAAGAATGCCATTTCCTTACAACAAATATATTTATTCAAGCCATTAAAATGTTCAAGAGAAAAAGGGGAAACACACACACACGCACACACACACGCACACAGTCCTCAGAAGACTATAACAAAAGTGGAAGAAACCAGGCTAATGAGCACAAACATACATTTCTGTTACAAATACAAGTAGCCTTTTGAATTATTTAAAAAGGATGCATTTGCAATGGCCAAACTTTTCCTTTTGACAGAAAAGGACTGGAAGAAAAGAAAAGAAAGGAAAGCCTGAGGTAGTAGGGCAGGAGTTGAAGTGAGGAAGCTGCTCAGGGAGAGAGCAGAGGCCACACTTAGAACTGTGGCTTCACAACTTTTCTAACTCTCAGAAAAGAACTTTCTGGGCCAGACACATAGTGCCTGAGTAAGGGCCTTGTCTTGCATTCAGTCAACCCCTCACACTGCATGGCCTCTTAGCACTGCTGGGAGCAACCCTAAGCACAGCTGGATGGGGCCTCAAGAAATAAATGAAGAAAATAAGAGTTCTCAACGTATTTCTCACTAAGAAATTTCAATGTTGGGGAGTGTGGGAGAAGGGAAGACCAGACACAGCAATGCTCAGGTCCTACTTCTGGTTCCGTGCTTGCTCCAAAAACTGTTCAAGGGACCACATGGTGCTAGGGACTGAGCCTGGGCCGTGGCCCTTTGATCTCTCTCCACCCTAACCCAGAAATCTCTTTCAATTCTGAGCTGTCTGTGTAACAATCGAGGAGGTGACAGCAGGTAGGTGAAGAACAAAGTCCCTTCAATGTTAAGTGTTTATCTTTGAAAATCTGTGGAGTTTTTTTTAAAAAAAAATAGTAATAAGGATCATTCCCGGCGATGTTCTGCTTGGAATAGGCCTGATAATTTGGTGCTCAGACCCAGGAGGAAGTGGGGTCGCCAAGGCCACTGTGGAGGCCTTGGTGGGGGACAGGGAGGAGCATAGAGGAGCTACTATAGGACCGGAATTGAACACAGGCCCTCAAATATGCTCACCAGGTGCTCTATCACCTATCACCCATATTTTTTATTATTTTTTAAATTTTTTTACTTTAATGAATCATCGTGAGATACATTTATAGACTTACATTTTCATGATTGCTTTTCAGTCAAACAATGTTCAAGTACCTGCCCCTCCACCAGTGCCCATTCCCCATCCCTAGTGTTCCCAGTATCTCTCCCCCGACCCTCACCCCGTCCCACCTCCTGCCTCTGTGGCAGGCACAATCCCTCTTACTCTCTCTATCCTTTAGGGTGTTATGGTTTACAATACAGGTAACAAGCACTCATCCTGTTTGGTCCAGAGTCTACTTTCAACATGCATCTACTATCGAGAGTTATCCCTCCGAGCATCATTTATTTAGTGGTCCTCTCTCCATCCCAGCGACCTTTTCCCCCCATGCATGAGATCGGCTATCAAGTGATGGTCGCCCATATTTTTTAATTACATAGAAAAAGCCATCATTTTCAACAGCTCACCCCAACGTGTCATAGCATAAAAATTATCTCTACTTGGTGTGCAACCATGTCCGTACATGCATTGAACGCAGAGTCTCAGACACTGTGCTACAGTGCCTGGTTCATATGTCTCCTTTCTAACATGAATCCTTCAAATGCAGGTTGGAACTTTACCATCAAATTGGCAGCTCAGACGTATTTTATAAGTGTGTCAAACTATCAAAGTATAAAGTAATGAAACTGATTCTCATGCCACATACAAAAACCCATTTCATTACCTTGTAATGGCATCTCATACAATGTGAAGCCAAGGCATAATAAACTTTCATAAATCATATTACCAAGACTCAGCACCTTACAGATTTACACAACCTACAGATTCAATGGGTGTTTTTAGACTTCTGAAAGTGATTTCCCCCCCTCCCCGCTTTGGTCAGAAAAACTAGGGGCTGTTCTGTTATTGCAGACGGAAAATCAAGTTTAATAGACTAGTTTAAACTATTATGTCTGCTCTTAAGAGTTTAACATTAAGTGACTTTTTTAAATACATAGGGGAATTTGCAAAAGGAATTGAATTAGAATAACCACTTTCCAGCAGAATTTGGAGGAGGAAGGGATGATACTGATTAATGATTTGATTTGGTTTCGTTTTATTTGGGGGCCACACTGAATGGTGTCCAGGCTTACTACTGGTGGGATTCAGGACCCCATGAGGGGTGTGGTGGACGAACCCAGGTCAGGTACATGCAAGACATCCACCTTATTCTCTGTACTATCTCTCCAGATACTAATAGATTTTTTTCTGCTTTCACTAGAAGTCTAGCGTGGGTAATTTGCTATTATTTTTTTGTTAAAGAGAGAAGATATTAAATATAGTCGATATTCAAGGTATTCCTCTTGATTTGTTCTTCTGGCTCTCTGGGAAAGATTAAAATCCTCCAGTGCATATCCATTTGCTGCCTTTCCTTTCCAGGCCTTAATTATCATAAGCCTGAATATGTGCTGAGATTTTAATGAATCTAAAGCCATGACGTCCTGTCAACATAGGTGATTGAACTGAAAGGAGAAAATCCCACTCCTCCACAATCTAATTCCAAAAGTATAATCATATAAGAATCCAAAGGAGGAAATTGGTTTGTTTGAGAAAGTAAAAATAATTACTGAATGGGGATCATTAATGCGTAAAAAAGTACAGCGTTTGTCTACATATACAATACATATCTCCCCCTCGAAATGACCCATCTGTGACTGTAGAAATTTTTGATGCAAGGTTGTTTAGGAAGGATGCACTGTGTGAATCAGAGGCTCCATAGTAGCGAACCTGTCTGTGAAGTGGAACCAGGTAGCCACTTAGCATGAATTTCTAAAGAGCAATTCTAGGAAGAATTCAAGATCACTTATTTCCTTAAAGCAAGAGACCTTCTGAATCTGAGATACTGAAGTTCCTGACCCCGCCTAACCTGGAAAAGAGTGGGCATCATATAAGTCAGACCCTGGAGACTAAGAAGCAAGACAGAACTGATTCCCTTTCAAGATTGCATCAGAAAATTTTGGTGCTAGTTTCTTAGGTGGAAAGAAAACACATGTAACTCTAGAAAACAAAATGGGTTTGCACAGCTTTGGATGTTTGTAGTCTGTGACAGTGAGTGGTCAAGAAGGGGAAAAAATATTCCCCTAATAAATGTAATAGGAAGGGAATTTCAGGCACGGTTTTGCCAGATAGAAAATGATAAATCAACCACCTGGATACCACAAGTGCCAAGCTCTTTGTATCTCCTGGTTAATCCCAAATCAGAATATACTGCCTGTCATATGCTTCACATAAAGTCTTTTGAAAAGGAAATTCATTAGTGAGACAGAGAGAGTTCACAATATAATGAACCCGACATTTATTGACTAAAATGATGGCAGACCTGGCTTTTTAGTTATTTGGATTAACATTAAGAGACTCCTAATTTCTGGCTTCAAAAGCATATTGAGAGCAGACTAATGTGCAGTAGTGCCCTGCATTTCTAGAGGTCATATGTAGCATAACCCCAGGCCCCAAGAACACATCTGGGAATCCAAACAAAACTTGCAAAAACAGACTTTGAACACTGAGTACATTGTTTGCACAAAGCTTCTAGACTTTCATCTAAAAGAAGCAGTTAATATGGTCATTGAATACTAGATCTTTCTATAAACAGTCAATGGCCTGAGTTACTTTATCAGTAAAACACAAAGAACAATATCTACCAAATGGGATCCCTATAGAGATTTAATAAGATGCTGCAATAAAAACATATTCCTACCAGAGAAAAAAGGCATGTAATAAATGGTAGCGATTAAAGTCATTATCTTGAAGACTAAGAATATCTTTTATTCTCTCCTTCAAATGATAAAATATTAATTGAAAAAATACAGCCAAGAGTATATTCACAGACACTAAAAGCAACAACTGAAAAAAAGTTTTCAGAAAAACAATGAAATCTTAGGGGTTATAGCCATAGTAGAATGGTTAGAGCACTTTCCACACATGAGGATGACCTGGTTTGAACACTGGCACCACATCTGGTCCCTCCAGCCTGGCAGAAGTAATGGCTTAGAGCAGAGACTCTCTGCCTAGCTACAGCCATGCTTGAGGCCCCTCTCCATATGTTCATACAGGCCTCACGCATGAAGGTACCGGCAAAGGAACCCAGGTGTGTGTAATTTCATCAACGGTCAGCACCCAGAGACTTAAAAGCAAGCTCCCAGAAGTGATATCTTGTAGCCTACTTCTCCCTCTGGGAGAAACTGGCAAGCTTCTGAGAGTTAACTGCCCACATGGGACAGCCTTGCAAGCTTCCCATGGTGTATTCATATGCTAAATCCAGTAACAAGCTGGATCTCATTTCCCTGACCCTGAAAGAGCCTCCAGTGCGACATCACTGGGAGGGCTGAGCTGAGAGAGACTTCTAAGATCTCAGGGAAAGGTCGAATGGAGAGGTTACTGAGCCCGCTCGAGAAATTGACGATTAACGGGATTTCGTGATTCCTGATTTGTGATCGTGAATGAATGGAATTGGGTGTGACTCAGGGCCATTGTTTTGGGAGTAGCTCAATAAATCTAAGCTCCCTGTGGGAGGAGCAAGGGCAACACAATGTTATCCAACCATACAGTGGATAGGACGTTTGCCTCACATGTGACTTACTCGAATTCAGTCCCCTGCATCTCATATGGTCCCCCAAGTACTGCCAGGAGTAATTCCTCAGTGCAGAGCCAGGAGTAACCAAAACCCAAAAAGCTGGGTGTGACCAAAAATAGCAGCTAAATGTCAAAGAAAGATCAATTTTAATATGAGGTCTGCAAGAAGGAAAGATAAATATGTGATACATTCTTAGATGCTTCCTATATAAGTTCATCTGCAGAAGTTGATTCTAGATTATTTGCTTCTATAAGAGGTAAATTTCAATTTTAAACTATACCAAGCTAATGGCTTTCTTTTACCTTATAATATTGCAAATATTAAAAATATTTGGTACATGGACTGGACAGAGTATAGAGGTTAAGGTGCTTTATATAACTCCAGTTCAAATCCCTGCACCATACATGGTTCTCTGAATAAAATCAGGAGTGATCCCTGGGCAAAGTTGGGTATGGGCCCCCCACAAATGTTTGGCACACTGTAATCTTAGAAATAGGTGGAAAAAAATCTTATACTCTTGATGGGAGTGTATATTTGTACAACTCCTACAGAGAGTAATTTGACAATACCTAGGAAATTACTAATGCAAATACTTTTGACTCAAAAGTATATTTTGGTATCATACGAGCGATAGCACAGCGGTTGGGCTTCCGCCTTTCACGCAGCCAACCAGTTTTCGATTCCTTCGCCCCTCTCGGAGAGCCCGGCAAGCTACTGAGAGTATGGAGCCCGCGTGGCAGAGCCTGGCAAGCTACCCATGCATATTGGATATGCCAAAGACAGTAACAATAAGTCTCTCAATGAGAGACGTTACTGGTGCCCGCTCAAACAAATCGATGCGCAACGGGATGACAGTGACAGTGAAAATGACTGGAACTATAAGTTCAAGCATGTGAACTTATGGTTGTGAAGCAATCATTTCAGTGACAAAATCTTGAAAGTACTGAAGTTAATCACTAATTGATTAACTTATGGAGTATTTATTCAATGAAATAGCTTATGTGTATTAAGCAAAAGAATGTGGAAAGCCAGGGCTGGAGTGGTAGCACAGTGGATAGGACATTTACCTTGCACACAGCCGACCCGGGTTTGATTCCCAGCATCCCATATGGTCCCCTGAGCACCGCCAGGAGTAATTCCTGAAGTGAATTAGCCAGGAGTAACCCCTGTGCATCACCGGGTGTGACCCAAAAAGAAAAAAAATGTGGAAAGTAAATACTGATAGACAATCATTTCTGATACAATGTTAAGGGAACATTATGTGTGAAAATTATGTATAATAATAGTATTATTATAAATATAATATAAAGATGCATAAATACTATATTATTATGAATAGAAATATGCATATATACTTGTGCGCATGTGAATAAAATATCACAGAAAGAATGCATGGGAAATTAGCCATGAACATTGTCCTTGTAAGTTGGTGAAATGAGATAGAAGAAAGATGTTTTGGGGTCAGAGCGATAGTATAGCAGGTAGGGACTTGAACATGGTCAACTCAGGTTTAATTCCTGATACCCCATATGGTCCCCATGCCTCTCTGGAGTGAGCCCTGAACTCACTATTGTTCAAATTATTATTGCCCTATCATTCATCTGATAAAAAAGGATGAAAAACTGGTTCTTTGATTTTACTTATTTATGCATGATTTTATTTTGGCTTGGGGAGGGGGCACACCAAGCTGTTTTTAGGGCTTACTCCTGACTCTATGCTCAGAGACCATATGGAGATTAAACCAGGTTAGCTGTGTGCAAATGCCCTTCATGTTCTTTTACCATGATTTTACTTATAAGCCTACTATTATCTTTAATTCCTTTATACCCCAAAATAAATAACAGAGGTTAGTAACTTTTTTTTTCCAAAATATGTTCAAGCAAAATGTGTCCAACAAAAAGATCTGCTAAAAAGAAGGTTCTGTAATCATATAGGTTTTGGAAATCCTCAGGGTCATTCTTTATGCGTGAATATTCATGAAGTACAAAAGCTTTTCCAAATGTATTTAGGCAGAAAAGTCCAGTTTTGTTTTTAAGCTGAATATTTATTTGCAGTCCATGGAAAAATAACAGTAAAAAGGCTAGTTAGAGGAGCTGAGTCCTATTAACTTTTCCAGAATCTGCCATCTTGATTTGTAAGGCTCAACAACTTAACCCCAATTTCTAGGTGTTTATAACTTAATGGACCTTCCAGAATAAGAATGTTGTGATAAAGTAATGTATTTCTAATGACAATACTCTATTGTCCAAGTAGTTCTTAAAGTTGTTCATATTTTTTATTTTTTGACCTATCATTGGCTTGCAAGAATGTAAATGACCCACTCCTTCACCTCCCATTTCTTAAGTACTCTCAGTTCTGTGCCCAGAATTTAAGAGTCTTACTTTCATGAGAAATATTTATGCCCTTGCTCAGTTCTCTTTTGCGCCATCTCTGTGTGAGATCATCTGGAATTTATATTTCTCTGATTCACTTTGCTTATCACGATACCTACACTTCTATCAATGTTGTAGGAAAAAAACTTCACGTTTTCTTAGAGCTGAATAGTATTCCATTGTGTGTATATAAACATATATGTACACATATGCATCACAAAATCCTGTTCATTGTCGAGTTGCTCAAGCGGTCTCAGTAACCTCTACATTCGTCCTATTTCTGAGATTTTAGAAGCCTCTCTCTCTTCTTGGCCTTCCCAGCGATGCCGCATTGGAGGCTCTTTCAGGATCAGGGGAATGAGATTCAGCAGGTTACTGGCTTTCACATAAGGATACACCATGGGAAGCTTCCGAGGCTGTCCCATATGCATACATACTCAATATGCCAAACTTACACACACATATATACACACATGGCAAAACTTATTTAACCACCCATCAGTATTTAATACATATGTTGGTAGACACTAGATTTGATTCCAGACATTTAGGTACTGTAAATAGTGCTGCAATAAACATTATATGCATATATTTTTTTAATTTTGTGTTTTGCACTGTTGGAACAAATATCTAGGTGTGCAATTGCTAAACTATATCGTAGCACTTTGTTGATCTTTTTGAGAAATATCTATGCTATTTTCCATAGTGGCTGAACCAGCTTACAAATATGATCGAGGTTTCTTTTCTCCCACATCTTATTTTTTTCCGGGCCATTCATACTGGTGTGAAGTGATAGTTCATCAAAATTTTTATTTGTATTTTTTGATCAATGGTGATGATAAGAATTTTTTCATGTGCCTATTGGCCATCTGTATATCTTGTCCCCATTTCCTAATGGGATTGTTTGTCGAGCATTATGCGCTCTTTACAAATCTTGAACATTAGCATTTTGTCATATGTATAATTTACAAATATTTTCTCCTATTCAGTAGGATATCTTTTTTATTTTTTGGCTTTGGTGATAGCTTTTTTCACAGTTCAGTAGTCTTTTAGTTTGCTCTAATCCCATTTGTTTATTTTTCCTTCTGTATTTCTTGCCAATGGAATTAAGTTACAAAGAAATCAAAGCCAATTTTTTTGTCTATGTTTTCTTTGAATTTTTTTTTTATGAAGTTAGGTCTGATATCTGTATGATTAGTACATTTTGTGTTAACTGTTGTATGTGGCATGAGTAGTGATCCAGTTTCTTTCTTTTTTTTTTTCATTTGGCCAATCGGTTTTTCCAGCACAGTGTTGAAGAAGCGTTCTTCCCTTCATTTTATGCTCTTTGGTCCTTTGTCATTAATTAACTTCCCATATACATGAGGGTTTATTTTGGGGCTCTCGAATTCCATTGCTTCCAGTGTCTGCTTTTTACCCTAACCACTACCATAGCTTCATAGTATACTTTAAACTCAGGGAACACAGTGCCTCCCTTCTTCTTTTTCCCCAGAATCACTGTTGCTTTTGAGGGGAGTTCTGTAATCCATTCAAACTTCAGTAATGTTTATACTATGTCCTTGAAGAACACCATTGGGATTTTGATAAGAATTGAGTTAAACTGCATAATGCTTCCAGTAAAATGGTTATTTCACATTGTTAATTCTTTCAGTTCATGAGTGTGTTATATTTTTCCCTATCCTTGCAACTTCAATTTCTTTCTATAGTTTTTATGTACAAGTCTTTTACATACTTTATTAAATTTTATACTAGGAACTTGATTTTTTTGGTGCAATAGAGAAGAAGTTTTTCTTAAAGTTCTTTCTCTTCTACTTCATTGCTTGCATATAGAAGTACAATCATTTTTTTATTATTTTCTTTAAGAAGTTTTATTGTATCACCGTGAGATAGTTACAGACTTGCATAATTGCATTTTTGTCAAACAATGTTCGAGCACCCATCCCTCCACCAGTGCACATATTCCACCACAATTGTTCCCAGTATCTCACCTGCCACCCCCACCCCACCCCATTCCCTGCCTCTGTGGCAGGTACAGCCTTATTACTCTCTAACTTGGGGCATTATGATTTGCAATACAGATACAAGAGGTCCTCGTGTTTGGTCCTTTGTCTACTTTCAGCACATATCTCCCTTCTTGTGTGATCCCTCCAATCATCGTTTACTTAGTAGTTCCTTCTCCATCCCAACTGCCTTTTCCCCAGCATGTGGAGTCAACTTCCAAACCCTGGTGTGATCCTGCTGGCCCTTATCTCTACTACCCTTAGGTGTTAGTCTCATATTATGTTACTTTATATTCCACAGATGAGTGCAGTCATTCTACGTCTGTCCTTCTCTTCCTCCACTAATTTCACTTAGCATGATACTCTCCATGTCCATCCACTTATATGCAAATTTCATCTCTTCTATTGGCTGCATAGTATTCCATTGTGTAGATGTACCAGAGTTTCTTCAACCAGTCATCTGTTCTTGGGCACTCGGTTTTTTTCCAGATTCTGGCTATTGTAAACTGTGCTGCAATAAGCATACAAGTGCAGATATCATTTCTACTGTATTTTTTTTACATCTCGGGGATATATTCCTAGGAGCGGTAGGGAGGTTTAATTTCTGGTTTTAGGAGGAATTTCTGTATTGTTTTCCAAAACAGGCTGCACTGTTTGGCATTCCCACCAACAATGAGTGAGAGTCCCTTTCTCTCCACATCGGAGCCAGCCCTGGTTGTTCTTGTTCTTATTAATGTGTGCCAGTTTCTGTGGTATAAGATGATACCTCAATGTTGTTTTAATTTGCATCTCCCTGATGATTAGAGATGCAGAGCATTTTTTCATGTCTTTAGGCCATTTGCATTTCTAGGTTTTTTTTTGTGGAAGTTTCTGTTCATTCTTTCTCCCCGTTTTTTGATGGGGTTAAAGGTTTTTTTCTCATAAAGTTCTACCAGTGTCTTGTATACACTGGATATTAAGCCCCTATAAGATGGGTACTGGGTAAATATTTTTTTCCCATTCTGCGGGCTCTTTCTGTATTTTAGTCACTATTTCTTTGGAAGTACAGAAGCTTCTTAGTTTAATGTAGTCCCATTTCTTTATGTTTGTTTCCACTTGCTTGGTCAGTGGTGTTTCATCCTTAAAGATGCCTTTAACTTCAATGTCATGGAGGGTTCTGCAGACATTTTCCTCAATGCACTTTATGGATTCAGTTCTGATAGTGAGATCTTTAACCTATTCTGATCTGACTTTTTTGTTTGGCATTAGTCAGAGGTCTGAATTCATTCTTTTGCATGTAGCTATCCAGTTTCTCCAGCACCACCTGTTGAAGAGGCTTTCCTTGCTCCACTTCACATTTCTTGCTTCTTTATCAAAGATTAAGTGATGGTATATTTGAGAGGCTGTGTCAGAATATTCAACTCTGTTCTATTGGTCTGAGGGTCTGTTTCTGTTTAAATAATACCATGCCATTTTAATTACTACTGCTTTGTGGTACAATTTGAGATTGGGGAAGGTGATGCCACCCATCTTCTTTTTCCCAAAGATTGCTTGGGCTATTCATGGGTGTTTATTATTCCATATAAGTTTCAGGAGTATTTTGTCTATTTCTTTGAAAAAAATGTCATAGGTATCCTTATAGGGACTGTATTGAATCTGTATCATGCTTTAGGGAGTACTACCATTTTGACAATGTTAATTCTCCCAATCCATGAGCAGGGGCTGTGCCTCCATTCCTTAGTGTCCTCTTTTATTTCTTGAAGTACTGTTTTTTAGTTTTCTTTGTATAGGTTCTTTACCTCTTTAGTTAAGCTGATTCACAGATACTTAATTTTCTGGGGCACTATTGTGAACGGGATTGTTGATTTTTTTTATATCCTTTTTTTCTTTTTCATTATTTGTATATAGAAAAACCATGGACTTTCGGGTATTGATTTTGTAACCTGCCACTCTACTAAACAAAACTATTATTTCAAGGAGCTTTTCTGCAGAGCCTTTACAGTTCTGTAAGTATAGTGTCATGTCATCTGCAAATAGTGATAACTTGACTTCTTCTTTTTCTATCTGGATGCCTTTAATATCCTTTTCTTGCCAAGTACTTCCAGCACGATATTGGATAGAACTGGTGAGAGTGGGCAACCTTGTCTTATACCCGATCTTAGAGGAAAGGCTCTCAGCTTTTCCCCATTGAGAATAATGCTTGTTGTGAGCTTGTGGTAGATGGCTTTGACTATATTGAGGAAATTTTCTTCGACTCCCATTTTGCTGAGCTTTTATCATAAATGGGTGCAGGATCTTGTCAAATGCCTTCTCTGAATCTATTGATATGAAGATATGGTTTTTATCTTTCTTTTATTGATATAGTGTATTATGTTGATTGATTTGTGAATGTTCAACCATCCTTGCATACCTGGAATGAATCCTACTTGGTCATGGTGTGTGATCTTTTAGATGAGTCGTTGGATTCTATTTGCTAGTATTCTGTTGAGGATCTTTGCATCTGTATTCATCAGGGATATTGGTCTGCAATTCCCTTTTTTGTGGTGTCTCTGTCTGCTTTTGGTATGAGGGTGATATTTGCCTCAAAGAAACTGTTGAGAAGTGTTTTTGTTTTTTCAGTTTCTTGGAAAAGCTTGAGCAGGATTGGGAGTAAATCCTCTTTGAAGGTTTGGAAGAATTCACTAGTGAATCCATCTGGGCCAGGGCTTTTTTTTTTCAGGAGATTTTTGATTACTATTTCAATTTCCTTGATAGTGATAGGTCTGTTCAGGCATTCTAAGTCTTCTTGGGTCAGCTTCGGGAGATTATAGGAGTCAAGGAATTTATCCATGTCTTTGAGGTTGTCTAGTTTCATAGCGTAAAGGTTTTCAAAGTAATCTCTGATTATCCTTTGAATTTCTGTGGGTTCTGTTGTGATGTCTCCTTTTTCATTTCTGATTCTGTTTATTAGGGGTTTCTCTTTCTCATTCCTTGTGAGTCTTGCTAGTGGTTTATCGATCTTGTTTATTTTCTCAAAGAACTAGCTTTTGGTTTCACTAATCTTTTGGATTTTTTTTTTTGGAGTTCCATGTCAATAATTAATGCTCTAAGTTTTATTATTTCTTTCCTCCTGTCTGGTTTGGACTCCTTTTATTGGACATTCTCCCAAATCTTCAGCTGTGAGATTAGGTTATTTATGGTGGATTCGATTTTCCTTCCTGAGGAATGCTTGTAGAACTATGAACTTTTCTCTTAACTCTGCTTTTACTGTGTCCCATAAATTCTGATAGCTCATGTCTTCATTCTTGTTCGTTCCCAAGGATCTTTTGATTTCCTCTTTGATTTCCTTTCTAAGCCACTCATTATTCAGTAGTGAGCTGTTAAATTTCCAGATGTGTGGTTTAAATTTCTGTTTCTGGGTGTGATTTACTTTGATTTTCAGTGCATCATGATCTGAAAAGATCGTTGATACAATTTCTATACTCTTAATTTTATGGAAGTATGTTTTATGGCCCAGTATGTGGCCTATCTTGGAGGGAAAAGCAATGAATTTGTGTGTTGATTTTGCAATTTGACACTTCACTATATTCATTTGTATTTTCTTATTCTTTGGGTGATATCCTTAGGGTTTTCAATGAATATTATCATCATGCCATCTATAAAAAATAATACTTAAGTAACTTTTCCAATTGAATCTTTTTAGTTTTTTTCTGGCCTAATTGCTCTAACTATGACTTCCAATGCTATATTGAATAATAAGGGTGAGAGTGGATATCTTGTCTTATACCTGATCTCAGAGGAGAATTTTTCAATCTTTTATGATTAAGTATAGCATTATCTGTAGATTTGTCTTATATTGCTTTACAATGGTGAGGATATCGTTACTGCTTTATTGAGAATTGTTATTATAGATAGTCTTGTCATAAGTAGATTTTGAAGTTTTCCTACATCTGTAAATTTTTTATATTTAATTTCATTGATATGCTACAGCACACTTATTGAATGCATATATTGAAACAATTTTGCATTTCTAGAATAAATTCACTTGGTCATCATGTAGATCTTTTTGATGCTTGTTGAGTTCAGTTCACTAAATTTTTGCTGAACATTTCCACATTTATGTTTAACAGGAATAACAACCTACGTTTTGTGTAGGTATGATATTTTTATCTATTTTTCATATTGGTATTAATTGTTGACTTCATAGAAACTATTGGAAAAAATCCTGCTTCATCTATTGGGAAGTTTAATAAGAATATATAATAGGTCAACTTTAAATGTATGGTAGAACTCTCTAGTAAAACCATTTGAGCCTCAGTTTTTGTTTCAGTAAAAACTTTCTAAATTTCTTTTAGTTTAGGCACTGTAATTTACAATATTGATATGGCAGGGTTTCAGTAAAGACATTTTATTAATATTTTGATCTCCTTGCTTATAAAATACCTGTCATTGTCATTGTCACTGTCATACCGTTGCTCATGGAATTGCTCAAGCGGGCACCAGTAACATCCGTCTCCATTGTGAGATTTGTTACTGTTTTTGGCATATTGAATATGCCACGGGTAGCTTTCCAGGCTCTGCCGTTGGGGCGAGATACTCTCGATAGCTTGCCAGGCTCTCCAAGAGGATAAAATATCTATTCAGTCTTTTCTCTTCTAGTTAAATCCCAGATGAACATAAAATTTTAAAACTCTACCTACCTCAACTTAGAAGAATCTAGTCATTCTAGAAGTGTTTTATGATTCATTGCATTTCTTTGACAGTTATTACAATTTTTCCCTTTCATTTCTGATACTAGTATTAGGGTTTTCTCTTTTCTTATTAATGCATATACCTAAGGGTTTGTCCATCTTGTTTATTCTATCAAAGGAATAACCTTTGTTTTAATTCATCTTTTTTCTCTTTTTGATTTCTATTGTAATTTTATTATTTTTTCCCTTTTACTGACTTTGGATTTTATTTGTTGTAGCACTGTCACTGTCTGTAGCCCTGTTGTCCCGATGTTCATCAATTTGCTGGAGCGGGCACCAGTAACATCTCCATTGTGAGACTTGTTACTGTTTTTGGCACATCGAATACACCAGGGGTAGCTTGCCAGGCTCTGCCGTGCGGATGGGATACTCTCAGTAGCTTACCCGCCTCTCTGAGAGGAACGGAGGAATGGAACCTGGGTCCGCTGCGTGCAAGGCAAATGGCCTACCTGCTGTGCTATCGCTCCAGTTCTTATTTGCTGTACTTACTCTAATTCCTTAAGATTTGAAGTTAGATTCCTTATCTGAGTCTTTTCATTTATCCTGATAAAAAGACTGCATTGCTATGAACTTTGCTCTTGATTCTTCTTTTCTTCTGTCCCATATGTTATGATTACTCGTTTTCCTTCTAATTTGGTTTCAGAAATATTTTAAATCTTCTTTTGTTCTCCTATTAACAGAATCGTCTTCATCAGCATGTTATTTATTTTTCAGATATTTTAGTTTTCCCCAGGTTTCTTTTCATATTTCATATCTACCTTCATAGAATCATAATCAAAAGAGATATTTCATATAGTTTGTCTTTTTTACTTTATTATACTTGTTCTTTGTCTTTTCATGTGGTCTATCCATAAAAATGTCTCTTGTATTCACTTTTTGGGGAGTGAAGTGACATTTTACTCTCCAGTAAGCTCAGTTCTTTCTCATTTTAGGTATTGTTTTCCTGTTGATTTTTTTTATTTAGTCATGTATTCAATGTGAGATTAGGATGTTCAGATGTTCTATTATTATTGAGTTGCTGTCCATATCTCATCAGGCCTATTAGAAGGTGCTTTATATATTTTTATGCCTCTTCATTTAGTACATGTATATAATTGACTGTTATTTCTTTAAGATACATAGATCCTTTGATCATTAATAAAATATTTCAAACAATTTGAGTATAGATTTTGCCTCGATCATTGAGAGAACACAGCACATATTCTCTCTCTTCTGCTTTTTCTGACTCTTACAGAACTTTTTTTGTTTCTGTGATTTAATTTTACTCTAGATTTTTGCTCCCCCATGGTGCTGTGGGGCCATGACGTGTCAAGGATTGTAACACCCAGCATAAAATGTACTCAACTCCACTGGTTTTGTTCCCTGGCATATCACAAGAAGAATTGCCACTTAGACTGCAGTTTGTTACTAATTTAAGTGGATAATAATGTAGGTAATAAAATACCAATCGAAGAATTAAGTACAGAAAAAGCCAAAGCAAAACTACCCTTTCTCCCTTGTCTTTGATATTCAAAACATATTCAGATCCTATAATATCTTAAAAGAATGGCATTGTAAGCATTATGTTTGTTATATAGACATGTTATAGTGTAGCAGATATGGTGCATGCCCTGCATGCGGCTGACCCTGGTTCAATCCCTGGCATATCATACAGCCCCCAACCCCTATAAGGTGTGATTCCTGACCACATAGTCAGGAATAAGCCCTGAGCACTGCAGAGTGTGTCTCCCATACCAAAAAATAATTAATTAATTGAATTAATTTAAGAAAGACTAATTATAACTTAGCATGTTTGGTCACATGATTTGCATTTGGTGACCAGTGTTTAATAGCTTCCTTTTTTCAGCTATGCCTCAATCTGCAGCAATTCTCAGCATCCAGGGACTGACCCGCTTTGAGTTTGTCAATGTCTAAAACCATGAAATGTGTCAGAGTTGGGATCGCGTCAAAGTCAGAAGATGCCCAAACAGCTTAGCACATCACTGTCAAATGCCAAAAAGAGGGTTGAGCTGAGTCATCCTGGCTTTCTTCAGGGAGCAGGGAAATATTATATAATCTCTTTGACCCTAAGTCATTCATGGGGCAAATCAAACTTGGGCAAATAAAGTCATATGTCCATTCAGTCATTCCTTACATTTTTTTTACTTACTGTTATGTTCCTGATGTTAATAGGCTCCATAATGACAACAATTAGAAAATTTCATGATTGGTTACTATTATGTACTGAAATTTGGTAAGAACATTCCATGGTAGCTCATTCAGCTTCACAGCAGCTTCTGCAATAGCTACTCTTGTTATCACATTTTACAAATGAGGATATCAAGCCACACAGACGTTACATAGCTTGCTCCTGGCCACATAACTAGTAATGCAACAGGGGTGAAGAGTCGATATTCTGCCAACGGCCATTTGGAAATTCATAAAGTCCTCAGTGGGCTATACAATAAAGACAGATGGATCTCAAGCAACAGATGAAAAGCATACATGTCCAGCCTATCATGTACTAGGCTCAGATCACATAATTTTGTGAGTCTCACATGACCTGCAAGTCAGACATTCCCTACCTCTGGTAGCAGGATGTGGAAGACAGACTGATTCACGCTGAGCTGTCATAGACTCTGTGCTGTTAAGAAATAATTATATGCATCATTATGTTTACCTCACGAGGAGCTACAACTTGTTGAATATATTTTACACACATACCCTATATTATGCATTTTATATGGTTTCTCCATAAGGTTTCACAGAGACAAGAGAGAAGCAATTAAGAACACAAAACAGACATAAGGAGATGTCTCCAATGGCTAGATCACACACCTTTCATCTAGCACCCTCACTGAGGCCCCAGAGACTTCTGGGAGACACCATTGGACACCAAGCTCTCAAATGGATGTGGCACAAATTATGTATAATTAATTAAATAGTTAAAAGAGCACAAGACCGGTTAATTAAATGCCTAGCTTAGATTCAAATCCACACTGCGTTGCTTGCTGGTTATGTCCTTGAGTAGCATCTTTTCCCTATTTGTGCCTCAGTTTCCTTATATGTAAGAGGAGCAGGTGCCTATCTAATAGAATCAGCCTTATTAAATGACTTAATATATAAAGAAAATGAATCATAAATGGCACACATTGGGCTTTATGTCTTAACCGTTAGTTAAATTTAGCTAAATGTCTATACAATTAAGGATTTTTTTTTTGCTTTTTGGGTCACACCCAGCGATGTTCAGGGGTTACTCCTGGCTTTGCACTCAGGAATTACTCCTGGTGGTGCTTGGGGGACCATATGGGATGCCAGGGATCGAACCCGGGTTGGCCACGTGCAAGGCAAACGCCCTACCCACTGTGCTATTGCTCTGGCCCCAGGATAATTTTTTTTCAATCAAGGATGGAAACGGAAGGTTTAGAGCAAGGCAAAAAATATAACTTTTTTGCCCCAGATCCACAATGGGATGTCTCAGAGCCTAAGCCACAGATCCCAACATCACCTACATCTATGTTTCTTAACCTTTTTCCAGCTGAGGACGGCTCCCTTCTGGAATTGTTTCTTTCCTGCTGCTCTCTGCCTCACCAATTGCCTTCCCTAGCCCCATGTTGACTGGATTCTCCCTGTACCTGCCTTGGAAACTCCTTGAGCCCCACCAGAGGCCATACATTCCTTCAAATGAAAAATGCTGTCCAGATGACAGGCCTCTGAATCCCAAGATGCTTTGGTTTGCATAAAATGCACCATGTAGCAACACATTCTTAAAATTCCCCGTTGCTAGCTCCAAGCTGCCTCAGGATCCAGGGCTGCCCCTTGGTGTGCTGGAGGACTCCGGCTCAGAGCTCACTGAGCCAGGCCGGCATACCTGAAAGTAGGTCTTTGTGGCCTCATAGAGTAGCAACAAAGAAAAGATGAGTGTAAAAAATACTTGAATGTGGGACCCGGGACATAGCACAAAAGGCTAGAGGGTACTCTGCACACAGAAGCCCCGGGGAGAATACCCACCCCTGGGAGGTGATCCCAGAACACAGATTCAGGAGTAATACCTGAGCACTACGCCAAAACATGCCAGAACAAATAGACAAACAAGAACGCATTCCCTGTACAGCACGGTCCTCCAAGCACCATGCTGGGAGTAGCCCCTGATGTGGCTTAACCTTCCCCCCCCCACACACACACACATAAAAAATTAACTTAGCACAGTGGTAAGGCCTTTGCCTTGCACACGGCCGCCCCAGGTTCAATTCCTCCGCCCCTCTTGGAGAGCCCGGCAAGCTACCAAGAGTATCTCGCCCGCAGGGCAGAGCCTGGCAAGCTACCTGTGGTGTATTCGATATGCCAAAAACAGTAACAACAAGTCTCGAGATGGAGAAGTTACTGGTGCCCACTCGAGCAAATTGATGAACAACCGGCTGACAGAAGATTTAAGAAAAGCACAATTACTGAAAATTGAAATTAACATTTATGAGTAAAACAAGTTCCATTTTAAAGCATTCTAGTTTCTTGTGGGTAGTAGGCAGGGAGCATTTTAAAAAGATAATGGTTAGGATTATGTTTCTGAGTTATTTGTTTTGTCCTTTTTCTGGCAGAATCTGGTAATTGCTACATGATTGCACATTTAAAGTGTACAATATCAACTAGTGTGTATAAAAACCTCGGTACTCTAAAGTACTTCATTAATCATTAGTCATAGCAACAATCTTAGCTCATCACTATTCTGATTACAGAATACCAGATGACCTACAGCAAAGTTAAGAGGTCTTACGAGTCAAAGTCATTAGTCTGGGCAGTGTTAGCACCATTCCAGCCTACAAGTTCCAAGGCTGTTACTTGACCCTTTGCTGTCTCTTGTCCCAGTATTATACGGAACAGTCCAAACTCAATGTGGCCCTAAAGTAAAGCCTCTGGATGCACAATACATGATACACTGGCAGTAAAGTTACTGTACTCCAAGTTGTTGATCAGCTTAGTGTGCACTATTATTTCAACTTGGAAGTAACTGTTGTTGACGAACTGAAACAGTTATGGGTGAACTAGTTCTGTTCTACCCATCTCATTCTGTCATTAGCCTCATGTGTTGTTTTAGAGACCTCTGTGATTTCTAAAGTTTATTGTTTTGCATTCTTAGGTAACTTAAGAGCATTTGAGGATGAGAGAGAAGAACCTCAGTAAGAAATTTCTTGCTATGTTACCAAATAAACTGTAAACAATTATTTATTTTGCTATAGTTTGCTTTTCAACATAGCTTCAAGAATTGGCACACAAAGGGTTAGAGAGATAGCACCACAGGAAGGGTAATTTGCCTTACATATGGCTGACACTGGTTCAATCCCCAGCATCCCATATGGTTTCCTGAACTGTACTAGGAGTGATCCCTGAGCACTCAGGAGAAGCCCTGAGTATTTCTAGGAGTGGCCGCAAAACAAACAAAGAAAAATGGCATATATACATATATATATATGTGTGTGTGTGTGTGTGTGTGTGTGTGTGTGTGTGTGTGTGTGTGTGTGTGTATCTGGCTGGAGCGATAGCACAGCGGTAGGGCATTCACCTTGCACGTGGCTGACCCAGGTTCAATTCTTCCACCCCTCTCAGAGAGCCCGACAAGATACTTGAGAGTATCTCACCTGCACGACAGAGCCTAGCAAGCTACCCATGGTGTATCCGATATACCCAAAACAGTAACAACAAATCTCAAAATGGAGATGTTACTGGTGCCTGCTTCAGCAAATCGATGAGCAATGGGATGACAGTGACAGTGACACAGTGATATATATATATGTATATATATATATCATATATATGTATATATATATGTGGTGTGTGTGTGTGTATTTTGCTGGAGATCTAACCCAAGACCTGACATACAAATTAAGTACTCTACCAATGAGCTACATCCCCATTCAGATAGATTCTACTGGAGAGTTGGTCTACATACTGTTTAACCTAGATGCTATTACAGTTTTTGGCATATGTATCATTCTAGATTAAATAGTAAACATAAACATCACAGAGGAGATACATTGGGTAGAGCCATATTTATATGCACCATTAATAATTAGTGGGCACTCATTCTTTACTTTTCTCTGATGATAAAGTGCTTACAACAAACAACTATGTGAAAGTCTTGTCATCTTTGTACTTCAGTGTTAAAATGTCTGATACTTAGTATATTTAGCATCAATAATAAGTCACACAAATGTTTTTGCACATTTAAGGAAAAAACCTTTGACTGCAAAGTTAAATATGATCTGAAATAGATCCAATCAAAATTCTTTCATTCTGGTTAATTTTATTTCTAATAGACAATGGGACTCCATTGGTTATTGTGATACTAAGTACTGTATTTCTCAGCTCCAGGGAATTGTTGTGGCTTTCTGTGAATACAACCAAGGATTGCATTAAGCTTGCATGCATAATTACAAAGTCTCCAGTAATTATGGTTTATCTCTGCATACTTTTGAACATTTTATAATGGACAAAATGTTTGCTGGAGGAAATTCTCATCAAAACATTATTTGCAAGAACGTTGCTTGCACAGTTCTTTCTCAATGCATATTACTGTGTTCCATAAATAACAGTGTTAAATATTGCAGCATCCTTGGGAGGTAGTCAAGTTGAAATATTATACTCATTTTTTAATAGCTTAAGAAAATGAAAGCCTCTTCAGGTTGACCATATTTAGCTAACCACACCCATTTCTGGTTCATAGAAGTTTGTCATCCTACAGCTTTTGGAAGATTGGGATTATATTTTAATTATCCTTTGAAGTAGTGGCTATTAAAGATTTTCCTGGAAGAAAGCATAAAAATTGCTACATTATGAATATAAATCTGTCGACAACACTATTAAACATATTTTGGTGTTTGAAAATTGTTTTATGCTTACACTAAGTGCTTTCAAACATTACTGCATACATGAGCAATCTGGGGAGCATATTTAGTCCAGATTTTGATTCAGAAAGCCCAAAGGAACCTAGGATTCCTCATTTGTCCTACCCTTCCAGGTAATACCAAGGTTTCACTCCTTGGTTAGCATCTTGAATTCATGCTAAAGCATTTGAAAACGGGGCTGGAGCAATAATACAGCGAGTAGGGCATTTGCCTTGCACGTGGCCTACCCGGGTTTGATTCCCAGAATCCCATATGGTCCTCTGAGCACCACCAAAAGTAATTCCTGAGTGCAAAACCAGGAATAACCCCTGTGCACTGCTGAGTGTGACCCAAAAAGCAAAATAAAATACAATAAAATAAAATGTTGGAAAATGCTGTATAAATACTTTAAAATTCTCTGACAGGTTTTCTAATGATTTCTTTTTAATTTAAAGAAAATAACCCGAAATGAAGAATTGATGTCTAGTTTGTTGGTCCATTGTGTTTTCCTAGTAGAGGTGGGAAAGCGGAAAGTGATTTGAGAGAAAAGAGAGGACACGCAATCATAGGATGGGCAAAGAGCAATGTAGGAAAAGCATGACTGTGTAGAGGGCAGAATTTAGAAAAGAGAAATTCTAGATGATTTTAGCAAAGTGACAAAGCTGGGAAGCAACGTTAAAAGAGAAAGAAGCAATTATCACTGCAATGATAATCGTGTTACAATATACAAATGCATTAACTGAACATGTCATCCATTATAAATTTACATAATTTTATGTGTTACATATATTTTAGTATAATCAATAATATTTTTTAAAAAAACAAATAGATAAAGAGGCATTAGAAAGAGAGTTCTAGATAGATGCAAATCTATGATCCTCCAAATTTGTGAATAAAGATACAAGACTTGCCTGAAGGTTGGACGTTTTTGCTCTGGACTTCTTTAATAAAATGCTATTCCCTGTAGTAAACGTGATAGTCTAGCTATCATACCAAGTGCATTCAAGATTTACCAAAAGGTCATAATTGTTTAAAATATTTTCATAAGATCGGCTTCTCCTCTGATTTTTGTACATAAGAATTGATTTAATGCATCTTATCTTAGTGGCCAGAGCTATAGTACAGTGATTAGGGTACCCGTCTTGCACACAGCCAACCCAGGTTTGATCCTCAACATCCCATATGGTCCTCCAAGCACTGCTAGGAGTGACTCCTAGCCTTGTTCACTTTATGTCTGACTTAAAGATGGTTTGGTTGAGAACACTGCTTCCCAATGTGTTTTCTGGGAAATACTAGTCTCACATGATGTTCCTAGAAGAAAGAGCGGGTGATGAAAGCAGTACAGGCATTACTGCAACTTATGTGGCCCCTCTAGAACCCCAAAAGAAGATTGCCATATGGTTTAAGCTAGAAGGCACATCTTGCTTTAGGCAGGGCAAAAAAGAAATGCTTAGCATGTTTAACCAAGCAGTTCTCAAACTTATCTGACATACTTCAACCCTTCATTTTTTTTTCCACTCAATATGTAGTCATGTTTTGTGGAAGTAATATCTCGATTTTTTTCAAAGTTAATGTCCCACTGTTTCCACTGTGAGTTTCTCCCTGGGTAAGCAAGACACTGATCTTCAATTTCAGGTTCATGCAGTCTCTGGAGCGGGTTTCTGGGCTCTCACAGTAGTTGGGAAAGACAGACTGGACTTGGACGACAGTCCTTCCCATCTCTCGTCCCCTCCCCCAGCACATGAGCACACATATGAGGTAACTAAAAGGCATTCCATTGCCCCAGTCAGAGGCAACGGAAAGTGAAGTAAATCCTGCCTTTCCCCCGGGATCCTGCAGCCCTGGGGCAATTCATCAGCTCTGCCTGGGCACTGGTTGCAAACGGCTGGAACTGATTTAAACTTGGTGGAACCACACTGTGCTCGGCTGCCCTTCTCATTCTCTGCTAACCAGGGATGGAGAAAATAGAATCACCCCTGGACTATCGGTACCCCAGCTTTTATGTATGCAGCTCTGCAAGAGATTTCTTCTTAGAGGCCTAAAGGAAGAACTAATACAAGAAAAGGAAGTTTCTAATTTGTGCCTTTGCTTCTTTCTATGGCAATGAATTAAGATGATCATTTTTATTGTGGAAACTTTTCACACTTAATTGAATCAGGAAAATTAGCATAAAAAGATCTCTGTCTTCATCACACAGTTTGAGCAATTATGACATTTGTCAATTAATTCTTGGCTGTTTCCTGAACTATTTTGCAAGACCCCAAAGATTTCTTTGAGGACAACATATTCAATAGCAAATTTTTGGCATTCCATGTATTTAAATACATGCATTATATAAATATGTGTAAGTATAACATATATGCACACACACATATATATACATATATAATACCACGTACATGGTTTATCAAATCCAAGTAGTTACTTTTTTTCTGAAAGTACAAAAGTTTTTTGAAAAGTAGAAGTAAAGGGAAAAATAACTCCCCATATGGGGCATATGGGGAGAAACTTAGTATAGGACTAAGTTCTGAGCAGTTACCTCTTTAATATATCTACTACCCAGAGCCTTCATATGCCTCCTAGATTACCTCAAAGAGGTATTAGGCAGTGTGTGTAGAGATGTACTTATGGGGTATGCGTAGTCAAATCAAACCAATACCCAAACATGGTCCCTGGACATTTGGTGCTTACCAACCACTTCTGGGTCATCCTCAATTTTTAGTATCCTTAGTTTTTTTTTTTTTTTTCATTTTTTCATCATTTTCCACTTTATTTTTTCTTTATGTTGGTTTTCTTAAGATCCATTTTCAGGATCTTTTCCCTAATTTAATAGAGGATGTAAAAAATGAATTAGTAGCTCATCTTTTAAAATTTGAACAAAGGACTGGCAGAGGTAGTACAGGGGTTGAGTTGTTTGCCTTGCTTGAAGCTGACCCTGATTCAAAACTGACACTACCAGGAGTGACCCCTATATTTACAGAACCAGGAATATATTCTGAGCACTGCTGTGTGTGACCAGAAAGAAAAGAAAAATTAGGACGAAGGCTTTTAAAATTAACTATATCTTATTTTTTATGCTTTATGATGTGAGAGTCTTTTATTTATACCCTGCTATTTCTGTAGAAAGTAAAATAGCAAGTAATAATCTCAGGAAGCACAATTTTGAGTAAGGCTTAATACTTCATAATTTTATATTTATAATTTATCCCTCACAGAGGTGAGGCAGAGATACAGGCTGCAGTACTGATCCACAGGCAGGGCGACACCCACACATGAACAAATGAGTCAACCGGCCTAAATAGACTTCTCCGAAGATTTCTTAATTTATCATAAATTGTTAGAGCTTCATTACCCACGTGTGTTTTAGTTTTCCTATGCCACATTTGTGGGGAAACTTACAAAGCAAAATCTGACAACATTTCAAAGCAACACAGAGCTTTCGTAAGAGCCCATTTGCCATTGCTGTATCAGAAAAGCTCCATGCTAAATGGGTCACTTCATTGGCAACGGCAGTTTTCTAAGCCTTTATTTAGAAGAGATGAGGAAAGAAAGATAAATTGTGAAGAGAATTAGTAACACAATCTTTCAATTGCAGGTATTTCAATTGATTAACTGTCAGACCAAGCATTTCCCTAAATTCAGCAAACCAACTCAATCTGTCTTTTGACATATTCTTTGCAATTTATTACGGCTTTTGGCCCAATCAAGAACACCAACCACTGACTATTAGTTTAGGTTTGATTTGTAGGTTGGAATTATTTTCCAAAAGAGAAATCTAGACATTGCATGATAACTCTACAACCCAGTTAATAAAAATTCTTTTGACAGCCAAACATGTGCCAAGAAGTCTTAAATAAGCACACACGCGATATGGAAAGATATATTATCATTTTCTTCCATATTTGTACAATAGTCTTTCATACTCTGAAAGTAGTCCCCCTCTTAGCTATTTCTTTGAAACATGGCTGAGAAATTTTCTCCACCTTTTAAGTACAAGTTAATTATGTCATCATTCAGCATTACCAGATGCTGATTTAGTGAACTATTTGGGGAAAAAAAGGTTATATACCTGCAGCTTCATTTCTTAGGACACATTAAAATAATTGTGACTTAAAATCTCCATGAACTCACTGATTAAAGAGGAATAAAGTTGTCAGATTTCTAGCCACTGGGAGAATGTTATTCTCCAGTTTTGATCTTGATAAAGCAACCTCAGTTTCCTAAGTCAAGAAAAACTAGAGTTTAAGAGACTGAGCGAAGAGCCATGGCATTGGCATGTCTTTAAATGGAGGTCAGGGAGAAGTTAAATTGCTGATCAAATGAGCGAAAATCTTTCCCCTGACATACAGCCTAATTTGTCAATATATTTCAGGGCAAAATTGTGTGGCTCCATTCCCTTAAATCATTTTCCCCCTACATTTTGCTTCATGCCGAAAGGAGGATGGGCAAGAGGTGATAGTGCTATTTGAAAAAATCTGTTATATATAAGTAAAAGCAACTTCCGTGACATAGTATTTCAAAGCAGCAACCATTTCTCCAATAGGGTAGACACAACCAATCATACTGAATGTACATGAGTCACCTCCCGGCTTTATTCATCTCCGCTAATAGGCATATCTCTCAAGCTCTGCATTTGTAGTGCCCTCAGTCACATAGACACTGACTACATATGTGAGACTTCCTTTATCACAACCAAAGTCTATAGGTGTCATAGACTCTAAGCCATAGGCAGGAGTCTGAGAGTCAAGTTTGATCATCCATACTGACAATCAATCCAGCTTTGGGTTTAGCCCACAGAAGTGGAGGATCAACACGTTTGTAGCACATGGATCATAGTAGACACACAATAAGCACTTATTGACAAGCCACTAATTGTATACCTGCCATTTGTATATAACTTAGATGGATTCATAATTTAACTTTTTCCCAGTTGGGAGCCCACACCCAGAAGTGTTCAGGGCTTACAGATAATCTCACTTTTTAATGGTATATCAGAAGCTGTATATATATATATATATTTTTGCTTTTTGGGTCACACCCAGCGATGCTCAGGGGTTACTCCTGGCTCTGCACTCAGGAATTACTCCTGGCGGTGCTTGGGGGACCATATGGGATGCCAGGGATCGAACCCAGGTCGGCCACGTGCAAAGCAAACGCCCTACCCGCTGTGCTATCGCTCCAGCCCCAGAAGTTGTATATTTTTAAAGAAAAAAATTACAAGAGGAAAAGATTATAAAATGTTATTAAGTCTGGAACTGGGACAAAAAAATAGAACACAAGTAATTTCACTGAGCTACCAATGAAATAAGTTATTGCAAGGAAATTCTGACTGGCCTGGGGGAAAAAAAAAAGAAATTAGCCTGGGCCTCATCTTAGAGAAAAAACTTGATGTGCATATACAAAAATTTGTCTTCAAGTACTGAGAAGATGAGGACTGGAGAGATAGTACAGCTTTGCTGAACTGACTTGAATCCCCAGAACTACATATAGTCCCCCAAATCCTACCAAGAGTGATCCTTGAGCCAAGAGAAAGCCCTGTACACCGCCAAGCATGAACCTAAAAGAAATACACAGCAACAACAACAACAAAACTGAGATGAACTAGTTTCTATTCAGAAATGAAACAATCTTTATAGGAATATTATCTTTCTTCTATGATATACTCATTCAATTTCCCCAAATTAACATCAGTTAGGACAGGAGCAGGGGGTAGGGCGTTTGCCTTGCTTGCGACTGACCCGGGTTCGGGTTTGATTCCTCCGTCCCTCTCAGAGAGCCGGGCAAGCTACCTAGAGTATCCCACCTCCACGGTACAGCCTGGCAAGTTACCCGTTGCGTATGCGATGTGCCAAAAACAGTAACAACAAGTCTCACAATGGAGATGTTACTGGTGCCTGCTCGAGCAAATCAATGAACAATGGAACGACAGCGCTACAGTGCTAATGTCAGTTTGAACCCTCTGAACCACAAAGAAGCACAAGGGAAATGTCAGATCCTTCTAGTATAGATATATTCATAACAATCAAAATACAGTGTCATATCCCTCTGTATTTTCTATGGCAGACACTGCTAACTATAGCCTACTCACACTAATTTGACCTTGTTACTTTAAAGAACATTGCCTCCACCAAGCATATTTGTTACTCATAAGATATGTATCCCTTATATTTATCACATGCCTGTATTACAAAGTTCCCGTTAAGTCAAATGAGATTTTAGAAAGTATAGCAGAAAATTCTAGAAATGTTGAGAATTAAAAGGACTGACTTAAAAAAAAAACCATAGAAAAAAGAAAAAAACTGCCTTATATAGTTGTGCTTTGCAATATGTATAATGAAAAACCTACATTTCCCAATCATAACTGTACCAGAAAACAAGTGATGAAGTTTATGTACGCTGGGGGACCCCATTCTTTGCCATTTGGTCCTCCTCTTTATAGTTTACGGAATATGTTTTCAAGCTAGTGGGTAACCATGAAGGGAAAACCGTAGTATCCTGGTTGATCCAGGTCATTATATAAAATACCCTAGACTGGGCAGCTAATAAACAGCAAAAATGTATTGCTCAGAGTACCTTCCCCAGTGTTGCACAAAGAAAGACAAGCTCAGAGCGCCAATGTAATCTGGCTCTGTGTCTGCTGAGAGCCTCTCCCAGTGTGCATACTGTCAATCCTTAGCCTGACCCTCACCCAGTGCAAGGGGAAAGGAGCTCTTCAGGGTCTCTTTTTGCAAAGGCAGTTAACCCCTTTCATAAGTGTTGTGACCCTCAGACCCTCACATCTCAATTACCTCCAAAGCCTACCTCCTAAGACTGTAATATTAGGTTTCAACACGCAAATTTGGCACACATATTCACTGATGGCAAGCACATTATACATAAAAAAAGCAGAGTAGAAGGAACTTGATTATTTATGGCATTGTACACAGCTATGCCAGTCCAGGACCCTCTGATTCTAACTGTTTTATGAGAGAAAATAAGCCCCTCTTGTCTTTGAAGCCTGGTTTTTAGAGATTTCTGTTGCTCTCAGTCTAGCACTACCCCCAAGTGTATTTCATTCATTAACATAACGTATTGCATACATTAGCTCATTAACATTTAATGATGTAAAATCCTCAGGGGTAGGAATTATTATTACAAGACCAAAGTGAATTACCTAGCATCAAATCTTTTAGTTATTTTGAACTTTTCTCTCTCTCTCTCTCTTTCTCTCTCTCTCTCTCTCTCTCTCTCTCTCTCTCTCTCTCTCTCTCTCTCTCAAATCAAAATACAACCTCCCTGCCCCTGCAGTCTTTTTGTCCCCTTTTCTCCACTATCTATCATCTTGGGCTTAAATCAGACTTCCCTCACATGAGGTTTTACAAAGACCTTCTGATTATTCTCTCTATTTTCAGTCTCATTCATTCATGTATTCATGCAGCAAATCTATCGAATGTCAAACACGAAAGTAGATGCAGGGAAAGCAGTAAAAAGAGATGCTCACATCATTAATCCCCCTATTTACTAGCATCAGCAGCTCTTACATATAAATATATAATCATGTCATTGCTATTGAAAATCTCAAAATGTCTTCCCATAACTTAACAACAAGCCTAAAATGGTTACGTTTCACGTAAGATCTTTAAGAACTCTGTAATATGCTACCTTTCCAACCTCATCGTACAACCTTCTGTCACCTTTTCCTCCCAGGTACCCTATTTTCAAGTTCACTGAACTGCTTGCTAGGTAATGTATTTAAAATGCCTTATGCAAGCCTGGCCAAAAAAAAAAAAGACACTTAGAAAATGTGGTTTTCTTTCTTCAGCTCTTCCTCAAATGCACTGTATCCTTTCACACCTTCTGAGTTTGTATGTCATTCTGTCTGAAATTTCTTGTTTACTTTCCCTCTCAGAAGACCTTCTACTCATAGGTCAAGATTCAACTTCAATACTATGGACTCTCGGTGTTCTTGATGATGTGGAGAATCAATTCCCATGCTTTGTACCTTCCTTCCACATCCTGGAACAGAAATATTACCAAGAATGCTGGAAAGAATTACTCATAAGTGCACTTAATTCACTTCAGATAAATTAGGTTTTTGACCACTGGCATTAATGCACTGTTACAAAAAAGAGTTCAAGGTAGAATCTTTAGAACTGGCTGTAATGGGAAGCTGATTGCAACAGATTTCCAGAAATCCAGAAGCAGCTAAAGTGTTCAGCTCTTCAATAGTGAGAGGCAGTAGGCGTTTCTAAGACAGCAAGTGAAGCTTGTTGGTTAATTCAACATTTATTAAATACCTAAAGTCTTATCTTTGGCAGAGTTGATAACAAAGGAGATAGATTTATATAAAACAAGAAATTTTCTAAGTAGTTAGAAGAGAGAACACAAAGAGAGGGGAGAGTATAAGGAAGCAAAAGTATGGAGACTCTAGAAAAGAGATTGAGTTGCACAGCAGCCGAGGAAAATATCAAGATCCAAGATGAGATGCAGGAAACCTCTAGAAAACAATACAATATGGAAAAAAAGTCTGACAGTAAAATGAACAACATAGCAAAGAGTATATGAGTATATGAGTTTAAAAGGAAAAATGTAACAATCATCCAAGTCCCTGAAGAACATGAATGTGAATTTGATGAAGAACTAATAGTTTTTAAAAATCACAGATGAGAATTTCAAAGAGTTGAGGATTATAGGCACTTAGATCCGAAGGGATCCCAGGAAAAGTAGACACAAATAGAAAAACTCCAAGACACATTGTACACAAAATGACAAGTGGTGGAGTATTAAAAGTAGGAAGATCCAAAAAAAAAGAATTTATATACAAAAGAAAACCCAGGAGATTAACAGCAGATATATCAAATGAGACTCTATGAACCATAAGAGAATGGAGCTTTATAGTTCAAAAACTTGGTAATGTAAAATTAATACATCACCAAGAATGCTATATTAAGCTAGATTATCATTCAGATTTAGAGGAAAGGTACAGAGCTTCAAGGTCAGGAAATAGCTTAGTGAATTCATAGCCTTGAAACTAGACATGAAAGAAGCATTAAAGGCGCTAATTTAAAAGACAAGACTAACCTCTCAGCATTTGACATTAAGATTGGCATTCACTCTTGGCACTTAATGGTTGTCCTCTACTAGAAATAAAAGGTTTGTTTACTCCCTCCTAGTTTGCTGAGTTTTATACATTTTCAATAATGAATTAATACTTCATTTCTATTGAATGTCCTACCTATATCTGATAAAAAGTACCATATGGAATACTATGAAGCTAATAAGAAAGGATGAAATCTTTCAGTTCACTGCAAATTGGATGGAACAAGAAGAGTATCAGGTTAAATGAAATAAGTTAGAAGGAGAAGATCAAAATACAGATGGCTTCACTCATTTATGGTAGCACTGTAGCACTGTAGAACTGTCATCCTGTTGTTCATAGATTTCTTGAGCGGGCACCAGCAACATCTTCATTGTGAGACTTGTTGTTACTATTTTTGGCATATCGAATACGCCACAGATAACTTGCCAGGCTCTGCCGTGCAGGCGGGATACTCTTGGTAACTTGCTGGGCTCTCCGTAGAGGGACAGAAGAACCGAACCCGGGTCAGTTGTGTGCAAGGCAAATACCCTACCCGCTGTGCTATCACTCATTTATGGTATCACGAATCACAAAATTCCCGTTAATCATCGATTTCTCGAGCGGGCTCAGTAACCTCTCCATTCATCCTTTCCCTGAGATCTTAGAAGTCTCTCTCAGCTCAGCCCTCCCAATGATGTTGCACTGGAGGCTCTTTCAGGGTCAGGGAAATGAGATCCAGCTCCTTACTGGATTTAGCATATGAAATACACCATGGGAAGCTTGCAAGGCTGTCCCATGTGGGCAGGAAACTCTCAGAAGCTTGCTAGTTTCTCCCAGAGGGAGAAGTAGGCTACAAGATATCACTTCTGGGAGCTTGCTTTTAAGTCTCTGGGTGCTGACCGTTGATGAAATTACACACACCTGGGTTCCTCTGCCGGTACCTTCATACGTGAGGCCTGTCTGAACATGTGGATAGGGGCCTCGAGCATGGCTGTAGCTAGGTTCCGGTGGTCTTCAGCCACCGGGAGCTCTGCTTGGCGTTGGGAGGGAAGCTGGAGCCCATCCCCTCCGAGGGGACCCGGGGAAAACAGCCAGGCATGCAGGCGAGAGACTCTATATTTATGGTATATAGAGAAAATAATGGACAATATATAATGAGGACAAACTCTTAGCCTTTGAATACAAAAATTAAATTATCAAGAAGGAAGGGAGTGGAAGGGAACAGAGTAGGAGCAACACAGAGAGGGTGGTGAAGGGTCTGGGGCACTTTTGTGGTGGTCAGTGCAGTAACTTTGTTTATCAAAACCACACAAGTTAATATTATTGTAACTGTACTACCTAAACAATAACAAAAATTAAAATAGATTGCACACTGGGAAAAAAAATGAAATCGAGTTATAGCCCCCTGAGATTGAATTGTAAGTTAATATGACAAAATTTGTAGTAAAAAAATAAAAAGAGATTAGGCAATATCATGTCTTGATCCCATCAAAAATATCAGTGCAGTGGATGTAATAGATGAAAATACTAGGAGGGAAGACCAGATTAGGGAACAGGAAACCTGAGTCCAAGTGTTTAATGCTGAAGCAGTCCATGGGGATGAGAACAGGCCATGAAGCAGCATGGGGATAGAGTAGATTGACCTTACCAATCACTGAAGTGAGGAGGACTAGGCACCATGAGGCTAGTGTGTGGATTTGCACACAGGGGCAGACAAGTCTTCTAAAATACTATCAAAGCCAGGAGTGAATATTAAATTCATTCAAGTCTAATGAAAACCTTTATGTATTTGATAGTCAATCACCCATGGGAAAACACAGAAGGTAGTGAGACCGGACTGGATCTGAATGGGTTCACTCTCACAGGACAAGTTGTATTTACACAATAATGGGAAGATGAAGCTTCGGAGCAGTACTGGGGATTCTCTTTCCCTCCACAAAACCTAATGTTGAAAAGGAAAAGAAAATAATTAGTTTTGGATAAAATAAGCAATGGAAATAGTATGATTGAGGGAAGAACAGGTTTCAATCAACTCGAGAAGGCATAATATGTCTTCTATGAAGATCATAAAGATTATATATTTTTTCCTTTATCATAAAATTCATTTTTTAAATGTAAAATATAGAAATAGAGTTGAATAGAAGGAGGCTGGCCAGGAGAGGAAAAGCACTGATATTATTGGAATAAAATATATGAAGAAAATAGCTAGCCCGAGGAGTTCCCCTTTAAAAAAAAAAGATTATTGGTAAGCACAAAGTGGGCATCAAGTGACTAAGGAAATAATGGGGACAAATGCTCTAAGGGCTGGTTGAGACTGAGTTTTAGGGATGTCCTAGAATAGGCAGGGGAGTTTTCTCTAGCCTTGTTCTGGGTTAGTCAGTAGGTATCATTGAGAGGTTACACTGAGTTGTCTCTAAAGAAACTCCAACCCAGGTAGATTGAACTACAATTACGTACTCTCCAGATACTTACCTCCTAGGGAAAACCTCCCCACAGGAGAGTTGACTCATGCTTTTGAAAACGCTATGACCTGGATTGGGTCTTATCTTGTGGATCCCCTGGCAGCACTGATCAGAGGTGAGGTCCAGAAAAAAAAAAAGGAGATGCTCACTCTCAAAAACATAAAAAAGGTCAGAAAATCAGCTCATTGTTGTATCGAACACATGGGAAGTAAGAGAAATAGACACATTTGTCCAACGCATCAGTATGAATGGTAGGTTTCTGTGTTAGAAACTTTGATGGCATATTTTCAAATTGCTTCAAAAGGCTACAGGAAATACTTTCCATTGTCTGCGGAGGCCCTGTATATAATCCACTTCTCTGCTTAGGGGAGTTCTCATTTTATAAGTTAGAGTTTAAAAACTCTAATGTCAGTTCCTTGTTTTCCCAGCCTAGTGAAGGTTAACTGAGTGCAGAGATAGGCTTATCCAATGAGAGGTAAATTCTCAAGAATTACTCTTGTATCTGGTATGTGAGATGGCAAAGAAATATTTCCTGTGGCAAGAATGATGGCAGCAAGATTCATTGCTTAGAACAGTGTTTGTAGCTGTGCTAATGGCAACCCCCAGTGTCAGTTGCAGGGCATTGTGCTACACAACCAGTTCTACATGTGGCTCTTGCCATTGTTCCCGGATACACATCCTCTGGCCTTGGTTTTTCATTTCTACAGCGTTCCTGACCGGTAGTCGCTTCACTTTCTCCTTAAATCAGGTTGCTTTGATTTCCTACTATAGCAATTCAAATTCCTCCAGATACCATTCTTAAGAGAACTGAATCAAAAATGATGTACTGAGTCAATGAAGGAGAAGATGGAGGAGATAATGTCTGCCACAGTGAGGTCCAGGCTTACAAAGTTAGTGATTCTTCATGGTTTTTTTTATTTTTGTTGTGAAATAGTAGATTAAACAATCTATTGATCATCAGTTTAGTTAGGCTTGGGTATTAGGAGAAATGGTATAGTCGTCAATGAATAGGTTTCAGTGAGACTTTGTGGAGAAGAAACAAGTTGAGATCAAGTGTAAATTTTTTAAAAGAGGAAAGCAAGATATTCAGTTGCCCAGATAAATCTGAGACAAAAGACAAGTTTAATCATCCAGTTCCATCTTAAACAATTTTTACAAAATTGCTTCTGCCTGACAAAGAGCAAAACCCAGATGGTCAAGATTGGATTATGGGTGTTGCATTCCCACCCAACGTTATTGTTTTGAATTGCCTTGGGGCAGAGGTCATTCATCTGAGGTCTAGCGGGAGGGGCGTCATGCAAAAGTCTCTGGCATAGAGTCAGGAACTCTCAGACTCACAGTCTATTTCTGGAAAAGGCTGTTGGCTGTGACATTAGCCCTTGGAGATGATTGCAAGCACCTGAAAGCTCCTTAGTTCTTACAGAATTGTATTACCAAAGAAAACCCAAGGTTACTAAGTGATTAGATTGGAGCAATAGCACACAGCGGGTAAGGCGTTTGCCTTGCATGAGGATGACCCGGGTTCGATTCCTCTATCCCTCTCAGAGAGCCTGGCAAGCTACTGAGAGTACCTCGCCCGCACGGCAGAACCTGGCAAACGCCCCGTGCTGTATTCAATATGCAAAAAAACAGTAACAAGTCTCACAATGGAGACGCTACTGGTGTCTACTTGAACAAATTGATGAAGAACAGGACTACAGTTTGACAATTGTACTAAGTTATCATCCATGACTCTGCTATTTTCTAGACTCCTAAAATCCCACCACCAGGAGATAGAATACTGAACCTATGTCCTTTCTCCCCTAGGAAGAACATTCCCTGTTGTTCATTTCCAGTGCTATAATGGAGAACTGTACTGGTATTCATAGAATGACTGCCCTAATGAACAGTTCTAAGGTCTCAAACACAATAGAAATTTTATTTCTAATTTATATAATGGTACTGATCAAGTGAAGATGAAGGAGGCACTGCCTTGCCCCATATAATCATTCAAAAATCCAGACTGAAACAACTTCTACCATATTTTATAACTCTAAAAGTCTAGCTAAACAGGCGTATCTACTTCAGTAAACTCAAAGGTGTGGGAAAAGACATGTAAGCACACATACTTACATGTCTTAGGAACCCAGCTTGAAAGTGATGTATGGAGCTTCCTTTAATATTCTTTAGGTTAGAACATTAGAAAAGGTGACCTGGCTGTGTGCCCAGACAGAAAAGCAAAAGAATACTGGAGAGAACTTAACCATCTCTAACTCAACAAAGAAAAGAAAGATGGAAGTTGAACTGAGATTGAGGAGGCCTGAGCTGCATTATAGCAAACAGGACATTTGCTTTGCATGTGGCCAGCCAACCCCTGTTGGATCATGGCCAATGCATGTAGTCCCTTGAGCACCACCAAATGTAATCGTTGAACACAGTGTAAGCCCTGAGCATGTCTGGGTGTGGCCCTAAAGCAAAATAAAACAAAAGATGTTGATTGGGCAAAAGATGGACCTCAAGGAGCATTTTTAGTTATTAGTTCAACTTCAATTTCCTTCTTTCATTTAAAAAAAACTAAAATTGTATTGAGGTATCTTATTCTCTTCTTGTGTTCGTTAAATGTGATATGATCCTCTCTTCCCTTTGCCTGCAGTTTTAGGAAATAAATGTAACATAACAATGGCAAATCAAACAGTTGAAGATACCTGCTAAATCACTTCAGAAAAAGATTGTTTTACTAATTTTTTAAAAGTCTCACAGAAAGAATCTCTTCTTTTTTTTTTGTTGGACCAAAAGGAATCTCTGTTTTCTCTGTTTCTTTCGACCTAGTTGTGCATGTGTGCCGTATCTTATGCCATTCCAACATTGTTTGCCATACAGAGAGTCTACATGTGCCCAACAGTCAACAGATGGGAAAAACATTACAGTCTTAACATCTTTAAGTCTCTAAACTAATTGGCCCTGAAATCACACAAGAAGAGCATCTGGACTTCTTATCATGTAGGAGAGCACTGTAGCAATCTAGCACTGTTGTCCCATAGATAATTGATTTGCTGGAGCGGGCACCAGTAACATCTCCATTGTGAGACTTCTTGTTACTGCTTTTGGCATATCAAATACGCCATGGGTAGTTTGCCAAGCTCTGCCGTGTGGGCAGGATACTCTTAGTAGCTTGCCGGGCTCTCTGAGAGGGGCGGAGGAATCGAACCCGAGTTGGCCATGTGCAAGGGAAACACTCTTCCCACTGTACTCTCGCTCCAGTCCATTATGTAGGATACCACGTTTAAATTCATTTAAAGATATTTTATAGGATTTTTTTTTTATTACTTTCAACCAAAAGTTTTCTAGTTAACAAAGATCTTCTTGCTATCGCTTCAAAGACTCTATCTTCCACTGGGACCTGAAGTGTTGGCCTTTAGGTTGGCCTAAAGTGTAAGCCTTTAGTGAATCATAGAAAATTCACTGTTTATTTTAAATAAATGCACTATCTTTTGTATACAAATATAGGTCTGTGGCTGCATGTCAGCAATAAGCATCTCTCTCTCTCTCTGTCTCTCTCTCTCTCTTTCTCTCTCTCTCTCTCTCTGTCTCTCTCTCTCTCTCTCTCTCTCTCTCTCTCTCCCTCATTCTTTGTGTGTGTTCCCATTCAGTGTGCATTTGTTTCTGTGTGTGTAT
Source organism: Sorex araneus (assembly GCF_027595985.1). Lineage (NCBI taxonomy): Eukaryota > Metazoa > Chordata > Mammalia > Eulipotyphla > Soricidae > Sorex > Sorex araneus. The sequence goes on along the minus strand of NC_073302.1, from coordinate 269,279,329 downwards.
GTGTGTGTGTGTGATAAAGATAATAACTTAGATTTATCCACCTACATTTTCTCAACCAGTTTTCCTTGAAACTGAGAACATAGTCAACTGGCTGATGTCTGAGATATAATTAAATGTGGTTAGAAAATGTGCTAAAGTTACGTTAGAGTAGAACACAGTGCCAATATAATTATATTGTGATTTATCTAAATCTACAAGGAGCAAACATATGACTTGGTTTAGCATCGTGATTTTTAAAGTAAGTACTTATGTAACTGGAAAAGAGAGTCAAATACACGGTCTTGGCCTCCTTCGGCTGATGAGCTAACATGAGGAAACATGTTTGCTTAAGAATGGCAACTTCCTTAGGAGCCTTGTAATATGGAAGGAACTGAAGATACTCCTTTAGGTCCACGGTTATACTAATTTTATTACTTTAGACTAGTAAATAGCAGAAAATTAAAGATGTGGGTAGTTTACATAGTATTTTAAAATCCAATGTTCGTTTTGGTTATGGGGTTTTGTTTATTTTTAGCAATCAAACATTTCCTATGAATATTTCTGAAGTTATTGCAGTTAACTTTCTTCCCATTATACTATATTATACTTACACCTTTCAATTGTTACTAATATGTAATGATGAAAATAACTACCATAAATAATGCATTGATTTTTTTAATATCTTCTTTCCAACAAAGAGAAAATTTCATGCTGAGCTGCATGAACAAGATAGCAGCTGTTGCCATATCTCAATAGAGAAAGATGTTTGGACTATTGTAAAAGAACAACTTCTAACTCTTCTAAAGGATGAGATGGGAGGAAGAAAGTGTAGTAGCCATATGATGCTTTATAATCCCATTCAACCTCCCCATTTAATAAGCATAACAATCTCTTACATGAAGAGGTTGTCCACATGTGTGACATCTGGAAATGCCAAAAACAGTTCTCCCTTCCTTTTTCTTTTTACTCAATAATTTAGGGATTCCCAGGAAAACAGTAGAGACCATATAGCGTATTTTTCACAGCGTTGAGTAGATATGTAATTGCTTTACTTGTCGAGGCAAGGCATCAATTGAATAAGGTCTAAGCTTACCTAATCTAAATGGGTGTATCATTCTACAATCAACATGGGATTTGGAATCCCAAGAGGCCTGGGATAAAATCCAATTCTGTCACTTATGAGCTTTATCAGTTTGCCTGGTAAATTCACCTGTCTCTAAAAGTAAGACAATAATAGCCAAATTATTCATCCATTCATTTCCTCTTATGTAGCTTCTTTCAAAACATTTAACACAAATTATTAAAAATTGTATATGCAATAATCATCTGTGGCTGATGAAACAGAAATAGAAAATCAGAACAAAGGAAAGAGAGAAAGCATGCTAACTACAAAGGGTGATATAATAGCCATAAATATTCATCACATTAGAATCTGAGACTCCTGGAAGCCAAGGTATGAAGGGGGAAAAATGAGGTTACATATATTTTATTTTTATTTTTTAAAAAAAGGGTGAATATCAGTTCCTCTGAGGACATATAAAATTTTCTTGGCAGTGCATTCTCAAAGAAATTGAAAACTTATGAGGAAAACAATGTCCACTTCGTAGGATTGGTAAGTGCATTAGGCATATATAAAGGTCATCATAAATTGAAAACTATTACTTACCAAGAATCAATATGTCTACATTATATATAAATTCTATATATTATAAATATTAATATGTATTAATAAGCATTTTTCAGAAACTGAAATTTCAGAAAACATCACTTTAACATTTCAAATGTTTTCAGAGCAAAGCATTTCTTAAATGCACTCTGTGCTTAGCTAACTTCTTAAACTGATCTCAAAGCTCAACTCTCTTTTGAAAGGAATTTGCTAGTCAGTGATCAGAAGCATTAATTATTATGTTTTGCTGCACCTGCAGTTATAAATGTGAATAAAATAGGAGATATATATGGGAAAATGGACAGGACTTTATCAATGAGTCTGCCACATACTTTCAAGGGAAGAAACATTCACCAATATGTTTGCTTTTAAATAAGTTGACTCTCAAAGAGGAAGGGAAAAGTGTACAGCTGCTGACTCCTGAGCAAGGAAACACAGCTGCTTTTCTGTAAACTAATTAGTGACCCCAAAGTTACAACAAGCAACTTTCTCCCAAGTGATTTCTTCATTTCCCTAGACTCCACAGCCATCATATGTCTTCCTCTCAACACCATTCAATGTTTACTTTTGTTTCTGCATCACAGCTCCATATTGCAGGGACCAAGAAACACGTGCAGCCTATAGTTTCTCTTTGCCTCATGTACCCAATTTGAGGCAACGGTATGTGGAGGGAACATAGATCACTGCTTTAAGAAATTCTTTTAAGAGCCAGAGGTGGTCATTTATTCCAAAACCTTCAACAATATAAGAAACACCTCTTTGACAGTTTCATTAAAGTCTACACTGAGTTTTGTTTGATCTTCACAATTTCTAGGTCTTATATGCTCCATTTTGCAGATAGAATAAGATGTATAGATCTCATCTTGCCACGACTTTTTGTTAACTATGGGAGTTTGAGAAAACTATTCTGGGTTTTTTTTTAAGGTTTTAAAATAGTTTTTGGGTCATAACCAGCTATGCTTAGGGGTTATTCCTGTTGGTTTAGGGGGAAATATATGGGATGTCAGGGATGAAACCCAGATATACAGGGTACAGGGCAAGCCCCCTACTGCTATACTATCACACCAGCCTCTCAGTATTCTTATAATGTCCTGGCCTATAAAATAGGAGTGAGTACTTCTATTACTGGGTTGTGGTAAAGACATAGGCTCTTCACATCTCTGTGAAGAGTATCCTCAGTGTCAGACCAAGTGTAGATATATACTAATGAGGGTGATGATGATGATGATTTACCTGAACATTTTTGTAGTCTCAAAAAGTAAAAATATCATTAACTGTACATTAAAATGTTACCATATCGCTGAATGTTATAGTTGTGTTCTCATAAAATATATGCTTGGGTAACATCATTTTATTAACAATACTTTTTTTATAATTTGAATTATTGGATAACTTGGTTTAGAATACAAAACCTCAAACCAAATATTTTTTCAAAATAGACTGGAAAATCTTTCTAGTCCTTTTCCTGGGAAGCTATCAAAAGGTGATTAAGCCAGTGAGAGGCATTTCCATCTCCCACCTTGGTTAGTCTATGCGCTGTATTGAGCAAATGCAAAGCACTACTGAACTATGAATTACAATCGTTAATATTTTCCAATTATAGGAACTTCACCTGAACCATTAGAGCACAAAGTCTTTTCTTATTTGATTCATGCCAGAGGCATCTGATTATCCTCTAGTTATCTTTTGGGCTAGAATTACCAAATTAGCCCGGCTTATTCAAGCCAGAAGACTGTAGGTGATTTATCTGAAAACAAGCCAGTTTTCGGCTGCCTCTCCATGCGCTGAATCTTTGTCACTAGTCAATTCCATTTCTAATAGCACACCTCATTTTAATTGGTCAGCCATGGGGGCTAAGGCGAAAGCACAGCGGGTAGGGCATTTGCCTTGCACGCGGATGATGCGTTCGATTCCCAGCATCCCATAGGTCCCCCCAGCACCACCAGGATTAATTCCCGAGTGCAAAGCCAGGAGTAACACTTGTGCATCACTGGTGTGACCCAAAAAGAAAAAAAAATTAGTCAGCTATGGCCTTGAGAAAATACAAACTGTGACCACTGCTTTTGCTGTTATAACTCAGGCTTTTCAGCCAGCACTGGGTCAGGCTTGGGAGCGCTTTGATCTTTTCACCGAGAGGCACATGGTCCCTGTGTCAAATATCACCAGTGGTACTATTTCACAAGTTGTTGCACCCAGGTTGGCAGAGAGACTGCACAGAAGTTAAACTCCAAGTCCGGGCTAGGTGTACAAAATAAATACTGAAAGCCAAGCATGCCGGTGCCAAAAGAAAGTTGTAATACGGGGAGCAAGATAAGATATGGAGTCCGAGTCCAGGAAGGGTTCAGAGGACAGACACAGGCTGTGTATTGGCTAAACATGTTCGACCACTGCTGGGAGGGCCTGAAATACAGGGGCACACTAGGTCCCGAGATGTGAAAAATGTGAACAGCTGCCTTGGCCAAGCCTTGCTATGTTGTCAGGTGAAGGCACCTTAATTACTGACTCAAGGTCAGGTTATCAGATGACGAAGTGGTCTATTTGTATATGAACTTTATTTTTGACCTATTTGCAATAGCTGAATTTGGAAATGTTTTGTTTTGATTGGTTTCCTTTAAAAAAAATGCTGGTTTTGAAAGTCTGAAGCATATTTAGTCAATTTGTCTTAAACATAATTTTTCTTTATTGGGGCCAGGGGAATTTGGGAAGGGGGAGGTAATACCTGGCAGGCTCAAGAGCTACTCCTGGCTCCAAGATCAGGGATAGCTGGAGGTGGTGCCCAAGACACCATGTGGTGCTAGGGGTCAAATCAAGGTCAGTCACATGCAACACAAGTAAGTTGACCTTTGTAATATCTCTCCAGCCCAGCACTATTTCACTTTAATTTTATATTTTATAAACATGCTTATGAAACTTTACAGATGATTCAATAAATGCATCCTTTGTGAGTACCTTGCATTTTTAATGAACACTTTTTCAAACTATATAAACTGACCAAGTAAATTAACAAATACCCTGCTTCACCCCCTTTTAATGAGACATTGTTGTTTTGATGATAATAAAGAAAGGCTTGGTTATGATTTTATTATGCAGACATCAGAAATGAAGTGCAATAGAGAGTTAGGTTCAATGGAGGATTAAATTAAACATGAGATTCAGTATAAAATCACAGTACCTGGCATATGTTAGCTACTTGGTAAATATTAGTTCCTTTTAGAGAAATAAAAAATTCATTTCCATTACTGAGTTGACTTGTTTGATATTTCCTATACATCAGATTTGCCAGATTTCTATAATTTTTCATTTCATTGAATGAAATGCTTGAACCCTACCAATCTTCTTTTTATTATGTGGAGAAGTTGGCCAGTAGATAAAAAATAATAATCTGCAGAATCTGTGTAAGTCTCATTTCTTCCCTTTTTCCACTTAGAAACAGCCTCTATGAAAAGGAGCTATTTCTGTTTGACCCTACCCTGGTTCCAATGTTCCTAGTACTAAACCTCTAGCCCTCTGTTCCCTTCTGGCCTTTATAAGTGAAGGAGAGAGCTATACCAGATGTTCCAAGCATGCCTTTCCCCCCAGGACATGCTATAGGCAAGGAAGTCAATTCATTTATGCTCTACTGCATTCTTTGCTTGAACACCTCTACGTGGTAACTGGTCAGATTAAGATGAGAAGAATAAAAAGAAAACAAGGTACAGGATGAAAGTGTGTGCACGTGGAAGAGACTGAAAATAACTAGACAGTTCATGGGAAATAGAAGGATAAGGACACCATCTTAGTGTATATAAAAGAAAAATAAAAACATGATTTTATTTGCCTACACTTGCTTCTGTATAATTACAAAGATGCAAGATCGGCTGCAAATATCTATGAAGAGGAAGAATGGAAAGAATCAATGTGTGTGTTGGGCAGGAAAGCCTGGGAGATATAAATCAGTGAGATAACCTGATTTCCGTGGGAAAAGAGGTAAGTGCTCGACCATATATCTAAAAGAGGTGTGGAAGAACGCCAATGAACCGTTAGAATGATCACATGTATAGCATGCTATATTTATAATTAGAACAAAGTAGACAATGGGCTAGGGAGTTTTGAAAATGAAAACAAAACTGAAAGTTAGCCAGTAGACAGAAGGGTGATGAAAAAATACAGTGCAGAAATAAAATCAAATAAAAAATACATGATGGAAAGAAATGCAGAGAGGGGGAATAGATTAAAAGTTTATAAGGAAGACAACTATTGGTTTTCTATCAGGACTGAACTACTTAATTAAGAAGTAATCATTTCACCCTTTAGTATGTCTGTCTAGGAATTTTACATTACTTGCAATATTACAAGCAATTTTATCGGGGGCTTCATTCTCAGATGAAGTGTTTACTTTGTTATTATTTAAGGTGTCTTGAGCTTTTTAAAGAAAGAATCAATTCAAAATCTTATCCAATTAATAAATTCTAAGTTAAAAATCACCAAAGAAATACCTCTAAAGTCTATCCACGTGAATCTCTTACATGTCACAAGTCTTTCTGTTAGTGACTTGTCCAATGGTCATTATCTCTTTTTCCCCTACTAAGAGAAATACGGTTTTGCAGTGGAAAGAGATCTTCTGATTTCAGGCAACCATAGAAGTTGATTTAACTCAGGTAATGTTTGATCTAGATAATTCATAATTATCTAATTATGGGTTTTTTGGTAGTTGGTAAAGAAATTATATATATAAACCTGTTAAATCACTGAAAAACACTGACCTGGTATTCCCTTCCTAATCCTAAAAGAATATGAGTTTATACCTTCCTGCTTGTGACACTGTTGTAAGACAATACCTGGACATGTGGAAGCTATCTTGCAAACAAAAACCGTAAAAGTTCAGAAGTATGCCAAAGTTGAAGGCTGGAATGGTCAGGCAATAGAATGAGCCTGTTTTCTAGCTGAGTCTATACTTGCAACTCACAACTACCAGACTGGTTTCCTTTGTAAAGCACTATTTAACTGAATCTTCTGTCATTTGTACCCAAAAGCTTCTGGTCTCTCACTCATATCTGAATGGGCAGTCAAACTACAGCCTTAATGCTTTCTTTTATGCCCTAATAGAACACATTTGTTCCTGTTCTTGAAGAAACTATAAAATACGCCATCTCGAACTAACAATTAAAAAAATAATTTCACACATTATCTTATTTTCACAGATCCAGAGAGCTTAAGCATTGACAAGTTGTTCTACCTATTTTCATGTGTTTGCACCTTCTACTGGGAATACGATATGTGATATGAAAGAAAATTTAAATATGAGTAAAGTTTAAGAAAAACCTGAGTATGAATAACTCATATATTTAAGAACTGCATTCTCATCTTAGCTTATGGTTAATCATTTTATAAGTAAACACAAAATTGTGACTTCTTTGAGAGCCAAGTGGCCAAAAATATGTTTTTATTTTACTTTGGGAACAAAACAAATGGATTAAGTGACCTATCAGCGATCATTCAACCAGTAACAACTGACACTAGGCTATAATCCTTTCAGCTTTAGCTTTCCACTCTATCATACTGTCTTCCACAAAGAGACATAGAAGCTGTCATAATTTTTGGAACTTGTTTTCAAGTAAGAAATGTCAAGATGTGGCCACTCCTGAAATGTGCTTTGTTGTCATCAATTTTTCACTTTTGTTCTTTTTACATATGTGTTGTACTGAATTTTCTTTCTCAATTTCTACAATATTCTATTTTACTAGTTTCCTATTTCAATTACCTAAAATACCTCTTCTTCTTACCCATTCTTATTTTGCTTGTTTTCTTTCATTCTTGTTTTCTATCAAACCCGAGTTTTAAGTCATCCATCCAGTCATCTATTTTATCATCTGAGATTCCATCCAATTTACATTCTTACCAAGCGGATAGGAAGTTTTATTTCTCTCTGCACCCTATTCAATATTTGTTTCTTATCTTTTTTTGTAATAGTAATTCCCACAAGTGTGAGGTGATAATGATACTTGTTGTGGTCTCAATTTGCATTTTGGGCAACTAATCAGTGACACTGGATTGGAGTGATAGTACAGTGCGTAGGGCATTTGCCTTGCATGCTGCTGACCTGGGTTCAATTCCTTCGCCCCTCTCTGAGAGCCCAGCAAGCTACCAAGAGTATCCTGCCCACACGGCAGAGCCTGGCAAGCTACCCGTGGTGAATCCAATATGCCAAAAATAGTAACAAGTCTCATAATGGAGACATTACTGGTGCCCTCTCTAGCAAATTTATGAACAATGGGACGACAGTGCTACAGTGGTAGAGATAGTAATGACACTGAACATCTTTTCATCTTATTTACCTTCCATATGTTTTATTATAATGCTTTAGAGTAATGTCTGCTCATTATACATATGTCTTTACATGAACATTCTAACTTTATATTTATCATTTTCTTCATTTTGTTCTACCAATTTCCAACATTAGCAGAGCAGTAATAGTTATAAAAACTTGGATGTTACCAGTGTCATTCAATCTACAATTGACATGTTCAAGGGTGGAAAATAAAGGTTACGCAAATCCTGGGGAAAGAGGTTAAGATAAGCAAGCAACATAGAAGGGAAATAAGAAGAGAAAGTAAATGATATTGCAGTTTACTATTTCAGGATCATATTATTTCACACAAGGAGACAAAAGAAAATGAGCAGGCGAGTAGGACTGACAATTGCACACAAAAATACAAAATTAAGCATCTGGCTTAATTTAGGACACAAACTTGAAGAGGTCAGTGTGAGTGCTGCATGAACCTGGGTTAAATGTGAAAGATAAGAGGCATTGGTCAAGGTCTCTTTGGTATTGATCAACTTGTATTGCCAAATGAGGATTCGTTTGTAGTGTCAGTCATCTGTTCTGTTTGATGGGGAGGAGGACCGTGGACAAACAAGGAAAAAATTGCTCTTGTGGGGTTAACAGGTTTAACTTGAACTTAATTTGGCCTAGACACATAATTATTATTCTGTACAAGAATGATCCTCAAATCCTGCCTTTGTTAGCATTTTGAGTTGCAGTTATATTGGCATGTGATTCTATATAGAGATGTATTGCTTCAGGAAACAGGAGTAATGTCTGTTACTGAGTTATGTACCATCGTTGAATTTATATACTTTATTGAAATGCACTCTACCTAATCATAAAAGTATTTTCTTATAGACGATGTTGCTAAAGGCCAAGACTAGGGTCTTTGGCCCTCTGCTCCATTTATAGAGTAAAACTTTTATATACCAACAATAAATAGCAATGTCTAAAATAATAGAATGGACGAGGTACCGTTCACTGTAGTATAGCACTTACTTGTATGAGGTCCTAGATTCAAGCCATGAGGTAAAAAGGTACAGGGAAATAATTCAAAGTAAGATGCCTTACATCTAGGCCTCGAGTTGGCTCCCCAGCACTGCATAATCTCTTTCCCTCAGAATCACTAGTGTGAGCCTGGTAGTGCCCTACATTGCTAGGCCTGAGCAATTCCATCTCATCATACCTGAGCAGAGTCAAGGATATCTGGGAGTAGTTACTAGCACCCCCACATACCACTTGGAAACCCCCCTAGATAAAATAAAATAATAAAAACAAGTGTATTGTTTTACAATGTCACTGTCACTGTCATTCCATTGCTCATAGATTTGCTCGAGCGGGCACCAGTAACATCTCCATTGTGAGGCTTGTCGTTACTGTTTTTGGCATATCAAAAACGCCATGGGTAGCTTGCCCGGCTCTCTGAGAGGGGCGGAGGAATCGTACCCGGGTTGGCCTCGTGCAAGGCAAATGCCCTACTCGTTGTGCTATCATTCCAGTCCATTTTTTTACAATGAAACAATTTAATTATTCCAATTCTGTATTAACTGGAAATCTAGAGGACAGCCTCATAATTCTGTGACTTCTGGTTTGCTTATATTCAGTTGTGTCTGAGGAGGGACTAGAACAGGGGGATTAAAGCTAAATTTTTATAATAACTAGATAAACATGAGTCCATATTTCCACAAGGAATCTCATATTATACATAAAGCTGAGAAATTCAACTTTTGTTAGTTTTTTAAAGATACTATAAAAATTGTCATAAATTTGGTGGCTTCAGAACTATAGACATTTTTTTCTCACCCAGACTTGAGAACCAAGGTCTAAAATCAAAAAGTTAACAGATTTGGTTACTTCTGGAAACTCTGAGGGTCAATCAGTTTCATGCCTCTATTTTGGCTTCTAAATGGTCCTGGTAACCCTTGGCATTTATTGGCTTGTAGCTACATCACTCTCCTCTTTGTATCCATCATTACACTGCCTGCTTGGCTTATGCCTCTCTGTGTATCTGAATCTCCTTCTTTCTCATAAAAAGTTATGGAAGTTTGGATTCACCCAGAAATTAGAATAGTCTCATTTTAGACTCCTAATTAAACTCAAAACCCCCTCTATTTCCACTTAAGGTCACACTCTGAAATTGTAAGTGTACATTAATTTGGGTGAACACTCCACAATCTACTACAGTTTATAAGGAAGTTTATTATTCTTTTTAATATGACTTCTCATGGGCTAACAAATTTATGCATTCTAACTGCATTTCCCAAATCCTGTTCAGTTGAATGAAATTTCACCAGAATGCATGCAAAACATTTGTACGTGTCCCCAAATGACATCCAAACTCCATCCTATAAGGTGCCATCATGATCCCAAAGATAGAGTTCTAACTTCTATTATCCTAAATGTTGGGAAATCAAAACTCCCAAAGATCAAAATAACTAAAGTATAAAATCCCCCAAATCACAATATAGAGAAATAAAAACTCTTGAATATCAAAATACTGAAACTTGAAAAGAAATTAAAACATTGGTAAAAAGTGCAAGAAATCGACCATGCCAAATTATTCAATCTATAATTTATCCCATCAAATAGAGCACTGTGATTTCCTTTCAAAAAAGCATAAACTTCAGTGGTGGTGACTGTGGGTTGGGGGAGAGAATGCAGTTCAGTGTAGATCACTTGTCTTGCATATGTGAATCCTGGCACCATACCCCACCTTTTACCCCTTACCCCAGTGCCCCCCCACAAAAAAATCTGAAATAGGTACAAGGCATACATCTCAAAGATTGAAAATAATTTGACATGTTCAGTGACCTGAACCAAAGAGAGTTGTTGATAAAGAGTCTTCTGTAGCAGAACAATATACATAAAACAGTGACTCTCCTTTGGTTAGAGATTTGACTGTAAAAGATAGACTCTGTATACTCACAAGTAAGTCTAAAAGAAAAGCTGACATGTGCTGCACTTTGAATAGTAGATGGTGCTTTTAAAACTGTCTCTATTGTTTCTTTATGTCTCTGTTGAATCCCAAAAGGCTAGAATCTGTCCATTCCTCAATGACTGGAAAAAAAACAAAGAATTTCAGAAAAAAAACTCTTGTTTCAAGATGTGGTAGATGGGAAGATGAAAAGGGGAGTGAATGGAGGAATAGAGATCAGGGCTTCAGTTATACTGATGATGTGGAAGAGGGTTATAGCTCCATATTCTAGTACAGGCTCAATGACACTGAAAACATGGTGTTTAAGCTGCAACATTTTAGTGTGCGTGTCAAGGTGGCAGGCTGGGAAGGGAAGAAGAGGAAGAGTTGTAAGGGTGGAATATAGGAGCACTGTTGGAAGGAAGTTGACACTGGTGGTGGGATTGATGTCCAAATATTACATGACAGTAACTCAACTATAAATAACTTTGTAAATCACAGTTCTTTAATAAAAAAATAAATTAAAAGATGTGGTGGATGAAGCTGAGCAATAGTACAGCAGCAATAATAACAGTATAGGGCATGTCTTTGCCCGCAGCTGACCTGGGTTTGATCCCCAGCACCACATATATTCCCCTGAGCCCTGAAGTTATCCCTGAGTGCAGAACCTAGGGGTGTGACCCAAATCCAAAATAAAGGACGTGGTCGACTTTGCCGTAGAAAATGGATTTAAATTGAATCCTTAGACTACCATGACAGAATTGGAAAAGGTCAATCTAAGATATCTCCAGGTGAATTTTGAAGTATTAATCAGTGAAGTTGGTTTTTCCCCTCCCATTTAGTCCAGTGCATTTGGTGGCAGATCAGATACATAGATCAAACTTGCACAGGTTGTTCACAAAAACTTCAGTCTAAAATGGTGCCATTTGTTTATATTAACATTTCTTTTACCATTTTAATGAATTAAAGCTATATTGGCCAGAAGTCAGCCCAGAGGCTGACTGGCTTGAAAGTAGTGGTATGCATCATAGAATAGGAAGCTATTTATGTACGGTTGATGCTCTTTGATCTCCCATATTGTTCATCAAATTAATGCCTATCAATGGGTACATTCAGATGGTCTTCTGAAAACCCCCAAACAAATAGAATATGGCATGAAAGATGATAATTTCTTTAATTTTTAGCCAATTAGTTTGTTTCTGGTGGACCAAATTAATAGTGCTCAGGGGCTTAAGGGTTCTTTGTGGTGCTGGGCACTAAATCTGTTCCTTGTCAATCTATTGAGTAATCTCCCTGACTCCAAGAGGGAGACATTTCTTTATTTATTTTGGGACCACAACTGGGGCCACCCCAGGGGACCATCTGAGGTGCCAGGGATTGAACTAGAATTGGTCAGGTACAAGATAAATGCTTTATGTCTTTGAACCCTCTTTGTTCAATTTAACTAATCATATATATGAGATCTATTTCTGTTTCTAATTCTACTTCGCTGATTTTTGTGCATAATTTTATTAGGTACCACAGAATTTTGATTACTAAAGCTAGCTTTCAGTATAATTTGAAGTAGGGCACATGATGCCTTCATTCTTGTTGAATTTTCTCAGAATTTCTCTGGTTATTTGGGGTGTTTTGCTATTCAATACAAATATAAAATTTAGTAGTGTTTCTTCTTTTACTTCCTTGAAGAATGCTATTGAAATTTGGTAGAAATTATGCAGAATCTGTTTAGTGTCTTCAATAGAATGAACATTTTATTTGTTTAGTCACCATCATCATCATCATCGTCATCATCATCATCATCATCATCCCATTGATCATCGAATTTCTTGAGTGGTCTCAGTAATGTCTCCATCCTAGCCCTGAGATTTTAGAAGCCTCTCTTTACTCGTCCTTCCCAATGATGCCACACTGAAGGCTCTTTCAGGGTCAGGGGAATGAGACCCAGCATTGTACTGGTTTTGGCACATGGGGAGTTTGGGAGGCTCACCCATGTGGGCAGGAAAACTCTTTCGATAGTTTGCCAGGTTCTCTGAGAGGGAGAACTTGGCTATAAGATGTCCAAGCTTCCAGGAACTTGCTTTTAAGTCTCTGGATGTTGGCCATTGGTGGGATTACACAGCACCAGGGGCAGTCCCTGGGTGTGACCACCTAGCTACTGAAAAATGGGAAATCTGGGCAGAAGAGGCCCAGTCCTGATCCAAACAGGCTTGGAGGTCTCAACCCCTGGTCCCACACCTGGGTTCCTCTTGCCAGTACCTTCATGCGTGAGGCTCATCCAAACGTGTGGAGAGGGGCCTTGAGCATGGCTGTGGCTGGGTTCCAGAAAATTACAAAGTTATTCATAGTTGGGTTTCAGACATACACTGTTTTAACACCAATCCCTTCACCAGTGTCCACTTCCCCTAACCCAATGCCATTTGCCTCCCAGCCATCAGTCTGCTACTCCTAGAGACATTTTGACTTGAGTAGTTGCACTATGGTTTACAGCATTATTGCTGATAAGGTTTCATACGTAATACTTAATCACTTCTAGTTGAATGCTTTTCTCCACCATAATCATTCCCCTCTCCTTGTCCAGTTCCCCAACCCTCTTCATTGGCATGTTTCCTGCTGAATACTAGTTATCATGTATTTTATTTCCATTGTCTTTGAGAATTTGTTACTCTACCATTATGATAGAATTACCATTTTGACAAGGTTAATCCTTCCAATCCATGAATATGGAATATCTTTTTTATTCCGTGTGTGTTCTGTTTTTTAACAGTGACTTACAGTTTTCCATGAACAGTTCTTTTATCTGTTTCATTAAATAGCTCCTAGGTACTGAATTTTTGATGTGATTATAAGTGGTGTGGCTTTTCTGCTTTCATTCACCTACAGTTCATTGTTTGCATTTATATAATGACTTTCTAGTTTGCTACTTCACTGTGTTGACTCTTGTTTCCAATAGTTTTGGGGTAGTATTTAGAGAATTTTATGTGTATTATCATGTCATCTACAAACAGCGATAGGTTAACTTCATTTCTAATTTTAATCCCTTTGCTTTTTTCTTTCCTAACTGCTATATAGCTGACTAACATTCCCAAAACTATGTTAATAGTAGTGGACATCATGTCTTATACCTGTTCTTAGAGGAAAAGTATTTGTATTTTTGCCATGGAGTATACTAGCCATTTCAATGTATTTATTTATAATTTCTAGTAATGAGGGGTTCTTTAGGACTTTCTATGTATATTATCACATCATCACAAACTGTGGTAGTTTTACTTCTTCTTTTCCAATTTAAATTCCTTATATATTATTTTTCTCCCACAATTGCTCCAGCTAGGACATCCAAAACTATACTGCATGGCAGTGATAAGAATGGACATTCTTGGGGCTGGAGCAATAGCACAGTGGATAGGGCAGTCGACCCTGGTTCGATTCCCAGAACCCCATATGGTCTCCTGAATGGGATGGTCCCCTGAATCACCAGTAGTGATTCCTGAGTGCAAAGCCAGGAGTAACCCCTGTGTATCGCCAGGTATGACCCAAAAAGAAAAAAAAAGAATGAACATTTTTATCTTGTTCCTGGTCTTATGTTTTCAGTTTTCACTCTGAAGAAAAATGCTAACTGTGAGTTTGTGTTATATAGCCATTATTATGTTGAGGTATGTTCCTGACTTATTAAGCATTTTTATTACAAATGGTGTTGCATCTTGTCAAATGTTTTCTTAATGTCTCTTATTATGACTGGGCAGTTATTTTCCTTTGGTTGTGATGGCATATTACATTAATTTCTTCATATATTTTGAACAGTTCTTGCAAGCCTGCTTGGAATGAATCCCAGTTGGTTAAGGTATGCCATTATTTTTATGTGTTGTTGAATTCTCTTCTAAGGATGTCATTGGGTAATTTACATCCCAATGACATCCTTAATGTTCATCTAAGATGTTGGCCTATAGTTATACTGTTGTTGTTACGCTGCGCTTGTCTGGTTTGAAGAGAAAGGTACCAAAAGTGTTTGGTTGCCTTACATTCAGATGACTCGAGTTCAATTATGGCACAAAATATAGTTCCATGAGCATAGAGCCAAGAGTAAGCCCTGCGCACCACCAGGTGTGACCCTCAAGACAACAAAAAACAACCAAAAGCGTTTGGAAGAGATTCAGGAGAATAGGAATTTTACCTTTGAAACTTTGGTATAATTTATTAATGAAGTCATCTATCAGAGCTCTTAAAATGTCCACAAAATAGCAAAACATATGTACATGCCCTTCAAGTTAATTAGGGGAAAAAAATCTGACTCAAATTCAATCACTGTATGCTAACAAAGTCTCTTAAGTTAGTTACCTCTAGTCTTTCATCACTAAGTTTGCTCATGATGTCTGAAGTTTGACTCATCCAACCTCCGTAAGTTTCTTCTCTTTCAGTATGTGTGTTTCTAATACCATAGGGAGTAAACCCTGTATCCTGATTCTCAATTTTCTGGGGCTGCAGGTGAAAGGCTGAAATACTCAGTGTCCCCTTATCTTCTTCTTATCTCCCTTTAGGTTCATTTGACACTTTCACAGACATTTTACTTTAACTGTGCTCTCTGCCCTTTGAAATACCTGGATATATACAGGATTTGACTGAGACTTCCCATAAAAACAAAGATTTCTCTGTAGATCAGAACGCTAGTACCATTCTCTCTATGACAAAGAATTAAAAAAATACATTCCCACTGTTTCTATCTAGTGGGTATCTGATTTTAAGATAGACTAAAGCAGATGTTAGATGCCAAATAATTGACTTTTTGAGACTGAGTTCCATTCGGTATTAGGTTATCATTGGTATCTTTTCTGGATTCAGAATTTTGCCTGCAATGCATGTAATAGAAATATATATGTGATGATGACCTCTCAGTGTCTGTGTTGCAAGCTATAATGCCCAAAAGTAGGGAGAGTATGGGGAATATTGTCTGCCATAGAGGCAGGGGGAGGGTGGGAAAGGGGGGTATACCCGGGATATTGGTGGTGGGGAATGTACACTGGGGAAGGGATGGGTGTTTGATCATTTTGAGACTGTAACCCAAACATGAAAGCTTGTTGGGGCTGGAGCGATAGCACAGCGGGTAGGGTGTTTGCCTTGCACGTGGCCGACCCGAGTTCGAATCCCAGCATCCCATATGGTCCCCTGAGCACCACCAGGGATAATTCCTGAGTACAGAGCCAGGAGTAACCCCTGTGCATCGCCAGGTGTGACCCAAAAAGCAAAAAAAAAACATGAAAGCTTGTATCTATCTCATGATGATTCAATAAAATTTTAAAAATAAAAAAAAGAAAGAAGTACATGAAGAGTATGGGATAATATACTATTGTACCATTGTCCTAAACTAAACAATACTGTATTTTTATTTCACATTCATAAGTTCTGAAACCCAATTTTCTTTTTTTTTCTTTTTTTTTTTGCTTTTTGGGTCACACCCGGCGATGCACAGGGGTCACTCCTGGCTCATGCACTCAGGAATTATCCCTGGCGGTGCTCAGGGGACCATATGGGATGCTGGGAATCGAACCCGGGTCGGCCGCGTGCAAGGCAAACGCCCTACCCGCTGTGCTATTGCTCCAGCCCAAACCCAATTTTCAATTCTATCTGGGAAGCTAATTTTTTTTCTGGATTACATTTATTTATTTATTTATTTTAATTATTTTATTTTTTAATTAGTGAGTCACAGTGAGGGTACAGTTAAAGATTCACACATTTTCGTGCTTGTTTTTCCCTCATGCAATGTTTGAGAGCCCATCCCTCCACCAGTGTCCATTCTCCACCCCCAATGAACCCAGTATCCCTCCCTCCCCCCCACTTCCATACCCCCAAGCCATCCCACCTCTGTGGCAGGGCATTCCAATTTGCTCTATCTCTTTCCTTTTGGGTGTTGTGGTTCACAATAGGGGTATTGAGTGGTCATCCCATTCAGTCTCTAGTCTACTTTCAGCACGCATCTCCCTTCCCAGGCGGGATCTTCAATCACATTTTACTTGGTTTTCCCTTCTCTATCTGGGATGACTTTCCCCCAGCGTGTGAGGCCACTTCCAAGCTATGGAGCCAACCTCCTGGTATTGTATACTACTATTCTTGGGTATTAGTCTCCTACTCTGTTATTTTATATTCCACAGATGAGTGCAATCTTTCTATGTCTGTCCCTCTCTTTCTGGCTCATTTCACTTAGCATGATACTTTCCATGTTGATCCACTTATGTGCAAAGTTCATGACTTCATCTTCTCTAACATCTGCATAGTATTCCATTGTATAGATGTACCAAAGTTTCTTTAACCAGTCATCTGTTCTAGGGCACTCGGGTTTTTTCCAGATTCTGGCTATTGTAAACAGTGCTTCGATGAACATACAAGTGCAGATGTCACTTCGACTATACTTTTTAGTTTCTCCAGGATATATTCCCAGAAGTGGTATTGCTGGATCAAATGGAAGCTCAATTTCTAATTTTTTGAGAAGCATCCATATTGTTTTCCAAAGGGGCTGGATCAGTCGGCATTCCCACCAGCAGTGTAGAAGGATCCCTTTCTCCCCACATCCTCTCCAACAGTGTTTGCTTTAGTTCTTTTGGATGTGTGCCATTCTCTGTGGTGTGAGGTGGTATCTGATGGTTGTTTTGATTTGCATCTCCCTGATGATTAGTGATGCAGAGCATTTTTTCATGTACCCTTTGGCCATTCGTATCTCTTCCTTAGAAAAGTTTCTATTCATTTCTTCGGCCCATTCTCTGATGGGGTTGGATGTTTTCTTCTTGTAGAGTTCAACCAGTGTGGGAAGCTAATTTGTATTAACCAAATCACAAAGCAACAGGTAAGTCAAAATTTATTAATTGGTAAGCCAATTTATTAATTTACATAAAAATATAAATTTCAGGTAGATTGTAATCCTCACTTTGATGAGTTGGGATATCAACTCATTGGTAATAATGTATTTCTGAAAAATTTAAATTATAGGATATCTAATGACTCTGGAATGAGAATTTAAAAAACTGACTGCCTATATGATATATTTTATCTTTTCTGCTGTGGCGTTACATGCAGTTCACAAAATTTCTCCTTTGCTCCAGAGTGGGCTAAAATACTAATGGAATATGTGCATTCTTCTGCTCTCAATTTTCTAAGTTCTTTATTATTAAGCAACACTTTTTCTGACCAAAAGTATACTTAGCTCTGCATTCTGCATTATTATATAGCTCCCTTCTTGATTTTTACCTTATTTTTAGATTTGAACTTCCCTGGTGAGAATTTAGGATGGTAATGTTATATTATTTGTGACAAGTCCATATGACTCACCACAGGATAATGCTATGTTTTTTTTTAAGTACCTTTTCCAGAAGTCTTTAGATTCATTTGTTTGATTTGTTATTTCAGACGTGCTAAAGGGTGCATTCTTTAGGGGGCGAGAGGGGCAGATCTTCAGTTCTGTGTATTTGCCACAGAAGATCTCAAGGACACATGTGGACCCAGTGGTCTCTGTGTATTTAATCTCAGAGGAAATGTGGCTCAGTGGAAAGTGCAAAGGCTAAAGGTCTCGCAATTCCTGGGTTCTGATCTCAGTAACGCTTTGGGACTCCTGAAATGGAAGAAACTCACACCTGTTTCCTCCTGTTTAGACATAGAGAACTGTGGTCACTCATTTCCTACTCTTCTAAACAGCATGTCAGAGGTACTTCTGCTTGTTAAATTAATGAATCTTCTCCTGTAGTTCTTCAACTCTTAAACATTTAACAAAATATTAGTGAATTAAAACTCATACTGATTGGGCCAGAGAGGTAGTACCCTTGCCTTGTACCTGGCCGACCTAAAGCCAACATACCATACAGTCTCTGAAGACTAATCCCTGAGTGCAAATTCAGGAGTGATCCCTGAACACATGAGGTGTGACCCAAAACCAAAAGATCAATAAAAGAAATTTTTAATAATAAAATATATAAGTATTAGTGATGAATTTTTACAATTTTTAAAATAATAGATCTCTATTTATTCAGTTAAAAATTATTCCAGGAGCTGGAGCAATAGCACAGCGGGTAGGGCGTTTGCCTTGCACGCAGCCGACCTGGGTTCGATTCCCAGCATCCCATATGGTCTCCTGAGCACGGCCAGGAGTAATTCCTGAGCGCAGAGCCAGGAGTAAGCCCTGTGCATCACCGGGTGTGACCCAAAAAGAAAAAAACAAAATTTTGCAAATGGTATATGCATTACACGAGGTCCCTAGGGGCACAGATTTTATTGAAATTTATCATGTCAATATTTCCCCTCGTATTTTGTATGCTTCATTCCCACCCCCCACTCAGCGCTCCTCATTCCCAAATGACAGCTTTTAAAATTCTAATCATCTAATATCTTCTTTTTACAACCAACTCCTTCTCGGCATGTTTCTCTTTCCCATGATGACCCCAGGATTAGTTTTTCCCCTTGGGATTCCTTGTTTTAAGCTATCTCCCCACCCCCCACCCCCACCGCACCCCACCCCAACCCCCCAAAAGAAGTCTGTCTACTGCTTTGTAATCCAAGTTCAGAAGTTCAGGGGAAGCAGATTCCGAAAGCAAAACAAGAGTGTAAACGAGGGGTCCCAGTGGCCTTCAGCATACCTGACCTATAGATGAGCAAATGGCTCAGCCTGGAAGGAACCGTGGAAGGTCACTCTAGTGTGAGATTCCTCCCAGAACGCAGAGCCGTTCCCAGGTCTCCATCCGACACCCTGGGCGGATTCCCCACAGGGCGGCTGGGACGAAATCCAGCCAAACATCCTGTAGCCACACATGTGGCTTCACTCAGACTCCAGCCCCCGCAGCCCTTCTAGGTCGCTGCCCTCACCCGGGACCTACCCAGACCACCCACAGGGCCCTCCCCTGAAGTCCTGGGCATGCATCCCTCCTAAGGCCCCTGCAAGCGCCCTGCACGCTCCACTGACTCTCACCGGTGTCATTGTGAAGGAGATCCGAAAGCATAGCGGCGTTATCCATGTCGTCACATTTTACATTTGAACAAGAACAAACCAGTAACGGGCAGCAGACACGGGAGCCGGCTCCCCCACTGTCCCAAGGGCCAGAATGAAGGAGAGTAGTGGAAACCAGAAGGGGACTGAGCCGTGCTAGGGAGGAGTGTGGGTTGAGGGTGCCTGATTAGATCCATGTGAGGCGTCAGCCGCAAACTCAAAGTATCTTTTCTGGTGACAACTACACAGGACCCAGGAAAAGCTAAATCTCAGAACACTCATTCTTGGGCTTAGGAGTTTTCTTTGATCCAGACAGCTGGTGTATCCCAGCGTGCTGACATTCTTCCTCTATTGAAAGGGCAGGATGGGGGTGAAAGACATGTCTGAAGTGCAGTTCAGGATTTTGTACTGCATACATCAGGGGATCAGACACCTGCCCGTAGATTGTCTAAGTCCAGTGAATCTCTGATGACCAGTGACCAAGTTCCTCTTCCTTCGCTCAGAATTAGCATTTGTGTCTACTCTATTATGAGCCACGCAGGGTGGGTGAGCATTATTAAGTTTCATCCCTTCCCCTGCAAAAATTAAATCATGCTCATAAAGAAATGTACTTTAAAAATATATAACCATTATTAGTCTACATAATAAGCTCCTGGTTCATAGACTAATATGATTTTACAAATGACTTCAACCTTGTTCCTGGCTATAGAATCAGGCGAAACTGTGTTTGACCATATGATGAACTCTGCAAATTTCACTGTAGAAATCTGTCATGAAGTTGTCACTGAGATAAAACAGTATGTGTGTATGCAAAAATACTTATCATGGAAGTTTGTGTCTTCTCAGAATTCAATGATAAATTTAATACCTATTGATTTATAAAGTTTATGCATATATATAAGAGGACATTAGGCAGTTATTAAAAGTTTTAGTAGCCAAGCTCAGTGGTAGAACTCGTGACTCAAAGATGATATTGAGGCCCTAGACTTCAATCCCTTGAAAAAAAGTGCACATATATCTTTCACTATCACTGTATCACTGTTATCCCATTGCTCATCGATTTGCTCAAGCGGGCACCAATAGTGTCTCCATTGTGAAACTTGTTGTTACTGTTTTTGACATATCAAACATGCCACAGGTAGCTTGCCAGGCTCTACCATGCCAGTGAGATACTCTCTGTAGCTTGCCGGGCTCTCCCTGAGGGGTGGAAGAATGGAACACAGGTTGGCTGCCTACAAGGCAAATGCCCTGCCGCTGTGCTATTGCTCCAAACCTTTATCTTTAGTTCTGAAAAAGAAAGTTTCCTGTGAAACATTGTTAAATGCTAAAACTGAGATTTTTTTAAAAACATGATCCCATTTTATGATGAATTTATACCAGTGATATACTTTTTGGGCTGGAGCAATAGCACAGCGGGTAGGGTGTTTGCCCTGCACACAGCTGACCCGGGTTTGATTCCTCCACCCCTCTTAGAGAGCCCAGCAAGCTACCGAGAGTATCTCCCCCCATGGCAAAGCCTGACAAGCTACCCGTGGCATATTCAATATGCGAAAAACAGTAACAAATCTCACAATGGAGACATTACTGGTGCCTGTTTGAGCAAATCAATGAGCAACAGGGATCACAGTGATACAGTGAATTTACTTTTCACCTACCTACTCCGCCCCCCCACACACATATACACTTATGGTGACAAATGTTAATGAAAATTTTGAACACTACCTGTAAGATCCTCAAAGTAGAATTTCAAAATTTTGCTCTTTACTTTTTTGTATTTTTAATTTTTTCCCCAAGAAACAGGTTTTTTTGAACTGAGAGGAAGAACTGACTTTGTTATCTTTATTTCAAGGGTAAACAAGGAAAATGTATGACTTTTGAATGGGTATGTTCAAATTATCACTCTCTCTGCTGGTTGGGTGACCCTGGGCCAGTTCTTCGGCTCTGCAGACCCTCACGAATAACTTTCTACTCTCTTTCTACTATCTACTTAGATTGCTTGTATCAGAGCAATCTGAGAGATGGGGTCAAATCTTCCACAGTATTATCCAATGCATTTATCTCTCTTTTAATTTCATTTTTAAATCTCAGGTCTTTCCATCCCCTGAAACACATAAGGATTACTGAGTTCTGTCTCTGGGATGAAAAACGAGACTTAAAGGAAAAAGGTGATTAGAAAATAGTGCAATCTGGGGTCACTTTTTTTTTTGTTAAGTTGTAAATAAATTAAAATATTTGTCATGGAGTATAACAATTTATTCATTTCAACTTTCAGTAAATGTTTAACAATCTACTTCTATTTATTAAATATTCATAATTTCTGTATCTCTGTCTCGGTGTAGCTCGCAATGCAATGGCAAAGGGAGGATATTTTATTTTCAGTAAAACAGATTATTAGTTGAAAGCTTTTCACTTTATAGCCTTTATTTTTTTCACAGTTCTTTTATTATTTAGGCACTTTATACTCTTGGTAGAACCTTTATAATTATGACAATATAATATTCTTAGTTTTGCGATGCTTTAGACAGTATCTATTAACTTTTTCTTATGAGGAATGATAAAATTAGCACATTTCCTGTTTCCTATTCCACTGTCTCTTTTTCCGTCTTTTTTTAGTGTTTAATAGTAGTGCTGCATATTCAAATACTTTTTCTATTACTTTATCTGTCAACCACTACTGACAAGGCAGTCCGCAAGCTTACTCGAACTTGCATTTTGCTTCCCTTCCCTAAATTTTTCTGTGTTTCTAAATGGTGAGGGTATGTAACACATATACTTTTTCAGTCACCATATTTCTTGAACTCGCTTTCCCCTTTGTTGTGAAGTAAATTTGACATAATATGAGAGGAATGAGAAATAAGGGCTGAGGAAGTAGTGTATGTAAGATATTTCTGTACGCATAAAAGGGACACAACTGAAAGAAGAGCAAGAAAATGTAGACTCTGTCTAAGAACTGTGTGCTGAAAATAGGTAAAGGAACAAACGTGGTATCCTCTCAGTACCTATATTGCAAACCATAATGCCCAAAAGGAGAGAGTGGCAGAGAGAGAGAAGGAAAGTGCCTTCCATAAAGAGAGACTGGGGTGGAGGGTGGCTGGAGGGAAACTGGGGACGTTGGTGGTAGAAAATGTACATTGGTAGAGGGATGGGTATTGGAACACTGTATGAATGAAACCCCACCACTAACAGCTCTATAACTCTATCTCTCAGTAATTCAATTATAAATATATTTTTCATTTAAAAATTGAAAAAACTTCAAAAAAATCCTTAAAAATACTTAGAAATTAGTTTTTTAAATTAATTTCTAAAAACTTAAAAAAAAAAAAAGAAAATGTAGACTCTGAGACTGGACACCGTGGGAAAACCAACATCACACAAAACAGATGCCACAACATGCAACATGGATCACTCAGGTGAGACCAGCAAGTTCAGAAAACATTTCTTGGACAAAATTACCCTTCCATATGCCAAGACAATACACAAGGCCATGGTATTTTCCCCAACAGGTATTATCCTAGAAAAGAAGGAAGAAGAGTAATCAACCAACCAAATATTTCACTTAAATTGACTACATGTAGCTTGTATAAAACTTAGTTGTTCTGGGGCTGGAGCGATAGCATAGTGGGTAGAACGTTTGCCTTCCACGTGGCCAACCCCAGTTCGATTCCCATCATCCCATATCCCATATGGTCCCCCGAACACCACCAGGAGTAATTCCTGAGTGGAGTGCAGAGCCAGGAGTAACACCTGTGCATCGCAAGGCGTGACCATAAAGCAAAAATAAAACTCAGTTGTTTTGACTTATTCAAACTGGAGCTATAGGACTTCGTTAAGTTTTCTTGTAAAGAAATGAGCAGTATTTTACACAGGTAGTTTTCATGAAGGTAATATTTAAAAACCTGGTGCATGTGAGGACTTGCCTGAAGTTCTGAGGACGATTCTGGCAAGGCACACTTTCACCATGAGCTAATTCAAATCTTCAACATGAATTAGAACAAGTCAGAGTCATGGGAGTTTGGAGGAGCTGTGTGCAGGAGCTCAGTTTGGAACTGTGGACCATGATATTAAGTTCACTAAGCAAGTATTGGTAATAGGCAAAGGAAATACAGGACATGACATAGGCTGTTATGTTTTAGGTCACCAGTTCTGATTTTGAAATGTGAAAAATAAATTTCCTTTTCACAAAGAGCAGGAGAGTTTTAGAGTAACTAAAACTTACAAAGGCGGTAAGGATAGTTTATTTAAAGGGCTTGGCATTATAACATAAAATAAAGAACAAGATCTTAGGCCACAAAAGACAGTATAGGAATTAAGTTACTTGCCTTGCACATATCAACCAGGTTCAATTCCTGGTACCACCTGGTCCCCCGAGCATAACTAGTAGTGATCCCTAAGAACAAACTCAGGAGACACCCTTGAGCAGCACTAGGAGTGACCCAGCCTACACCAAATAAAATTTTAAAAAAAACAATATTTAGTGTTCAAGCAGGGAGGCAAATCCACTCAGATTTATTTAGAAGTTACATCAACTAGCAAGGCCTTGAGCCCCAGGAAAGTAAACACACCAGGACACAAGAACCAATGATTTCTTAGTGTCATCATCTCATTAGCCAGTCTGCCAGAACCTAGTGCCAGGATAGTCATCTTCCTGGGACCCAGAGGACATCATGGGAGATGAAGATGGACATCCTGCACTTCATTTCCTATAACCCTAAGCAAAAGACCCTGCCTCTCCTTAGCCATCTCAGTTTAAGGGAAGCCCCTTCTATTATACTGACAACCTCGGATGGGAAACGAACCAGACAGAAATTCTTGTGACAGCGATGCTGACCCTATAGTGGAAACAAATGGTAATTTCACCCATGAAGCACATGTGTCCCAAAGACTCTGGAAAGTTATGTCCCAAACCAAGACTGAACGGGCATCTGTCTATAATCCTCTCAGCAAAATGTTGTCCTCCACAAGTATGCATATATTTATCAGAAGGATATAAAAGACAATAATTTTTCAATTTTAACTGAAACAAATATGTTTTCAGTCATCTCTACGCTAGTAACAGCCTTGATTCTGTTGGCTGAATAACTGGTATTTATTACTTCAACAAGGAACCAGATCTAATTTTAAAAAAAAGAAAAAGAGAAAGAAAAGTCATTATTTTATGTGACATTTTCTTTCTTTTTGCAAGTGGAAATTTCAAAATCCAGAGCAGGCAAACAGTAGGGAAATGGCACAGGGATGTATCTAGAAACCCAGAATAATAGGGAGCATGCTCTAGGGGTTCTGAGCCTAGAAGGGTCAGAAGTCGAACCCACATCACTGCAAATGTTCTAGAAGTTTTAAATTTAATGTTAAGCCAAATGAACAATGACTGAGAAGTTCTCTAAGCTATTGAACCTTTGAGGTCGGTCCCACTGGAAGCTTATACTGAAGGAATAGTAAAGGGGTGGACCCCATATTTGGAACAAGATAAAGAAAGCTTGGATAACTGTTGGAGGCCAACAGGAGAGTATGAACTCAACAGTGGATGTGCCAGATGTTCACATATTCAGCTAGAACTCACTGGGGAAATCACTGTATCACTGGCGTCCCTTTGTTCATCGATATGCTTGAGCGGGCACCAGTAATGTCTGTCTCCACTTGTCCCTGTCACATGCAAGTGTAGCCCAATGGAGTACTGGGGGCTCTTTTAGAATCAGGGGAATGAGGACCATCACTTTTACTGTTTTTGGCATATCGAGTACGCCACAGGTAACTTGCCAGGCTCTGCTGTGCGGGTGGGATACTCTCGGTAGCTTGCCGGATGCTCTGAGAGGGACAAAGCCTTTTGGGGAGTCCTCTAATCGCCTTTACAGGTGTTCCCAGCCTACCGAATGGAAGCTGGGGAAATAGCAAATATATAGTCTGACACCTGCATAGATGATCCATTTCTAGGCCGGGACATTTTTATCAGCTCCTCCACCCTCCTCCTCTTTCTGACCTGAGTTTAATCCCTGACTTCAAAGGAAAAATGAGGAAGAATCATGAGCTGTCTTATTCAGAACTTCAAATTGAGTCCAGGGAATTACTACATGCATTTAGAAACTAAAAGTACAAAAATTTCCTCACTCAGAACAATGGACAGTCTCAAGTTTAAGTAGTTTCCATTATAATGGAGGAAAATGATTTCCCTTTTTAATACCCAGATTTTGTGACTGTGAAAATTAAACCCAATATGTATGTTGAAAGTAACGGATATTTGGCAGATACTTTTAGCATCACAGCTACTAATTCCTGTTCTATTATTACATACTTCTATTTTATTTCAACCTTATGCTACAGTTCTTCAAACTTTTTGGTCTTAATAGTTCTCTATAAAAGAAAATGCCTTAAAATTCTCTTTCAGCTTAGCAGGTAGCACAAACATACTAGTAAATAAAATATTTTTCCTTAGAACAGTAATGTAATTATAGAAATATGTTGGAGCAGGAGTGCACAGAGATGAATATTTGAGAAGAAACACTGTAAAAAAATTTACTTGTTTGAATTTTTTCTCAAAAGGAAATCAAAATTATCTATCCCCAAGTCACATATGAATTATATGTATCAGGATTGCATTTTCATCATTAATAAGGAGAAAACTTAGTTTAATATTGCGGCTGACCAGCCTTTACTGGGAAATCAAAATTTTGTCAATGGCTTGATAAATCTGGGATCAGAGTAAATGTTTTGGGTGATCTTGCAGGCTATTTTTATCACATTGTAGAAATACAATGGATTGCTTTTCTTGATTAAAGGACTATGTGTCATCCTCTTTCTTAGAAAGTACTGCCAAAATGAAAACATTCTACCATTATTAATTACACCTTTTTTTTTCTCTAGGAATTCCATCACTTTTCGATTGTATGCATTCAACTCATCCTTTTCTTTCCATATTTTAAACATGTTCCAAATAAATTGCATATTTATTCCTAATATTTTTGTTTTCTTACTTTTATTAACACATGAGATATTTTATTATGCATGCCATTACCGTAATCACAATTGGGAGGAGCTGTTAATATACTAAATCACGTTAAAGGTGGTTTACTTCTGTCAAATCTATTTTCTGATTCACATATCCTTAGCTCAGTTATTACCTAGTCAGAATTTTTCTGTTTTCGTTTTTATTTTCTCCAACATTTAGGGTTTCTCCTTGATTTGCTGCTTGTGCAAGTATGCCAGGACTACAAAGAACTACTCACATTTTATTTTTTAATCTGTTTTGCATTCAATTATAAATGTGAAGGATATTATGAAAATTCCCCAATGGCACTTTTCATGCAATCACAAAACCTAGACTTCAGAAGTATTTATCTTTAAGTCCTTCGTCTTCACTTAGACCCTAAAGCAAATTCTTTATCCACACTTGTAATTACCTAAATGAGTTTATATTCATAAAACTAATTGTAAGGAAACTTATCACCTCTTATAATTCAGTAGTTACTGAGAGGCAACTATATTTCGGGTACTCATCTAAGCAATGTGAATATATTAGTAAACACAATAATGTGCTCACACTGAGATTGAAACCTAGTTGAGGGAGTCATTTGGACTGATAGTCCAAAGTGTTTCGGTGCCTATTTGTAAGCAGAAAAACCAGATTTAAGCCTTGGCACCACAGGGTCCTCAAAAACACCTCCAAGAGTTGACTCCTGAGCTATAACCCCATGAGTACTGCTGGGCCAAAAAAAAACAAATCAAAACAAAATACCGCCATCCTGGAAATAGGTAGCAAATTTTTAAATGCAGGTCAAGTATGACTACTATTGATATGTAGAGAAAAATAAGACAGTGAAGGGCATGAGAGAAGGTAGAAAAAGGTGATGTTTTTTTAAAAAATTGTCTGAGCAGGGCTCACTCATTCTGTGCTCTGACACCAAAACATGGAGAAATGCAGCAGGCAGGCTGCATTTGCAGATGACAGAGCAAAACAACTGGAGAAGGAAGCGGTTGCAGGATCCTGGAGGAGGATGGGCTGTTGTATGAGGCCAGAAGGCTAGATTGAAGGTGGACTTAGTAGGACTTGCTGACTGGCTGTGTATGAATGAGTCAAGATGAGACTATGAGTGAATGAGTCAGGAAGAGACTAAATTTTTCCCCCTGAATAATGGGGAGAGGAAATCGCTATTTACTAAGGTAAACAGTATAAAAAATAAAGTTAGGAGGGGCTGGAGTGATAGCACAGCGGGTAGGGCGTTTGCCTTGCACAAAGCCGACCCGGGTTCGATTCCCAGCATCCCATATGGTCCCCTGAGCACCGCCAGAGGTAATTTCTGACTGCAGAGCCAGGAGTGACCCCTGTGTATCGCCAGGTGTGACCCAAAAAGCCAAAAAAAATAAATAAATAAAGTTAGGAGACAGGTAGGAGATGGAGCTCAGTCTTCAACAAGCTAATTTTAGGTGCCCATTACACGTGTGGCCATAGTTAGAATGGACAGCACAATATATAAATCTGGATCTGATTGTCTCTCATATTGTCACAATTCCTGCTCTTTATCTGCCACCTGAATTAGCCCAGAGACTAGAAATTGACTCCCTAGTTCCATCTCCTTTCCTGATTAGACAGGTCTCAGGAAACTCTCCAGAGGGAAGCTTATTATTAATGTTGTTGTTATTTATTACCGGTATTATTTTTATTTCCTCACCTAGACAGAGGGGCCCTCAGGAATGTCTCTGTGCGGTCAAGCAGCATAAGGACTTGAACCCGTGACTTTAAGTTTGTTGGCCAAGTGCTTTAATTCACTGCACTACCTTCCAGGCTTCTGAAGGAGAAATTCAAGTATAAGTGAGAAAGATCCTAGTAACTTCCCTGTTGAACACCCTAACATTCATCTCACTCACTGCACTCACTGTGAATTCCCTCAGGTGAATCCTTCCCCTCCAAATCCCGTCTTCCTAAAGACATCCATCTTAGAGTTATGAGTCTACAGATTGTATTTGAGTTCATCAGGACTGGATTTGATCAATCACAATTGGGAGGGGCTGTTAAGATACTAAGCAGTTGAAGAAGACACCCCAATATTGGGCAAATTCAGGGGTGAGAATGAGAATATCTGGTGTTCTGGGTGGCATGGAAATAATGGTTTCGAGGGGGGAAAAGTATTACATATCTTTGACAGTCAGTGATGCTATTACATTTTATCTTCTATGCCCCTCTGTGCTGAGGTTAAGAAGATGAAGAATGAGCATTGGGCTTTTTAGATTATAAACACTAGATTTCATTGCTATGGACCTCCACAAATGCAGTTTTAGTAGAGTGGTAGAAACAAAACTCTTACAAAATTGGTTTTAAGAGAGGATAGGAGAAGAGAAACTGGGAACAGAAAACAGCATTTCTCGACAGACTTGCTGAAACAAAGAAGAGAGAAATTGGTAGGAGTTGGAGGAGACTGTGCGGCCAAAAGAATGGTTTTTTAGTTTTCTTTCCAAGACTGGGCAAATTATAGCATGTTGTATGCTGAAGGGAGTGATTCAGTGAAGAAGGAAAATGGGTGATGTTGAAGTGAGGAAACAATTTACTGAAGCAATAGACGTGAGTGGGTGGGTGATAAGATAAGAAACTCAATGCTCAAGGAAAAGGAACTGGCTTCGGATAGAAGCACCTATAGGCTTTGTGGTAGCAGGTGGGATGCTGGGGTTCCAGGAAGAGTGCCTGGGGGATGAACTGTCACTGTCACTGTCACTGTCATCCAGGTGCTCATTGATTTGCTCAAGCAGGCAAAAACCTGTAACAACAGGTCTCACGTGGAGATGTTACTGGTGCCCGCTCAAGGGGGATGAAAACATGTTAAAATTCAGTGCTACCGACTTCTGTTTCTCAAGGAAACAAGAAGCAAATCTCTCTTGGGAAGTGAGGATGGAAGATACTGGAAGTGTGAGGTGAGACAGAAGTGTAAAAGCATCGCTGGCCAGGAGATGTGCAAGGTTTGTCATGGAGCACTTTACATTTCAAAGGAGCATACTGAAATTTGGAATGTGTAGGAAAATATTCCTAGAGTATTAAAAAAGTGTGTTTGAAAAACCAGGTGATTAAATATTTGGAGGAAACATTAGATATTATGCTGGCCCTGTCTTCTAGATTCATAAAGTCAATTATCAGATTATCAGCTACCAGAGCATCCTCTTAAAAAACAATAAAGGTATTTAATACCCTAGAGCCATTTTTTACCCCCAAATGTTTGGGTGTACAGCATTGCCTGTTAGCATTTTAAAATGACAGACAAGTCCATGTATATAAGAATTTTACACAATTTCTTTCATTTTATATTTTTTGCTGCACTGGAGCAATAGCACAGTGGGTAGGGGTTTGCCTTGCACATGGCCGACCCGGGTTTGATTCCTCTGTCCCTCTAGGAGAGCCCGACAAGCTCCCAAGAGTATCCCACCCGCATGGCAGAGCCTGGCAAACTACCCGTTGCTTATTTGATGTGGCAAAAACAGTAAAAACAAGTCTCACAATGGAGATGTTACTGGTGCCCGCTCGAGCAAATCGATGAACAACGGGGAAGACAGTGTGACAGTCCTACTGGACTCTGGGTTGGAAATTTGCAGCTAGTACTACATCACCAAAGGTGTTAGCCAGTTTACCAAGAGAGACTCTTGCATTTCTTACTAATCCAACTACATGGGAAAAGGTTTGAACAAGATATAAAATTTAAGATACGCTTTGATAAATAAGGAATACCATATAATTAAGGAAGTAATCACTAATTTTTTTTAGAAGGTCCTCATTCATTTGGTGACAGTTCAACATCATGAAAAACAAAATGTTCTGGGAACCAGGAAACCAAATCTCAAATGCACATGCTGGGGGACCTTAGCACGTCTTCAACCTGGACATAATTAAATGTTCTCTATAAAGTCCCTGCACCCATTTTCCACACAGAACATACAGTCCTCAGGACTGTTCATCTGAAGTCTCTCAACCTAGAAGCGAGTATCAATTCCATCCACCATTCTCTTACACAACAGGGTCACCTTGGATAGAAGTTTTCATTCCTGGACCTGTTTGCTTCTTTGTAAAATGAAGACGATATCACCTCCCTCACTGGCTTCAGTATTAAATAAGAAAAAGGAAGTCAAACAACACATTGATTTTTACACTTAGATGGTAATGAAAGAATGCAACAGCTGATAAAGAGCACTTTTCTAAATGAAAAGCCCCGTGACATTGTAAAGCAGCATTAGCTCCTTATTAAAGGCATTGCAAAAGAAAGTAACGATGTTTTTGAAAGAAAACGTGTAACAGATATTTTCAGTTTTTACAAATCAGAAGCTAGCCCACGGAATCTCACCAGCCTCTCTAATTCGGTTTTTCCCAGTGTACTGATGAGTCTGTGTGAGGGCTCCATCAAACTTGTACTGCGCTCTTGCAGAAAGAAATAACTATAATTGAATATTTTATTTTAGGTCCATGGTCTAGTATTTCCATTACAAGCAGGTATTCCTCCTGGTGGGAAAATGAAGATTACAGAGGGTTAACTGACTTACTGAAGGTCAGTCCTACGGCATAGCGTTTCTGTTCCTTCAGTGGAAAAGTCTGTGTTTCTGACATATTTACAATGCTCTGCTTAAGATGTTCATTTAATGTTCTTTTTAATTCAAAGGTCTCTGACCATTTAAACCTTTTCCCCTTTAACTTAGATGTGCTTTGCTAGTTATTAATGTTCTTTAAGTACCTGCCTTGTGCTTTAAAATCTGGACCCACCAATTTTCAAAGAATTCTACTCTGACAACATTCCTAGGTAATTACTGCACTTAAAAAATGTTCAAGTTAAAAACACAACCACCCTTTAAATTGGAAATTTCAAAGAATTAAGTTTCTTTGCTTGTTTGTAGATCATTATTAGACTTCATGATGCTAAAAAAAATGTTTAAAATAGCACATTTCGAACATAAATTTAAAATGTGTTTCACTAGATCTTATTAACCTTTTAACCTGATCCAAGACTAGGCTCAGAATTTGGAATTAAATATCTGATGTCTAGGTTTTACTGCCCAATCCACTGAGAAGTGCCTATTTCCTTCCTAAGTTAGATGCTTCCAGATGAAATGGTAAAATATATCTTTGTTGCATAATTACATGTTACCATATAAAATTAAAATTTATAAGGACTGCCGGGTCAAATTATATAAATATTTTTATTAGCACTTGATTGTAAGAAATACAGATCTCACAGGCAGATGAGCATGGATGGACACAAGTGAAGATGCACAAACACAAAAGAGATAGAATTACACATGGTGTGTGTCTAGATTTTCATAGCAGACCCAGCCATATGTTTCTTGTCTAGGTTGCTGCCCAGCAAATTCATGCATGTGAATAACAGTTCTAAGAGGCAAGGAGCCGTATAAACAATGAGCAAAACTCAATGAAATAAAGAGGCACCTTAATAACAAACTGTATCATCATAGCACCCTACTCCACCAAATTGCAAACTTCTCCTTCCTTCGTTCCTTCCTTCGTTCCTTCCTTCCTTCCTTCCTTCCTTCCTTCCTTCCTTCCTTCCCTCCTTCCTTCCTTCCCTCCCTCCTTCCTTCTTTCCTCCCTTCCTTTCTTCCTCCCTTCCCTCCTCCCTTCCCTCCTTCCCTCCTCCCTTCCCTCCTCCCTTCCTCCCTTCCTTCCTTCCTCCTTTCCCTTCCCCCCTTCCTCCCTTTCTTCCCTCCTTCCTTCCTTCCCTCCTCCCTTTCCTCCTTCCTTCCTTTCTTCCTCCCTTCCCTCCCTCCTTCCTCCCTCCCTCCGTTCCTTCCTTCCTTCCTTCCTTCCTCCCTCCCTCCCTCCCTCCCTCCCTCCCTCCCTTCCTTCCTTCCTTCCTTCCTTCCTTCCTTCCTTCCTTCCTTCCTTCCTTCCTTCCTTCCTTCCTTCCCTCCTTCCTTCCATCCTTCCTTCCCTCGTCCCTTCCTTCCCTCCTCCCTTCCTTCCCTCCTCCCTTCCTTCCCTCCTCCCTTCCCTCCTTCCTTCCTTCCCTCCTTCCCTCCTCCCTTTCCTCCTTCCTTCCTTTCTTCCTCCCTTCCCTCCCTCCTTCCTCCCTCCCTCCGTTCCTTCCTTCCTTCCTCCCTCCCTCCTCCTTTCCTTCCTTCCTTCCTTCCTTCCCTCCCTCCCTCCCTCCCTCCCTTCCTTCCTTCCTTCCTTCCTTCCTTCCTTCCTTCCTTCCTTCCCTCCTTCCTTCCATCCTTCCTTCCCTCGTCCCTTCCTTCCCTCCTCCCTTCCTTCCCTCCTCCCTTCCTTCCCTCCTCCCTTCCCTCCTTCCTTCCTTCCCTCCTTCCCTCCTCCCTTTCCTCCTTCCTTCCTTTCTTCCTCCCTTCCCTCCCTCCTTCCTCCCTCCCTCCGTTCCTTCCTTCCTTCCTCCCTCCCTCCTCCTTTCCTTCCTTCCTTCCTTCCTTCCCTCCCTCCCTTCCTCCCTCCTCCCTCCCTCCCTCCTCCTTTCCTTCCTTCCTTCCTTCCTTCCTTCCCTCCCTCCTTCCTTCCTCCCTCCCTCCTTCCTTCCTTCCCCCCTTCCTTCCTCCCTTCCTTCCTTGCTTCCTTTCTTCCTTCCTTCTTTCCTTCCTTCCCTCCTTCCTTCCTTCCTTCCTTCCTTCCTTCCTTCCTTCCTTCCTTCCTTCCTTCCTTCCTTCCTTCCCTCCTTCCTCCCTTCCCCTTCCTTCCTTCCTTCCTTCCTTCCTTCCTTCCTTCCTTCCTTTCTTCCTTCCTTCCTCCCTTCCCACCTTCCCCCTTCCTTCCTTCCCCCCTTCCTTCCTTTCTTCCTTCCTTCCTTCCTTCCTTCCTTCCTTCCTTCTTCCTTCCTTCCTTCCTTCCTTCCTTCCTTTCTTCCTTCCTTCCTCCCTTCCCACCTTCCCCCTTCCTTCCTTCCCCCCTTCCTTCCTTTCTTCCTTCCTTCCTTCCTTTCTTCCTTCCTTCCTTCCTCCCTTCCTCCCTTTCTTCCTCCCTCCCTCCCTCCCTCCCTCCCTCCCTTCCTTCCTTCCTTCCTTCCTTCCTTCCTTCCTTCCTTCCTTCCTTCCTTCCTTCCTTCCTTCCTCTTCCTTCCCTCCCTCCTTCCTTCCTTCTTCCCTTCCCTCCTTCCTTTCTCCCTTCCTTCCCTCCTTCCTTATTCCCTTCCCTCCTTCCTTCCTTTTTTCCTCTCCCTCCCTCCACCCCTGCCCACACCCTCCCCTGGGGAGGAGTTTGAGCTATAGAAGGCAGTACTCAGGGCTTACTTCTGGCTTTGCACTCAGGGATCACTCCTATGCAGTGCAGGAAATAGAATCCAGGTTTGCAGTGAGCAAACCAAGCACCTTACCGGCCATACTCTCTCTAGTCTCAGTTTTTTCTTTTAGTGATCTGTTTTGATTAATGAATGAGTGATATATTTAATCAAATTGTACCACTGAAATAAATAAGCTCGTGTTCCATGATAAAGGATTGCATAGCATTTGTTAATGGGGTTTATGATGGCCACATTTTCTTCCTGACGTTTGTCTTTAATTATAAACTGCATTGTCATCTCTCTGGAGTCAGTCAGGACAACAAGCACAATGCTTGATAAACAGTGTTTAAGAGTTGGAGAGTAAGTACACGAGGTAGCGCACTTCTTGCGTGCTGCTGATCTTTGTTTGATCTCCAGCACAGCCAAGAGTGATGCCTGAGCACAAAGTCAGGAGTCCGCCCTCAGCACTCTGGGTGTGGTTCCCAAGACCCCTTTCCTTCAAAAACAATTTTACCCCCCTTCAAAAATGCTTAAATTAAATGAAATGCTTGATTTATCTATTTGTTTGAGGCCTGTACTGAAGATTTTCAGGGGCTACTTCAACTCAGTGCTTGGGTTTGTTCTTGGCAGTGCTCAAGGTACCATGTGGTTTGAGGAATCAAACCCAGGACCACTTGAAGGCAAAGCATGTGCTCAGTGTATTGAGTTATCTCAGTGACCCCAATTTTATTCATTACTGTCTTCATTATATCATTACAGTAGAAAATAAGTTTTAAAAATAAAGTTAGTATTTTTTTCTTGCATATATTAAGTGAAATATAATAAGTGGAAATACTCTCTGCTTAGTGTTGGGTGGGGTGGGTGGTGTAATAACATTAGAATTTCACTCATACAGGAAAATATTTTATATGTTAAAAAGCAGCCTAATGTTTCACCTGGTGTTTGCTCCGTGGAAAATATACTCATCCTGCTTAATTCAATGAGAAAAATATTTAATAATTGATGAGGATTTGTAGAGTTGAAAATTGTAAACAAGACAGTATTTCAATAAAACAGCTCTAAAATAACTAAATAATCGTCCTGTGTTGTATTTATTTATCCTTTCTATAGCACCTATCATCTTAATACTTAGGCATAAAAATATCAGGCATAATGTGAGGATGAAAATATTACCATTCCCTCTAGTTTTTCTCTCTCAGTGAGTTAAAATATAGCATTTGGTCAGACATCTATTCCTCTATGTTAGTCTGCTGATTCCTTACACTAACAAATGTCTTTCAAGGAAAAAAAATACATGTAGTGACTGGTGTGAAAATATAACACTTAGCTTTAATTTGAAAATTATTCGATAGTTTATTAAAATAATAATATACAAATGTAAAAGTATAATGTGATAGCTCACGCTCCTGTCTCTAATTCTCTTAACCTGATTTCTTTCTCATTTCAAAGAAGCTGTCTCTAGTCTTATGATAATGCAATGAACAGTAAACTGTTTCTGAGATCTATATTTATCTGTTGGGTCTCTGCTGAGGTTTTCAAGCCCTTTCATGCTAAAAAAGACATAAGGAAATTATACCAAAGCAATCAAAAACAAGTAGCACAACACTCTTATAGAAGGATGTTTGAAGTTAAGGTGGCATGATGCCTCAGTATCATCATCTATGCAATGAAAAGTGTGTTCATTCTCAGTTATTTGTTGCGTGCTGACAACAAGCCTTGCATTTTTCTACACAATGGACTATAGCAGTGAACTTGAGAGAAAAACTCCTCTGCCCTGTGAAAAATTTCATTCTAGTGGAGATTGGCTGTGAATGGGGTAGATAGACAATAACACAAAAGGGAAATATTTGGAGCCAGAGAAATTGTACAGTGATTGAAGGAGCTGGCTTTGGATACAGCTGACCCTGATTCAATTCTTGGCATGGCATCTGGTCCCCTGAGTTTTTCCACGAGTGATCACTGAGCACAGATCAAGGAGTAAGCCCTGAGAATGGTACACTGTGGCCCAAACTACCCCCCTCCCCTCAAAGAAAAACTAACTAAACACTCAAACCAAAAGCAAAATAATACTACAGTAGATGGCAGTCGTAAGTATAATTTAGGGAAAGATGAAAGGAGAAAGTCATCAGTGCTCACGGGGGTTGCAACGTAAAAGAATATGGAAATGCTTGCACAAAAGAGGTGGAAAAGGAGAGTTGAGAGCTATAGGAGTCTTGTAACTATTAAAAGACTTAGTTGGGTCAAGAAATCACATAGGGGGCTGGAACTGTAGTACAGCGGGTAGGGCATTTGTCTTGCATGCTGCCGAACTGGGTTCAATCCCCAGCATCCCATAGGGTCCCCTGAGCACCACGAGGAGTATTTACTGAATGCAGAGCCAGGAGTAACCCCTGAGCACCGCCAGGTGTGACCCAAAAAGCAAAAAAAAAAAAAAAAAGAGAGAGAGAGAGAGAGAGATCGTATAGCAGGTAAGGCAATTACAGCGGTATGACTCCTTGAGCACTTTCAGAAATAATCCCTAAGCACAGACACAGGAATAAGCCCTGAGCACTCTGGGTATGGCCCCCAAATCAAGCCAATGAATAATAATAAACAATAAAATAATGAATATATGCAAATAGTTTGAAAGTCTGTGATGCAAAGGATTAATAAACAATAACTGGAAAAGAGGAAGTTGGACTTCCGCTTGTGTTTTGGGAGATTATCCGTTGTTTTTCAGTGACTTTCCTGTATTTGCCAGGGCCGTTTTATCTGGAATGGAGAACAAAATTGTATTTGACTTTTACCTAAGAGCTTCAAAAGCTAACTTGTATCCCACATTAAAAATAAAGAACTGGGCGGTGCTGGAGCGATAGCACAGCGGGTAGGGCGTTTGCCTTGAACGCAGCCGACCCAGGTTCGGTTCCCAGCATCCCATAAGCACCGCCAGGGGGTAATTCCTGAGTGCAGAGCCAGGAGTAACCCAAAATAAAAATAAATAAATAAATAAATAAATAAAATAAAGAACTGGGAAGCTTAAGTCTTCTTAAATTAATTATTCACCATTTGTTCCCTTTTGCCACCTATTTTGAGCATGTGACCTCTCCGAAAGTGCTCAGGGGGCTGCAGTGGCCTGATGGCTGGTGGTTCTGTGCTAACACTCTAAGATACAACTCTGTGGTAGCCCTGGGGTGCTGAGGTTTACCTGGCAAATGTGAGCAGTGCTGGGGCCTCCAAAGCTATCTCTAATGATGCTTGGAGATCATTTGGTACCAGGGATTGCACCTGAAGTTAATCACATTAACCCCTGTAGTATCTCTTCCACCTCAAGAATGTCATTGAAGCATACATATTTTAAACCATACAGTTCTGATTATTATATTTTATTATAAATTAAAATTTGATTGGCTTACAATACTAAGGCGCGCAGCTTCGCAACTCTCTATAGGTATAAGCCTCATCATTCCCATCACTGGACTTCTAGTGCTATGCGCATGATCCTATTGGCTCCTCCAAACCCTCCCTCCTTCCCGCTGTACTTCCGCCTCTGAGAAGCGTCATCTTTTTCAGAGTCTAAGAAGTATTGGGTGTTGTGCTTTATTTGTTTACTTTAGCTATTTATATTCCACGTATGAGAGAAACCATCTGGTAATTGTCCTTCATTTTCTGACTTCTTTCCTTAGTATTAACACCTCACATTTAAAATATTTTCAGTTTATATGTATTCTGTTGGAAGTTGGTGAGTTAAAACTAAAGGATACCAAACTAGAAAAATATTAATCTTTATTTCTATTTTTTTTGTGTGTGGGGACTTTGAACACAACCAGTGTTCAAGGGACCTGAAGTGGGGGCTGGGGGGAACTCCCAGTGACACTCAGTTGGACTCTTTGGGTCTGCTGATTAGTGCTCTCCTGAGAAACAGTATTGGGATATCAAGGCCATCCTTACCATGCTCTGATGACCCTGACGCACCCCATGACCTTTGAACTCTCTCCACAGCCTAACTAATCTTTAACCAATTCAATTAACTGCTCTTTATTAATTGAGTTAACTGGGTCCATATATTTCATCAAACTAATGCATAGAAATTTTATGCATTACCTTAGTTTTTCTTAACAAACAGCCTTTTCTTTTACCATGTTGTGTGGAAAAATATCAGGTTACGAAACTCCAGAAAATCTATTTTCCCTTTCTCTGTAGTATTAAAAAATTGACATAATTTATGAAATAATAAGGTCAGTAAGTTGTAAGCCTAGAGTATGTTTTTTTCCCTTGTTTTAATTGTTTTCCTTCACGACTTCATTGGAAAGTTGCGGTAATATACTGTTTTGCAATTTAAGAATAAAGCATTCACGAATTGGCATAGAATAAAGCATATTTTGTCCTGGACTGTCCTGTCCACAATCCTTTCTCTAAATCCTTTCCTGTGATTGGCCTCCAGGAAGCTATGGGATGAGTTGTGGCTAATGAAATAGAAGCAGATGATCCAGGCAAGATTTCTGGTAAGCATCTTTAAAGAGAGATAGGCTAGGTCTTTTCCTCCCTGCACCCTGTGATGGAGAAAGGAGAAAACTACAGTTTGAAAGAATTGCAGCAAAAAAAAAATGAGTTTGAGGTCTTCTGATATGAAGATAAACCCAAGTTATTTGAACTGTGACTGCTTACCTATCGTTGGGCTTCTTATCGGGACATGGGTTAATAAAAATACATCTTTAGCAGGCATACGATCAGATTTTTTTTTTTTTTTTTGCTTTTTGGGTCACACCTGGCAATGCACAGGGGTTACTCTTGGCTCTGCACTCAGGAATTACCCCTGGCCGTGCTCAGGGGACCATATGGGATGCTGGGATTTGAACCCGGGTCGGCCGCGTGCAAGGCAAACGCCCTACCTGCTGTGCTATCTCTCCAGCCCCCGATCAGATTTTTTTTAATTTTCAAATGAAAACCAACTATTACAAATACTGTGTTATTCTCTCCTTCCTCTGCCTTCCCATTTGCTTTTCCTGAGATTTTATTCTAAAGTTATGGATTAGGTTTTGGGGATCCCCCCTCTATTCCTCTTTATCAGACATCCATTTTTTTCATTCTAATAAGTCAAGTCTTTTTATAATAATTATTGGAAAAATAATAATTGGGCACTGACAGGGACCATGTCTTCTATGCTCTAACGCAACTTTTGTGTTCCAAAAGTAGTTCTGTCTCTGCAAATCAAAGAATTAAAATACAAGATAATTGTGTTCACCCACTTGCAGTTTTCTTTTCAAATTGTGAAATACCTTCCAATTTGAGCAAGAACCCAGAGAAAAACTCTGTCCTGTATGATGTCACTGCCAACTGTTAAATACTTTAGAAAAATAATCTGCAGAATGTATCTACAGCAGTAAAAACAGGAACATCACCTTTGTCTCAGTAATACAAGATAGGATAAACTAAAAGAAATATTTATTTAAAACATACATATCTGTATCAATTTTAAATATATAAAATGTACATTAATTTGGGGCCTGGAGCGATAGTACAGTGGTAGGATGTTCGCCTTGCACGCAGCCACCCTGTGTTTGATTCCTCCGCCCCTCTCGGAGAGTCTAGCAAGCTCCCCATGGTGTATTCAATATGCCCAAAACAGTAACAATAAGTCTCACAATGAAGACGTTACTGGTGCCCGCTCAAACAAATAGATGAGCAAATAGATGACAGTGACAGTGACAGTGACATTAATTTGGAATAACACCAGGTGGTAAATAGGGAACCTGGAGCCATTCCTGGAGATGCTGGAGGTGCCTGTATGGTGGTCCTGATAGCAGTATGGGGCTTGGGATCCACCATAGTTATTTCTAAGGTCCCAGGAAAAGAGGAAGGGGCTGGGGATGTGACTCAGTGGTAGACATGTCTTGAATGTTTGAGACCTTCCATTATATCCATGCACCATGGAAAGGTAAGGGAATGTGGTTAGGGTTGGATGTGTGTGTGTGTGTGTGTGTGTGTGTGTGTGTGTGTAAGGGTTGGGGGATTGTGTGGAGAGCAAAGAAGTTTATGTAAATATTCTTTAAAAATTAGAATAATTCTAATGTAGTAGGGATAAAAAAAACTAAATGAATAATGGCAAGTCGCTCTTAGGATAAATGATACTGAAGACTGATGTCATGATCAAATGATCAAAGGGAAAAAAAATCTACAATGAGATAATAAACCCCCAAAGAGGTAAGTCTCCCCCGCCTCCTCACCTCCCTCTGTCTGCCCCCACCCTAGAGGAGAGAACACCATAGGCCAGGCAAACTGCAACACAATGCAGGGGTGGGGAACACCAGGCGAAAGAAACCCAGTGGCTGGCCCTGAGTGTCTGGCCCTGGCCCTGGTGCATGATGGGATAGATACAGATGCTTCTCATGGCTGTTTGTAGCTCACCTACCTGTATTGAAAAGCTCATGAATGATATTATAAATATTTAAATGGCCCTTGGCAGAAAAAAGGTCCCTCACTGCTGTTAGAATATTGGGAATCTTTTATTTCTTAGGTTATGCAGAGACCTCTGGAACAGACTGCATGTTCTAAATTTTGCATGCATGTTATATTTCATGTTATTAAGAAATTAGGTCTTATCCACTCTTAAAGAAATCTTTAAGTGTACTCTCCTTAAGGAAGTCTTTGATAGTTCCAGATATAACTTATTTCACACTATTTCCATTTTCCCTCATATTTGTTACTCATTCGATTTGTCTAAACTCATTTTCTGCTTGTAATACTGAGGTCAGTACCTTGTACACAGTATGAAACTAAAGCGTATTCTATAAGTTATATATCCTTAAGGTGAATTAAATAATTTCCATGAGGATACACTTACATTTGTATGCTTAAAAAAGGCAAGGCTAGGGGCCAGAGAGAGAGAGTGTAGCAGGTAAGGCCCTTGCCTTGCACATATCCAACCTGAGTTTGATCCCAGGAGCACTGCAAAATTGATCGTTGAGTGTAGAGCCGTTATTAAGCCGTAAGCATAGCTGGGTGTGGCTATAGAAACTAACAACAAAAATGTGAAGATAATTGAAATCTGATATGCATTGATCTGATCTATTAAAATGTAGATTAGCTTCATTTATTATATTATAGATCCATTACCACTGCAACCTAGAAACTTGCATAGGTTTTTTTTAAATTTTTTAATTTTGCAATGCCAGCGATTATATTCAGAGACTCATGCATGTTTTCCAGGATGAAGCCATATCCCTGGCCTGCAGAGTGCTATTTTAAAAAATCATTTTGCATAAAAATTTTGCAAAAAAATTTAAGATATTTGTTGTGCATTTTACTTCTGGTCCTGAAGAATTAAGTTTGCTTTAATGTTGTGTACTTTTATCTAATCTTAAAGAGATAATATGTAGTGCCATTAAACAACTTTTAAGTGATTTAATATGTCTAGGCAGTGAAAATTAGGTAAAAATGCTCTGCATATTTTATACTTATTTATGCAACTTAACTTATAAGTTAAAGAAAATTTGCAAAAGGAGTATTTTCAGAGTCAATGTTCAAAGGTACTTTGAACTCAGCCCATCCCAGAGTCCTGCTTATTTTTTTGTTTGGTTTTTAGGCCACACCTGGCTGACTATTCCCAGGGCTGACTCCTGGCTCTGCATTCAGGGATTACTTCTTGTGGGCTCAGAAGGCCATATGGGGTCCGCCTCTCGCAAGGCAAGCACCCTACCTTATCCACAGTACTATTGCTCTGGTCCAAGCTTTGCTTATTTTTAACGTGTGTTAATTTTGAAATGGAAACTCAAGTATCTTACTCTATCGTGTTTTAATGCCATTCAATTTTGTATATTGTAATTTTTTAACTGGCTCATCTAGCATTCATTCATTACCAATGTGTAAAATAGTGTAATGGGGTAAAAGGTAGGCTTAATAAATGATTAAGATGTAGTTTTGAAAGGTCTCCTTGTGAGAGGGGCGCCTACCACATGTTTTGAAAGCAGAGATATGCTACAGGGCCTTAGAATAAGAAAGGGGGGACCAGAGCAATAGTACAGTGTGTAGGATGTTTGCCTTTACATGCTGCCAACCTGGGTTCAATCCCTGGCATCCCATATGTTCCCCCAACCCCCACCAGGAGTGATCCCTGAGCTATGAGTCAGGAAGAGGCCCTGAGCACCTCTGGGTGTGGTCCAAAAACCAAAGAGAAAAAAGAAAAAACCAGCCTGAGGGATGGTACAGAGTTTAAGGAACTTGTGTTACATGAAACTGAGCAGATTCAGTCACCAGCACCATAGGTGGTTCCCTGGGCACCGCCGGGAATAATCCCTGAAAACAGAGTAAGGTGTAAGCATTGAGCACTTCCTGGTGTGTCCAATCTCTCCTTGCCCCCTTCCCCCACCTTATAAAAAGAACAAGAGAGGGATTTTACATGTCTTCTATGCTTAAGTCAGTACATTTCACATTGGCTCAAGAAAGCATCCAACAATGGAAGATAGATATTATTTAAATAAGCAGGGAAAGCTGAGACTCAGGAATAATCAAAACCGTTTGCTCAGTGACCGAGTGTTATGTGCGTTCCATATAACCAAAGAAGTCCTAAGATGGGAAAGATAATTTACTTATTTATTTTGCTTTTTGGGACGCACCCAGCAATGTTCAGGGGTTACTCCTGGTTCTGTACTCAGGAATTACTCCTGGCAGTGCTTGGGGACCATATGAGATGCTGGGAATCGAACCCAGGTTGGTTGCGTGCAAGGCAAACACCCTACTGCTGTACTATCACTCCGGCCCCGGGAAAGACGAATTTTGCTGAGGAGATGAC
This sequence comes from Sorex araneus, assembly GCF_027595985.1. Taxonomy (NCBI): domain Eukaryota; kingdom Metazoa; phylum Chordata; class Mammalia; order Eulipotyphla; family Soricidae; genus Sorex; species Sorex araneus. Next base: position 269,236,545 of record NC_073302.1, on the reverse strand, counting down.
TGACATATCTATGTGTGTGGGTGTCATAGAATCATTCTGGCCAGTAGCGTTCACAGGAAGAAACGAAAAGGGGCCATCAAGTCTAGCAGAGAAGATAAGGTGTCCACCTTAGCCAGAAATAGAAGTCATCCCATTGCTCATCGATTTGCTCGAGCGGGCACCAGTAACATTTCCATTGTGAGACTTGTTACTGTTTTTGGCATATTGAATACGCCATGGGGAGCTTGCCAGGCTCTGCAGTGGTGTGGGCGGGATATTCTCAGTAGCTTGCCAACCTCTCTGAGAGGGACGGAGGAATCTAACCCGGGTATGAGATATAAAAGTGGGGGTGGGGCTTAAACACATGGTATATATTGACACTACTCTGTGGCCCTTTGGCTTTTAAATGCAGGCAGGCAGTAATTAAAGTTTTGCTGTAGGAGAGGTTGAATGGACCTGGGTGAGAGGCCAGTGGCCCAGGGTGGCAGGCTTGGAAGGGGATGTGACCGTGGAGGCCTGCCAGGCGGAGTCGTCAATGAAGCCTCTATGTAGAAACTTGAAAGGGACACGTATCCAAGAAGGGGACGAAGATTCTGAAGCTAGAAAGACAAAACTATATTGATTGCAGCTAAGTTATGAAATAGTGTTTTTCCCTAATTTCCAGAGAGCTCCTCATTTAAATGAAAACATGTTGTTTACTATGTAATCATATACCACCAGCCATTTACATTTATAGCAACACGTTTACATGCCTTTCTCATACTTAAGAGAATTCCCTATTGCTGCACTTTATTGCCAAAATAAGACAGCTGGAAAAAAGAAAAAGGAGGGACTGAAAACCTAACTGTATACACTCACTTCTGGTTCTAAAAGAAAACATCAGAACTGCCTTTAAAATTTTAGTTTTGGGAATAACCTTTCTTTTCACTTCTTTCAATAGCATTCTCACTTCTGCAAAGTGTCTCCATGTTCCCCTGCCTCTGCCAGAAATTATATTAGTGCTTAGTTATCAATGCACTCTGCGGCATCAACAGTCTAAAGACTTAAGGATTTCACATGTACATACAAGAGTCTTATCTTAAGGGAATGGGGGTATGGAATCAGTAAATTTCTTAACACTTAAAAAGATATTTGTATTCTGACACCATTGAAAGGAAAACTTAACTTCTGATCAAGAAGACCTGACAAAAAGTTTGTGGGTAGGTGACAACTACACTTCCAGTAACAACTTAAATCTGTAGTTGTGAGTTTTGCTGTTATATACATTAAATTAGATATATTAACTCCATTGATGGTGCTCTCTTTTATGCACTTTTATGGGTACTAGATAAAATAAATTTACTGTTTGTACTATGAATTGGAAACTCAAAGTACCACCCTTATCCTCTTAATTAACTCTTTTAAACAATTTTTCAGTCACTGTATCATTGTATCACTGTCATCCCATTGTTCATGGATTTGCTAGAGTGGTGGCCTGTAATGTCTCCATTCGTCCTAGCCCTGAGATTTTAGCAGCCTCTCTTTACTTATCCTTCCCAACGGTGCCACATTGGAGGCTCTTTCAGGGTCAGGGGAATGAGACCCATTATTGTTACTGTTTTGGGCATATTGAATACGCCATGGGGAGCTTGCCGGGCTCTGCTCTGCAGGCAGGATACTCTCAGTAGCTTGCCAGGTTCTCTGAGAGGGAGAACTAGACAATAATAGGTCCTCGAGCTTTGTTTTATAGTCTCTGGTTCTTGGACATTGATGCTATTACATGCCGCCAAGGAGGGGGGGGTGCGCAGTTTGTGGGTGTGACTGACTAATTACTGGAATAAAGGGGATCTGGGTGGAGGAGGCCTAGTCCCGATCCGAGCAGGCTTGGAGATCTCTGTCTTGGGTCCCGCACACCTGGGTTCCTCTGCTGGTTCCTTCGTGAGGCTCATCCAAGTGTGTGGAGAGTGGCCTTAAGCATCACTATGGGTGGGTTCCGGAGGTCTTTGGTTGCCAGGGCTATGATCGGGGTGGGGAGGGAAACGCAACCCGCTCCCTTTCAAGGGCCCCTGATGAAGACAGCCAGGTACGGGAGCAGGAGACTGCAATTTTGCAATAATCAAAACTTAAGTCAATAAACAGGGACATGGGTCATCATCTTTGACCCGAATTATCTTTTGGGGGATAGTTTTGTTTAAGGCTTGGGCCAGTCAAGAATGTCCAGGCCGCACTCCTGATAGTGTTGGGGGAATCATACATGTTGATGGTGGTTGAGCTGGGGTTGGCCACATGAAAGGTAAGTGACTTAACCCATGTATTATATTGTTCCATCTTGATTTTGTTTAATTGTATGTCCTATTTTTGGCAGAGCCACACACACCACTGCTAGGAGCTGGGATGCCCGGTTGAGGATCCCAGTCCTAAACAATGTTTAGGAATATTCCTAAGCATGGTGCTTCTGAGTGACTCCAAGTGGAGCTGAGGGGTCCTCGCAGTGATGGGGGTCAAACCCTTTGAGTTACCTTCCCGCCCCCAGTCATGATTTTAAACAGAATATATGTATGCATACAAATGTATGTATGTATGCAGAGCTCCTGGCAGCCAAAGACCTCCAGAACCCAGCCACAGCCATGCTCAAGGCCTCACGAGCCTCATGCATGAAGGAACTGGCAGAGGAACCCAGGTGTGTGGGACCTGGGGCTGAGATCTTCAAGCCTGCTCGGATCAGGACTGGGCCTCTTCCGCCCAGAAAGTAGCTAGGCGGTCACACTCAGAAACTGCCCTCGATGCTGTGTAATCCCATCAACGGCCAACATCCAGAGACTGCTGCACAACATCTTATAGCCTACTTCTCCCTCTTGGAGAACCTGGCAAGCTACTGAGAGTTTCCTGCCCGCATGGGAGAGCCTGGCAAACTCCCCATGGCATATTCATATGCCAAAACCAGTAACAATAATGGGTCTCATTCCCCTGACCCTGAAAGAGCCTCCAATGTTGCACCGTTAGGAAGGATGAGTAAAGAGAGTCTGCTAAAATCTCAGGGCTAGGACGAATGGAGATGTTACTGAGACCACTCGAGAAAATCCACCATTAACGGGATGATGATGATGATGATGATGTATCACATGGGCTTTGATTTGGCATGTATACTTCAACATTGACATAGTATGATATTGTAATTTCAACAATTTTGGGCCGGTGGTTAAGGGGACTGTTTCTCCCCAGCAGTGTTCTAGAATCACTCCTAATTTCTTTGGTGCTAGACCTGAGAAGCACTGGGGGTGGGGGCATATGGTGGCAGACTAAATTCAGGGCTTCAGGCATTGCACATGTTTTCCAACTCTTGATATACCTCCCTGGTCCAGTTTTCAACACTGTTACATGGTCCAAATTAATCACACTTGGTCAGAAAAACTTGCTCTCTTTACACTTTCCAATTTCTCACATCCCTACATATGGCAGATAAGAATGACTCATAAAGATAAACTTACCCCCTTCACTTTTCCCCTGTACAATTTCCCCTTCTGAAATTGTTTAAATCTCGGTTGTGCACAAAGAACTACAATGAAAGGATAGAAAATGGAAGCCTGTATCACACACCACACTGTCCAGTACCCTAATTCCCGTAACCTCCAAGCTACTTTACTGCTTCTGTTTTTGCTCCCCCACACCCATGCCTAGATCATACAGTTAAGAGACTCTTCCCTTTAAAAAAAAATGATTTTGGGCCACACCCTGCAGCGCTCAGGACTTACTCCTGCCTCTGCACTCAGGGATCACTCCTGGTGAGGCTCCTGAGACCATATGGGATGCGGGGGAATAGAACCCAGGTCAGCCACAGTGCAAGGCAAACGCCCTACCCGCTGTCCTCTTTCTGTCTGGGGAGTTGCCTTTACCATTTCTATTCTTCGTTGTCAATTAAAGAAAAAAAAATCTGCAAGGCCTTTTTCTAATACTCGATGTGCTTCCTTCTTGTATGCACAGATTCCAGATATTAACCTTGACCTATCCTTAATGCCCTCATCCCTCTGGAATGGATTGCTGTACTCGATTTTCTCGTTCTTCATTCTCTGAACGTGCCCTTGCTGTTGCCATCGGAGGCGAGAACAGTTTGGAATGCTTTTCCACGTGCAGCAGCACTCGCCGTAGAATATATTTATGGTCAGTCCGCCGCTCGGCTCTCTCGGAGGAGAGCTGTTAGTACAAGCACGGCCAGGATGACATAATTTCTTCGAGCATCTCTCCCCTATTACAGTTCAACTCACTTCCTTCACTCGCAGCCTCGCCCTGCCCCGCCTAGAGGGAAACTTTACTATGTGTCCAGCAGAGGCAAGTTTTTCCTTTAAATGCAGCGCATTTGTTGATATTCGGCGTTCTCCCAACTTGTCTGTTCCGTGCTCTTTCTATCCAGATGCAGAGGAGTTGAAAGGTTTTATTTTATTTATTTATTTTTAAATCCCGCGGCCAGCATCACATCACCCCTTCTGGCTGGGGGCCAGCGTTGCTTTCCCGCCCCCGTAGAGACCCCACCCAAGCTCTGGCCCCTTAAGCCTGCAGGTTCCCTTTTTTCTTCTTTTTCCTTCGAATCCACGAGTGCACCCCTATGTTCAGAGGTGGGTTCCCACTGCCAAGCCCCCCACCCCCACCCCGCCCCATCCCGTGCTTGCTTTCTCTCAGGTCGACTTCCCTTAATTAAGGAGTGGTCCAGAGTTCACAGCCACTTGCTCGCACGTCTCATTTGCAAATTTGGGCATCCCCGGGGCCGCGGTAGACCCCCTCCGCCTCCGTCCCGGGTTATTTTGGAGCCGCAGGCCCAGAAGCGGACTGGGGTGCAGTCCTGGAGGCTCGACCCACCTTGCCCATCCTCCAGAAAGGCGGCTTGACGGCAGGGGGGAGGGAAAGCCCCCCCCCTCCGGCCAGCGCAGTCTTTGTTTTCAGGAATAAAGCACCCCGGGCCTTCTGGGGTGGGTTCGGAACGTGCCACACAAAATGTAGGACACTGGCTTTCCCTGGCTCCAAGTCGTCGTCCCCCCCACCCCCCTCCCGCTCTCTTATTTCCTGTTTCTCGGGCCTCTCCCTCGTTTTTGCTTCCCACCCTACTTTATGCCACAAAAACGCAAACTTCCCCTTCGCCGCCTTCCCCCAGCTGGGCCGGGTTCCCACGCAGGGCGGGCCCCGGGGCACCGCGCCCGGGCGGGGAGACGAGGCGCAGAAGTCCGAGGGTGTCCGGCAGGCCGCGGAGCCCGGGCGCGCTCACCTAGGATTGTACAAATTAATAAATAAAGGGGAAAAAAAGCAAAGGAAAAAAAAAAAGGAGAAGGGGGGCGCGCACGCATTTCGCCTCCCTGTCCCGCCCCCGCGGATCGCTGCTTTCGCCCGGGTCCTCTCGAGCCCCCAGCGCGGCGCTGACCCCGCGCCCCCCTCCCGCCAGCCCCACGATCCGCTCGGTCTCGAGCCCCCGCCCACTTCTCGGACCCCCGGGGGCTAGCCCGGCCTCTCCCCCAGCGCGCCCCGGCCGCGCCCCCCCTCCCCCCGGTGGCCTCGGCCCGCGCCCCGTCCCCTCCTAGCAAGTTCCTGTGCGTCCCTAAAGAACTAGAGCGCGGGCGGGCGCCCCGGCTGCTCCGGCCGCTGAGCCCACACGGCTCCGCCTCGCCCCCCCCCATGCATCCCGCCAAGGTGAAGAAGCGCGGAGAGCAGGGGAGGGAGCGAGCGGGACGTGCGGGGCTCGGGCACCCAAACAATGCACCCCTCCCGTCCCCGCCCTGCCCCCCCCACGCGCCCGCCCCACCCACCGCGCCCCGCCGGACCTCATCGCGGGCCCGCGCGGGCGCTGCCCGGTGCCACCCCAGGGGGGCGGGCCGGGCCGGGTCCCCCCGCAGCCCCGCGCCCGCTCCGCCCACACCTTGGCAAGTTCGCCGGCGGCTGAGCCGCGGGGACCCCTCGGCCGCGGGGCCCCTCGCCCTGGCCGCGCGCGCGGGCGCGCGCGCGCCGGGGGTGCCCGGGGGCTCCGAGCTTTATTTGTCTGCCACCCGCTCCCCCCCACACACACCCCCTCGCACCACCACCACCACCAACACCACGACCATTCGCTTTTGCAGTTGCTGCCTGGAGCGCTCGGAACACAAAAGGGGTGGGGGGGACTTTCTGGCGGCGGCTCCGCCGGGCGAGTTGCAACCCAGGGGGTTCCTCCTGCCAGCGAGGCCCCCCTCTGCACCTCGGATCCCCGCCGCACCCCATCCCCACCCCCACCCCCCCCGAGTCGCCGGTTTCCTTCCCCCATCACCCCCCGCTAAGTGTCCCCAGGCCATGCGTAGGTTATTTGGGGTGCCGCAGCAAGGTGGTGCAGGTGAAAGGGAAGCGCGGCCGAGGCCCAAGGCCGCAGGGCGGGGGCAGGGGTGGGGCGGGGTGGGGCGGGCGGGGTGGAGGCGCCGCGGACCCACCCCCCAGCCCGCGGCCCGGGCGGCGGCAGGCGAGGGCCGGGCAGTGGGTGTTGCCTTCTACCTCTGCGAGCGGGGAGGGGTTAGTTTCCCACAGGGGATTTCAACCATCACACTTGGAGCCCGCCTCCTAATCCTCGGGCGGAGCGGCTCGGGGGCCCCATTTTATGGCAATAAAGCGACTTAGCGCCTGCTGAGCGCGCCCCTCCCCGCCGCCGCCCCCGCCCTCGGCCCCACCCCGGGGCTCGCCCGCAGCGACGGGGCTTTGTTTCGGGGGAGGAGGACCCCGGAGCTCTTTTGTTTGGGGGGTTTGGTGTTTGCACCACCCCCACCCCCCCAGCCTCACCCCATCCTCCCGCCCCCCCCTCTCCGCCACCTCACTCCACCCCACCCCACCCCACTCCACCCTACCCCACCCTACCCCACCCCACCCCACCCCACCCCACCCCTGCGCCTCTCCGGTTTCCTGAGCTGCGGGCTTGCAAGGGAAGGAGCGGCGGCGTCTTGCAACCCCCCTCGGCTGGGCCCCGGGGTAATTCGATGCGGGCCTGGCGAGGCTCCCCACGCTAGACCCGGGCTCGCGTCTCGGCAGCCTCCACCCACCGGCCCACCCTACATTTAGCGCATCATGTGATCCGGGTAAGTCATTTGCAAGTACAACAGTTCCCTGGGTTGCCCCCCATTCATTTCCTGAGAACTGCAGAGAGCAGCTGAGAGAGGCTCTGCCCGTGCGTGTGCGAGTGTGCGTGTGAGTGTGCGCGGGTGACGCCGTGTGTGTGTGTGTGTGTGTGCGTGCGTGCCAGAGTGAGTGTGCGCGCGCGTGTGTGTGTGTGTGTGCGCGTGTGAGCTCGAGAGAGAAAGGGAGAGAGAGGGGGACTCTGAGGGAAAGAAAACAATTTCTCCTGCTCTGCAGCTTCTGTTCAGGTCTGTGCCGATTCCGTTTCTTATCAAAATAAACAACCCCCCTCTCCCCCTTCTCTCTCTCTCTCTTTTTCTTTCTTTCTTTTTTTTTTGTCATCCCAGATCAGACCGTATTCTCTTAACATGTTTTCTTTTCCTTCTGTCATCTGCTCAAGTTAAATTATTTTGGTTGGTCTCTGTTCTGAAAGGGGGAAAGTGTTGGGAAGAGCGGGAGGGGGGCCGAGGGAGGACGATGCTATTGCAACGGCAGGAGCGTCGGTCGGATTCGTGGAGAAAAGAGGTCTTCCCCCCTCCTCATTTTTTTTTTTTAAGAACTTAGCAAGTAACATGAATTAAGCAAAAAAAAAAAATTTTTTTTTCTATCCCTAGAGGAATTGTAGGTTGCAGTGTTTGCCTTGACAGTTGCTAGACAAGAAAGGAAACACCCAGGGCTGAATCGGGGGTGAAGGGGCTTTATGGAAGTAGAGCCACCCCCTTCCCCCCTCCCCTGAGCACACCCCCCTCCCCAGCCCCCAGGAATAGTCCGGGTTCAGGGAGTCACTGCCGCACCGGGGCTGTGTGGACCGCCGCCGTGGGTGTGCGCTGGGGAAGAGCGGAGGCGAAGGGGTTAAGGCGGAGATGACACCGCTGGCATGAATAGTGGTCCTGGTGCTACATTCATTATTGTCTCTGGTCGTAATGATGTGTAACTGTCACTCGCTACCGTGCCCGGCCCATCGAAAAGTAGCCAGGGGCTGGCCCGTGACTGTTAGTTTCAATTACGGGGGATCTGGCCGGAGTTGACAAGGGGCAACTTTGCACGGCCACCCCGGGCCGGCGGGGCGGTGGAGCGGCCTGGGAGCCACTTCTTGCCGTCCAAGCTCGCTGGAAGGACTCGGACTTGACCTCGGCGGACTGTAGTTGGTGTTCACGTTAGATGCTCCCCTGCCGGGAGAATCAATCCTGCTTTTGTTGGGGAGAGAGAACTGCCTATTAGAACTTTGCAAACTTTTATCTTTGGGGAAAAGGGTGGGGTGTGCACTCAACAGTTCTGTGGCGTTGCGTTAGGGCATCGGAGGCAAAGGCTCGGAAAAAGTCCCAATTCCTTTGTTATATGCCCTGCAGCCTCCCAGCCCCCTCCACCCTGCGCTTTTTGCATACTTTAATAATAATAGCCTTAATTCGGCTGATAAAAGGAGGGCTGTGTTGGGTGAAAGAGTATTAGTACAACGGAATGTGTAATCTGGATAAACTGTTTGGGTGGTTAATATTGTCAGCTCTCTAATTTTACTGTACAGATGGTTTAAGTATCTGGTTGTATATATGGATTGTTTTAAGCAAGTCCACTGGCTAATAGAATTCTCCGCCAGACACTCGGATGTTTTATTTTAAATCAGCTCTACTGTTATCTGTTCCCTGTAACACCGAGAACAGCAGCACTATTTACATATAGTGCATGTGCATCTAGTGGCTTCGTAGACATCTGCCAATCAGATACACGTCACTATGCAAACCCACCTCGATGGCAGCATGCCCTTTTCTGACTGGAGGATAGAGTTGTTTAGTGAAGTAAATGCTTTGAGAGAAATGTGACTTTTAACAGCTGACTGCTTGTGATGAGAACAGGAGTGGTCACTTGGAAGAGTGGGAGCGTTCCATCTTTTAGGCAGCACTCTTTGGAATTGGCATTTAATGAAAAACATGAAGCCCCCTCCCCCAACCAGAGCCTCCCCCAAAAGATGCTGCTTGTGTCACTTGCAGGTCTTATGTACGTATTGCTTAACACACACACACACACACACACACACACACACACACTACACAGAGAGAGAGAGAGAGAGAGAGAGAGAGAGAGAGAGAGAGAGAGAGAGAGAGAGAGAGAGAGAGAGAGAGAGAGAGAGATTGGTTGCCCTAAAGGAGTAGGTACACTTTTCAGCTAGAAAATGCTTGATTGTAAAAGCTTAGAAATAGGGTGTTGAAGGACGAACATTTCAGTTGCATAAGTTATATCTTTATCGCTGCAGCTTATTCTTTCTTGTGACTAGCTTGAGAGTCTGAAACACTGTTGGGTTTAAGAAAGAGTAATTTGAGAACAGGAGATTTGGCAGAAACTTATATTTAGGAAAGAGGTTTATTCCCCCCCCCCCACCTTCTAATTAATAACAGTTATGACTTCTGCTTAAACTGGTAAAATTGGGAATATTTGCAGAAAAAATTTTCAACATTTGTGAACTAAAATACTACCTAGTGCAGTCCGTGGCTGGAAAAATAGGACAATCTTGAAGGATTTCTATTTATTTTTGAAGTTCTTCAGCTTTTTATCTATTAATAATTCACATTTAAAGGAAGCTTCTGTTTGTCAAACTTTATTTTGGAATGCTTGTCCGACTTTTCATTGAATGAAAATGTTTGTACTAACGATTCCTCAGTATTTTCCTTCTCCGGAAGTCCCTTTTCAAGAACTGAATGTCGTTGGGGAGAAACTGGTCCTGGTATAGCTTTTGAGACCTTGACCTTAGCAACTCTTGGCTGGCGCTTGTTTACTACAGCGTCAGCCTATGAGTGGACCGAATAGGAAGGGACTGCAAACGCTGAGCGGCTCCCTCTCTCCAGGCCAAGGGAAAAAACAAATCAGGATGCTTGCTGGGCATTGTGAGAAAGTCCCCAAGCATATAATAGCAGACGTATTCTGATCCCTTAAGAATATATGTATGTACCCTGGGGATGACCGACCTTGCTCCTGTGAAAGGCAAACGTTCCCTCGGACAGCTTCTGAGTGAGTTTCAGATGGTATAGCACCCAGCAGACTGTTCTCAGCCAACTGGAACAATTTGCTCTTTAATATAGGTGAGTGTTTATGTCTGCAAAAAATGATGTAGTGCTCAGGCCGATAAACTGCTAACCCTATATACTAGGGTATTTTTGAATCAAGCCTTGGCTGGTTAATCTAGATTATTGAGTAACCTTCCCAGAGAGGCCGTGTGGTTAAACAGTTGCACATACAAAAAGGTCCCAGACATTTTCTCCATTGCACCAAATGGAATTTCATTTTTTATAGTGAAACCACATTAGAAAAAATCACATTAAATTGGGTGTGTCATGTGGCTAGTTTTCCTTATATTGTGAGTGAAGCAGTTTTTAGAGGGAAAACTTCAACCTGATAATCAGTGTACTCATGCACAATAGTTGCATTCTACCAAACTGGACAAACTCATATGAAAAGTTCTTCCTCTTGCCCTCTTTTTAAGTCAGTAACTTTCCCTACGATGCTTCTAGGTTGGCTTATAAATGAAAGCTACCCCCTCCCCAGTTTTATTCAGAATTCACCCTGTGCATTTCTCTTAGAAGAGACTCATTTTTGTAAATCTTTCCTGAAATAGGCTGCAATAGCTTCCCTGTAGCATTTCTGTGTTAAAAATACCATGCTAGCAGAGCAGCTATCTCTTTCTTTGCATCCAGCGCTCACTTATTTTCCTGTTCATTTGTATTTATTTTGAAGTCTACAAAGTTATGTATGGCTGCATAACTTCTATGCATAATGTCCTTGCGTTTTAAGCATGCTTGTCAGGATTCTTAGTGTAGGGTTACTACATTTCGTGTAGCAAATCGTTCCAAAGGAGACAGAATACAAGGGTTAAGACTATTAAAATTAAACTCTGGCAATACTCTTAACTGCAGCTTTACTCCTTGTACCACATGGACCACAACCATCTCTCCCAGATCAAAAAGCAGTTGATGGCAAGTCTCCACCCAGATGTCAGCAGCCTTAGGCATTGCAGGACCTGCTTGGAGCCTGACTCCCCAGCCGGTCCCAGAACTGCCTGACTTCAAGCAGTCAGAATTCATTTTCAGGGCCTCGCCCAGCCACACCCCATCTGATGTCAGCCTTTGAGTTCCTGTGGTGAAGAACACATGCTGTGGATTAAATGGTTGCTTTCTGTATATATTCTCAGTAATTATGTTACAAAAGGATTTTTTGGTTTGGGGTGTTTATTGTCATAAAAAGCCCTGCTTGAGTAGTCATATTGTTCTATAAAATTTGTTTTGGTTTGGCAGTACTTTACAGGATATTCACCCAAAGAATTCTGCTCTGGTATGGCTTTTCTTCCTGTCTTTATTTTATTACTATTATTATTTTTTAAAACAATACATTCATTTTGTACCTAGTTTCATGGCATGGCTACTTGAGTATTATTAGTGATGATCAGAGTCATTCAAATAGCATGGAAGGTGGGGGTGGGGGTGGGAGACGGCGTTCTCTAACCAGAGAGATAATAAGTGGGTCAGGCAGATGCCTTGCCTCTGGTTAACCCGGGTGGGACCTCCAGCTCTGTATCTGGTCCCCCAGCACCCACCTGGAGAAGTCTCTGAGCACAGAGCCAGGACTAAATCCTAAGCACTGCTGAGCGAGGCCTCCACATCACCCCTCCCCCAGCCAAAAATAAAAAAACACCAAAAAACCGAAATGAGAATTATTTTGTTTTTTTACCCTGTTCTCAGCAAAGGCAGTCAGTGCTGCCACGACTCTTTGCTGGCCTGGATAGCCAGGGATAGTGTATATTGCCCTTACTGTGCTTATAAATATGCAAGGACTCCTGTATGAGGTCAGTGTTTACTATATGATTCGGATCCTAAGTGTGTATATGAATCTGTACTTATGGACTTGAGATGTTGTGTTGCTATATAGTGCTTACCCCAGTACCATGGGTGTTTTGATTAAGAATCATGGTCTAAGGCCGGGCGATTATCTGTCACCTCAAAGCACCCCGAGCATCCCCAAGAGTGACCCCCAAACTGTAGCACTCTCCCACTGTCCTCCCCTTGTTCATTGATTTGCTCCAGCGGGCACCAGTAATGTCTCCATTGTGAGACTTATTATTGTTTTTGACATATCGAATACACCACGGGGAGCTTGCCAGGCTCTATTGTGTGGGTGGGATACTCTTGGTAGCTTGCTGGGCTCTCCAAGAGGGACCCAGGTCGGCCGCTTGCAAGGCAAACGCCCTACTCACTGTGCTATCACTCCAGTCCCCAAACACTGAGCAGAAAGTCACCCTTGAACAGCACTAGTGTGGCCCCCAAACAAAACTGCATCATAAAGTTAGGGTCTAAAGCTTTCTCCTCCCCACACACTTGTATAAAAATGAGGGAAAAAAAGACAAGTGTATTTTGTATCCAAATTCTGTGTTTAATAATAGTAGTCTCACTTTATTTCAAGATTAACATGCAGACTCCAACATGCTATTGAAAATAGCTGTGCCCAAAGGAAATAAACTGATAGACCTCAGTGACAACCAAGACAAATTATTGTAAAAAAATAAAATGACTGTGAAAACCTTCATTTATTTCCTAATCAGCTCTCTGCCTAGATAATCCATCCAGGAATCAGGACTGATTTTTTTTCTTTTTTTTTTTTTTTTTTTTGTAGCAGAGAGCATGCAGTTTTGAGTCTGATTCCCTAACTTCATGACCTTGGTGATGTTTTTGAACCTCTTCCAGTCTATGAAAAGGGAAAACCCTATGTTGTCAATAGAACTGTATGAGGGCAAGAAGAGATAATTTGTATAAAAATAACTTTATAAAGTTGGTGACTACTGATTTGACAGGCAGCCCCCTCCCCCACCGCCCTGAGAAGAATGAACTTTCCAGGCTCTTGGAGTGAGCATATAAATTACACTTATGGAGAAGGAATTTCCGAGTGTGGGGAGAAAACTTCTGGTAGTCAAAGGTCAGGAATTCCATTCCTGTCTTGCCAGAGTTTTGCTCTGACCTTGAGAAAGTCACTCTTTTAAAAAAAGTTTCTATGTAGCTGGTGTTAGAAGTTACTATTAACATTTATTTGTGTAATGCAGGTGAAGTCATGAAACTTTTCTAAAGAAAAGACACTTAAAAATACAATCCCTTTGACCATTTGTTTACAGAAAATAGAAAGCAAACAGCAGTGATTATTTAGGGATCATAAACCCTCAGGCTGCATCTTTAATCAGTCAACTAAAACTTTTATCACTGGTCATGTCATTTAAAAATACCCTTAGTTTTTTTCTTTTTTTTTAAATCATTAAATTTGTGCTATTGTACTATAATTTAGAACAGTCTATTGAACGGCAAATCCCCAGTTAAGCCAAGATTCTGTTGATTAAGCTATGTCTAATTTATGGCTTAAATCTCTTGCTTGGACTCAAATATTGTTACCAAACAACACACACCCAAAAAGAAGGGAAGGTTTTATTTTATTTATTTATTTATTTGCTTTGCTTTTTTGGGTCACACCCGGCAATGCACAGGGGTTACTTCTGGCTCGTGCACTCAGGAATTACTCCTGGCGGTGCTCAGGGGACCATATGAGATGCTGGGAATCGAACCGGGTTAGCCGAGTGCAAGGCAAACGCCCTACCCGCTGTGCTATTGCTCCAGCCCCAAGAAGGAAAGCTTTTAAAATGTGTTTGAAAATATATTTGATGTATTTTATTCATATGTGCGTTTTTCTGCCACAAGGTTTTTATGTACACAAATACAAGAAAAATAAGATTATTAATTTACGGTTTCTCTTCCGTTGCATTTACTCCAGTTAGAAATTAGTCTCATCTCCCACCCCACTCTCCCCACCCCCCCACTGCACTGATATTTTTCTTCTTCTCTTTTGGTTTGATTTTTGAGCCACACCCAGTGGTGCTCAGGGGCTGTTTCTGGCTCTTTACTCAGGAGTGACACCTGGCGGTGCTCAGGGAACATGGTGCTGGACATTCAACCAGGGTCATGTCCACAGGCTCTTCTGTACTATCCCTACACACTGTTTCTGTTCCACGTGACATATAACTCCTGTCCATGTTGCAACTATCATGATAAACACACTTTCCTGGAAGCTTTATTTATAATCCCTTGCTTTAAGAAACCACTGCATTCCAGTCTGGACTTATAAGCACGATACTCTTTTTTTGTGTAATTTTTTTTTTTTTCTTTTTGGGTCACATCCAGTGAGGCTCAGGGGTTATTCCTGACTCTGTACTCAGAAATTACTCCTGGCAGTGCTCAGGGGACCATATGGGATACTGGAAATTGAGCTTAGGTCGGTAGCGTGCAAGGCAAACGCCCTACCCGCTGTGCCATTGCTCCAACCCCTGTGTAATTGTTGTTACTTGCTTTGTTGCTTCCCAATCATAAGCCTCATGAGAGCAGGAAATGAATCTTTTTTCCTAGCCTTTTTGATGACTTCTAACAGTGCCGGAGATAGTGATGGATCAGTTAGTGCTAAAATACTTCTTGAAAGAACAAATTGAGGGATGCAGTCTATCTGATCATCTTTTCAATAGTTAAATGCCAATATGTATCCAGAGTCATTTTCTACCTAAATCTTTTCATCTCTAGCTAGATATATTCAACTCTGATAGCCATGATGATCTTCACTTTATTACCCTGAATTTGTGTTTGAAATGTTCTTGCAAAAATGAAGCTTTACAGCGGAGTCAGACAGTTTGAGTTATCTTATTTGGGCAAATTAATTCTTTAAGTATCAGTTTATTCACAGGTAAGTGAAAACAAACAACAAATATTGTTGATGTTGAAGGTGTTTGGGCAGGGGGAGATAAAAACTGATTGTGTCTGAAAAGCATCCAATACTATTTAATACTTAATAAAAGTTGGTGTCCTCTCTTTTGTTGTTGTTGGCTTTATTAATTTTTTTATTTGGTCTTTTAGGGTCACACCCAGCGATGTTCAGGGGTTCCTCCTGACTCTGCACTCAGGAATCACTCCTAGCAGTGCTTGGGGGACCATGTGGGATGACGGGGATCGAACCCAGGTTGGCCGCGTGCAAGGCAAACATCTTACCCACTGTACTATTGCTCTGACCCCTGGTGTCATCCTTTATAGTGATGGCTTGCTTAAAAGTAGCCTTTCAGTTTGGGGGAGAGAACTCATAAGCTTGCATGCGCGAGGACCCACATTGGATTCCCAGCACCTCACACCCACCCTCCAGCCCCACTAGGCTTGGCTCTGGTGGCCCCAGCAGCAGTGCACTGTTGGCCGAACACTGAATCATCTGGCCCAGAGAGCTGGTCTGAGTATCTGGAAGCCAGCCAGTGGCCCCTGGGGGACCCGTGAGCACTGCTTTGGAGACTCCCCCTCTCCCAAAATAGCCATTCAGGATTTTTTTTTTTTTCTTTTTGGGTCATACCCAGCGATACGCAGGAATTACTTCTGGCTCGGGGGACCATATGGGATGCTGGGAATCGAACCTGGCTTGGCCACGTGCAAAGCAAATGCCCTTCCCGCTGTGCTATTGTTCCAGCCCCAAAATAGCCATTCGGAATGAATGATAACTATAAAGTGAAATAGCTACAGCTAGCATACATTACAGAAGTTAGGTACTTTCTGTGTGCTTCCTATGTGCTCACTTATTTAGTCCAGTCTTGAGTAAAAGGGTGTGTATAGTTGATTTTTGGCTAATTGACACTTGAAGTTCTATGGGTCGAGACCTCTGGATTTTTATTATGAACAGTGAGTCTTTTGTTTGTGTGTGTGTTCTGGGGTTGAGAATTGGCAGTACTCGGGACCTACTCAATGTGTGGGGTCACCCTTGGCAGTGCACAGGACACCATGTGTTGCTGGGAATCAAACCCGGGCCTCCTGCATGCAAAGTATGTGTTCCAGCCCTCTGAGCTCTTTCCCTTTCCTTGTCATTTTTTGCAAAGGTCCTGTCTGATGGAGCTGTCTTACCAGAAACAGATCCCCAGCCTCTCCACTCCTCCTGGGTGACGTCACTTTTCAGCAGAGCAAAAATTACCTGAAAGTTTTCTTTTTCTTAAAAAAAAAAAAATGGGGAAATGAAAGTGCTGGTTCTAGTTATGAGAAGCATGCTGCGTTATCTCAATACCCAACTGAGTCAGAGAAATCATTAGTATGCAGAACACTGAAGCTTTATTGAAAGTTTTTAATGGACAGAAGATGATACGTTGTAAAAAATAATAAGGTGGAAGAGTATACAAAGTGCTCTACATCTCTGTTTAATGACAGCATGCAACAATGATAATGACAGATTTTGTAATTTTTTCCCACTTGTCTCTGGGAATGTACCTCCTAAAAGAAGCCACGCCCACCTTGCCAGGCACATTTGCATTTAAAAAAAATGTTAGGGGCTGGAGTGATAGTACAGTGGGTGAGGTGCCTGCCTTGCCCGGGCAGTCCCGGGTTCCATCCCTGGCATCCCATACGGACTCCTGAGCACCTCCAGGAGTGATTCCTGGGTGCAGAGCGGGGAGTCACCTCTGAGCATTACCAGCTGTGGCCTAACCACCTGCCTCCTCCTTTTTTTTTTTTTAATGAATACATTTGGGCAGAATCCTGAAGAAGGTCAGTTATAGCTAGAGGGTCAACATTGCCCTCTCCTCAAACTTTGCTTTTTTTCTGGTTTCTATTTGGGAAGGTGGTTAATTTATTAATTAATTTATCTATTGATCTCCCAGGGCTGGAGCGATAGCACAGCGGGTAGGGCGTTTGCCTTGCATGCGGCTGAACCCGGGTTCAATTCCTCCGTCCCTCTCGGAGAGCCCGGCAAGCTACCAAGAGTATCCCGCCCACATGGCAGAGCCTGGCAAGCTCCCCCTGGTGTATTCGATATGCCAAAAACAGTAACAACAAGTCTCACAATGAAGACATTATTGGTGCCCGCTCCAGCAAATCGATGAACAAGGGGACGATGGTGCTACAGTGCTACATTATATGTTACGAATATAGGTGCCTTTTAGTTTCTGTTTTTTGTACACGTGGAAACTGATTTCCGTGGAGTTAAGCAATGCAGTCTTGGTCAGTAACCAGTAAACTATTTGATTTGGTTCTTGGACCAAATCCAGCAGTGTTGGGGGTCATTCCCTGCTCTGAGCTCAGGAGACGGTGCCCTGCTGGTTGTCTAACTGGGTTAGACCGCAGGCAATGCCCACATGCCAGGTAAGCGCCCAAACCTCTGTCCTCTCCTCCCGCCCAGCAGTTAGCCTGAACAGATTAGCCACTGGACAGCCTTTGAACTTTCCCCTCTGCTGCTGGTCCCTCTCTCTGGCATTTAATGTGATATTCTAAGGTTTGTCTTCCGGTGAAGGAAAACAATGGGCCTATTATACATTGTCTTTGAGGCTATATTATTTATGAGGTTCTATGGTCAAACTGCATTTACTAGAACAAATTTACTGAAATATTTACTTCAGTGTAGAAGCCAAGTCAGTGTTTGCTGTTACATGTACTGAAGCAAATGATGAAACCTAATCCCTAAAAAAGTATTTTAGAAGGTAATTAATACAGGATTTTTGCACAGTGATAATAGTTAGCCAGTAAGGTTGCCCAATAATTATTTCACTGTTTGATAAAGCTATTTAAGTTAGGCATAATAAAAGCAGTACAAAACATCTAATCTTTTTTTAAAAAAAATTCCTTACATATCCATCTGACCTCGACTTATTTAACTTTGGCTCTCTATCTACAGTCCTGCATGAAAATGTGCTACAGCATTATCCGTGACCTGAAAATCAGGTTGAGGAAGTGAGACCATGTAGAAATTAACATACAAAGTAATTCGTAATAAATGGAGCAAGTGCTGAAAGCTGCTTAAACAAAATGCGGAAAAAATTGCTTCAGTCGGGGTAATTTAAAAGTGTCAAAAATTTTGCTATGTGGCAGAAATATTTTAATTTTTTTAATTGAAGCACTGTGATTTACGAGGTTATTCATAGTTGAGTTTTGAGCATGGAGTATTCTAGCACCCATCCCATCGCTAGTATCTACTTCCTTCCACCAGTCCGTGGTTAAGATGAATTTATGACAAAAAGTTTACTTTTAAGATGCCTCCTCGTCTCCCCTTAACCCCCAGCCCTTTTTTTTTTTTCCCTTTTAAAATTTTGGGCCAAACCTGGTGGTGCCCAGGGACTCAGCATCATTCCTGGTGGAGCTTGAGAGACCATTGTGGGGGGGACCAGGGATCATACTAAAGATGGTTATGTGCAGGATGAGGACACTAACCATTGTACTATCTCTTCAGCTTGAAAAGTGGTCAGTTTTACAGAAGGTTACAGTCATTTATAATTTATCAGAGTGTGGCTGGAAGTGATATATTATTTATTGGTTTCCTTTTTTTTTTTTAACTTTTGGGCCACACCCGGCAGTGCTCAGTGGTTACTCCTGACTCTTGTGCTCATGTATCACTTCTGGCAGCTCTCAGATGACCACGTTTGGTGCCAGGATGAAACTGAGGTCTGCTGTGCGCAAGTTGGTGCTTTACCTGAGGTACTCTCTCTGGCATGAAAAAATGTACATAGTTTGGAAATTAAGACAGAATACTTGAGAGATCTGTGATAGCAAAACAGTTGTTTCGTATTTGATGACACATAGCGTAGTTTCGTTCTCATCCTGGCAGTTGGGTGAGGTAGATTGGGGATATGTTACTGCTTCATTGATAAGGATAGTAAAGGTAAGAAATGGGAAAATAATTAGAAGACATGCAGTTAAATCTAGAACCTTGAAATTTTAGCACCAGAACTCCTACTTTGATTTAATCTTATCACAAAAATTGAAATTTTATGAAAGATGCCACTGCCTTGTGTCTAACTCATGTGGGATGTTCATTGGTGAATTGATGAATTCCTATCTCTTTCTAAAAATGACCTTTAAAGGAGCATAAAAGTTCCCACGTTTAACATCAGAGAGACGGGCCCGACCAGTCCTAAAAGGCACTGCAGATAAAAGCTTTCATGTTCTGTAGAAAATCAGGAAGATGCTTCATCACCTACCATGAACCTGAACTTGTGCCTGGTACAGGGAATACAAAGGCACATTAAATATTGGCCCAGGCCTGATGTGTCAATGCATATATGATGTATGATCATGGCAGGTGGGAAAGGTAGAACATGGAAGAAGTGGCATAGCTAAACCCAGTGGAATCCCACTGGTGTATTCTGGTTTATTTAGTTTTCTTAATGCAGGTCTTTAATGTGCCTTGAAAAAATGCCCCAGATATATTTAGAGTTACTCTTTTAAGTAGTTTCATCAGAAAAAATCCTTTCCCATTAATGCACATGATTTTTAAAAGCTTTTCCTATTTAACAAAGAAGTTTACTGTGTATTGTACAGAAAATGTGCATAATACATTTAAAAGACATCTCTAATGCTTAGAACCAACTCTGCAGTGGCTTGGTTTATAGAAGTTTACTGGAAGTTTCTCCTTTCCTGATGTAGTTTTTCAAAGGAGCACCAACTTAAGAGCTGTAGGAAATAGTTTTGCTTTGCAGAAATGAAACAGGTGATACAAGTATATCTTTCTGATAAAAGTAGAAACAGATCTGTGGAGATTTACCTCCTATATTATCTCTCTAACTCCGATCTGTCCCACTTTTAATGTAGTCCATAGTTTTCTCAGTAAGTATCAGTTCCATCTTTGTCATATCTTGTGTTTTCATGTATTCTGTATAATACTTGATTTTTAAAATTTGTTTTTAATACCTATATTTTAATTATTCTATTTTTAATGGGCTGGAGCGATAACACAGTGGGTAGGGTGTTTGCCTTGCACGCAGCTGACTCGGGTTCAATTCCTCCGTCCCTCTCAGAGAGCCCGGCAAGCTACCGAGAGTATCCCGCCCACACGGCAGAGCCTGGCAAGCTCCCTGTGGCGTAGTCGATATGCCAAAAACAGTAACAGCAAGTCTCACAATGGAGACGTTACTGATGCCCGCTCTAGCAAATCGATGAACAACGGGACAACAGTGCTACAGTGTTACTTTATTTTTAATACACATGATTTAGTACTTGTAATAGTTGTTTCCTTTGTAATTAACTTAGAGGTTTTAGATATTTTTCTATTGAGATTATATATATATATACACATATATATATGTATATGTATATATAGATATATATTTTGCTTTTTGGGTCACACCCGGCGATGCACAGGGGTTACTCCTGGCTCTGCACTCAGGAATTACCCCTGGCGGTACTCAGGGGACCATCTGGGGTGCTGGGAATCGAACCTGGGTTGGCTGAGTGCAAGGCAAATGCCCTACCCGCTGTGCTATCGCTCCAGCCCCAAGAGATAATATGATTTTTAATTCTGCTAGTATAGTGAGTTAATTACATTTAAAAAAACGTACCTGTATATGATTTTGTAACCTTTCAAAGCCCACTTAAGAGGTCTCTGAGCCCACCGAGCAGTTCTTAGCTAATGTGGACAGTGGTTCAGTGCATGGGTTCGAGAATGCTGTGCTGCTCCTGTTCCAGGATGCTAGGGGTCCTTTTGGTACCAGGATGGAACTGGGCTTGGCTGCCTGCAAGGCTTAGCCCTGTACTAGCTCTCTGGCCACCATTTGTTACTCGTTTTCTAGTTCCCAGAGATGGATGCTTAGAATACTTATTGGAGATTTTTTTTTTCAAATACGCTATAAATTTTATTCTCAGCCCTGTTACTTTAAACTTTCATTTGGTACAAATGATTTTCTAATTTCCATCGTGATTTTTTCTTTGACCAGGATTTAGAATAATGCTGTTTTCTGTTCAAATACTTGGAAATTTTGCCGACATCTTTCTTGGTATTGGTGTCAAGTTTAATTCCACGGTTTTGGGGAAATGTATAATACTAATTTTAAAAAATGTGTTGAGAATGTACTTTTTGTTGCTGTTGTTGTTGGGGGCCCACACCCAGGGATGCTTTGGAATTAATCCTGGCACTGTGCTCAGGGTACCATATGGAATGCAGGGGATTGAACCCAGGTTGGCATTGGGTAAGGCAAGTGCCTAACCTGCTGTCAGGAGCTTACCTCTGCTAATAGACACTATTAGTGAGGGTTACATGAGCTGTTAAAAGCAATATATTCTGCCATTGTTGGGTCGAGTATTCTACAAGTGTCCATTAGGTATTATATTCCATATATATTAACTGGCCAACCAGGCTTGTCTAATGAACTTTTTCTAGTTCTATTTATTGATCTTCTGTTTTGTTAATTATTGGAAGAGGAGGGTATAATTAAAGACAATTGTGATTTTAATATAATCAAATTCTCTTTAGTCCATCAGTTTACCTTTATGCATTTTTTTTTTTTTAAATGAAGGCCTTACCCGTAGTGTTCTAGGTCCCACACCTGCACACCCGTGATGCAGGGGTGACTTTCACAGCTTTAAACAGTCTAGCTGTGTGCTTTACCAATTGATCTGGCTGCCTCATCCAGCTTTATGTGTTTTGAAGCTCAGTTATTAGGTATACATACATTTAAGATTGTTTTGTGTGTTCTAAAGCTATTAGGTACACATATATTTAATAAGATTGTTTTGTGTAGGTGAATTGCTCCCTTAATTATTTTAGTAATAAAGCTCCTTTCCCCTTGTTAGTATATATAATAGGGTATTATTATTATTTCTACCCAGATTTTTTCCAAACTTTTGTTTTAGTTATTTAACTGTTTACTTTGAAAAAAATTTTTGTGTGTATTTGATTTTGGTTACGTTTAGGGTGTTTTGTTGTTATGTTGTTTGTTTTTTTGTTTGGGGGTCACACCAGAGCTTACTCCTGGCTCTGCACTCAGGAATCACTCCTGCTGGTGCTCTGGGACCGTATGTGATGCTGTTTGAGGCTAGTCCCTACCTGCTATACAGCCGTGCAAGCCAAATGCCCGATTGGCTGTCCTGTGCTTCCAGTTCCGGCCCTGTTTTTGTTTTTCGGGTCATACCCAGTGGTGCTCAGAAGTTGTTCCTGGTTGTGCTCTTGGGACCATATCATGCCCGGGATTGGACTTTGACCTCAGCGTACCAAGCATGCATTTTGCCCATTGAGCTCTCTCTCTGGCTCTGAACTTTTTCTTTTTTTTTTTTTTTTGATGGTTAGATTTCTATTAACTTGTTTTATTTTCTTTTTATACGGAGTTTGTTGTGGGTCTTTTGTTGTTGTTGTTGTTGCTGTTTTTTTCTTTTTTTGCCTTTTTTGAGCTTTGTGGTGTGTGTGTGTTTGTGTGTGTGTGTGTGTGTGTGTGTGTGTGTGTGTGTGTGTGTGTGTGTGTGAGATCTTTCCTGTGGACTTACTAGTTGCATCTCTTTGTTATTTTTAGTGATTACTTTTGGGTTTACAATAGACCTGTTTAGTTATCTCACCATCTACTTTCAGGTGATACCGTACCACCTCCTGGATGATGTCAGAATACTTGCTGACTTTTTTTTTCTGTTGTTCGTGCTATACTCTTAATATATTTTTATATATATTTATAAATCATGTTCCTTGCTTGGACTGGAGCAATAGCATAGCGATAGGGCATTTGCCTTGCATGCAACTGACCCAGGTTTGATTCCTCTGCCCCTCTCGGAGAGCCTGGTAAGCTACCAAGAGTATCTCGCCCATATGGCAGATCCTGGCAAGCTACCCGTGGCATATCCGTTATGCCAAAAACAGTAACAACAAATCTCACAATGGAGACATTACTGGTTCCTGCTTGAGCAAATCGATGAGCAACGGGATGACAGTGACAGTGACAGTGACAGTTCCTTGCTACTCATTTTGTTTTAGTCAGTTACTTAAATAGAGATTACAAATTAGGAAGTTTTTTTTGTTTTTAATATGGGTGTGGTAGTAGTGTATGCGTGTGTTTACAGACTTAAAATAGTTCAGAGTTCTTAAGTTTTTATACCAAGTTCTATGTTTTCTATGTAACATTACTTTTTCCTGAAGGAATTTCTCTAATATATTTTTTTTCTTTTTTGGGATCACACACAGTGATGCACAGGGGTTACTCCTGGCTCTGCACTCAGGAATTACTCCTGGCGGTGCTTGGGGGACCATATGGGATGCTGGGAATCGAACCCGGGTTGGCTGCATGCAAGGCAAACGCCCTCCCTGCTGTGCTATCGCTCCAGCCCCAATTTCTCTAGTATTTTTAATAGCTAAGCTTTATGACAATTAATTTTTCAATTGTTGCTAGCCTGGAAAAAGTAAATTTTCTTTTCTTTTTTTTTAAATGTAGTATTTTAGATGGACTTTGAATTCTAGATGACCATTTTGCTGTCTTTTGTTATTTTGCTCTGTTCCTTTTGGCGTAATATTTCTCTTTCTCTGGCTACTCTTTAGGAATTAAAACTTGTGGTTTTAGCAGTTACATATGATGTGCATAGATGTTTTATTTGCATTTATCTTGCTATTATCCTGCCTTGTATTTTTTCTCCTGAATTTTTCATAAATTTCCAAAAATTTCTTTTAATCCCATCTTTCTTATGACTGATACCCTTGCCCCTTGGATATTATCCCAGCTGCCTTAGATCTTTTGCAAACCTCCCACCCCACTACCCATACTTTGCAGTTTTTATCTGAGTATTTTCATTTGATTTCCTCAAGTTTGAAAAAACCTTTCATTGTGTGAAGTCTTTTTGGTAAGCTTAGTATGAAAAATTCTCTTCCGATGTTCTTTCTTTTGTCTAGCATTTTCATATGGTTTTGAAAAATTCATTTCTCGACTGATTTCTATTGTATCTTAATCACCATAATTATTTAAAAGTCTTTGAAAGTTTGAACATCTCTTCTGTGTTGGAATCTGATTCTGTAGGTAGTTTTATCCCTTGACAGAAAGTCATTTTTTCTTGTTGTTTTCCTATTTTGTTTGCTTTCTCTTTTTTTTTTCCACCATACCCAGTGAGCTCGGTATATATTGCTGATTTTGCACTCAGAGATCACTCTTTGCAGTGCTTGGGAGAACCATTGGGGTTCTGGGGCTCGCACCCGGGTCAGCCACATGCAAGGCAAGTGCCTTACCCACCGTGCTATTTTGCCAGCCCATCTTGTCATTTTAAAATTGACTGCCTATAAATGAAGAGTTGATACTGAGCTAAATATTATGATATGAAATGGGTATGTCTGTTCCTCTGCAAGGTATGAGTGTCTCCAGAGAGGGGAGAGCAATCAATTTGTCAGGGAGCTGATTGAGTTATTGTTTCGTTGTTAGTGAGTTGTTACATTCACAGAGACTTAAAGTTCCTCCAGGAATTGCTCTGACCTTAGGACATCACTGGGACTCGGGGTGCCAGTTTTTCTCCTCTTTGTTTTTCCTCTACTCTTTGCATTGAGCCAGCGCCGAGCATTGGGTCAGTGGGGAACTCACTTGCAGGAGTAAGAAGTCTGGGTGATTCGTGGCTGGGTTGGAGTCTCAGCTGCATCTGAGACAGGCGTTATGGTTATAGTGAGCCTAGCTGGGTGCTTCTCCGTGCTCCTGCCCCTTCTTGTGGTAGCCACAGTTTGCTTTGTGCTGGCTTTTATGCCTCTGAATTTTCTTATGTTTTCATGAGTATGACCGGCTTAAGAAAAAAAAATCGCTGCAGAGCTCTAATTTTTTTTTCTGCATTGCCCTGAGCAGGCTATTTGCTTCATGCTAAGTGCCAAGAGTTATGCATGTGATGGTCTTCAGTACAGTGGCCGCTAGGTTTTGAACCTGGGCCAAGGGACAGGCAGACATCTCTCAGTGACATGCATCTACGTGTCATGGGATCCTCTAACAGCATCCCATTTTTCCTTTTCCTGTTCTGGGGCAGGTGCTTTTGTTTCGTTTGAATTACAACCTGAGATGAGGCCAGATTTTATCTTCTCCCCCCCCTAAAACACACACACACACAAACACACACACACACACACACACACACACACACCCCTCTACCTCATCCTAGCTAGGAATGTGAGTATTTCAAGGGTGTGTGTCAGGTGTGTATGTGGGAGTTTCTCATCTACCCTATCTGAGTCCCAGTCTTGGGTCTCCGCTCCTGGAGATGTGCTGAAGAGCAGGTGAACATTGTGAAGTGACGGTCTGCATCAGATGCTTCCTGGGAAAATGAAAGACATTGCTTCACATTCAGTTTTTAAGATGAGACAAGTTTATTAATAACATTTTAGCATAGTTTCTTATCTGCTTAAAGAGTTAAGTTAAAAAAAAACACTGCAGTGAAAAAGCACATTGCATAAAATCGACGGCCACTTTACTATTTGTATATTTTTAGTGTTAACATGTACGGAGTGATACAACAGATCTTTACGCTTTTCATCTTTAAAATTGAAACTCTTCTTTTGGAACAAAAGTTCTCCATTGTCCCCTCCCCTGAAACCACTATTCAAATTTCTGTTTCTTATCACTTTTAACAGTTCATTTTTTTTTCCTTTCATAATATGGGCAAAAGGCAATGTTCTTTTATCTATGATGGACCTTCTTTCCAGTTTTCTTGATTCTCAAAGGCATTATGATTTTATAGCATGTTTACTTCACAAATATTTTTTCTGTATGTATTTAGCTAAAATATGCTTAGAAATTCTGATTTTAAATTTCCATACAATTTTATCATACAGATTTTTTGGTAGGGTGCATACTCAGTGACGCTCAGTGCTTATCTTGGATCTGTGCTCGGGACCGTACTCCTTTAAAACACCATTAAGGGTGCCAGGAATCAAACCAGGGTTGACAGCATGCAAGGCATGTGACCTATCCATCCTTCTGGTCCTACAGGGGTTTTCTTTTTCTCTTTAAAATGTACTATTATATATATATATATTTTTTTCTCCTTTAGTTTATTATTTAGCGTTGTTTTGGAGGATTTGCTAGAATTGAACTATCCTTGAATTGTCAACAAACTCTACTTTTTTCATAATTTTGCTTTTTATTGTTTAATATATCGAAACCGTATTTAGTATTTATTTATATTTCAAATGGAATTGATCTATAAGTTTTATTGGTGGTTGTTGAGATTTTCCTGTAAACATTTTGGTGGCTCCATAGGTAAATTTAGAAAATATTTCTAGCTTTTCATGAGCTGTGATTGGAACTGTCCCTGATTCAAAGGTATTTAGAAATAAGCCACTGGATCCCAGTTTTATTTATTTATTTTTTCCCCTACTGGTAGGTATTTAAGCTTCCGTGTCCTCAGTTTATTTTGTCTATCTCTCTACCTGTTACAGTTTTCAGTTTCTCAGGGCCTGAGAAATAGTAGAGTTATTGAGGCGCGGGCCTTGCACGTGGGCAGCCTTGGTTTGCCCTTCAACATCCCTCTGGCCTGCTGGTCTCTGCCGGAGTAGCACCTGAACACAGCCAAGGGTATCTCCGGAGTTACTGCTAGCTTTGGCCACTTCAAAGGGAAAAAGAAGTTTTCATTTTGGATCAAGTTTTGATTACCCATTTGTTTTATAGGCTTTTAAATTTGTTCTCAGGATAACATGTAATATTTCCTAACTCATAATTACACTTCTATTATAATACATATGTAACTCTTTTTAAGTTCGCCAATTTTGTCTTTATTGTTTTGTTTGTACAGGTGTATTTTTTTTTCTTAAAATTGAAAATTCCACAAGTTCTTTGCTGTGCTATTTTATTTTTTTTAAAAAAGCTTAAAGGCATTTGTGTTTTTTGTCATTTATATTACTTTTTTTCCCTTTGTGTTCTTTTTCTTGACTGTTAGCTTTGTTTTTAAATCTCTTGTCTTTTTTTTTTTTACTTATTTCTTCTGCTTAGTTCTTTAAAAAAATATTCTTAACTATGAAGGCATTGAAATTTGAAAGTTGCTCTTAAGGTATTTTTTTCTATAGTCTATGTTTGAAGGATTTACTCTCCTTTTCAATGAAGTTCCCCTTTGTGCCAATGACTTCCAGCAATGTTTTGAAATTTTTGAATATTAGTTATATTTAGAGCTTCTATTTTATTTTGGAGTTTTGGACGATACTTGGCTGTGGTCTGGGCTTACTTCTGGCTCTGTGCTTAGAGATCTTGGGGTGCCATATGGGGTGTTGAGGATCTAAGCTGGGTGACTCGTACAGAAAGCACTGTATCCTCTGTATTATTTCTCCAGTCCCTTTTTAGTCCTTTTACATTTTATATATTAGAGATTATAACTTGTAACTTGCATTCTTATTTTGAAATCACTATGATTTTCTTTATGCCTTAAGTATATTGTTTGGTTTTACAAATGTCCTGTAGAGGGTTGAAGAAAATGTATTCTTTTCTACTAAAGTTGGTTTTTTTTGTTTTTTTTTTTTTTTTTTGCTTTTCGGGTCACACCCTGCGATGCACAGGAGTTATCCTGGCTCATGAACTCAGGAATTACTCCTGGCGGTGCTCGGGGTGGGGGGGGAACCATATGGGATGCTGGGAATCGAACCCGGGTTGGCTGCATGCAAGGCAAAACACCCTACCCGCTGTGCTATCACTCCAGCCTCATAAAATAGGTTATTTCTTATCTGTTAAATGTATTGCTTTGTTTAAATGAAATTATTTTATGTTCTAGTAGCTGTGTCAGATTTGAGCAATTCAAAAATGTACGTTGAAAGAGTTCTATATTCTAATCACACTTCATATTAATCAGAATAGTTTATTCCCATTTAAATTTATTAAATGTAAGTAATGTAAAATGTACCACTCTTGGTTGTGGGGACAGGGCTCGAGTGTAGAGAATGGGGCTTGTGGATTCAAAGTCCCGTGTTTGCTAACCAGCCCTGCATGGCTGTCACTTGTCTCTCATGAGCACGAAGGCAAAGTTTCTTTCTGAACACTGCTAGGAGTGACATCCACAAGAATCTTTTTTTTTTTTTTTAACATCTTAACATTTTGAAGGGTACAGTAATTCATGCTAAGTGTATTCCATTTTTGTGCCATAGGTTTTTAGAACTCTTTTATTGGCAAAAGTGGAACTCTATATCTAATTTACTATACGCTATTTCCCTTCCCCTAATCCTGTGGTGGTCACCATTCTGCTCTATCTTTCTAAGAGTTTGTCTGCCTTAGATGCTTCATATAAATAGGATCATATATTATCCTTTCATGTCTGGCTCATTACAATTAGCATAATGTCCTCAACGTTCACTCATGTTGAAGCGTGTGTTGTTCCTTCTTTTGAAAGGCTGAGGAATATTCCATTGATGTATATGCCAGTATTGTGTTACCTGTTTATTGGTCAGTGAACATATGAATTGTTTCTTCTTCTTGGTTATTGTAAGAAATGCCACAGTGATCATGGGTATACAAATGTCTTTTCGTCCCTGCTTTAAATTATTTTGAGTATGTAACCAGCAGTGGAATTGCTGTGTATTGTGGTAATTCAATTTAACTTTCTGAGTAATTGCTATACCATTTTACACAGTAGCTGTACCATTTTACATTCTCATTAGCAATAACAAGGGTTCCAGTTTCTCAGTGTCTTGGCTATTTCTTTTTCTTTTTTTTTTTAAGTAGCCATTCTAATGAGTGATATCTCATTGTGGTTTTCATTTGCTTTTCTCTAACGATTTACAATTTTGAATACTGAATATCTTTTCATGTTCGTATTGGCCTTTTGTGTATCTTCTTTCGAAAAATGTCTATTCAAGTCCTTTGCCTCTTCCTCTCCACTTTTGAGAGAGTGATTTTAGACCACACCTGGGAAGTGCTTGGGCCTTACTTCTGCTTCATTGCTCGGGGATCACATATGGAGGGCTGGGAGGGCCATATACGGTGCCAGGGATTGAACTGAGGTTGAGTGTGAATAAGACAAGCACTTTACCCCCCTGTGCTACTAATAGCTTTGGCCCCATACCCCCCTTTTTTAAATTTCATTTTTATTTTTATTGAATCACCATGAGATGCAGAATTACAAAATTGTTCATGATTGTGTTTTGGTCATACAATGTTCCAACACCCATCCCTCCTCCAGTGTAACTTTCCAGCACCAGTGTTCCCAGTTTCCCTCCTACCCCTTCAAAACACCTCCCCGCGACCTGCCTCTATGGCAGGAACCTCTCCTCTCTCTCTCTCTCTCTCTCTCTCTCTCTCTCTCTCTCTCTCTCTCTCTCTCATTTTGGGCACTGTGGTTTGTGATACAGATGATGAAAGGTTATCATCTATGTCCCTTTACCTGCTTTCAGCACTCAGTTCTTGTCCAGAGTGATCATTGCCAATAAGTATTATCATAATAGACCCTCCTCTATCTTTACTACCCTCTATCTCCCACACAGTTCCACAAATGAATGCAGCCATTCTATATTTGCCCCTCTCTTTCTCACTCATGTCACTCAGCATGATACTCTCCAAGTCTCTCAATTTGTAAATGAATTTAATGATCTCATTTTTCCTAACAGCTGTGTAGTATTCCATTGTGTAGACGTACCATCGTTTCTTTATCCATGTCTGTTCTCAGGCACTCATGTTGTATCCAGATTTTGGCTATTGTGTATAGTGCTGCAATGAACATAGAAGTACAGATGGTATTTTTGCTGTGTGTTTTTGGACCCTGAAGGTATATTCCCAGAAGTATTATTGCTGCATACACTTTTTATTAAGTTGTATTATTTTGTTGTTAACATAGTGGGTAGGGTGTTTGCCTTGCGTGTGGCCGACTCAGGTTTGATTCCTCTGTCCCTCTCGGAGAGCCCGGCAAGCTACCAAGAATATCCCGCCCACACGGCAGAGCCTGGCAAGCTACCCATATGGCATACTCGATATGTCAAAAATAGTAACAAGTCTCACAATGGAGACGTTACTGGTGCCCACTTGAGCAAATCAATGAACAACAGGACAACAGTGCTACAGTGTTACTGAGCTGAAGGAGTTTGTTGAATATTCTGGCTATTAAGCTACATCACTTGCAAATATTTCTCTCCCATTCTGCAGGTTTGTTGCCTTTTCACTTTGTTTCACAACAATGTTGTGTCCATCGTTGTAGAAAATATTTTAATTTTGCTTGAGTCTAGTTTATTATATATTCTTGCTGTGGTTTTGGTGTCATACTCAGTAACTCATTGCTAAGTTCATTAGCACAAACCATTCACTATATGTGATAATAATGCTGGCATAATTTTTATAAAGTTTGTATTACAAAAGTTAAAGGTAATAAATAATGTTAGATAACTGTATGTAGCACATATATAATTTATTTAGTAAGCTGTATCATTTATTAAGCTCCTGGCAATGCCACAATGATTCATTTTCAAACAACATGAGCTGCTAGAAGGGAGGGAAGAAAGCTTTTTCCAATTTTCTTTATTTGGGGCTTGTTAAACTGTGGTTCATGACTTCACAGGAATCATGGCAGTGAGTGTGGGGGTTGAGAAAAATTAGGCAAAAGTACAAGGTTTCTGAAGACCACAGATTAATTCAAAATCAACCATGTAGTGAAATGAGGTGTTTCTGGTAGCAGTTACTTGCCCATGTTGCATTTCTTGGGCAAAATGGGTCTAGAGTGGAAAATGTTTAAGAAGCCTTGGTAGAGATGATACGTAGAATTCATTTGGATTGAAGATAAGTGAACAAATATTTACTTAATTTACCCTGTCATGGTGGCTATTAAAAAGATATTTGGGGGGGGCCGGAGCCATAGTACAGTGGGTAGGCCATGTGTCTTGCGACCCTGATTCAACCACGGCATCCCATATGGTCCCCCCAGCACTGCTCGGAGTAATTCCTGAGTGCACAGCCAGGAGTAACCCCTGAGCTTTGCTGGGTGTGAGCCAAAAAAGCAAAAACAACAAACAAACAAAGTGAAAAGTGTTTATAAGAAAAAAAAAGATATTTTCATGTGTAAACCCCTGGAACTTGTGATGGTAGCTTTATTGGGAGGGGTCAGGCAGTCTTTGCAGGGGTAATTTAGTGATGTGAGCCGAGATCATCCTGGGTGACTTGGCTTTGCTTTAATCCAATCGTGTGTATCCTCATAAGAGTCAAAAGATAAGGAAATAGGAAGGATTGGAGCTATGCTGGTTACAAGCCCAGTCACACCGGGATGGCCAGCAGCTTCTAGAAGCTGAAACTGGCCAATATTGGATTGTCCCCTAGCTCTGAGGGGACCCTGCCATCACCTTGAGTTTTCGATTTCTGACCTCCAGAATTATACTCCAGAGAGAGCATAATTCCTCTCCACCCGCCCGGTTTGTAGTCATTTGTTAGAGTAGCCACGGGAAACGAATCCACCCTAAGAGGAAGCAGGCATTCTGATAAATGCTAGGAGCCCATGGGTGGGTGAGGCAAACAAGAGCTTTGCTTATAGGGAGTAAAAGATTTTTTTTTTTTGTAAAAGTGATCAAAAGTTTTTTTTTTTTTTTTTAATTTTTTTTTTTTATTGTGGAAAGTTACAAAGTTACAAAGTTTTCAGGTTTAAATCTCAGTTATACAATGCTCGAATACCCATCCCTTCACCAGTGCTCATATTCCACCACCAAGAATCCCAGTATAGCTCCACCCCGCCCCCTCACACCCCAAACACCCCCACGCCCCTAGCCCCCCCACCCTAAGCCCCCCCCCCGCCTGTGTAACTAATAAATTTCACTTTACTTTCACTTTGATTGCATACAATATTTCAACAAAACTCACTATTATTGTTTGGAGAGTCTCTCCCCTAAAGTCAGACCTGCTGAAAAGGAAGCATTAGGTAATTTGTTTTCCATTGCTGAGGATGAAGAAGTGTGAGGTCGAGTGACCACACTTAGCGGCCTCTCAGTTTTGGGTTTCTGTAATTTAGTATTTTAGTAACTAAGTCCAGAGAGATATCTGCCAGAAGTTGCATCGTTGCCAACTTGTACTTCTCAGTTACATTATATTCCACATATGAGTGCAATCTTTCTATGTCTGTCTCGATCAAAAGTTTTTACAATACATTTTGTAATATGAATTTCTACTGAATGTTTCGGATAGCGTCAGGGCCGTAAGTAGCTTAATTAAGGCTTGGAGGATTCATTGAAGAAGAAATGTTTGATCGAGATTTGCATGGGGAGTAAGCATATACCTGGGAAAAGAAGAGGTGGAGGATGTAGAGGGATGGAAAATGTGTATGAATCAGCACAGCTCGAGTTCTCTATCCCCCACCCCCACCCCCAGGGTGCGTGAGCACCAAAGCTTTAATCTCTGTCGTCTAATATAGAGCAGTTCTTGGAGCCCTTGCCAATTTCAGTTGCCTTATCTCGGACTCCAGTGCTCTGTCCCTAACATCAGTAATAAAGATATTTAGAACAAAACTCTTCCACTACCAGTGCTCTACTATTTTTTTTTTTCCTTTTTTGGGCCACACCTGGCGATACACAGAAGTTACTCCTGGCTCATGCACGCAGGAATTACCCCTGGCGGTGCTCAGGGGACCATATGGGATGCTGGGAATTGAACCTGGGTTGGCCGAGTGCAAGGCGAATGCCCTACCTGCAGTGCTATCGCTCCAGCCCCTAGTTCTTTCAGTTAGTCCCTTTGACAGCTCAGGCTGTGGTCTGAGGGCAGTGGTCTCTACTTGGGGCCACTTTAAGAGGGTGGTGTGGCTGGGGAAGGGGAGCTGTGACAACCTTTTGCATAAACGACCGTGTAGTAAATATCTGAGACATTACTGACCATGGCGAAGGTCTCTAGAGATCCTTGTGCTTGTGAACGTATCTATCTTCTTTTAATAGACGATAAATGATCTTGACAAATGATTTTGATAGTCAATCTTCTTAATAGGTGATATGATCTTTTAAAAAAATGATAGTGGAACATATCTATCATCTTCTTAAAATATATTTTACAGTCCTTGAAACATATTAAAACTATTCTTATCAAGTCGACCTTACAAAAGCATACCATGAGTTCTACTGCACCTAGAAGTCATAATATATTGATATCCTTTCTAGGATAATGTATTAAATTGAGGGTCCCTTTTTCTTTTGAAAGAAGAGTCAAATAATTTTGATATAACAAATAGATTTTTTATATATGTATAGCTTAAAATCTGAGCCAAGGGGTGATTGATTAAAATATATAGCTTTCTAACCTTTAACAAATATTGAACCAGTATAGAAACTGCCAGAAAAATGCTTACATTCTTTAGTGTCTTAAATGCCTTTTTAAATTAATACAGCATAAGAAACATATCTCTCTCTCTCTCTCTCTCTCTCTCTCTCTCTCTCTATTTCTTATGTTCTATTTAATAAATAAACTTTTCTTTATCTTTTGGAGGGCCATACCCAGTGATGCTCAGGGTTCACTCCTGGCTCTGCACTCAGGAATCACTCCTGACAGTGCTTTCGGAACCAAATGGGATGCTAAGGATCAAACAGCCCAGCTGTGTGTAAGGCAAGGTTTGGTCGCATGCAAGGCAGGGTTTGGCCTACTCACTGTGCTATTGCTCTGGCCCTAAGAAATATATTTTAAACACCTGAAAGAGAAAGAGAAATCATGAGTCTTGATAACTTCTCTAATACCACTTTAAAAGACTTTTTTCCCTACATTTGTCACTAATAACACTTTTAAAAGTCCATTTCCATTTTATTGGCACAGATGTTTCCCTATGTGAGATCTTGTATTGTATTTGTAAAGACACTTCAACAAAATTGTGTTCTTTAGGGTGAATGATTAATTGGACATTTCAGATCATCTTGTGAAAAAGATTTCCTATTAGATTTTTTCCCTCTTTTTTTTCATTCATAGCAGCCAAAACATTCCAAAGTGCCTGTGGCTTTAGCAAGTATGAGTAAGTCATCTTAAGATCATTATCAATTCTTTTAAGGTAAGCGAATGTAATAGATACCTCATCGGTTTTGTAGAGTTCTAGAAAAGTTTCAGATCAGGTGTTGGAAAGATTTTATACTTAGCTTAAATGAAAGGACTCTATGGGTATTTCTAAATTGTCTTACAGGTGAAACTTTCTTATGGACTATTGCATAGTTCCTGTCTAATGTGGCCCCTCCCCACCATGAAATTCATTGAATTCAAGTGAATCAGTTATGTTTGCTAAGATACAATATAGAAGTCTATCTCTAACTTGTAATTAGAAAGTTTTGTAGTTAGCTTCTGTGCTTCATATGATACTCTCTTCCTTTTTCTAGATTATAAAACCCCAGAACCCTACCTTCACTTCACATTCTTATTTTTTAAAAAAATATCATTTTTTATTTTTACATTCTTTTTATTGTAGTCGTTTCTCTCATTCTCATCCCCCTTTTTCCCTTCCTCTCTCTTCTCACCCCCAGTATACACACACACACACACACACACACACACACACACACACACACACGCACATGGAGAATGTCAGACTGATGCAGATCAACAGTTGGAGAAGACTGGCACAAAGAATTAGAATCCTGTGTTTCCAAGGCCCCTTTGATTGTTTAATCCCAGTACATTGTTAGTAGTACTGGAGCCATAGCACAGTGGGTAGGGTGTTTGCCTTGCACTCGGCTGACCTGGGTTCGATTCCTCTGTCCCTCTCGAAGAGCCCGGCAAGCTATCGAGAGTATCCCGCCCGTAAGGCAGAGCCTGACAAGCTACTCCTGCGTATTCGATATGCCCAAAATAGTAACAAGAAGTCTCACAATGGAGACGTTACTGGTGCCTGCTTGAGCAAGTCGATGATCAACAGGACGACAGTGCTACAGTGCATGTTGTCAGTAGCAGAGAGATCATATTTATTTTGCATTTGTTGAGTGCATTCTAGACATATGGCCTACTCACTGTGCTATTGCTCTGGCTCCCAAAAAACTGTGTGCAAAGGCAGAGCAGGACTGATACAGATTTTCGCAGCTGTGATTATCAAACCCTGTTCCTACTCTAGTCACTAGGAAGAGGCAGGTCACATTGGGTTACTAAGAGTGGGAAATCGTGATGGCAGTGTGCTCCTTAGAGTAGAGGGAGAGTAATGATAAATCCTGCCCGGGGTTCTAAGAAGGCTGTGTGGAGGTGTGGTCCAGGGGCCACACCTTGATGGGTGGGTTGCTTTTGAATGGGTGGAGGGAAAGGAAAGGGCTGTCCAGACACAGGAAGCAGCTTGAGCTCTGGGTGAGGCAGGAAGTGTGGGGTGTGTCTACGGCCGAGAGCCACTGTGGCCAATATGCTGCTTTCTTTGGAAATATACAATGCAAAGATTTAAAGCACTGGAGCAGCACGAGAGAGGTCACTTGCAAAAAGACCTAGAGTTTTCAGTGACTCTTGAAAAATCTGCAGATCTTATAACCAGTGGTCGATATCACTACTTATTAGTCTCACATGGATTTGACTAGTATACTTTGACATTTTCATGTCATTTACAACAGATATTTCATTTTCCACCCCCCCCCCCATGCCTTTGTTGTTACTGCCACTTTATACAGGATATTCTTGAAGGAAATCTCCACTAGATCTGATTGATGTTGTAGTAAGGACACATTCTTTCCCTTTTTTTTCCATTAAGAATTATAATCAAGAATGGGGACAGGAAAGGAATATAGAAGTACAGTAGGTGCTTGCTTGGCACACCCCTGATCACCCAAGTTTGATCTCTGGCAGCACATATGGTCCCCAAGGCCCCACCAGGAATGATCCTTGACCAGAGTCAGGAGTAAGCCCTGAGCACCACCAGGTGTGGCCCACACATTAAAGAATTAAAAAAAAAAAAATTCGATTTAAAATTTTGTCAAATAAAGGCTTTGGACTACATATGCTATGAGTTTCCTCTTTGATATATCGATGCTTTGGATTATAGTGATTATCAATAATAAATGGGCCTTTTTTCATGTTTTTCTGTGTTCTAGAATAGTTTTTGTAGCATCAAAATGCCCTATTCTTTCTCTCTCTTATTTTTAGTAGATCCCAGACCCGAGTAGTGCTGGAATTATTTCTTACCTCTGAATCTCATCACATTAATTCATATCAGGTTTTCTCCACTTTTTTCTTTTTTTTGCCACACTGATAATACTCAGACATACTCCTGGGTCTCTCTCAGGGATCCCTCCTGGCCTTATTGGCAACAAACCCCAATCTGCTGCTTGTACAACCAGTGTCTTACCTTCTGTGCTGTCTATCTCTCTGGCCCCTTTTCATATTTTATATTAATTGATAGTCATAGTTATCTCTAAAGTAATTTTGTGATTATTTTCACATTTAGTGACATATGTTTAAAGGATCACTGCCATCCCGTTGCTCATCGATTTGTTCAAGCGGGCACCAGTAACATCTCTCATTGAGAGACTTATTGTTACTGTTTTTGGCATATCCAATACGCACGGGTAGCTTGCCAGGCTCTGCCACGCGGGCTCGATACTCTCGGTAGCTTGCCAGGCTCTCTGAGAGGGGCGGAGGAATCGAACTCGGGTCGTCTGCGTGAAAGGCGAATGCCCAACCGCTGTGCTATTGCTTCAGCCCGTTTAAAGGATTAAAGGATATTCTTTATAATTTCCACTTGGTAGTTAAAAACAATTTTATGATTTTTCTATTTCACATATTTTCATAAAGCTGTAATTTTAAAAAAATGTTCAGTTACCTAGAACTTTGTTTTCATTTTCATTTTCTGGTATGTCAGAGTGTTGGCTTTTGTACTTCATTATTTTTAGGTAAAACGTAGATAAGTTATACGGTTTGAGATTTACTGAAATTCTTTTATTGTGCAGTTCATACTTAAAATAGAATTTCCATATATCTGTACATTTAAGAACTCGGTATATACACACTATCTATGTATGTATGTATAATCTAGGTAAGAAAGGATGATAAATTGGCAAAATGCAACATAGTAACTTTTAGACAAAATGGATAGGGAAGACATAGACAGAAAGGTTACAGGAATGGATAGAGGAGGGGCAGGAGGGATAGAATTGAGAGAGTCAGTGTGGGGACTGTGAAATGGATGGTGAATGGGTGTAGTGGATGCACATACCATGGTGAGGTGCTGCATTATTGCTTTTTATAGTATTCTCTCCCCAGTGGCAAATAAAAAATAAAAATTAATTTAATGTGTGTTTGCACGATATATTATTTGTTATAAATATTTCTACCTCTTTTTAAAAGTTCTATTGGATTATTTTTTTTAAATTGGATATACCATTAGTTTGCAGCATTGTTTTAGGAGGACAGCTTAATGAGTCTTTGCATATTATGATGACTCTACTATGCCCATATTTAACCCAAAAGCTTAACTCTCATCTCAGGGACTCTCTAGAACTGTTGCTCCAAACCTGAATCCTCTTCCCCTCTGGGCGCCACTACTTGCTTCTCAGGATCGAAAGCGTCTGTTTTTGTTGGCTCATTTGCTTTATTTCTTTACGGTCCAGATAAATGTGGAATCATGGTATTTGCCTGTTTCACTGGGGATATTACCTTCAAGGTCTGTCCATATTGTTGAAAATGGCAACATTTCATCTTTTTAAAAATGTAGCTATTGGTGGTCCATTGTGTGTGTATGCAATATGCTCTTTATTCATTGCTGAACACTTAGGCTCAACCATATCTTGTCTCTTTTGATCAGTGTTGCGTTGAACATTTAGTAACATGAAAATCAACACTCCTTAGAATTTCTCAGAGTTACAGATGACTTGGGCTCAGAGAATCAGTGCCAATATTGATTTCCTAATTGTATTAAAAAATTTGATCCAAAGAGATTCATATGAATACCAGGATGACCTAGACATGAATAAATTGTTATTACTGCTATTTTTAGAGAACACACATTTATTCAGTGAGTTGAGGGGTAAACTTGACAATTTGGAGTGCTCCTTTGGCTTCAAGGGAGTGTTGACCATTTAGAATACATTTAGTTTCTTAAGTTAATAATGCCATAATGAAGAGGTAAAATGGCAAGGAAAAGAAAGTGACCAAACGGTACATTGAAGATTTAACTAGCTTATTTATTTAGTGGAAATTAAAGGCATTATATAGAGTCTGTTAGCCTAAACTTTTTTTACCAAGACAGACTAATATCCTATGGCAGGGCTATTTTTGCTTTTACTTGACTACTGCTGACTTTAGCCTAAGAAGCACATTTCCACTTTGGTTCCCTCTTTTGTTCTGATCAAAAGTATATGAACTATCCTTCAAGTACAGTCTGTGTTTCAATGATTTTGCTTGTCTTTATCTGGTTTCCAGTGATACTTTTGTTGTTGTTGTTAAGCAGCATTTTATTATTTAAAATTACACACACACACACACATGTACCTAAAATGTGATGACATTTAGTATTTCTTTTACTCTTAATTCTAAGAGCTATTATTCAAGTTCAGTTTAATTCTTTATATTAGCTTATTAATACCGTGATTGCAATTATGATTGGGAAGTTCAAAGAATAATTGATTATGCAGGGACTCTATCGGATATTGGTGCTTAGAAATTGAATCCTGAATGGACAATTGTCCCAGAGAGGGGTCTTTATCCATTTTTTCTTTGAACTATTCTGAACTGGGAACAAACTCCCTTGGCAAGTCTGCTGTCATGACACAGAACAAATGCCAGGAGTGATTTCTGAGTGTAGAATCAGGAGTAAGCACTGAGTATCACCAGGTATGGCCCCAAACAAAAACAAAACAAAATAAAAAATGCAGAAGTATGGTGATCATCCTTGAATTGTTTGGATTGTCTATATCATTATATCATAGAAAAAAAGACTTAAGTTGCTAAACATCTTGCTGTGTTTACAGATAGAGAAAATACCTAACAATACTATATTCGAGTTGGTGTCTAATAATCATCTGCTTAGCAGTCTGCAGTCATCTTTTATTCTTGACTGAAAGTTTCATAGTTTGATTCTGTAAAGTCCATATTCATTTTTTGGTCTGGATAACTCAGTGAAAAATGCAGAATTCCTAAGAAAAAGATTCTTTCATGAATTCTGCATTTTTTATTATTTTCTTTTAGGAATTATGGTTTTTAGTAACATTGAATGCCATTGTTGTTTACCAATAAGATAAATACAGAAACATTTAAATACTTCAGATTAAAAAAATTTTAAAATATGTTCTTGAATAGGACAGGAGAATTATTATGAAGTACCCTAAACTGACTGTGGTTAATGTGCTTCCTTGGCATATGGCCAGTCCTAGTTAGATTCCTGGTACCACTTATGGTCACTTAAGCACTCCTAAGAGAGATCCCTGGGCACAGAGGTAAGTTTCGAGCACTGCCAAGTATGTCCCCAGTTCCACTTCCCTTCCAAATACCCTAAGTAGTATTTTTTCCCTTAGATATTAGTTTATTGTAGAAATGTTAGCAGATACTAAGTAGCACTGTAGCACTGTATCACTGTCATCCTGTTGTTTATCGATTTGCTCGAGCGGGCACCAGTAATAGCTCCATTGTGAGACTTGTTGTTACTGTTTTTGACATATGAATACGCCACAGGTAGCTTGCCAGACTCTGCCGTGCATGCGGGCGGGATACTCTTGGTAGCTTGCCGGGCTTTCCAAGAGGGACGGAGGAATTGAACCCAGGTCGGCCGTGTGCAAGGCAGCTGCTCTACCCGCTGTGCTATTGCTCCAGTCCTATGCAGTTCTAAGCTCCTAAGCTTAGTAGATACTAAGTAGTATATTTTAATATATTTGGAACTACTTGTAATTTTCTTCTTGCAGTAGAGATGTGTGTCTATATCAATTTTACTCTATTATCTCACCAGTATTTAAAACAATAGAAAATTTCAGATGATTAAATAAGAATGGTATATTAAATATTCAAATTTTATTTTTTGAAGGGGATGCTTCCAGAGTACAGCCAGGAGCTCTCTTGAGGGGTCACTATCCAGTAATTCGCA
Source organism: Sorex araneus (assembly GCF_027595985.1). Taxonomy (NCBI): domain Eukaryota; kingdom Metazoa; phylum Chordata; class Mammalia; order Eulipotyphla; family Soricidae; genus Sorex; species Sorex araneus. The sequence goes on along the minus strand of NC_073302.1, from coordinate 269,196,805 downwards.
GCCATCCTGGCCAACAGTTTAAAAGTGAAGGCTATGAGGATTCTGCAGTGTTGGGGCCTCTTTGGGTCACTGTGGTGGGGTACAGGTCTCTGGGGTCACCCCCACTGCTGCTTGGGGATCTTTGATACTGGGGATTGAAGTGGGGTTGACTGCATGCAAACAAGATGTGCAACTTAACGCCCCCCGCAATTTCACTTTCAAAGTCTAAGATGTCCAGTTCAGATTGGTACGAGCAGCTGCTGAAGTACCTGTTCTCTCAGAAGTCTCCACTCCCCGTTTATGGGGAGGCCTGTTTGTGGCTCTGCGTGCTTTTCCTGTCTGCAGATAAAGTACAGCGAAGGCCGTTAGTAGCTAGTAAGTGCCGAATGTGGTTATGAAATATAATTGACTGTGAGTGCCTTGAGGACAGGGACAATGCTTTATAAATAGCCTCGAATTCCCAGTTACGGAGGCGAAAGCTCTATAGAGTAGGGGCTTAATCAAGTGTGTGAAATTCAGTTATCCCATTCCTTCTTAAAGCTGACCAGAGATTGCTCGCTCATAACTACCTTAATTTCCTTCCCGTAAGTGGCGGTGCTGAGAGCACTGGCTTCCCCTCCCACCTCTGCGTGGTTTGGACAGACGCGAGCTCTCTCGGTCAAGTCCTTCTTCCTCCTTGCCTTTGGAGATAGGAGACCTAGGGTGTGCATGTTCTTGTATTTTCTCTTTCATTGCTTGAGCATTGAATTTCTCGAGCCAGCAACTGCTTCCTTCTTGGAAAAAGTCTACTCCATTGGAAGCTCTGTTTCTGTCCACAGGCTCCAGGTGGCAGGTGAGGATCTCTGTCTCCTTCGTGTTTGCCCTCGGTGAGCGGCTAGGAGTCCAGCCTGTGCCTGCACGCCATAGGAATTCCTGAATGACTCTTTTATCAAAGGCCCTTTCTGTTCATCATCCCCCAGCCCTTTCTCATCTCTTACATTGTTTTTTCCTTTATGTGTTTTTTTTTTTTGTGGTCACAGTTGACTTACTCCTGACTTTGTGCTCAGGGGATCACTCCTGGCCATGCTCAGGGAACCCTATGGGGTGCCAGGGATTGAACCTGAGTTGGCCTGGTGCAAGGCAAGTGCCTTATCCATTGTACTATTGCTCTGGCTCCCTGTTTGTGCTTTTTCAAAGTAAGCTTACCATGAGGTCAAACTATTCAATTCTGTCTGCTTTTAAATCGGATAATGGTTTGATTTGTTCTCAGCATTGCTTTTTTTTTTCATTTTCCCTCCTTTAATCAGACTGATACTAAAAAGCTTTTTAAAATATAAGTAGTGTGCAATATTGTGGGTAGAAAGTAGGCATAGATTTTTGGGAACTTACAAAAGCGTAACATTATGTTTCTCAAAAATTCTTGTAAGAATCCTGAAATTCCTGTCCCTGTGTATCCTTTGAGGTTAGCTGCTGACTTTTCTCATAGACCACCAGAGCTGTGTAGTTGTATCTTCAACTCTCTTAAGAGACTTGCGAGTATAGTCATCCTGAACACCTGGGTTTTATTCTGAGAAGATCACAATCTTTTGCCAGTAATTGACATAATCATTGACTTGCCTTTTGGGCTGCTCCGTATAGAACGGTGACCCATTCTGCTGTTAACGCGATGGATTATGGTCTAAAAGACAAGACATTCATCTAACACAGAATTTCTGAAAGAAACTAAATTAGCAAAAGTCTGAAAATAATTACAGGCAACAAATGTATTGGACTGCAGTGGAAACTGCTCAGGTTATGAAGGGGAGTTAGCTTACTTTAAGCCGTGTTGACTAGTGAGTTCAAAATATGAGTGCTTAGCCACTCTTTTATCTCAGGGTCCCCACTGGTTTCCTCTGGTTATTCTATTTATATTGCTGGTCTACTGCTTTTGGAAATCGAATAAATTTAGAAGGTAACACTGCACTGGTGAACTTATATATCGAACTAGAAAAATATGTTCTTGGGAGAACAGTATTGACACTTGACTTGTACACTTCCTAACTCGAGTTCTGGCTCTGTTCTATTTTCAGTCTGTGAGACTGGGAAGCTGGGAGGGCCACGAACAGAAATAAGGAAGCTGAAAGAAATGTGGGTTAGCTGGAGACAAATATAGTAAGAACCATGTCTGCCTTGGCTAAGAAGGTGAGATCCTTGTCGTTCAGAACTTCACATCCGAGCATCCTGGAAACCTTTCTGAAACTGAATAGCGTTTAATGCTTTATGGTTCTGAAGACACAGAGCCAGATTTTGGAAACGTTTTCATCTTTAGGAACTGCCATTTTTATGACTATGGAGAAATATCAGGCTGGAAAGTTGTGGTTGAATAACTGTCAGGTAAAACAGAGCATGAGTGTAATCGTTATCTGTGTAGTATCTATCTGCAGAGGAATAATGGCACTCAAAACTGGGTAGAATCAGATGCCAGAGGGATAGTACAGTTGGTAGGGTGCTTGCCTTCATGCAGCCGACCTAGATTTTATCCTCGGCACAGATAGGGTCCGCTGAACCCTGCCAGGTGTGATCCCTGAGCTCAGAGCCAAGTGTAATCTCTCAACAAAAACAATCAAGCCCCCCGCCCCCCCAAAAAAAAAACAACCTAGACAAACCTGTGTAGAAACATAATGTACTAATCATTGAAATAAAGAACTGAAAATATGTTTATGATGACTCACAAGTCTAATATCACCTCTCTGGGAAATTTCCTTATCTGTAATGCCTCTCTATTGTATGGTGTGTTTTTATGTGTATAATAGGATAAAATAAATTTTATAACTCAGTTTTGAAAGATAATTATTCCCTCGGTAAAAATTATTCTCACCTTTCTCAAAATAAATTCACTTTTTATAATTGGTTACAGTGTCATAGATAAGTCCATTCACTTCGAAAAAGAAGTCCTATCATTTCTCTCTCTAAACCATTATGTAAACGGTGATGCTAATATAAAGTTGGTATTATGTTTTAATGATGAGCTATTTGCATAATTGTACTTTATTTGATAGTATCATAGTAGATCAAGCCTTTTGAAATGAGGCATAATTGGATTATGGCTCATCAATACATATTCATGTGATATTGAAGTAGTCTTTCATTTTGGATCATTTGAAGGAAAGGAAAACATTTCCTTAATTTTGGTTCTTTAGCCCAGCCTCTCCTAAACATCTAAAAGTCACTTGCAAATGGCACTTAACAACCTTTGCATACTTCTAATTGGAGATGGGAACTTTGAACTCTGAAATGTTCTGTTAGTTGAACATTGGTCACTTAGGAAATTGTCTGGTGTTTAGTGACTGTTGGTTGTGGTGTATCTGCTCCTGTAATACTCTGCCCTTTCAGATTGTTAACCTTTAATGAGCCAACAGTAAGGTTAGCAGGAAGCCAAATGGTGTTTATTTGGGAATAGCAATTCAGGGATGGTAGGTTCAGATTAGAAATCCAAATGCTTTCTGAGGGGAGAGCACAGGTAGGAGGTTCTTACAGCATGAAAAAGAATGAGATAATGATTGAGCTGCCGGTAATGTGAAAGTCAGATGATCAGAAAGTAAAAAAGGTCGGGTGGAAGGGTCACAGATCAAAGGGTCAGTATAATTTCTCTTTATTGGTCTTTTCAAATGGGATATTCTTTTATTTTTTCAATTACAGAATTAATTTTTTTATTTTTATTTTTACGTTTTTTTTTATTGGATTACCATGGATACAGTTCCAAAGCTTTCATGTTTGAGTTTGAGTCATACAATGATTGAACACCCATCCCTCCAGCAGTGCACATTTTCTACCACCAATGTCCCCAGTATCCTCCCCGCATCTCACCCCTCCCCCCATCTCACCTCTCTCCCAGCCTCTATGAAAGACAATTTCCCCCATACTCTCTCTCTCTTTACTTTTGGATATGATGGTTTGCAATACAGATGCTGAGAAGCCATCGTGTTTGGTCCTTTAGCTGCTTTCAGCACACGTCTACCATCCCGAACAATCCCTCCAACCATCATTGACTTAGTGATCCCTTGTCTATTCCTTGCCTTCTCCCCCAGCTCATGAGGCAGGCTACCAACCATGGAGCAATATTCCTAGCTCTGTCTTTTGGGTGTTAATCTCTTATTATGTTATTTTATATTCCACAAATGAGTGCAGTCATTCTGTCTGTCCCTCTTTTTCTGACTCATCAAATGGGATATTCTAATTCTTGTTGGAACTCTGGTGCTTTGGCTGTGTTGGGGAATACAGTATAGTTTGTTTATTTATTCATGGCTTTTATGGGTCACACCCAGCAATGCTCAGGGGTTACTCCTAGCTGTGCACTCAGGAATTACTCCTGAAGGTACTCAGGGACCATATGGGATGCTGAGGATCAAACTTGGATCAGCCACATGCAAGACAAATCCCCTACCTGCTGTACAATCACTCCCGATCTGATGTAGTCTAAAGAAAATGATGGAACATCTTGTTTTTCTGGATGTGGTGGTTTTCTCCAACTTGAGTTCATTAACTTATTTACTTTTGGAGTGTCCGGGATGGAACCCAGAGCCAGATGCATGCAAAGTAGGTGGTCTCCCACTGAGCTACATTCCCCAGCCTTGTCCAGCTCTACTGTAATAAGGGCCTAGTCACATCCCTTCGACGCTGCCTACCTTTTGACAGGGCCCCTCAGCAGGCATTTTTCATGCTGAACTAATGATCTTACTTTGCAATGACTACCTCTCTGATCACATGAGTATGTCAAATTACCCCTGGAATCGATGCCTTGAAGAAGGCATAAGCCCATCCGCTAAAAGCCTGTCCCGTTTGGAAATACATCCCCCTTCCTCCTTTCTCCATGGTTGCCATGATGATTGTGGGACTGTGGGATGGGGGGGAACTCGTGCTCTGCCTTGGCTGCCTGTCAGACAGATGCCCGTGCTCATATGTGTAGCTGTGGTGTGCACCGAGGGTTGTGCTCTGTTAATTGTGGTTTTGGCACACATGCCTCCCCGGTGGTTGCCTTTGTTAGTTGTGCTGCTTACCGGGGTCGCAGAGGTGTTCGCACAGGGCTCGCCAGAGGTTGCAGGTTTTAGTTGTGGCGCTCACCCCCGCCCCCCCCCGGCCGCTGTGTGGTTGGGAATCACTTGGCAGCTCCCGGGTTCACAAACCACAGCATGCCAGGACCACACTCACTGCACTGGGGCAGCTCCGGGGATGGAATTGTTGGATTGAGGCTTGCAAGGCAGGTGCACGAAGCCAGGAAGCCCTCCACCGGGCCCAGTTTTAGTAATACTGAAAATAAAAAAAAAAGCAACCAGCGGAGATGAAATTGTACAGTGACCTCAAACTAATGATCTGATACATGTTTAGACACTGGAAAAATTAGAAGTCATTTTAAGTTTTAGAGCAGGTTGCACGAGAAGTGCAGGAGTTGGCATTTACTCTTTTGCTCCGCGATACACTTCTCTTCTATTATGAATGATCTTTTAATGAAACATGCAAGCTTCAGCTGTGATAGCTCATCACCCCTAAATACTTTAAAGTTCAGCTGTCTATACATGGACACTTCCATATAACCATGCTACAGGTGAGCTTCCAGCCAGAAATTCCATGTTGCTGAAATAGAACCGCCCCATCTACAGACTCCATCGAAATGTTCTCAATTATCCATGGGCTCTCTTTTTCCTTCTGGTTAAAAACTCATCAAATAATAGTCAGTGGAGGCACCTGTTTACAAGGCTCTAGTCGGAAACATTTTCCCCGTCACTCCCAGTCTCTGTGGCCTTGCTTCTTCACAGTGTCGAAGCCTTTCGTTCTGTAGGTGATCTGGAGCCAGTGATGTTCATTTTTCTTTTTCCAGCTGGCTGATTCATGTCTGCCAGATTTCCCTGCCACCAAGGCACCAGCTCTGTAATCGATTCGTGCTGTCAGGGGAGGAAGGCTAGGATTACACCTGGATCCTTTTCCTCCTCCAAGCTCTATTCAGGGCCCAGGACAGGACTCAAATGGCAGAGCAATTGCTGGCTTGCTTGAGTGCGAGTTTGATCCCTGGCACTCCTTGCCTCCTGCCACCCTGGGCACCTCCTGGTATAACACTTGGCACCCCCAAGATGCGTCAGCCATTGCTCCATCAACAAACCCTCAGGCTTGCACCGTCCGATCAAGTAATACCAGGAGGAGCTCTAGCGTCCCCAGAGTTCCACTGGTTGTGGGTTTTATAACAGAAAACCCAGAAAACTGGAAGAATTTATTATTCTCCATGGAACTGCTCTGCAAGGGTCAGCCCCGCTGTGAGAGTTTGCCAAATGGTAAATTATATTTGCTGGGTCATTTTTTTTTTTCTTCTGCTACCTGCTCTCAGGAAGCATGCTGCCTTCTCTCTCACTTCTAGGTTTTCCATCTATTTTACTACAGACTCTGGTTTATTCAGTGAGTTATGATTCATGACTGGCTGGATACTTATCGATGCCCAGTTAACCGAGTTTAGCAAATAGACGGCCATCCAAGTGATGATGCACCCGTCTCGGTTTTTGAGCACTGTTTTATGTTGTTGAAAGATAAGAAACCCCAGCTCACCTGCACTTTTCTCTACACATTGCTGCCCTGAGGTGTATCTCTTCATGTAACCGTGGTTCCCTGTAGTGAAGAATGGGATTAGATCTGGGTTTTCCCTAACAGGTACAGAAAATATGTGTCTGGGTACGTATAAATGCGCAAAATATTTATACATGCATGCGCACATCATTCCATAAGTACTATATCTATAGCTGTGCCTCTGTGGGTATAGTTAAACTATGAATCTATAATTTGCTCCCTCATTTCAGTTGAATCAGGGGCCTCCCCTTATAGTTTAGCAGGGACAGATGGACAAGGGCTGATCTGTTGCGGTAACACAGAATCACTGGGGTCCAACTCCACCTCCCATCTGTGCCTCCGACATTCGTTGTCCTTTTATCCTATTTTCCCTTTGTCCACTATTTTGTCCTCAGAGTCGTGTTCCTCCTTGGGCTCCTCCTTGCATGGGCTAAGAGCAAGACAAACCCTTGATGGCCAACATCGGACCTCCAGTTTTCTAAGTGTGAATGCTCTTGAAGTAGAAAGAATCCGTATCCCTAGAGGAGTGCTTCTAAAGTGAGTTCTAATCCCATGACCCTCTAAAGGACTTTGCAGTAGAATGATTCGTTATATACTCTTTGCCCGGCAAGCTACCAAGAGTATCTCGCCCGCACGACAGAGCCTGGCAAGCTACCCGTGGAGGATTCAATATGCCAAAAACAGTAACAACAAGTCTCACAACGGAGACGTTACTGGTGCCTGCTTGAGCAAATCAATGAACAACAGGATGACAGTGACAGTAATTCCAGTTCAATACTTTTCAAGTTCTTTGTGAATATCTCCTTGAGAAGGAAGAAGCCAGGTCCTTGGTGATCAGCACAGGCAAGAGTTTGCTCAGATTTTTCTCCTTCTTCCTATCTGCTGTTTTGCTCATTGCCTGTCATCTCCATACCTGCCATTCACTGTGCCCTGATCTTGTTCTCCAGGGGACGTCTCTCCACTCCCAGCATGCATTTCTGCTGCACTCTCCCCACATCAATACACCATGCCCTTGGGGGCTTAGGGGCACAATATATAACGTTGATTTATAGTTGAATTTGTAATATTTTATGCCTTTAGCACTGTTGCCCGAATGTGTATGTGTTGGTTTTTTTGTTTGTTTGTTTTGAATTTCAGTTTAAATAAACTCTCCTCTCTCCCACATGAATGCTTATTCTGTGTAAGACATCATGATCGGGGTGCCACAGAAGTGAGGAAACATATGCAACTGTGGCTAGTTGACAGTTTGAAATCATGTGCGATGAATTATATGAAAAAAAAAAGGAAAAATTAGAGGAAGAGCGTGTAGTGAGAAAGTTTCTTGCACTACATACAGCTCATTCTACTTTGATGCGTGGAACTGCACGTGGTTCCCTGTGCCCCGCCACGGCTTACTCCAGAGAGCAGAGCCAGGAGTAGGTCTAAGCACTGCCTGGTGTGGCCCCAAAACTGAGAGGAAAAGAAAACAAAAGGAATCGGTGTTGTAGATTAACTTCGAAGATGCTTTCCTAGTTCCTGATATTTGGAATCTTCTTTGTCTTTTATAACTTACTGAATGAATTATTTGGCGTTTATTGTATAGATGTTTAGAGGTGGCCAGGCTAAAGAAATGCTTCTGAGAGTTGTATGTAGACCAACAATTTGTTTTGTTTGGGGCCATACTCGGAATTGGTTAGGGCTTATTCCAGGCTCTTTGCTCAGGGATCATTCCTGGTGGTGCTTGGGGGGACCCTATGTGCCATCACAGGTTTGAACCGTTCGGCCATATGCAGGGGAAGTGCCTTAACCCCTGTACTGTTTGTCCAGCTTGAGTCCTGCACTTTGGTTTGATGATCTCACATGGCCTTACTCTCTTGGGAGAGGGTTCGAGCTTCTGAGTCCAAACAAGGTAAGAATTGTATTGCAGAATAGTATTGCAGAGGATTTCTATCTCTTAGAGGTTGTTGTGTAGGTCAGAGCGATTTCTTTAAACCCATGTAGAGAATGATAATTTATAGAGTGATAAGTTGTGGAACAAAAAAATGAGTCCTAAAAATAGCCTCCCCTAATCTTCTTCAGAAAGGAGGCACATTAATGAAGTCTCACTCATTTACATTATGAAACAAGGTCTATCGTGTCTTTCTAAGGGCTTGAAAATACTTCATGTGCACTTAATTGCTTAAATATATACCTCCTAAAGTTTTGAGCCTAATTCCTTAATAATAGTTCAGTAGCAAATATTTTCTAAAAAGTATGAAGCCTCTGTGATGAAGTCACAGTTCATAGAGAACAAAAGGCTACTAAAGGTTTTTTTTTTTTTTTTTTTTATGGAAAGGCTCTTTCGTGGTGTAGCAACTGTCTGGAAACTATACATTTCTGCCTATGGGAAACCCATGGCAAACCTATGTATGCAGTTTTATATAGGTATTCATTATTTAGAGCTGACCTTAAAAGTAATAGGTCTAAAGACTCATGAGAGCTTGAAAGAACTTCAGAAATTCTCTCTCCTCTTTAGATTAAAGTGAATCAACTTTTACTGGGTTTATAGCTATGAAGGCAAGAAAGCCAGGAATATAGAATTTGAGTTCTTAGGGTCCAAAATTTAGTTGAAGACTAAGTTTGTGGACTTTGTGCTTCTGAATTTGCTGTTGTTGGTAGTGGCAATACATAATAATAATTTGATTTGCCTGAGAATTTGCATCATCAGGTTTTTCCCCCAGCAATACTGATGGTTAAAAGTTATGTGGATCATTTTTATCACTTAATTAAAATGGGTACAGTGCTCTCTTGTCAATGTGTGACTTCAAGGCTGAGCATAGAGTGTAGCATTAGCTGTATCTGATAAACCGAAAATCAGAATTGCCTTTAGTATTACAACAGAAATGATTTAATTCCTGGGATCTGGGACTCTGTGAGAAGAGGGAGAAGTACAGAAAGAAATTAAGAACTGTGTGTTCAAATATCATAGGACAGACTAGTGATAGCCATGAAAATTTAGGTTTTTTTTTTGAGTTCCGCTTTTAAATTTTTTTTTTAATTTCTGTAAGAAGGAGAGGATAAAAATTGAATTCTCATTGATTTTTTTGGGGGGAGGGGGAGTCACAAGTCAGTAGGTGCAACCATAATTTAAGAAAAGAAGGATCAACTTATAGAATTGGGCCTCTAGTATGATAAAATGAGATGCTGTACAGCTGTAGACATTTAAATCTTGAAAGCACATTAATATATGTATGACATTTATATTTCAGAGTATACTGTGGTTAAATGTTTGGGAAAATACTAAAAATGTGTTGGAAATTTCGGTTGCAGTGTCTTGAGTTTTGGGAAGCAGCAGATGTAGCATTTGGATCTTTGGACAAGGGTTATGACACCACCAAGTTACTGTGATTTTTAGAATTGTTCTTAGAAATTGAAACCGTTCCAACAAACTCTAGCGTCATACCATGCATTCATGTCATGATTTGTGCCTTGGTTTTTGTTTGTTGGTTTGTTTGTTTGTTTGCTTTTTTACTTGACTGTTGATTAAAATAACTAGTTCAGGCTGGAAAGACAAGATAGGGGCAGGGGACTTGCTGGCATGAAGCTACATCAACAGCACCACATATGGTCCTTTGAGTATCACCAGGCGTGATCCCAGAAAGCAGAGCTAGTCGTGAGCTCTGAGCAGTTCTGGGACAGGTGGGCCCCAAAATTCAAATAGAAAGAAACCCCTCCCCTCAGTATAAAATAACTAAGTCAGAGATCAAACTTAAATACTGTACATCCTGCGAAGATGTGCAGCACATAATTATAGTCTCCTCTGAGAAAAATTTATTTGCAGATATTGGTAGAAGTGAAACTATACTTCCTGAAAATGCCCTGTCTCTGCATAAACCCTGTAAATAAGGACTAATCCCTCCTGCATACACACACACCTTCCCTCTCTTCCATACATGAATACCTCCCACCCTTATTCACAAGTCATTAAAGTCCTTTTGAAATGATCAGTGTCACCATTTCTTAACATAGATTTGTATACTTGTTACAGATGAAATTGGTTCCGAATCAAATATTGTACTATAATTTAAAAAAAGACATTTAATTCTGTTGATTTACTTATTTCTATTTTGGTTTGCGTTCAAACATAGTGAGGTTTATTTCCCACTTTCTGCTCTGGGATCACTGCTGGTAGTGTTTGAGGGACCATATACCAGTTTGAACTAGGGTTGACTGTACAAGACCCGGGGCTACCTCTCTAACACCTTATATTCATTTAAAAGTTGAATTCCAATGACTATAATGTGAGGTTGGCATTTTCCCCTGTTTTGAAAATTACTAATTCTGGTTCAAAGAAATTACAAAACTTTCCCCAGGAGATTGGGAATTTGAACCCAGAAATACCTGACCTGATATTGCTCATGAATCTAGATTTTTATGTTACCTCTTTCTTCTTTCAGATAATAGATTAAGCTAAATGCCAGAAAATATATTGGGCATTTAATGAACTGGATCATAAACTACTTTGCAGTTTTGTGGAGCTCTTGGATGGATTTTTCTTCTGTTTACTCTTCCATCAGAGCCCAGGAAGAGAAGCAGTCTGAGAAATCAACCTCCTGGATCCCTTCTCATTTCATTACGATTTTCAATGGTCCTGGAGGGTAATTTTTTCCCCTTTTAATAAGCAGTAACCACATGTGTGAGCTGAGTATGAAGAAAGAAAATGACACTGGTAGAGTTTTCTTGCCGTAGGTATAACCCACTTAGTTTCCAAGGAAACAGGAACATGATTTACAAATATTGATTTGAAAAGCTTGAAGGAAATTCTAGACCATTGTTTCTGCCTTTAGAGTAGTTTAACGGAAGTGATTGAGTTAAACAATGGAACCCTGACTGATCACTTTTTATTTAGAGCATGTCCAAATTAAGTGATTTGTGAAATTTGGATTGAAGTTCGGTATGATTTGGTGAAATCTTGTTTTCCGTGCCTGAGTAAAGGTGGTGGTGGTAGTGGTAATGGTGTGTGTGTGTGTGTGTGTGTGTGTGGTGTGTGTGTGTGTGTGTGTGTGTGTGTGTGTGTGTAGAAAGTGGGTGGGGGAGCTTTATTTTATTCCTATAGCTTTGTGCAATCTTGTTGTTCACTGTTTTTGCTTTTCTGAGCATGGTAAGACTGCCAGTGAAAGGGACAGTAAACTACAAAAGAAGGCAAGCAATAAAAAATACAGCTAACAGTTTAATTCCAGTGTTAAGCTCTTTTAATCCATTTTATGGGAAACTTTTATAGTTAGTTGATTTTGGTATCTTTTAGTATCACCAATTCAGATGGAAGTTTTATAACTTTTGTAACTGACCGGAAGGAGAAAGACAGAATATCTAGAATTAGCCGGTGAACAAACATAACTCGTGTGTGTGTCTGTGTGTGTGTTTGTGTGTGCATTTGTGTGTATTGCAGGGCTCACCCAGCAGTGCTCAGGACTTTTTCCTGGTCCTGCATTCAGAGATCACTCCTAGTGGTGCTTGGAGAACCACATGCAATGCTGGGATTCCAACTGGGGTGGGCTGCCTGCAAGGCAAGTGCCTTAACCGTGGTACTGTGTCTCGGCTGAGTTCAGCATAACCAAAGACCTGCTCACAGCATGTAGAAAAGCTGAGTCTTCTGACCCATAGTCTTAGCTCATGATAGGAAGGTGGAAATCTGGGTGTGGTGAGTATCATCCCATCACGGATGCTATGAGGAGTAGGAGATACAGGGCTGTGGGTCATGTGGGTGTGATGGTACACCCTTGATGATGTCACAGGACTGTGCTGACAGCCCAGCCCCCGATGAGGGCCTGGCACTTGTGCTCAGTGGCTCCTCAAGGCTGATAGCCTGAGGGTCTGGAGGGCCCCAGGACATTGTGAACCTGTTCAGTTGCTTTCAGAACTTTCTTTGTAAGGAATCAAAAATACATAATGTAACTTACAAACATTTCTTTCTTGGGGCTGGAGAAATGGTTCAGGGACTAAGGTACTTGCCTCACCTGTCTCAACCATTGCATCTGGTTCCTCGAGCACATTGAGGCATGGCACAGAGTCAGGAGTAGCCCATGAGCACCCCCTTTTGTGGCCCAGGCACCCCCTTCCCCATGACAACCAGCCTCCCTTCTCCCTCTCTCTTCTGTCTCCTTCTCTCTCTATCTCCCCACCCAGGTTTTCCTTCTCTTTTTCCTCTTTCTTTCCTCCCTGCTTTTCATTTCTCCCTCCCCCTCACACACCCTTTTGCTTTTCCCATTTTTCATTATTGCAGTGACCAAAGATGTTGACACTTGGTTGCTGGGAATTGCACCCTTAGTTCCATGAGTCATGCATTTGAGTTGGAGTCCTGGCAAGGGTGTGTGGTACTCACACACATTTTGTGTCGCAGTGCTCCCTGACCGTTAGCCCACTTGGTGGTGGTACTAGAACATTTCGGTCACGGTGATCACACACACCATTGTGTCCCAGCGACCACACATTTTGTGATGGCCCCAGGGATGATCCCCAACTGCAGAGCCACTGGAATGAGACTTGATATGTATGCGGGTTGGTGCTGGGGGGTGAACTCTGGTCAGAGGCTCACAGGGCTGGCATTTTGCCACTGAGCCCTCACTGGGCCCTCCACCAAAGTCTCTTTTAAAAACTATAGTGAAAAGTGTGGCAGCAAAGAATTCAGCCATCTTGGAGTACTTAATTGTTTAAAGATATTTGATAATCCGTGACATTTCCCCATGGGGGGTTTTCCTTGTATTTCAAGATAGAATGTACATCTGGAAGAAAGGCGAAGGAGCTGATTTTTTTTGTTCTGCCAGGCAGTTTGAAAAATGGGAACTCAAGCGGGGGGCGGGGTGGGGAGAATGGGTGTAAGATCAGAGCTTATTAAATGCAGACTTAAAAAAAAACAAATCTTAGCCGCCTATTTTAGAACTAATTTTGCTTGTGAAATCTGAAAGATATTAAGAGTAAACAAGGGCAAGGAAAATGGACTGCTTACAGTCAGTAAAATAATTATAGAAAATATTACAAGAGGTTTCATGCAGAAAACCTCTGAAACTCTTTAAATATATGGCCAACCGTGATCGAACAAACGAAACTCAACAGCAACCAGAAAATGCCATTAAAAACTAAGTGGAAGAGAGCGATAGACACTTCACCAAGGAAGATATTCAGATGGCTGACAGGCCTATGAAGATATGCCCGGTATTACTTATTAGGGAACTGCAGGTCAAACTGCAGTGAAATATTACCTCACACCAGGGAGGTTGACCTATATTAAAAAGACAAGAAATGAGAGCTGGTGAGGGTGTGAAATAAAGAAGTTATCATTATAGCTGGTGGGGATGTAAAGTGGTCCAGCCTCTATGGGAAACAGTAGGGAAAATTCTTAGGATATTAAAAATAGATTTACCATAAGATTCAGCATTTCCCTTTTGAAGTATCTGTTTGAGCAACAAAACCCAAGTATGCAAAAGCTGTATATGTACCACAGTCCATTCATAGTTCATTGACTCTCTATTTGAAATAGCCAAGATTATGGAAACAACTCGGGTACTCAGACAGATGAATAGATGAAGAAATGCAGTGGAAAAAAAATAATGATGTATATTTAAAAAAAAGATGTGCAATATTAAAAAAATAAGTCTGTGTATTTATATATTTGTATATACATATACGGATTATATATATCATGATGTATACATTTATGTATGTGTATATATACAGATAGACAATGCTGTACTAGTCCATCATAAGAAATCTTGCCAGTTGAGAGATAGTCTTAGTGGAATTGGGAGGATCATGTCATAAAAAAGTAAAAAAAAAAAAAAAGGAAGAAAGGGGGCTGGAGGACAGTGCAGTGGGTAGAGTTGCCTTGCATGCAGTTGACCTGGTTAGATCCCCGGCACCCCATATAGTCCCTCGAGCACTGTCAAGAGCAATCCCAATCCCTGAGTGCAGAGCCAGGAGTAAGCCCTGAACACTACCAGGTGTGGCCCAAAAACAAAACAAAAAAAAAAGGAAAAGAAAAATAAAGAAAAAAAGATAGAGAGAAAGGAGAATGAAGAAAGAAAGAGAGAGAGGAGTGTGTGTGTGTGTGTGTGTGTGTGTGTGTGTGTGTGAGAGAGAGAGAGAGAGAGAGAGAGAGAGAGAGAGAGGCGGGATGATGCCATTTCTATGCAACACATAACAAACCAGAGTAAAGGAACAAAGCCAAACACAAAACCCTTAAATTCTGACTCCAGAATTTAGGACCCGAGGGGAAGAGTGTAGGGGATGAAAGAGGCATGTGTGTCACTTTATAGAACATTATTGGCACGTTGGTGGTAGTTATGCATATGATAATAGATTTGAAGAAATGTGCCAATATTTTATAAAATCTTGTAAACCATTGTTACCTCAATGAAAAATAAATCTATTTCTGTATTTTGAGGGAGAAAAATTTAGTAAATTAATAGAGCAATGCATCCACACTTATTTTTGCTGTGTAATGAAACACTAGCTGACTCATGCTAGACATTGCGCTTCTTTCTGGGGGCTTTCTTATCTCAATCCTTTCTCCTTAGAACACAATCTAGCGAGAGGAAAGTCCTGGTGTATGTGAAGGAAGACACTATGGAAGCACATTGTGCCTCAAATCATTTCTTAACTTCTATCAGGTCAAGCAGCTGTTCTTTCTTTAACAATGTATGGAAAAGGCAAGGCAGACAGCTTAAAGGGCTGGCGTGCATGTTTTGCTTGCTGGGGCACTGGCTTCCATCCCTGGTACCACTTCGTCCCTCTACCACATCCACATGCAACAGTGATCTCTTTGTGTTTTTGATTGTGCTGAAGTTGTTGGTACCTTTTTTTTTTTTTTTGTCTCTTGGCCATTTGTTGATTTTCTTTGAAAAGATGTCTCCTTAAGTCATTTGCCTACATTTTTGGGGGACTAGCGTGGTGGTGGATTATAGTTTAGATATTGAAGTGGTTTATGTACTTTGGATACTAGACTCTTAACAGATGCATGATTTGTAAGTATTTCTTTCCATTCTGTGTTGCTTTTGCGTCCCACTTTAAAAATAGTATCCTTTGCATAATGCTTTCAAATTCGGTGGTATCCAGTTTTTTTTGTTGTTATTTTCTTACTAGTGTCTACAGAGTCATATTTAGAAAGCATTGCCAAATCTGATGTCATAAAGATATGTCTGATGCATTTTTCTAAGAATTTCATACATATTTAGGTCTTTGATCCCCATTTGAATTAATTTTAATAAAAATTGTAATTTTTATAAACCGTGTCCAACATCATTCTTTTACATGTGGATAGCTAATTGTTTCAGCATCATTTATTGGAAGGATTTTTTTTTCCATCAAATGGTTTTGGCTCCTTTTTAAAAAACAAGTTGATCCTAGACAGAGGTTTATTTCTGGACTCTCATTTATGTTCCATTGATCTGTCCTTCTGAGAGTACCACACTAATTTTTTACTGTCTTTGGTAAACTTAGAAGTCAGGAGATAAGGTGTCATTTTAGTAAAATTTAGTTTTGTTGGTCAAGATTGTTTTGACTATCTTTGGTCCCTTCAACTAAATACTTTAGATTCATCTTGTCAATGCTTATAGAATGGTCAGGTAGGGATTCTAACAGGCATCATGTCAGATCAGTAAATCAGTTTGAAGAACAAAAGTAGTCTTTCTAATGATGACCTAAGTGTGCTTGACTATTATTCACTTCAGTTTTTTTTAAATTTATTTCATGAATGCTTTTATAATTTTCGTAATATAGGCTTTGTATAGCTTTCTTTAGTTGATTGTATTTTCTTTGATGCTCTTACATAGGAGTTTTTTAAAATTTCAATTTTATATTGTTCATGCAAAAATTTAGCAACAACTAACCACAAGTGTTTGTGGGGCTGTGGGTAGGTAAGATGGAGAAGAGACCACTATGACAATAATAGCAGGGAATGATCACAATGGACAAGATCTGACAGTTAAAAGTCGCTGTCACTGTCATCCCGTTGTTCCATTGCTCATTGATTTGCTTGAGCGGGCACCAGTAATGTCTCCGTTGTGAGACTTGTTGTTACTGTTTTGGCATATTGAATACGCCACGGGTAGCTTGCCAGGCTCTCCAAGATGGGTGGAGGAATCGAACCGGGGTCGGCAGCTTGCAAGGCAAATGCCCTACCCGATGTGCTATCACTCCAGCCCTCCAGCTCATGGTTAAAAGTAGGTAAGGGATATTCTTAATAACCTTTCAGTATCAATGTTGCAAACCACAATGCACAAAAGGAGGGGGGTAGGGAGGGGGAGAGAGAGAGAGAGAGAAACAGAGAGAGACAGACAGAGACAGAGACAGAGACAGAGACAGACAGAGACAGAGAGAAAAAAGAAAAGCACCTGCCATAGAGGCAGGCAGGGAGTGAGGGGGTGGGGGGTGATGGGAGGGAACCTGGGGACACTGGTGCTGGGAAATGTACACTGGTGGAGGGATGGGTGTGTTGGAACACTGTATGACTGAAATCCAACCATGAATAGCTTTCTAAGGGTCTGTCTCACAGTGATTCAATAAAAGAGTTTAAAAAAAAGAATTTAGAAACCATTGATTTTTTCTTTTATATTGATCTTGTGTTCTGCAGTCTTGCTGAGCTAATTTTTAGTTCTAATTTTTAAAATCAATTCCATAGGACTTACTTTGTGTTGGATGATGATGTCATCTGTGGCTTCCTCCTTTCTCTTCTGCTGTCTCCCCCACACACCTTGTTGTCGTAATGATTTGGGATCACACACATCCTTGGTTGTTACTCATACTTTTGGTTGTGGCATACAGAACTTTCCCTGGGACTCATGCACTCTTGGTTGTAGTGCTTCCTGGGAGTTGCACACATGAGGTTGCACATTTTTTGGTTGTTATCACAGATTTGGTGATGACCAGTGGCACTGCCACGGGTATGAGACAGGGCGTGTGGGATAGGATTCAAGACCAGCATAGCAATAATAGTTGGAAATGATCATTTTGTACAGAAACTGAGTGTTGAAAGTAGATAAAGGGATATACCTGATGACCTTTCTATTTCAAACCAATAAGGCCCAAAGTGGGGGAGGGAGAGAGAGAGAGAAAGAGAGAGACAGAGAGAGAGAGACAGAGAGAGAGACAGAGAGAGAGAGAGATGAGGAGGGGAGGGTAGGAGGGAAACTGGGAACATTGGTGGTAGGAAATGTACACTGATGAAGAAACGGGTATTGAAACATTATGTGACTGAAACCCAATCATGAAGAATTTTGTAGCTGTGCATATCACAATGATTCAATTAAAAATATTTTTAAAAACATTTTTTTTTAAAAAAAGTAAGCATATGAAGGTAGCTGCACTATCCAATATAACACTCAGGGCTTGTTTTAAAAAAAAAAAGTTGTGGTCTTAGATTTGCAGGTTTGGCCATGCATAAGGCAAACGCCATCCCTTCTTTATTCTCGCTCTAATCCTCGTGGTGACTTTCTGCTATCCAAATGGCTCTAGTCTTTCTCTGCCTTGCCAGGCATCTTGGTCCCCGGTGCAGTAGTTTCTTTTTTTTTTTTAATTATTTATTTTTAATTAGTGAATCAACGTGAGGGTACAGTTACAGTTTTATACATTTTTGTGCTCGTGTTTTCCCCGTACAAAGTTCAAGAACCCATCCCTTCACCAGTGCCCATTCCCTACCACCAGTAAACCCAGCATCTCTCCCGCCCTCCCCAGTCCCGTCTTCCCCCACCCCACACTGCCACCATGGCAGGGTATTCCCTTTGGATCTCTCTCTCTGATTAGGTGTTGTGGTTTGCAATAAAGGTGTTCAGTGGCCATTGTGTTCAGTCTTTAGTCTATATTCGGCACGCATCACCCTTCCCCCGCATGACCTCCAACCACATTTTACTTGGTGTTCCCTTCTCTGAGTTGCCCAGAATGAGAGACCAGCCTCCAAGCCATGGGGACAACCTCCTGGTACTTATTTCTACTAATCTTGGGTGTTAGTCTTATAGTCTATTATTCTATGCTCCACAGATGAGTGCAATCTTTCTATGTCTGTCTCTCTCTTTCTGACTCATTTCACTTAGCATGATACTTTCCATGCTGATCCACTTATATGCAAACGTCATGACCTCATTTTTTCTAACAGCTGCGTAGTATTCCATTGTATAGATGTACCAGGGTTTCTTCAACCGGTCATCTGTTCTAGGGCACTCGGGTTTTTTCCAGATTCTGGCTATTGTAAACAGTGCTGCAATGAACATATAAGTGCAGATGTCATTTCGACTATACTTTTTGGCTTTTCTGGGATATATTCCCAGCAGTGGTATTGCTGGGTCAAATGGGATTTCTGCACCGCAAAAGATACAGTGACCAGAATACAAAGACTATCCACAGAATGGGAAAGGATATTTACACAATACCCATCAGATAAGGGGTTGATATCAATGGTATATAAATCACTGGTTGAACTCTACAAGAAGAAAACATCCAACCCCATAAAAAAATGGGGTGAAGAATTGAACAGAAACTTTACCAAGGAAGAGATACGAATGGCCAAAAGGCACATGAAAAAGTGTTCTACATCACTAATCATCAGAGAGATGCAGATCAAAACAACCATGAGATACCACCTCACACCACAGAGGCTAGCACACATCCAAAAGAACAAAAGCAACCGCTGTTGGAGAGGATGTGGGGAGAAAGGGACCCTTCTACACTGCCGGTGGGAATGCCGACTAGTTCAGCCCTTTTGGAAAACAATATGGACGATTCTCAAAAAATTAGAGGTTGAAATCCTTAGTCACTATATGTTAACAGTCAACTGACCTAGCCTATCCAGTGCAGTAGTTTCTATGGTGGATGAAATGCCTCTAAAGGACAAGCTTATCTTTTTTTTTTTTCTTTTTGGGTCACGCCCGGCTGTGCTCAGGGGTTACTCTTGGCTGTTGCACTCAGGAATTACTCCTGGCGGTGCTCAGGAGGCGATATGGGATGCTGGGAATCAACCCGGGTTGGCCACTTGCAAGGCAAACGCCCTACCTGCTGTGCTATCGCACCAGCCCCAGCACAACGCTTATCTTGAACCCATTCTCCTAGTGGAAGGTTTGCTAGGAAGAAAGATTGCACACTCCTTGGCTTTGAACTTGTACTCTTTCCTGCTCTCCCCTGAGGTTTTAGCAGACCTCTTGACTTTTGGGGTCCCACCGTGTTGAAAGACAGCGGGATTCCATGCTTGTCCTTAGATTCCCCCCCCCCCCCGCCTCTGAGACTCTCAACCCTATGAATGTGTGAGAATATATTTGATAAAGCTACTCTGGATTGTTTCATCATTAGTGTGCTCCTCGTTCAGAAGGCACCTGGGTGCAGTAACTGGCAGTTCCTTCTTTTCTGCTCATTAACCATTTGTGCATCCTGGGGCGGGGGGCTCTGTTGATAACCCAGTTTTGGCTCTTCTCTGTCTTGTCTTGAGAAATGTCAATGAATTATATATGTGTACAGTACAGAGATTGTCATTCGATGCTTGCAGCTGATGAATTTACAAAACATTCTCCTTTACAAAATAGCAACAACAACAACAATAATAATAAGAGCAACCCTGTGGTTCAGGAACCACTTTCAGGAAGCTTTGAAAGACACAGCCAGAAGCTGGCACAAACTGGGAGTGGAAACCTGGCTTGGGTCAAAGACGATGCTCCTTGGGTACAGCGCGTACATTTTCACACCCGCGTTCAGCTCCAGCTTCTTTGCACGGATCTTGGCCCGAGGTTCGAGGCGGGCTCTGAGCAGAACTCAGCGCCTGGCCGCTGGGGGCACAACGGGTTCTTGCAGCGAAGCCTGCACACTTGCACGGAAATGCAGAAATTCTGCTCTTTGGGCCCCGGGGGCAGTGGCTCCCTTGGAGGTGGAAAATTCTGCCAGCCTTTTGAAAGCCCGTCTGCTGTCTTGTCTCTGACCTACATAACTTCCGACAGAGGCCCCGTGTCAACATTCCTCTCACGTGCGGCGGCCGGCGGCTGAGTCCCCGTCCCGCGTGCCTCTGACCAGAGAATTTATGGAGCGGCCGCTGCGGTGGAGCTGAGCTAGCTTCTTGCAGCCCGCCTTCTGCTTCCCGTGCGACTTGTTGGGCGGTCAGGATGCAACTCCAAAGAAAATGAACAGCAGACAGTGCCGTGGTTCCTTCCCAGCATCCTCTGCGGTACCTAGCCGCTTTTTATATTTTGGACCCTAGCAGGAGAAAGAGGCATCTGGAGTCTCTCTTATATTAAAACAAAAATAGGTGATCACCAATCATTCCATCCTTAAGATATTAGTTTCTTTTTTCCTGTTTTTTTTTTTTTTTTTGCTTTATGGGTCACACCCGGCGATGCACAAGGGTTACTCCTGGCTCTGCACTCAGGAATCACTCCTGGCGGTGCTCAGGGGACCATATGGAATGCTGGGAATCGAACCCGGGTTGGCCGCGTGCAAGGCGAACGCCCTGCTTGCTGTGCTATCGCTCCAGCCCTTGTCCTGATAATTTTTAAAGCAAAAATTGACTTAAAAAAATTTAGGGCTGGAGAGATGGCATAGGGGTTAAAGTGCTTGCCTTGCGTGGGGCTGATCCCAGTTTTATCACTGCATGTGGCCCCCTGAACACAACCAGGGGTAGCCCCTGAGCCCAGCCAGTTGGGATAAAGCGAACAAAATCTAACACTTTTCTATTTATGTGTGGTATTAAAACAGTGTGTGTTGGAGTGGAGACAGGGCGGTGTCGCACACAGCCCTGCATGTGCTGACATGGGTTCAAGCCCTCACACCACATCTGGTCCCCTGAGCCCCTTCCAAGATTGATAGCTGAGCATGAGCCAGGAGTAGACCCTGAGCCCAGCTGGGTGGGACGCAGTAACAAACAAACAAACAAATCTGTACTTTTATGGTTTTAATGAATATATTAGAAAACAGGTTTAAAGTAGAATTTATGTAAAGAAAAAGGTACTTTAAATTTTTCCTCCCAGAGAAGGGGAAAATCTAAAGTACCTTTTTCTTTACATAGCACAGCGGTAGGGCGTTCACCTTTTACGCGGCCGACTCGTGTTTGATTCCTCCGCCCCTCTCGGAGAGCCCGGCAAGCTACCGAGAGTATCGAGCCCGCACGGCAGAGCCTGGCAAGCTACTTGTGGCGTATTGGATATGCCAAAAACAGTAGCAATA
This sequence comes from Sorex araneus, assembly GCF_027595985.1. Lineage (NCBI taxonomy): Eukaryota > Metazoa > Chordata > Mammalia > Eulipotyphla > Soricidae > Sorex > Sorex araneus. The sequence continues at coordinate 269,175,112 of NC_073302.1, read as the reverse complement.
AGTCTCTCAATGAGAGATGTTACTGGTGCCCACTCGAACAAATCAATGAGCAACAGGATGACAGTGACAGTGACAGTGACAGATTTTTCCTCATTGAAGAGAAGCATTTGCTTAAAGAAATGATTTTAGCAGTCATTATTAGCAATCCATTCTGATAAGACACCTGTGTTTCTGTTTGGAAGTTGCATGGCACAGTGGGATTTCCCAGTGTTTGCTCCACTGACACTTTAACCAGATTTACCCAGTATTTTGTTACTTATTGCCATCCAGGCTGTAGCCCAAAGTGATTGAATAAGAATTTAGGTATTTGTATAAAATATAACTCCTACAGCCCAGGAGTTGTCATTTTTATCAAGCTCTCCACTCATTGCGCTATACACTAAAGTTGGAAGCTCACTCAGAAGATCGCAGCTATGGTCAGAGTTACAAAGATCTTGGATGTCACTGAAGCCTGTGGTATTTATATCTGGAAATAGGGATGTTGATCACTGCAGTCAAGTTAAAAAGGTGTGAAGGGAATTAGGGAAGGGAATCATGTGTCAGGGGCTTAGTATAATGTTTGGTAAGTTGATGCCAGATGTTGGCAAACAGCAGTGTACAGCCTATTTTTATAAGTTTTATTGGCACACAGCTACTTCATTTGTTTAAGTATTGTCTTTAGGTATTTGCACTCTGGTCATAAAGCTGAAAATATTTACTCTTGGTCTTTGACAGAAAAAGTTCGCACTCCCTGCTTTATACCAGTATGGATTTTCAGTGATAGCTTCATTCACATTGATGCCGGATATAGTGACTGTCAGACGTGGGTAATAAAAGAAAGTGCTGGCATCAGCGATCTGTTTTCCCGGCTCTTGACTCTAGAGAGAGAGGCTTGAGACTTGAGATCTTTGGAAAGGGTGAGTCCTAGGAGAGAGTATAGAGATTGAGGTGCTTGCATGTGGCTAACCCAGGTTCTATCCCTGGTATCACTTACGGTCCCCTGAGCAAAGGACCAGGAGTAAGCCTGAGCACAGAGCCAGGAGTGAATCCTGTGCACCACAAGTGTCGTGTTGAAACCAGAACCAAAACCAAAAAACCAGAAAGGCTGGTAAATCTACCTATGCCCTTCTACCATTGCCTTTGCTTGCTCTACCAGTGATCTAGCAGATCATTAGTGATCTGTTGTGTCTTGAAGTAGCAGCTGGGAAGGGGGTTGGGTGGAATATTCTAGAGCTATCAGCACTCAGTTGGAATTGTCTCCACAAATGGTGCCGTGGGAAATAGAATCATGGAGACTAAGCAGTTATAAATTTATATTAAAGTCTAGAAACCCTTTATCATTCTTTTCTTACCACTTTTAAATGAAAAACCCAAGCCCAACTCATCAGACCAGAGAAAAACAAAATTGACCTAAATTTGCAGTGAGGTCTTCCAGTGTGAGTAATCACCACCTCAACCTAAACCTCAAAATGAAAATATGAATATTGAAATTTGTGGTTACACATCACATATTAAGGTGACTTCCTTGAACTCCTGTGAACCAGTCCAGGGTATGGAAGTGAGGATTTACAAAAGTTTGATATTCTCCAACACTTTCAATAGGATGACCTCATTTTTTCAGAAAGTGCTCATTCCCCTTGATGGAGTCTCATGTTGCCACGGTCTTAGAAAGAGCATCAGCATGGGTGGGGTTGATCCTCAGGTCTTAATGTAAGACTTAAAACCTTACATTGGATTCTTGGTGGTGGAATATGTGCACTGGTGAAGGGATGGGTGTTAGAGCATTGTATAACTGAGACTTATACCTGAAAACTTTGTAACTTTCCACATGGTGACTCAATAAAAAAAAATTAAAAAAAAAACTTACATTGTTTGTATGGTCCTAGGGACAAGTGAGAGCCATCTCCATTTTTGCATCTGTTTATGAAAATGCTCTGGACATAGTGCTTAGTAAAAATGATTTGAGAAGTTGATCAATTGAAATGCAATCTGCATTCCATAAGAGTTTACTGTGGGTGCTTTTCTCTGTGATTTTTCTTTTTCTTATTTTTTTTTTCAATTGAATCACTATGAATTACAGAGTTACAAAGTTATACATGATTTAGTTTCAGGCATATGGTGTTCCAACACCAACCCCTGCTTTGCTCTTTAGATATCTTTCATTCACTGTCTCTTTCCTTCCTTTGCTCCCCTTCCAAATTCTTTCTTTTGCCGAGATACAGTCCTCAAGTTCCATGTTTTTACGGTCTAGTACAATGTTTGCTAGATTTGTTTATCTTCTCCTTTTTTGGCAGGGACAATTATTTGTGCTACAACTGCCATCACTTATGCTCAGGGAACAGTAAGTGGTGCCAGGAATTGAATGAGAATCAGCCTTATGCAAGGAAAACAACTTACCTTATTTCCTGTACTATATCTCTACCCTATGATATTTTTGGATAAAATGTTTTAAATTGTAACTTTTAATTTTTATATATGCTTTGACTTCTTTGGTGGTGCTGGTGTGTGTGTGTGTGTGTGTGTGTGTGTGTGTGTGTGTGTGTGTGTTACACCTCGTGGTCCTCAGAGCCATCCCCTGGTACCGTATAGTTCCAGGAAGTCATGCACACTTGCCCTTTGAGCTGTTTCTCCAGCCTTTGCATACAAATTGCCTTTCTGTTGTTTTAATGTTGTTGGTTCCATTGCTCTTGGTATTTTTTTTTTTAAAACAGCAGCAAATAAAACCCCAAACATTCTGCCAAAGAGTAATTAAAAGTCTTTTTTATGTGCCTTTTGATTAGTATCTTTATTAGCTCGCTGATTCTCCAAGGAGAAAAACATAAAAAATTCAGTCCCCACGTTTTTGCCCTTTTGGTGCTGCTGGCTCCGATTATTTTATTGTTCAATGGAGTAGATAAAATTCCCCTGATGTTTCCTACTCACTCTAAATTTGGAATACACCTACAGTATTCTTTTAAGCTTTATTGTTTCCTAAACCATCTATTTAAATACAGTCCTAAAGCTTAAACGGAACACTGTTATTGTGGCTAAGAATAATATGTGTAATGGAGCAGTAGATTTGGCTTCATTATGATTTTCATAATTGTGCAAAAACCAGGGTTCCCACAAAGCACTCAAGTTCTCATGATTATTAACTTTTGCCTTTACCATGGTAAATGCATTATGGTAACTTGTAGTGATTTGTAAGTAGAGTGATGGGAAGAACTTGACCTTTAAATCCAGCAGGGTCTGTCTTAACCCCTGATGTTTTGCACAGAAGTATCTGTAGGCCTAATAGTCAAGGAAAAAAAAATCTGTTGTGTATCACTCAGCGAAACACTGTCTCCATGTAGCAGAGTGAGGAGCATTTAGAGTTATTTTACTTTGAGATGTCAATGAACTTGGAGCTCTTTCGTAGGGAATGGCCACTTATTTAATTATCCTGTTATTGTTTATCAGAAAACCTTTATATTTGTTTCATTATCCTAAGTTCTTAATGGATTATGAGATAAGGTCAAATTCACCAAGTGAATCAAATTTGAGTTGTTTTAAAATAATGACCCTCAACATATTTGTTCAATGACATTAAAATAGATGACTTTGCTATCCGAATTCTATTACACTTTATGATCTCATGCTTATATACCTGCTTTTCCCCAGCCCAAATTCCCATCTGCTCTTCCTTCTCAGTCTCTTCTCTCTTCTCACTATTCCCGTTTTCAAAACGTGATTCCTAGTTTATATGCCATCTGTTCCAAGAAGCTGTCTTGCTTTCCAAAGTCAAAATGAATGATTTCTTATTTTTTGCATTTTAATTTCTCTGCTTTCAGAGGCATGTTGCCTTGGCTTCTATTTCATAATTTTTTTCTATTAGCTTTAAATGATAGGTATTATGTATCAGGTTGAACCATATGCAATTACCATTACTCAACTATTTTTTCAAGACAGAACATTGAGAGTTCATATGGTTGCACTTAATACTTCAACATTAACTGCACAAAGTTGTGGGAAAATAAACTGTCGTGGTTATTTAAAACACACGTGGGGTATGTGGGGGGGCAACAAATATGCTCCTCGGGTTTTGATTGATGAATCCTTATCCTATTTCAGAATTCAGAATCCTTACTGGTTTCTGAATAACAAATGAAGGAAGTACTTGTTGAAATCAGTTGGATTGTCTAAATAAGACAGTCAGTAATTGATATTGTGGAAGGTGTGCTTGTTCTAGGGCCAGGAGGATTGCCCCATAGCTGGAAGCCTGCTTCATGGTCGGAGGGGAGAAGGCAGATGGAATAGAGAAGGGATCACTAAGAAAATGATGGCTGGAGGAACCAGTCGGGATGGGAGACGCATGCCGAAAATAGATAATGGACCAAACATGATGACCTCTCAGTGTCTGTGTTGCAAGTCAGAATGCCCAAAAGTAGAGAGAGAGTATGGGGGATATTGTCTGCCATGGAGGCAGAGGGAGGGTGGGAAAGGGGGGTGTACCAGGGATATTGGTGGTGGGGAATGTGCACTGGTGGAGGGATGGGTGTTTGATCATTTTGTGATTGTATCCCAAACATGAAAGCTATCTCATGGTAATTCAGTAAACTGAAAGGCAGGATAACTGTACCTGCTTTGTACTTTGGTGGACACTGTCAAACTCATTTCAATACTGTTCTCAGTAGGTGAAAATTAACATCGGTGTTCAAGTCACCATCTCTTATGTTTTTTTTTTTTATGTTTTTTATGTTTCACTGTGTTAAATTATCTTACTAGAAAAGTTTGTTTATATTTTGTAAAATTTGTTTTTTTAAAGCAAATATTACAATAAATATTTTTAAAATTTTATTTATATGTTTATTATGATTGCTGCATGAACTTAAAGAATTAAAATGAATGTGCCTTTTGATTTGCGTATCCTTCCCAACATTATAATGTCTGCTTTCCAGACACATTATAAGACACTTCCTACCCATTTTCCATAATTATCATACCATACTTGATGGAGTTCAGATAGTAGACAACAAATTATAGAGTAATATGTGTGTGTGTGTATATATATATATATATGTATATATGTGTGTATATATATCTTAGAGAGCCAGGCAAGCTACTTAGAGTATTCCACCTGCACGGGCAGAGCCTGGCAAGCTACCTGTGGTGTATCGATATGCCATAAACAGTAAGGATAGGTCTCATTCCCTGACCCTGAAAGAGTCCCCAATCATTGGGAATGACGAGTAAGGAGAGGCTGCTAAAATCTCAGGGCTGGGAGGAATAGAGACGTTACTGGCGCCTGCTCGAGTAAATCGACGAACAACGGGATGACAATGACAGTGAAAGCAAAAATAATAATTATATTTTTTTCCTCCCAATTTTCTTCTCAACTTTTTATTTATTTATTTATTTATTTTGACAGCCTTTTCTGGTTGAAGGCCTGTCAGTTCCCTTACCTTCCCAGCCCTTTACCCTGGCCCTGGAAAGTTAGTTTGTTTATTTATTTATCTGTTTATTTATCTATCTATCTATTTATTTATTTATTTATTTATTTTTCAATAAGTGAGTCACCATGAGGATACAGTTACAAATTTACCCATCTTCCTGCTTGTGTTCCCCCCCATACAATGTTTGAGAACCCATCCCTCCACCAGTGTCCATTCTTCACCACCAGTGAACCCAGTATCCCTCCCACCCTTCAATACCGCCCCCCCCCTCCACCCCACCCCGCTTCTGTGGCAGGGTATTCCAACTTGTTCTCTCTCCTTTTGGGTGTTATGATTTGCGATAGGGGTATTGAGTGGCCATCGTGTTCTGTGTCTATTCTACTTTCAGCACGCATCTCTCTTCCCGCGCGCAGGATCCCCAACCACATTTTCCTTGGAGGTTGGCCTGTAAAGTTTTTCTTGGCTTTCTTTGTTTAAGCATTGGTAGGTGGGGGTGGGGATTCCTTTTCTTTTGATGTTATGGTCTGTGCTTGCTGAAGGTCCAGTTAAATCACAGGAGATAAAAGTTGTACTGACAACCTTGGACATTCTCTGTCCTTTGCCAGAAATAGCAATCTTGATAATTATCTTATACAAAAAGATGTGGATGTTGATTCTCACTAAAAACATCTTGTATTTTGTTACTTTTAGGGGAGTAGAAGTCTAAGAAAGAGCAGAGTATGGAACTGGAACTACGGGAGATGAGTGAGGTTTGGGTGAGAACATATCATGGTGCTGAATGGGGAGACAATAGAGATTCTTTGGTTTATCATCATCTAATCTTTTCCTTAACTTCGTCTAGTGTACGATTGTTTCCTCATGACATGATTTTTTATTTTATTATTATTTTTTTTATTTTTTATGTTTTTTGCTTTTTGGGTCACACCCGGCTGTGCTCAGGGGTTACTCCTGGCTTTGCATTCAGGAATTACTCCTGGCGGTGCTTGGGGGACCATATGGGATGCCGGGGATTAAACCCGGGTTAGCCGCATGCAAGGCAAACACCCTACCTGCTGTGCTATTGCTCCGGCCCCATGACATGATTTTTTAAAGTTAGACAATTTTCCTATGGAAGAAATTTTACATGAGCAAAGGAATTAGAGAGCTCAATCTAAATCCATTGAAAAATTTATGACATCATATATAAATATATTCGTGTGGCTGTGTGGTTCGTGAGACTGTCCTTGAATCTAAAATTTAGTGTCCATTTTTAATTAGGGTAAAGTTCAGACTCCTAACGTTCAATTCATAGTTAGGCCTGTAGAGGTATTTTTCACTTTTAGATACTATGTTTGAAGGTGCTGGAACAAGAGTCTGTACAGTTGAAACTGGTATTTTTGTTTCATGTTTTAATAGTTTTGGGCAACAGCTGGCCAGGCTCAGGGAGGCTACTCCTGACTTAGTGCTCAGGGGTTGTTCCTGGTGATACTCACGGTCATGCTGTACCAAGGATTGAAACCAGGCCCCCCTGCACACAAAGTAGACCATTGAGCTCTTTCTCTCTGGCCAGAGAAAATAATAATTGTAATTGTAATTACAATTGTAAAGTGATTGTAATTAAATGAGGTGACTTAAGGCATCTTCTGGCAGGAGTCTAGTTGGGTGATGTAGTATTCTAAACATAATGGAAGATGGCTTTTTAAACCGCAGTTTAATGATGTAGGTGTGTATCCGCTGTTTCCGTGGATGCTTCCATAAAGCAGTCGTACTGAGCACAGACTATAAAACCAGGGGTAGAGGTCAGTGTGTAGGATAGCAGATACTGGTGGTAGATCTAGAGGGCCGACCATCCAAGCCTTGGTCTTTCATATGTTTTCTACATGGCATCTTAATTATTATCTGTTGAATAAATAGATAGAGTTGATATATAAATATTTGTGTACACACACACACAAACATATATATACTGGTTGCTTATGCCATGTGATGAGCTCCTAAGAATAGAGAGAAGAAATATTATCAAACACGATCCTTATGGTTTTAAATTAAGAGCAGAAAATGCATATGGATGATTAGTACTGAAATCTATGACCATAATTTTGTTTTCCTCGAAGAGGAGATGCAAGTTGGCACATTCTGAGCCTGTTTTCTGGTGACTGGATGCCGGTTTGCAGTACTGACAGTGCTGCGTGTTTCCTGTGTATTATCTTGTGACTCTTCTCGGATGAGCTGCGATGCGTGTTTCTGTTAATCCTCCATGAGGTCACTGATATTCAGTATATTTCTTAAGTTCACCGAGCAAGGAGGTGGCATGGATGTTCTAGAAAAATCAGGATTTCAGTCTCTGTCGCTGTTCTACCCCTTTGTTGCTCTTCTTGTTTTGGATAAATTTCTTTTTTTTTCTTTTATTTTCTTTTTTTTTTCTTTTTTTTTTTAATTATTTTATTTTATTTTATTTTATTTTATTTTATTTTGCTTTTTGGGTCACACCTGGCGATGCACAGGGGTTACTCCTGGCTCTGCACTCAGGAATTACCCCTGGCCGTGCTCAGGGGACCATATGGGATGCTGGGATTTGAACCCGGGTCGGCCGCGTGCAAGGCAAACGCCCTACCCGCTGTGCTATCTCTCCAGCCCCTATTTTATTTTTAAACAATTTTTAATTAGTGAATCACCATGAGGTACAGTTACAAATTTACGGACTATCGTGTTTGCATTTAAGTCATACAATGATCTTTTACCCATCCCTCACCAGTTCCCATTCTCCTCCACCAATGTTCCCAGTATCCCTCCCACCACCCCCACCCCATCCCCCACCACCCCACCTCGCTTCTGCAGCAGGGCATTCCCTTATCTTTTTTTTTTAATTAAATACTTTTATTAATCAAACGGTCTAACTTTCTTTCCTAAAAATAATGATTTAGACTTTCTAAGTTTTCACTTTTGCAGTATAATGAAGACAGGCTTCGTTGATAGACAAATTTACAAAAGCAGTTCCTCACAAGATCTGGTCGGTAGAACATAAATATTTATAATGGGGAACTAGGAAAGGAAAGGTGAAATCCTTATTTTCAAGTAAATATCTTTCCCATGCAAATTTTATCACCTTAAAATGTAAATAATCCCTAAATGTCTGAACCAGGGAAAATGACTTGTAATGCAGATAACTGTCAGGGAAGTCCTATCCAGAATATCCGAAGAAATTTGGAGGAATTTCTTGACCAGCCTTGGTAGTAAGTAGCTGGGTGAAAGTGACACTCTGGACACCTGCTGACCGAATAGACAAGGAGCTTTTCCTGAGACAGGGGTGAATGGCAGAGGCGACTGACGGTGGATAGAGGTTCCACCTGCCTTGGTCTCAGAGCAGTGGTGGTAAGGGGGACTCTTGGGAGAGATGTCCAGGGCTGCCATCATCCCTACTTGAGTTCATCTCAGCATTAAAATCCACCTGTTTAGTGATATTTCTAAACTTATTGATTTCCATTGTCGGCAAAAAAATATTTTGGGGGGGAGCACATTCAGCATTGCAATTCAGGGGCAATTCCCAGTTCTGTGCTTGGATGTCTCTTGCCGTGTGGTGCTGGGGAGGGCACCAAGGGTGTCCGGCCTGCAAAGCCTGCGCTTGGCCCATTGGACTCTCCCTCGGGCTCTTGGAAGTATTTATTTTTGTGTTTTTAGTAGGGGCCATCCCCAGCAGTGCAGGTGATGATGCAGTACTCTGCCCTGGGGTACTGTGGGGGCACTGGTACCACATGGCACAGTCCTGAGGGAAAAGGGCGAGCTATTTTGGTACTAGGTTTTGACTGTGCTTTAGATAATCCGGTTTTGGTTAAGCTATTTGGTATCATTATTCAGTACATTCGAATCATTACTCTGAATGATTGTGCTTCATTTATTTTGCTCCATAATCCTGATCCTGGTGGAAAAATTCTGTGCAACCCTTTAAATAGCTTTTACAACATAGAACAGTGTTAAACGTGGCTGCCCTTTGTGCTTGCATTCCAGTTTGGAAAGGAAAATTGATAGACCTGTGTCTTAGTTCTAAGCCCACCACCTGTGAAACTTTTCACAAATAGTATCAATATTAGCTCAGTATCACTTGGTGGTTTATAAAGGAACAAAACAGGGGCTACGCCTTTGCCTTTGGAAAACCGAGATGACTAAGCAGGGGCAGGAGGGAGGTGGGAAGAAGATGTGCATTGGGGCACTTTGCAGGTGGTGAGGGTGCATTGACTTTGTGCATCAGAAGCACTTGGTGACGTCACGTCTTATCAAGTGCAAGGGTTTGTCTTCTGTAGTGAACATTGCTTTGCTCTGTTTCAGGCATTTCCCCCTAATGCCTACTCAGGTGTCTCATTTAAGTAAAATCATGTCGGATCTATGTATTACACAAGTGAAATCTTCCCCTTTTTTGGATACAGCTTATTTAAAATGAAATTTGAAAATACTTAGGGTAAACTTTCAGAATTGTTTAATATTTTCTGAGGGCTCTGGGAATAGACTATTCCAGATTATCTATCTGAGGTTCTATTGGCTCCTCTTTCTCACACTTTAGCATCACTACAGACATCTTGGTATTGCATAGCGGTTTAATTGTCAGTATTTTGGTTTCTTGCACATACAATAGTGGCGCATTTTACGTTTGTTGTGAATGTATTTACTGATGGCAGAGTAGCTGATTACTCTAAGGGAAAATGGTTTGTCTAGAAAACATTTGTTTAAGGATGCCCTAATATTTCTTAGACTGTAAATGTTTTCATTTAACTTAAGAACAGAAAAGCTATTTGGTATCATTAATCAGTACATTCGAATCATTACTCTGAATGATTATGCTTCATTTATTTTGTGTCAGAATGTTTTCCACACAATGATAGAGAATAAAAGTGCATCATTAATTACAGTTGAGCAGCTCACACATGTGTGGGTATATATACTTCCATAGTGTCGCACAACAGAGAGAATTTAATCATCATCATCTCGTTGATCATTGATTTTCTCCAGCGGTCTCAGTAACATCTCCATTTGTTCTAGCCCTGAGATTTTAGAAGCCTCTCTTTACTCGTTCTTCCTAATGGTGCTGCATTGGAGGCTCTTTCAGGGTCAGGAGAATGAGACCCATCATTGTTACTGGTTTTGGCATATGAATACACCATGGGGAGTTTGCGAGGCTCTCCCATGGGGCCAGGAAACTCTCGGTAACTTGCCAGGTTCTCCAAGAGGGAGAAGTAGGCTATAAGATGCCAGGTTCTCCAAGAGGGAGAAGTAGGCTATAAGATGTTTCCAGGAGCTTGGTTTTATAGTCTCTGGATGTTGGCCATTGATGGGATTACACAACCCCCGGGGGCAGTTTCTGGGTGTGATCACCTAGCTACGGGAAAATGGGGGATCTGGGCGAAAGAGGCCCAGTCCCAATCCGAGCAGGCTTGGAGATCTCAGCCCCATCTGTGGGTATATATACTTCCATGGTGTCACACAGCAGAGAGTATTTAATACAAGAGATAATTAATCATTACAGAAGAGATGAGCATTTATTTAACTAATATCATTTTATTCATAACTATTTAGAATCATGCCTATACACTTTTAAATAATCCTCAAACATTTTGGAGGAGTGTTTCCATATGTCCTTGTCTTCTCATTCTAAAAGGAAGCATTTTCTGAGATAATGTGGATTTTGCCTTTTGGGAGGATAACAGTTACACCTTGGGTGAAAACAGGAATACTTTTGGAAAAGGCTGTCTCTTGAAACAGTTAATCTGCAGTACTTCATGATGAGGGGATTTCTGAACGGGAAGACTGATTATGGTAAATAGTTACAATTTGAAGTTTTGGATTTTCTTCCCCAACCTGCTCCCATATTTATGGGGTGTCCATTGGCATTATTATTTATCAGAACTCCTATGCTCTCTCCTTTTTTCTTAGCTGTCTAGGACTCTTGTTAAAACAAAACAAATAAGCAAGGGTCTGGAGGGGTAGTTCAGGAGATGAGGCTTTTGCTTTGCCCGTGGCCCACACTGCTTCCACCCCTAGCACCACCTAGGGGCCCCTGGGCACCACCAGGCATCTTATGAGCAGAGAGCCAGAACTAGCCTCTGGATGCTTTCTCGTGGTGGTCCCCAACCCCTCCCCCCTCCCCCCACCCCGCCCCGCAACCAAACCATAACCAACCAGCAAATTCCCTAATACAAATCCACCTTCAAAGGCCGATTGCAGTATCCGAGGGCAGCATTTTCGACACACACACTATGACTTTCTCGGTCCAAACAGCAGACGAAGGAAACCAGCTCCGATTTGTTTCCTCCCCTGCAGTCATTTTCCAGAGTAAAGCTGAGTACTTAATATATAGATCAATTACTTGGGAAGAAACTAGTATGTCTCTTCTATAAATGAGAAAATAAGCAGACAAGAAACGTTTAAGCAGTTTAAGTGATGCTATAGGGCGAAGTGGTAGGGAACAGTGTTAGAGATTTTTGTAGAGAGTCAGGGTCTCTCAGTAAACTCTGTCCTCTAACAGCACTGACAGATTTAAGCCCTTCCTTCCTTCCTTCCTTCCTTCCTTCCTTCCTTCCTTCCTTCCTTCCTTCCTTCCTTCCTTCCTTCCTTCCTTCCTTCCTTCCTTCCTTCCTTCCTTCCTTCCTTCCTTCCTTCCTCCCTCCCTCCCTCCCTCCTTCCCTCCCACTGTCTCTCCCTCCCTCCTTCCCTCCCTCCCTCCATTTTTCCCCAATGACTTTGTAAATGGGGCTTCAGTTAAAATGAATTTCTAACATTTTAAATGTAATTTTGAGTAATTTGCCCAAGAATACTGACTTCATAAAAGATGAGGTCAGATAGGGAATTTGGAGCTTTGGAGTTTTGATGTTCACACCCCTCCTAAATATTTTGTAAGATAATTCACCTCTGTCAATAATCTCTAGAAAAATTACTGGAACTGAAGGAATGCTTGAAGGGTTAGGCATGAAAGAAAAATATTTTTAACTTCTGACTCTTAGGCCCATTTAATTTCTACCACATCACACTTGGTGAGTCACTAATAACTTAATCACATTTCACCCTCCACTCCCCAATTATGATCTCATTAATTTCAGTATTTTAATGTTAATTTTATAATTTGAAAATTTTGCCTCAGGTTGTGATTTTTTTTTTAAAAGCACTGGAAGCATGCATTTATTTTCATATGGTATGCATCCTTGATTTTTAGGAGACTATGAAAAAGAAGATGAGATTTAATGTTTAAAAGTAATAATTTATGGAATATCTGTTGTCCCCATGTACACTTTTGAAAAACGCATTCAGTATAACCCAGATAAAAGAATCTACTTAAAACAGTATTTCTATGAACACATCCATAAAGGAATCTTTGATATCTAGCTTACATGCCAGACATTTTACTTTGGCGGTATTCAGATCATTGGATTTTAATATTAGGGTTGTGTGACAGTGACCACAACCAATTTCAATCAGAAGAAAACCTTCTTTATCATTTCGTATTTTTTGGTTGGTGACTGGACTCTTGCAGCTCGAGAGACCTGGGATGTCTTTCTGGTAATTTCCTGCCCAGTGGCCCTTTGGGTGAGTGTGAGGGACCAAAGGTGCCACCCTGACGTTGGCCACTGGCCACTCACCGTGCTCCCTAATCGGAACACTTTTTCTGGCCCAGGAAAACCTTTAATAAGCAGGAACATCTAGGCTATCTTTGATATTTAGCTATTATGAATAAGACACTTAAAAAATAGGCAGTTATAAACAAAAAAAACTCATCTTTAAATTAGTGTCAGAATTATGTATTCTAAAAGTTCTATTTTTTTAATTTTGAAAATATTTAGTTTTTTGCTTTTGGGTCACACCCATCAAGGCACAGGGGTTGTTCCTGGCTCATGCACTAAGGAATTACTCCTGACGGTGCTGGGAATTGAAGCCAGATTGGTCACTTGCAAGGCAAATGCCTCACCCTCTATGCTATCGCTCCAGCCCCTGTATTCCAAAACTTTTTTTTTTCTCTTTGGGTCACACCCGGCAATGCACAGGGGTCACTCCTGGCTCTGCACTCAGAAATTACCCCTGGTGGTGCTCAGGGGACCATATGGGATGCTGGGAAACAAACCCGGGTTGGCCACGTGCAAGGCAAACGCCCTACCTGCTGTGCTATTGCTCCAGCCCAGTATTCTAAAACTTTTATGTTGTAATTATTGACCCACAATTGAGAGACATTCAGTGTAAATGGCTGAACTGGAAAACTTATTTAGAGCTTTTGTTTGTTTTTGTGCTGTACTTAGGCCATGGATCAGGGCTTACTCCTGACTCTGTGCTCTGGTCTCATTCTTGGCTGTACTGCAGTGCCAGGGGACTGAAGTCAGTTCAGCTACATGCAAGGCAAGCACCGTACTTTCTTTCTTTCCTTTTTTTTTTTTTTTTTGCTTTCTGGGTCACACCCGGCGATGCACAGGGGTTACTCCTGGCTCTTCACTCAGGAATTACCCTGGGGGTGCTCAGGGGACCATATGGGATGCTGGGATTAGAACCCGGGTCGGCCTCGTGCAAGGCAAACGCCCTACCCGCTGTGCTATCGCTCCAGCCCCCACCTTACTTTCTATACTATCTCTTCAGCCCACAAAAGGCATTTTATATTAATTTCTCTCTCTCCTCTTTTATATAAGTAGTGTTTTCTCTGTGTAGGTCATTCACCTCTGAGTTAAGCTGATTCCTAGGTGTTTAATTTCCTGAGACAATTGTGAATGTTTTATTATTGTTTAATTTCTCTTTTTTCTGTCTCATTATTTGCATCTGGAAAAGTCACGGATTTTGAGAGTTGAATTTTTTATCCTGGTACTTTACTGTATAAATCCATTGCATATAGAAACTTTATTGTAGAGTCATTTGGGTTTTCTAAATATAGAATCATGTCATTTGAAAATGGTGGAAGCTTGAATTCTTCCTTTTCTATTTGGATGCCCTTACTTACCTTTTCTTGCCATATTGCTCTGGCAAATACGCTCAGTATTATATTGAATAGAAGTGGTGAAAGGGAAACCTTGTCTTGTACCTGATCTTAGAGGGAAGAGTTTTAGTTTTGCCCTTTGAGCTTTTGAGAAATGGCATTGGCTATGTTGCAGAAAGTTTCTTCAATACGTACTTAATTGAGACTTTTTAATCACAAATAGATGCTGGATCTTAATGCTTTTTCTTTATACGTTGATTGTATTCATATGACTTTTTCCTTGTATTTATGTGGTTTATTAGGTTGGTTGACTTCCATATGTTAAACCATCCTTGCATCCCAGGGATGCATCCCACTGGGTCATGTGTATGATTTTTTGATGAGTCATTGGATTCTGTTTCCTAGTATTTTATTGAGGATATTTGCATCAAGCTTCATCAGGGAAATTGATGTGTAATTCTCCCTTTTTTGACCCATGTCTTTTTGCATTTGTTATCACGGTGGTCTTTGCTGCATAGGAACTGTTCGGGAGTATTTCTATTTCTTTTATTTCCTGAAAAAGCCTGATAAGAATTGACAGTAGCTTCTTTTCAAAGATTTGAAAAACTCACTAGTTAATCCATCTGGGACTTGGCTTTTGTTTTTTGGGGGGACTTTTGTTATAATTTTGATTTCCTGGACAGTGGTTGGTTCAGGTGTTCCTTATCTTCTTGATTCAGCCTTGGATCAAAAAGCTTATAGGAACCCAAGAGTTTATCAATTTCTTCTGGGATCTCTTGTTTCATGGCATGAAGATTTTCTAAGTAATCCCTGATGATCCTTTGAGTTTCTGTGGTTATCTTTTGTGATGTCTTCCTTTTCATTTCTAATTCAGTTAATTAGGGTTCTCTCTCTATTTCTTTCTTTGTGAGACTTGATAATGGTTTATTGATCATTTTTATATTTTTCAAAGAATCAGCACATGGTTTCGTTAATCTTTTAGATTTTTAAAATTCTATTTCATTAATTTCTGCTCTAAGTTTTTGCTTTCATCCTCCTGCCTATTTAGAGCTCTTTTTGTTGGTCGTTTTCCAGTTTCTTAAGCTGTGCAGTTAGGTTATGTGGGCCCTTTCTTCCTTTCTGATGAATGCTTGCATAGCTAGGAAGTTCTCTTTTAACATTGCTTTTGCTGTGTCCCATAAGTTCTGGCAGCTTGTGTCCTCATTCTTGTTTGTTCCCAGGAATCTTTTGATATCCTCTCTGATCTGCTAGATTAAGTAGTGAGCTACTTAATTTCCAAGTGTTTGAGTTATTTCTCCACTTCTAGATTGTGATTAACTTTTACTTTCAGTGCCTCATGGTCTGAGAAAATAGTTAATACGATTTCTATCCTCTTGACTTTATAGGACGTCCATTGTGAGACTTGTTGTTACTCTTTTTGGCATAATCGATATGCCAACAGTAACCACAACAAGTCTCACAATGAAGACGTTACTGGTGCCTGCTCGAGCAAATCAATGAGCAATGGGTGACAGTGCTACAGTGATACAGTGATGTTTTGTGGTCCAGCTTGTGTTCTATCTTGGAGGATGTGCCATGTGCATTAGAGAAGATTGTATTCAGCTTTTGAGAGAATAAAAGCCATACATACATATATACATATATCTATGTATATATACATATATTAAATCCTTCTTTTCCATTTCTCTCTTCAAAACCAATTTTTCCTTGATGTGGTTTAGTCTAGATGCTCTATTGAAAGGTGATAGAGCATTGTTGAAGTCTACAACTATGATTGTGTTGCTATCAATATCTTTTCAAGTCTGTTAACAGTTGTTTTAAGTATTTTGCTGTTCCCTTGATAGGTACATATATGTTTAGGAAGGGTGAGTTCTTCCTGATGCACAGCCCTTGATCATTAAGAAATGACTCTCTCGGTTTCTTAGTTTTTGAAACTTGAAGTTGATGTGTGATGTAAGTTAAGCCATGCCAGCCTTTTTGTGGGTCTTGATTGCTTGAAGAATTGTCTTCCAACCTTTGACTTTGAAACTGTGTTTGCCTCTGCTGTTCACTTGTGTTTCTTGTAGGTAGCAGAAGGTTGGATTCAATTTTCTAATCCATTCTACCACTCTGTGTCTCTTGATTGATGCATGTAGGCTATTAACATTGAGTGAGACTGTTATCATAGAATGTTGTGCCATCTTTCTGTAGAAGTTTGGCATGTCTGTGGGATTCGTCTTAGCGCCTTCAGTTCTTCTTGTGAAGTTTGTTTCAAGTCTAAGAAGCTCCTGAGCTGTTGTTTCTTTGTGAAGTTCTGTATTATCACTTCAAATCTGAATAAAATCCCATCTGGGTAGAGTGTTCCTGGTGAGGTATTCATTTCATTGAGTTATGTTTTTTTTTTAAAAAAAAAAACTGTATCCTATCATTGTCTTCTAGTCTTCAGGGGTCTCCTTTGATAAATCTTCTATAAATCTTATGGATGCTCCTTTGTATGTAATTTTCTTCATTGATCCTGATGCTTTTTCCATATTCTACCTCACAACTGGCTTTGGTCCTTCTGATTTGGATGTGTTTGTTTGGGTCTCTTTTAGTGGGTATCCTCTAGGTCTCTTGAATATGGTTGCATGTGTTCTTCAACTCTGGAAATTTATCCATAGTGATTTTTTTTTGGCTATTGCTTTTTTATTGGCATTCCCTTCCTGGCCTCTGGGACCATAATGGTTTTTATATTGTTCCTCTTGAATTCATCGCAAAGTTCTTTTGTCTGCTATTTATTTATTTGGAAGCTTCCCCTCCATTCTCGCCCTCATATCTGCTGTTGTCTGAAGGTTTTCCACATTTCGTCTTGGAGTTCGTCGATTCTATCCTCGTCAGCTGTTACTCTTGCTCAGACCTTCTAGTGAGTTCTCCATTTCACCTACCAAATTCTTTAGTCTTTCATTTTTTTTACTTTTCAGCATTCTCATTCCTGTTCTTATGTTCTTATTTTCTATGTCTCACTGGCCTTCTGTTCCATGTTTCTTTGAGCTCCTTAAACACCCTCAACAGTTTCTCTGTAACATCCTTATCACAGAGGTTATGAAGGTGGTTGTTAAGCATGGTGGCTTTATGTGCTGCTTTTCACGTTGCTTCTTTTGCAGTCTGGAGGTTAGTCTTTCCAATTCATTATTTGCACCTTCTCGGTCACAGGGAGCTCTCTGGGAAAACCAGATGGGTAGTGTTTCTCTTTGTTCCCTATTGAAGCTGCAGAGGTAGAGATGGGGACCCCTGCAGTCAGGGTCGAAGGTGGGGCAGCTAATGCTCCATCTTCACTCCTGGGGCCTTGGCTGGGCAGGGAGAAGTGCCCTGGGCATGCAGGCCTGCTGACCTCCAGAGGGCCCTACAGGATGCTTATGTGTGGCCAGCGTCGAGAACCACTTTTCGTTCTTGCTTATCCAAACTCTAGTAACAAAAACAATTTTTTTTTTTTTTTTGCTTTTTGGGTCACATCTGGCGATGCACAGGGGTCACTCCTGGCTCATGCACTCAGGAATCACCCCTGGCGGTGCTCAGGGGGCCATATGGGATGCTGGGATTCGAACCCGGGTCGGCCGCATGCAAGGCAAATGCCCTACCCGCTGTGCTATCACTCCAGCCCCCGACAAAAACATAATTTAATTATTATTATTATTTTTTTGCTTTTTGGGTCACACCCAGCGATGCACGGGGGTTACTCCTGGTTCTGCACTCAGGAATCACCCCTGGTAGTGCTCAGGGGACTATATGGGATGCTGGAATCAAACCCGGGTCGGCCATGTGCACGGCAAATGCCCTACCTTCTGTGCTATTGCTCCAGCCCCAACATAATTTAATTTTTAAAAGCGAACCCCTCCTTTGCTTTATCCTATCTGATACTTCAAGATAAAGGACTGATCAACTTCTAGCCTGATAAGAAAAGAAGGGAAGGGAAGACTAAATCCTGAGCCAGCCCCTTGGAAATCCATTTGCCCTGTTGTTTATCTTTGCTTCTCAGGTACTTAGTGGATGCCCACTCTAAAAATTCCTTTCCTCCCTTCCTTTCTTTCCTCTTCATCCTTTTCTTTCTTATTCCTGCATTCATGAGGTTCCGAATGTCTATTCCAACATTGTTTTATACTCTGAGGATATAAATACAATTTGGAATTCTTCATACATTTGAGTTGGCAAAAGATGCATAATAAATATTTGTTGAATTGAATAGAATCACAGCTGAGTCCTCTTGGCATCCTGCATGCTCTAGTCCTTTGTAGAAATCATGCGTTTTTTGATATCCAGGAACATTTGGTTGCTTCCTCTTTTTTCTGTCTTCTCTTTTACTCCCCAGGACACCTCAAATCCAGACAGGCTCAAACCATTTAGGTGAAGTTGGTAAGGATGAATTATTTAGGTCTGTTATCTCTGTACATCCCAAACACTTGGGTCCCAACAGCAATCTGTATTGGGTGTGTGCAGTCAAATTAGCTAACGTAAGCAAGGGGAAGTCAGCAAGATTACCTTGTGAGAACAGACAACAGCCTGATTGAGGGGTCTTATAGCCCAGCTTTTGATTCATTCTTTTTGCCTTTGAGAACTAGGAAGAAGAGACATGGTGGGACCCTGATAGCAGTTTATAAATTCTCTGGGTGGATCATCTCTCTTACATCATTAGAGGCACTCGGAATTCATTTACTGAGGGGAAAACACAAAAGTATACTTAGTAAATAGCAAGATTCCCATGTGTGCGTACGTACACGCATTGAAGAGTGAGAAAAAAGCAGAAGGGCGGGGCAAGAATTTTTTTTTTTATATCAGGGATGATTTTTTAAAAAAATCTGGTGATTGGGGCTGGAGCAAGAGCACAGCGGATAGGGTGTTTGCCTTAAACGTGGTCGACCCGGGTTCGATTCCCAGCATGCCATATGGTCCCCTGAGCACCGCCTGGGGTAATTCTTGAGTGCAGAACCAGGAGTAAGCCCTGTGCATCACCGGGTGTGACCCAAAAGGAAAAAAAAAAATCTGGTGATTTCTAGCTTTTAAACTACCGGAAAGATGACATTTGTAAGAAAAGTAAACTGGAGTTGGGGAGAGTGATAGTATTGGGCAGGGCTTGTTAAGGCACTTGCCCTACCTAGAGCACAGTTTGGTTTCATCCCAGGGACTACATACAGTTTCTTAAGCACTAGCAGGAATGTACCCTCTGAGCACTGCCAGCTATGACACACCCAAACACATAAAGAAACAGGAGTGACATAGAATACCCCATGGCGGTTGGGTGGAGTCAGGGAGTGGGAGAGACCTGGGACCATTGAACATTGGTGGAGGGAATTGGAACACTATACACCTGAAACTATTGTTAGCATAGCACTGCACTGCATTGTCATCCTGTTGTTCATCAATTTGCTCGAGCGGGCACCAGTAACTTCTCCATTTTGAGACCTGTTACTGTTTTTGGCATATCGAATACGCCACGGGTAGCTTGCCAGGCCCTGCCGTGTGTGCGGGTGGGATATTCTTGGTAGCTTGCCGGGCTCTCCAAGAGGGATGGAGGAATCGAACCCGCGTCGGCCCCGTTTAAGGCAAACGCCCTACCCGCTGTGCTATTGCTCCAGTCCCAATCCACTCCAGTATGGCTGAAACTATTATTAATAGGATTAGGAATAATAGAGCTTAAATATTTTTTATTCCCCCAAAGAAAAAAGAATCAAGTGGTCTGCTTTGCTGATGGTACTTGTATGAAGTGGGGGAAGAAAAATGGCAGTGCCACGGCTCACTCCCTCTGGTTGAGTCTTCAATGCCATTGCTGTCATAATGGCATTTATTTGTGTGATATAGAGGGTGGATATAGTATTGATTTTAATATTAGCCAGAGCCATAGCTTGTCCCATGTTTTTTAGGGAAGTATTTTAAGAAATACGCCCTGCCTTTACTTTGTAAATGAAGTCATTAATGTTCAGCCCTCAAGGTTTTTCCCTCATAATGCATTCCCTTCTCAATTCTTCCATTATATATTTGGGCCATTTGACTTGTTTATTTTGCAAATAATTTATTCTCTGGACATGTGTGGATTGATGACACGGGGAGAGATGCCTTTTAAAGGGCTTTGTTTGGGAGCTAGAAGTATACCAAGGATCTCTGCTGTGTGGCCACCAGCCGAACAAAGCCTCCTAATTTCAGTGTCATTAAATAAGCAGCTGGTGCAGCTGAATTCAAAGGAACAAGCATAGTTATTGACTGTTTTCTTTAAAAACTGCCTGAACAAAGCATTTCCTTGAGCACCATTGAGCAGGATTTGGAACTTGCTTTGCCTCAAAAAACGTCTTAGAAAGGTTTACGGAAGTGCAGAGGTCAACATTTTTGCATGTGATTCTCCTCTATGTCCAATCCATGGCAATTGGCTCCTTTTAGGCATCTTGTACTGTAAGTGTCACATAGTGTCAGAATCCCTAAGAAAATAAAAGACCCCCCCCACAAACCTTGCCCCCTTTCCTAGGGACAGTGAAATGCTTGGTTGTATTAGCTATCCTAGATAACCAATATTCCTAGTTAAGTTAATAACAAGAAAGCAAAACCAAAAATTATAGCTTATAGTAACGTTGTGTTATTTTTGCATAATATGCTATTTTGTTTCTTCCAGGTATTTAAGAGTAGTTGTCGTTATGTAAATAAAGGTCTTGGAAATGGTATTAGTCAGGAGCTGACAAGAATTCATTCATGTGTTTTCTTTTTTCAAAATAATTATGTTTCATTATTCTTTAAGTCATTATGCTTTCATTAATTTTCTTTTTAAAGAGAACTTGCTATATACCAAATATATTCCGTTAAATGCTGTCAGGTACAAAAGAAATCACGTAATAGTCAAAGTGCCAGAGATCTGCTTCCATCTGTTTATTCTTAAGTAAATTTGTTATTCAGGTAAAATTTCTTTTGTAGAGAGAACTTGGGGTTTCATCGGGAGGTAGTGTGTTGTTCCCCCTTCTTTCTGTGTTCTAATCATGTATGTAAGCTTCTATAGTAGATTGTCAAATTGTTTCAAGGGGAAGGAAATTTAGGAGATGCCTGCATATTAGATTACATTGTGTTTTACACTCTTTGGATAATGCGCGAATCATTGCTCATTCTTTTCCATTGGCATTGACT
Source organism: Sorex araneus (assembly GCF_027595985.1). Classification (NCBI taxonomy): domain Eukaryota; kingdom Metazoa; phylum Chordata; class Mammalia; order Eulipotyphla; family Soricidae; genus Sorex; species Sorex araneus. The sequence goes on along the minus strand of NC_073302.1, from coordinate 269,153,692 downwards.
TAAAATAATACAATCTTTAGGGTCAGACTAGACCCATGGCCTGTTAGGGAAGCCCTGATTTTTAATTGTCAGGCCTCTTTCACATAGTTCACGAGTATGTTTAATTTCTTTAAATCATGACTTATTTCTGTCTACCTTGGCATCCATTGACTTTTTAAAAATTCTATGGAAGTTAAATTAGTTTCATTTATAGATGATGGAGTTATTTTATGTAGACTTGCTACCTGCTTATAGAACAGTGATTTCCCTTCCCACTCCCCTTTCTGTGTCATAAGTTTGTTTTTTTTTTCAGCTTTCATTGAGACACACCAAGTCTGCTGGTGCCAGGATTAGAGGGACAAATTGTATTGTAAAATCCATGGTAGTTATGATTTCATAGATTATTTGATTCATATTTCTAGATCCAAACACCATATTACTTTTTATAGTCTTTCCCCATTTGCAGGACCATTAAATTGTAAGTAGATACCCCCTTTAACATGCATTATTTAGTAAGGTTTGTGGTTAATACATTGAAAAGCATCATAGCTTTGCAAAGGTAACATTGTATATTTTATTCTCAGTTCTAGTGGGGAATTATTTATATTTTGGTTATACTTTTATGTGTGCTCAGAGGTTACTGAGAAGATACTTTCTAGGAGTTGTTTATGCTGATTTTTGATCCCAGGTTTCTTTAAACATACAGACTGGAATTTCTACCCCTCATGAAATGAATTCTCTCTCTCTCTTTTTTTTTTATTCTTAGGGGAAATGCTACAGATCCATTCCCAGAGTTTCTGAAGTCCTTCTGCATTGCACACAAGGTAAGCATCACTACTTCCTTACACCTTTCACTGCAGTGGTGCCTTTGTGGCTCAGAAACCTCAGTGCCTGTATGCTGTGAGCATAGCTCTCTCAGCCACTCACTGCTGACTTTCCCCTTGGCCAGATTGTCATTTATTGCTGCTCAGTTTTATCTTCAGTTCATTCTCCTGGGCCTGATCCAGGTGAGTTCCTTTGCACTAGGGCTGCCCTTATGTTGATTCTTTTCTAATTTTTCTTTTTATGTTTCTGTGTTTCCCTTGTTCATTTTCATCTCCTTTTCAACTTACAGAAATCTTCAAAATCATCTATTTTATTTTTAATTTTTTTCAAAAAAAGGAAAACCCATTTTTGGATCCATTCTCTAGTAATACCCTGACTTAGCCCTTCAGTTGGAGAACTGCTTTTAAAGAGCTTGTTTCCGCCTCATCTTCCAGATTACGAAGCAGCTCAGGATACTTGAGTTATGCACCTGCTACCTAATTTAGACTTTTTTTAAATTTTTGCTTATGGATTTTTGATTTCCAGATATACTGATTTCACAGTTTTTTCATTTGACCTTGGTTTTTCAGTTGCTGTGGTTTATTCCTCTATTAGATTCTTTCTTTTGGTCTCTCCATCATTCCAGTGCTCTTATTTTTTAGCTCCTGTATCTGTATCTTCATGTTTTCTCGACCCTAGTGTTGGTATCAAGGACATTTCCATCATTCTCCCTCCTTTCTGCTTTTGTCTTTGTTTCATATGCCCGATTATTTCTGTATCTTTAAATTCTCTCCTACTATGGAATTCTAAATTGTCATCTTCTTTTCCATAATTATGTTTCTTATCTGATCCTTTAAAATGCTTTTGTTTTCTCCTAGTGCATCTTTGACCATCAGATGTTAAACTCCTAAATCTAAGAATTATTCCTGACTCACTGCTCTTGCTGATCTCTCATTAGTCATATAGTCATAGCTTATTTTACATCCTTAATTTTGTTCCACTGTGTTTTTTTTTCTTTTTCTTTCTTTTTTTTTTTTTTGCTTTTTGGATCACACCTGGCAATGGACAGGGGTTACTCCTGGCTCTGCACTCAAGAATTACTCCTGGCAATGGGCACTGGTGAAGGGATGGGTTATCGAACTTTGTAAGGGAGAAACTTGAGCACAAAAATGTATAAATCTGTAACTGTACCCTAAAAAAAATAATAAATGTTTACAGTCTGAAAAATAAAAAAAAGAATTACTCCTGGCGGTGCTCAGGGGATCATATGGGATGTTGGGAATTGAACCTGGGTCGGCCGTGTGCAAGGCAAAATGCCTTACCTGCTGCACTATTGCTCCAGCCCCACTGTGATTTTTTTTAAAGTAGGACGTTACTATAATCTTGTAACTAGTCTCTTCCTGTCTCATCTGTCAACTATTTGAAAAGTTGTACTGCAGAAATGCGAGTATGGTTGTGTCATTCTTTTGTTTAAAAATGGGATGAGTTCCTGTATTCTAAGCTCTAAAGTGATGTTGTTCCCAGCATGTCTTTTCAGCCCCCGCAGTCTGGGGATTTGGAGGTTTGGGGTCTGCTCTGTGCTGCTCTGTGTAACACTGCCCAGTTGGAACATGGCGTTTGACACATACACACCTTGAACTCACTCCCCAGTCACATTTGATGTCACTAGCACTGGTACTAGCAACTCAATCTATGTCTCTCTTGACCAAGTTTGTGTAACTTTATGTTTTGACATTGAATATTTGTTTAGAGTACCTGGTACGGTGGTTTGCTAATGTTCGTTAGCATATCCCTCTATGCCTTCAAAGTTGACTTCTTGGAGAATTAAAAACTACCATTTTCTTCTCTAATCCCATTTAGAGTGGTCTTATTCATAGATACAGTGGGTCCTTTTTGACATGGAAAGGAATAATCAGCCCTTGGTCAGTTGGCCAAAGTATTGAAGTAGAGGAATGCTAAAATGATGTATACAAGCCTTAAATATTTCATTCAAACATAAAACTTATATGGATATGCAATTGGGGCAATTTTTACCTTTTTTAATTTGTTTTGGGGCCACTTTTGTAAACTCAAGGGCTCCTCCTGAGCCTGCATTCACTGATTACTCTTGGCAGCGCTCAGGGTATCATATATAGTGTCATGGATCAGACATGGGTCCACTGTTTGAGCACTTTAACCCAGGCAACTATCACTTGTGCAAGTTTTTTTGTTTTAACGCTAAATTCAAGACTTTTCTTTGAGTATGACTCCAAGGTTGAAATTCATATTTATATTTCCTATCAATACCATGTTCGTGGTGATTGTCCATCATTTCTAATTTGTGTCTCAAAAGAGAAGTGAAAACTGAAGCACTTTTGAAGATATTTAGGATTTATTTTATTTTTTTCCTGTTATACAGTTATAATGCATTGATCTTATTTAGTGATGATTCAGAACCCAATTGTTTGGTTAGGGATAATCTTAGAAAAATTTCAAAGCGCTTGAGGTTAGTTTTTCTTGGTGGAAATACCCTACTGCTTCTTTATACTCATATATAATTTTAAGTAATCCCATCATTGAATACAATTGTATCATTTTAGTAAAGAAAAGCTGCATGGACAGCTTTGGGTTCAGAATGACTCTTCCTGTGAGTACGGTTAAGCTGAAGGTCACAGGGCTGCTTGGTCTCCATCGGAAGGAGCCTCCTCGTTGGTGCATTTCAGGATATCAGTCAGTATGATTTACAAGGGCAATGGGAACCATTGGTTAATCTGGACAGTTAGTTAAGTGGAAGTTGGTTAAAAGCGTTCTACCATGTTTGTCAGATTGATGCTGAAAGGATGGTTATCTCTGTGGCTTGATGTTTTGTAACTGGAAGAGCTTAATCCGCCCTTGCCTGCTCTCTCCCGAGGTCTCCCTTTGACATCATTTATAAAAATGTTAAATAGGACCACTTTGAGCACCTGTCTTGTGGAAGTCCTCATGCTTATACATCTATTTCTCTGCCATTTGTCTACTGCTTTAACCATGAGGAAATGTAATTTTTAAGGGGCTGTGGAGATACCCTAAGTGGTAGAGCACAGTACTAACATGTTTGAAGCTCTGCATTAGATCTTTAGCCCAGCTGAGAGTGACCCTTGGGCGCGTGGCACTACCAGATGTGGCCCTTATGAAAATATATATGTTTATAAACTGGGTTTGGGTTTGCTTCCATTGTCAATTTCTGTCAACTAGAGAGAGTATTAAATAATACATCATTTATTCCTGTTTGTATTTTGTCCCACAGTAATAGGTTGTTTTCTCTAATACTTGAAAGGCCTCAATTTAAAACATTCTGTGGTCAGGGGCCCTTAGCAATGGCATCCTCTGTCGTGGCTGGTTGTAATTAAAATTTTCCATTGGAACCAACAATTTACAAATCCTACCTTGAGTTTTTGACTTCATGATAATACCCGTTAGGTTCTTGTGTGTTTTGCTCCATCTACTTTAATCATTAGGTTAGATTTTTCCCTTAATCACGGTTTGATTTGCTTCCTACAACCTGTTGCTGAAGGTAAGTTGGCATTTGCAATGTTTTTAATAGTTTTCCAAGTAAAGACCAAGGAAACAGCTATTCAGATTCTCTCTCTCCAGCTCTTCCTGTCCCGTCGCCTTTTTTCGTGTTAGATACATGCTTTGCAGAAATATTTTTATTTCAGGAGTTTTTATCTATTTGGTGCTTAAAAAAAATGGTTTTTGAGTCCTTTGGAAGGTTGTTCTTCAGTTCTGTTTTGACAGGTCTAATTATTCATTTGTACCTAATCTACTGATCTCTGAGGATATTTTTCTATAGTCCTTGATAGGGCACTCACTTCAGTTTTTGCAAAGAGTTTATTTATGTCCCCTCCTTCCTTGGCCTAGTTGCTTATGTGTATACCCAGGGTTTCACCATTTTGAACCTTGGCAGATCTTTATCTTGGTCTGTGAATAAGGTCTTCTGAATAGTCTTCAAAGAATTTATGGTTATTTTCTTAAAAGTTTGTTTCATTTTTAGGAATATTGCCCCATTTTAAAGAGTTGACTTGTGACCTATTGTAGTTCTGTCTTCCAAGTGTGGCATGGTGGTGCTATTTGGTTTGGCAGGGTACTTTCCCAGTGAGCAGCTGTCTTTGATTTTTTTCAATGTTAGGTGAACTCTTCTGCCTGACACCAACAGGTGTATGCGTATCCAACATTCCCATGACTTTTGATGTTTTTGTTTCACTAAATTAAAAACAACACGGCTATTATCTACAAGGATCTTATTGCAGTATTCTAGTAGTTTGACTCTATGGACACTTTCAGAGTAATATATTGAGAGTAGGTAGTAATGGCTGTTTTTCATGAAAAAGGGAATTACGAGTAAAGAAAGGGGAGCAAGACAGCGAAAGTATCTTTTTTTTTTCTTTTTGGGTCACACACAGCGATGCACAGGGGTTATTCCTGGTTCTACACTCAGGAATTACTCCTGGCGGTGCTCAGGGGGCCATATGGGATGCTGGGATTCGAACCCAGGTCGGCCGCATGCAAGGCAAACGCCCTACCTGCTGTGCTATCACTCCAGCCCCAACAGCGAAAGTATCTTAAGGAAGCAAGCATTCAAAAATATCCGTCATTTGTTTCCATAGATTGTGGGAGAATAGTATAGCACAGTCTGAGACTCCTGCACTTCACCTGCAGGCATCTTTTTTTCCTCTACATAATCTCATTTCTCAGTGTTATCTCTAGATCCATACTGGATGTGGAGGTGGTAGGCTCTGAAATACAAATACAGTTTGTATTTCAGTGATGCACCTTGCTGCTCCCGTTGGACTTGTTTGAAGTTTCCCCAAATCCTCTTATTCCAGTTCTCCATGGCTAATTTATCAGCTGTGGAGAACTAGAACTTTGGAATCATTCTCTCAGTTTACCACCATGAGTCTTCTCTGTTGCAGTCTCTTGCCTGCTCATATCCCTTTGTCAAAACCCCGAGAGCTTTCTTATTGCCAATTCTAACTCCTGTAAGAATCCTCATTCTGTTTCTGTAGTGTTAGTCAGGGTGTTTTGTGTGAGTGCCCTTGAGTGGCAGGGAGACTGTCTGCTCAGGTCCCTCTCTGTAACTGAGGCTCAGTCTCTGTCGCACAGGTCCTTTCTCCACATCACATGCACTTGCTCCACTTCTTTATGGACTCAGAAGGTGGGCATTTGCCCCCAAGACATGTGCACACGATACTGTCTTCTGCTCTTGCCTCCGGTGCATCTCTATGTCTTTACCCAGTAGTCTGAAGGAAAGTATAAAACGAACAGTGTTGGTATCTTCAGCCAGTGCTGGGGAGATGCTGTAAAGACTAGAGCACATGCTTGTTGTATGCTTGCTGTGAGGGTGTGCTCTCCCATGGGGTGCTAGGCCAACAAGGCCGAGCAGTTCAGTGTGAGGGCATGCGGACACAGTGGTTCCAGGGACCATCAGAGTCACCTCTGGAAATACTAGGGGGTCACCCAGGGCTACACCCGATGATGCTCAAGGAACCACATGTGTTGGGCATCAGGCTGGAGCCCAGCGCATCGATGGCATGTGCCTTGATGTGTTCTAGCTCTCTGGCCTCTGAACACAGACTTTTCAGTGTGGAATGCCCTAATTCGATCCTCAGTACCTCATGGTCTCGAGCACCAAGTAGAGAGTAGACCCTGAGCTATGGCTTCCCCCCAAAAGGGGTCTCAGTAGGTCAAATAAATTTGGGAACCTCTGGTGTAAATGGATGCTGAAGGCCCTGTCAGTTTCCACATCTTCATGAGTATCTGAATGTATCTAGTTATCATTTAATTTATGCCTTTGAGTGCCTTACTCTGGTAAGGCAGATGAAGGTCTAGATAAGTTATTAGATAGTGCAGACTATTTTAATTTAAAAATAGTTATGTGAATGTCTATTTCACATTTGAATTTCTAACTTTAATAATTAGATAATGTGAATATAAACATGAGTTACTATTGCATATTTTAGTGTCTATGCATATATGCTGGTTGGTAACTGACCATGTAACGCACAGTGCATAGTGGTATAAAGTACTAAATGTATACACATAACTGTGTGTAGGGGATGGTAGCTGGATTCACCTATGTAGGTTGTGTATATGAATCAGGCAGCAGTAAGATGCATGCACGTGTGTATGGGTGTGTATAGATGGTTAGTAGTATGGTATATATGTGAGGACAACACAGAAATATAATGTATTTTTTGTGTATGCGCCAGTCAGAAAATAGTACTGTGTGTTTGAATCTGAGTCAGAGTTAGGCAAGGATTATATGAATGTGCGTACACTTGGTTGTGTTTTATTCAGTCATAGAGTCGACATCTTATAGCCTAGTTCTCTGTCTCTGAGAACCTGGCAAGCTGCTGAGAGAGAGTTTCCTGCCTGCATGAGAGAGCCTGGCAAACTCTCCATGGCGTATTCATATGCCAAAACCAGAAACAATGATGGGTCTCATTCCCCTGACCCTGAAAGAGCCCCTAATGCGGCACCATTGGGAAGGATGAGTAAAGAAAGGCTTTTAAAATCTCAGAGCTAAAACAGATGGAGACGTTACTGAGACCACTTGAGAAATTCGATGATCAATGGGATGATGATGATAATGGTGATGATGATGATGATGATGATGATAGTAGCATAGTTCTTATATGAAAGACAGGAAGAGGGACAGAGAACAAGTTCCAAACCTTAGCATTAGAAAGGGAGACACATGGGATAAATAAAACTTATGTTGACTCTAAATGATAGCTTTTGTGTGAATTTGAATGGATTGTACAGCCTTTTTAAACACTGTTGGTAAAATGAGATTTTTTGTTTAATTTTGATTCTGGGGTCACACTGGACTGTGCTTAAGCCCTACTCCTGGCTCTGCTCTCAGGGGTCACTCCTACTAAATTTGGGACACTATCTGTGCTGCTGCAGATTAAACCCAGATCAGCCGTGTATCACTTAAGCCCCATGGCATGTGAGATTTTTGCTACACCTAAGTTACTTTTTGATTTTGAATTTTGATGTTTCATCATTATCACAAACTCCTTAGCTTTTCCCTTCCTTCTGTGAATTATTATGACTGTAATGACATTTATAACCGACCTTTGGGCATCCAGAATCTCCACTGTATCTTTGTTTATTAGTCTCTGCAGGAGAAAAACTCTAATTTATTGATATTTCTCTGAACTATGCCCAAAGTGGCCCCATTTTTTATGACGAAGGGAATCCAGTACTTCCTTACAAAACTGTAACAAAAACTAAATTTCCTAAGTTATTGCAGTACCATAAAGGTAGCATTGCTGCAGCCGCTGTTTCATGTTGTCAAGGCTGCTTCACTGTACAGTGTATCTAAGAATGAGGGATTAAGTTCTAACAGGCAAATATTCATCCTCATGGACAATGTGTAGAGTACTTGCCATGTGTGATATACTCAGCAAATCTTTTAAAATAGGCAGATCATTGAATAATACAGTGCATTTGAAAAAAAAAAAACCCACTGCCCTTATGTGCACAAGGGTTCTCTGAATCTATTTTTGTCATGGTTGGATTAGTGGTGAGTCATGTATTCCTAACATCATGGATACATATGGCAGCATCATTTAGGTGCTTTTTGTAACTATCAGATAGTGAGAAAAATTGAGGGTGATAGGAGTAGAATTTTAGTGCTTTCCCCACCTTTGGAACAGTGATTGTACCCCTCTTAGAGGATCCCTCTTAAACCAGTGAACCAAATTATTTCATTAGCTCTATGTCCATAGAATCATATGGGAGCATTTTTCTCTGGCATAAATCTTGTGTCCATAGGGCACTGAAGCAGTTAATCTAAATGCTCTCTTTTGGAATCAAAGTGCACAGTGGACATAGCATTGAGTTATGATTCTAGAACGTAAGTAGGTTCTGCTTTGTAAAAAAATATATATATCTCCATATATAATTATATATATGGATATTTATCTAAAGTAATCTTTTATGAGCATGTGGTAACTGCCAAAAAAGCAAGTGAAATATTCTATAAGGGGAAGTTATAGACATTAAAACATAATGCAAAAAGAGCACCTTTTTCATTGCATGAACGCCTAACACTTTTTAAAATTTCAAAATCCATGTGAGCACTGATCACTAGAGCTTGCCATGATGGAAAAAAAAAAAAACAACAGCAACCTTTAAGGACCCTCACTCATCCTTAGTTTAATGTAGTGGTGAGTGAATTTTGCCCAGTGATAATGAATTCTTACTCTGATGCCTTCTTGTCAGCTTGCTTATTTGTGGAAAAGGAGTCAACATGAGATAAAGACTTAAAAATTTGGGGCTGAGTTTCAGCGACCATAAGTATTCTTCAAGAAGGAATTTGATCCCAAAATGAATGAAATAAGATCCGATTATTTAAGGTTCCTTAAGCTTCCTCTGCGGAGCAGTTGTGATGTCCGTGAAATCCCGGCTTAAAAAGGTACTAATAGGGATGCTGGGCGGTGCCTTGATATTGGTTAGCTGTTTAGTTCAGCATTTTAGAATTCTGGCATTTCATCTGCATTGAATCAAACCTCAGAAAAAGAGATTTATCCCAGAGTCAAAAAAATGCAACCAGATATTCATATTAGAAGAGTGGAGGGAGGGGAGGGGAGGGAAAAACAAATGTCTTCCCCTAAGGAGCAGCCTGCCTGCGAGTTCTGCCAACTGGCCTGTGGGTGCAAACTAGTGAAGTCATCGGGCCTGAGCTATTTTAATACTCTGACACGGCGCTCCAAGGCAGCTGGAGGTGCATGCTGAGGACGAAGTGAGAGAGGTTTTTAGAAGCAGGAAATTTCTCCCCTGACTGACAGCAGCATCCCTGTTGCACACCAGCTGGGACGCTGCCATCTCCAGGATCAGGCTGGGCTTGGGGAAAGTGGTCCAGGCTGTGGGAGTGCGAGGAGGAGCTTTTCCGCCCTCCCAGGTTGTCTTAAGCAGAATCTCAGTAGGAAGGTGCCTGACTGCTGCCCAATAGAACTGGTTCCGGGACCAAGGAGCGGCTGCAAGCTGCAGAGCAGGAGAGGAAGTCTTTTTGTTTGTAGGGCAAATCAGGGTTTCCCTTTCTTTCTTTCTTCTTCTTTTTTTTTATACTCAGAAAGGTCAGAAATGCAAAGGCTGCCCTTTTGCTGTAGGGGATTATGAACTATAATAAAAGAAGGGGAGCATGCATCATATAAAATTTATTAGCATATTGAAAAGGAGTGCCATGCAAATGACCTTCGAAGAGCCCCCTGTGTGGGAGAAAATACCGATTTCATGTTGTAAACCTTTAGAAAATAAAGACCATGGTAAAACAGAGCTTCAGTCTGAAATACATTTTTATTTTCTGATGCTGAGCTCGGCCTCGTGTGCGCTGTCAGTCACTCTAGATCTTTCAAAAAAAGCAGCCTAAGTGAGTGTTTGATTAAGAGAACCATTTACCGGATGCCCTCCTAACCACTTCCGAAATGATCTAAAAGTGTGCACCGAGCTTCATCCCTTCAGAGACTTAACAAAAGTCCAAAAACATCACCCAGTAGGAGATATATTTAGAGATAATGAGATACTAAGTTTTGAGCGTAAGAAACGCACCCCGTTCAGCTTCACTGGTGCAAGTATTTAAAATGCAAGACACAAGGAGTGTTGTCTGCTGGCGGGTTTGCTGCAGTAGGAGTGAATCAAAGCCAACGCCCCGAAACAGGAGTGCAGGCGGGGGTCACGAGGAGGAGCACTGCCATGATTCAAGCCAGGTTGAGCAACGGGAAGAGGGGTCGGAAGTTGCTTTGTTTATTAGAAGTTGGGTAACCACAGATCAGACAACCGAGGAAGACTTTGTCAGTACTTTCATTCTGAGTTGCCAGCGCTGGTGCCAAAAAGTACCCCCAAGTCTTTGGGATAGGTATTAAAATGCACAGACCTCTGTTTACATAAAAAAAATTTTCAGTGAGAAAGCGGTCTCTTTAATTTCTTAATTTAACAAGTTGGAAAAACAGTCTCATCAAAAGATAACGGATGGCCATGCATTTCATAATACTTTATGAAGTCATCTAACCCTCATTTAGTTGAGTGTATCCTGCAGACTACTCCAGAAGGTAATTGTTTTGAGACCGCACTGTACTTAAATAGGAAAATGGTCAAAATGGCTTTGGGGTTATGGGGTAGTGGGGTGGGTTGCAGAGTCTTTTTCTATTATCTGATAGTATTTAGGGCATGTGGAACATTTTCGGTTACAGAGGAAACTCCCCACCCAGGGTCTTTCTTACTGGAAAACTCCTAATCTAGGAATTGTCATTGAAATTAATGGATGAATCTAATTGAGAGTTACTAAATGTTTAATAACCAGATTGTTGATTAAGGTGGAAATGTAGAAAAGCAAATATGTTTATGTTCAAGTTTTCCGGGACACAAGTTATATATGCTCTGATATGTAAAAGATTGTTAAGGTTCATGAAATTGTGTCATTTTTCAAAGCCTGACTTGAAATCTCCCCGCCTGCTCCTTGCCGTGGGAACTTGGGAAGGGTGTAACCTATTTGGATCTCATTTTTCTCATTTGTAAGATGAACTTGTTCATAAAACCCACCAAAAGGGATGATGATGTATTGAAAGAGTAGATCTGAAATGACTAACGTGGGACCTGGTACACAGAAAAAGCAAAATAAATGGGGACAGTTGTTATGATGACTACTAGTATTATTTCATTGTACAATACCTTGAGGCCCTCATTTGAAAGATTTATTTTCATTTGTGGAGAAATATCTGACCAAACATGGTAAACCGGGGACCAAGATTTAGATTTAGTCTACTCTCCTCCCCGTATATTGGAAAATACTGCTTCTTTTGGTGAGCTTGAATTAATGCTCTGTAGAAACAAAGTTCAAGAAGTAAAAATCTATTAAGTTGATGAACTTTCATAGGAAGTAAATAAGAGAAATTACAGTTTCGAGATCACACTAGCAGGCTTCATTTATGATAATTTGATATTTTAAGATTGTTTCCTTCTGCTTATTCTTTGTTCTCTATGGGTGTATACTGTAATGTTAGTTTTGTATAAATATTTATGCAAAAATGTCAAAGTTGAGATGCAGTTTCCTGTACTGATTTTACAGATGAAGAAACAGTTTTGAGAAGTATAAAAGAGTGCTTAATTAAAAAATATATTGACTCCATTTGTGTGTGTGTGTGTGTGTGTGTGTGTGTGTGTGTGTGTGTGTTTCTCTTCCCTGTCTCTCTCCATGTGATGATTCTCCTCACTGTGCATATTCCCTCTTTAAAAAAAAAACATTGCGGGGAACCTCTTTAAGGAGATTTTGACCCAAGTGGACTGCTTTGCCAGTGGTTCTCAGGGGAACCACGAAAGCCATAACCATTGGTGCTTTTGGGCACCCTAGAATTATACCTCCGGTATTCAGGGGGTCCAGTTGATGCTGGGGATCAAACTTCAGACCTGGACATGAAAATCCCGTGCTCTGTCACTTGAGTCATCTCCCTGGCCGTCACTGCACATTCCTTACCTCTTTACTATCGTTTTTTTCTCCTTTTCCTTGTCATTTTTTTTTCTTGCTTTGTGTGGTCCCACTTTGCTGTTAATTTTTTCCTCATTTCTTGCTACGTAGAACAAAAACAACTTTTCGGAGATTGTTCTCTAATGGTTTTTGACTTTTTATGCCAACTTTAAAAGCAGACAGTATGTTTTCCTTTAACTATGTTGCATTAAACTGTAATTTGTGGCCAGTGATTCAGCTTTTCTCCCCTGTCGTGATAAGAAAAGCAATTTGTTATTCTTAGGAGATGGAGGCAAGTCATTGATACACATCTTGGAAATTATCTTTCATATCTATAAACATTTAACAAGGCATTGTTGTCATCATCATTTAAATTGTTTCAAAACCATCTTTCCAGAGTTAAAAAAAAAACACACCCTGCTGTCATCTTTTGGTGGGAAGTCCAGTAAAATTAGTTAGCACCTTTGGGAAGCACAGGGAGGAGGTCAGAGGTCCCTGTGGTCAAAGGGATGGGCTAAAAGTTGTGGGCAGCTGTCTCCCAGCCTTTGTTTTTTTTCCTTTTTTGGGTCACACCCGGCAATGCTCAGGGGTTACTCCTGGCTCATGCACTCAAGAACGACTCCTGGCAGTGCTCGGGGGACCATATGGGATGCTGGGAATGGAACCCGGGTCGGCTGCATGCAAGGCAAACGCCCTCCCTTCTGTGCTATCGCTCCAGCCCCCGTCTCCCAGCCTTGCTCCTGCCCCTCCGGCTGGAACTGGACACAGCTCTCCCTACACAGGTACAGCCCCTTCTGGTTGCCCTTTAAAGACCACAAAAAGCTTTATGAAGATATGGGGGGGGGGGAAGTCTGAAGAAAAGTTTGAAGTTTCAGAAACAACCTGAAATCAAAGACTAATGTCTATATTTAAAATTCCCTCATTGGATCCCCCAGCCTGTTTCTGATCCCTTCTGGGTGCCTGACACTCTCACTCCTTCTCACAGCGTCCCGTGCGGCTTTCTGGGAGGATTCTGAGCTCCCAGTTTCTGCAGACACTGTAGCTTTCTCTGGCCCGCATGCGCAGACCCAGTTCTGACTGTTCACCTAATGATTCATTCATTTCTCTAACTCTAGGTCCCCTCCCCCTTTTCCCGCGCCTCCCTCCTCCCTTAGGCCCCACAGTGGTGGGGGATGGGGGTGCAGTGTTTGTAGATTTCTTTTTCCACGGAGAAGTTCACCCCCTTCTCTCCCAAAGACAGCAGAAGTGGATTCTAAATATTTTTACATGAGCGGTGAAAGCCAAAACAAATTATGGTAATCTTGGCTTTTTGATTTGTGTAGGTTTCGGATGAGTTGGAGTTAACTGTAACTTTGAAATCACTTTTTTTTTTTTTCCTTTCCCAGTTTGACAGTATAGGCAGGGAACATCATTTTCATTTTCACTGATGTCTTTTCTCAGCCTCTTGGTCAACCACAGCCGGGCAAGTAAGTTTCACCTTTCTCCTCTCTGTAGAGAACTCTTCCTGTGAAAGGGATGCACGTCATCTCCAAGGGAGAGGACGCCTAATTTTACACCGCGTGCCATATATGTTGAATTTCTTACTCATCTCACACCATATGCAGTGTTATTAATCTTTACTGTAAGTCAAATGACAAGTGAGCAATAAAAGCCGGCCTTAAAAAGCTACCAGCAAACAACGCGGGAAAAAATAAAACCCTAACAGATGCTTTGGAAAGCGGTGACAGTCAATGAGACGGGGGGTACCCTGCATGTTGCATGGTTGATTTGCTGCCCTGGAGGGGTGTATGGACTTTGATTTTCACTTCCCGTCACAGTAGGGCTCCCTCTTTGCTCCATTCTCTCTCTTCCCTTCCTCCCTCCTCTTACCCTTGTCCTCCCTTGTCCTTTTAGAAATATTCGTTCTTGTTGGAAATGGCTCCATTTTTATTATTATTATTTTAATTGTATTGAATCACCGTGAGATAGTTATAAGCTGTCATGTTTGGGTTACAGTCACACAATGATCAAACACCCATCCCTCCACCAGTGCACATTCCCCACCACTGATATCCCCGGTATACCCCCACCTTGCCCACCCTCCCCGTGCCTCCATGGCAGACAGTATTCCCCCTACTCTCTCTCTCTGCTTTTGGGCATGATGGCTTGCAGCACAGACAGTGAGAGGTCATCATGTTTGGTCCATTATCTACTTTCGGCATGCATCTCCAATCCCAACCGATTCCTCCAGGAAATGGCTCCATTTTTTAACTCTTCTTCTCCTTAGGTAGATATCTGTGTTTCCAAGCATATCTGCGCTGGTTAGGAAAATGCATTCTGAGGTACTTGATACCATACATGTTTGATGCCACTTGAACTATTTGGCTCTGCCTTTCTTGCCCATCTTTCTAATGCATCTGTTACTCCAGGGGCATAAGAAACAAATTGCCAACCGCGCCTCAGATGCGTTTTGGGGTCTTACCATGTTTTCCTTTATCCTGACCTTGGCTTGGTGCTTTATAGCTGTTGCTTCGTGGCCGCCTCTTGCCTGAAGCAACTGTGTTTTAGGGCAAATTGATGCTGCTGTTTTCCTGCTGACTGTCACCATCGTTTACCCGTACCCTTCTTGTCAAATGAAAAATTTTTCATTTTTGATGGATCCATCGTAACTGCTTCACAACTGGGCGGTGGTAAGCACTACAGGCAGAGAAGTGAGACCCAGTGCAAAACTAGGCTGGTGTGAAACCCACGGGAAGTATTTCAAAGGGTGTCGATTGTGCCAAGTTGCTTCTGTTCTCTGGAGAGGAGCTTCGTATGTGGTCGGTGATAGAGAGATCGCACTCCTTGGGGGCAGCCTTGTAGCTTTCCTGTTGCATCTCATAGAGAAGCAGGAAAATACAGTTACAAGTATGCACAGATACTTTGATGGCAAAGTAAATGCCTTGCATTGATTTGTTATTTGTGGCCCATCAGCAACAAACATCACTTTTTTTTTCCTTTTAATAAATTGCTCTGTAGCCAAGGCTTTGCTTTTTATACATTTAAGTGAGTGGAATCGATTTGAGAAATGGAAGTCTAAAGTTTCCAGCTTACTTGATGCTAAGACTACAAGACATTTTGGTGAGAGAATAAAGAACCGACTTTGATTTACTGAAACTTCAAGTCAACTTGCTTTTAGCAGTTTTTCTTAACATGATTTTTCAGATGCCTTTTAAACGTTGGGTAACGCTGTCAATGATTGATGTCTTGGGACTTGTCTTCACTATTGTCTAACTCTCAGGATGCTCTTGAGCAAAACGTTTGACGTTTTTGTTGTTGTTGTTTTTATTTCCATGCCCATAATTTGTTAATTCTTAGAATTATTTTCCACTTTGTTCATTGGGCATGCCAGATGCCCTACTCTGATGTTTAGGAATTATTCCTGTCATGTGAAGTACAAGGTAAAATGCAATGATGGGATTTTTATTATTCTCTTCAGTGTCAGGTCTTTCTAATGTTAAATTAAGCTCACAGCTCATTTTTCAGCAGCTCCTAGACAGGGTCCTTTTGTTTTGATTTTGCAAAGTGAGGAGCAAACAATTCTCGGAAGAGATGGAAAGTGCACTGCTGAATGAATGCTGCAGATGTTAACAGAGGCACATCAAGGAGCCACACTACTGAGACAATCACCCTGGCAGTGACACCTGCTCTGGAAGCTGAATCTTTGTGAGTTCTTGGGTAAGTCCTGAGTTGTTTTCTGAACTGCAAAATGAGAACATGGAATTTTATTTGATCGACTTATTTTAATTTCATTTATTTTTTATTGACTCACCGTGAGATACAATTAACAAACTTTTCAAGATTGAATCATATGATGATGGAGCACCCATCCCTCCACCAGTATAGCTTTCCCACTGCCAGTGTCCCCAGTATCCCTCCTGTCACCCCCAGCCCACCCCATCCCCTGCCTCTATGGCAGACAGTTTCCTTCTTACTCTCTCTCTAAGTTTGGGCATTATGATTTGCAATACAGATACTAGGAGGTCATCAAGTTTGGTCCTTTGTCTACTTTTGGCCTCACACCTGCCATCCCGAGTGATCCCTTCAACCATCATTGACTTAGTGGTCTCTTCTCTATCCCAGCTGCCTTCTCCCCTAGTTCGTGAGGCAGGCTTCCGACTGTGGAACGATCCTCTTGGCCCTTGTCTCTACTGTTCTTTGGTGTTCATCTCATACTGTGTTATTTTATATTCCACAAATGAGTACAGCCATTCTCTCCCTTTCTTTCTGACTCATTTCACTGAGCCTGATACTCTCCATGTCTGTCCATGTATAAGCAAATTTCTAACAGCTGCATAGTATTCTATTATGTAGATGTACCATAGTATCTTTAACCAGTCATCTATTCTCGGGCGCTTGGGTTGTTTCCAGATTTTGGCTATTGTGAGCAGTGCTGCAATGGACATACAAGTGCAGATGTCATTTCTACTGTGTTTTTTTTTGCACACCGGGAATATATTCCCAGAAGTGGTATTGCTGGGAAATAGGGGAGGTCAATTTTTAGTTTTTTGAGGAAATGCCCATATTATTTTCCAAAATAGCTGGACCAGTCGGCATTCCCACCAACAGCAAATGAGAGTCCCTT
Source organism: Sorex araneus (assembly GCF_027595985.1). Lineage (NCBI taxonomy): Eukaryota > Metazoa > Chordata > Mammalia > Eulipotyphla > Soricidae > Sorex > Sorex araneus. The sequence continues at coordinate 269,136,818 of NC_073302.1, read as the reverse complement.
TCTCCCTGTATCCATACCAGCACTGGTTGAGAACATTGAATTTTAAAACTAATCATTCCCTTATGTTCTGTCATCTGAGAACCAAGTGCCTGCTTCTCTGCCCTTCCTTGCCAGTCTTCTCCTTTGCTTTCTTTTCTTGAGCTTGGCCAGCTGCAGAATCCGTAGTGAGCTCTCTCTGGGCCGTAGTAAAAGTTAGGAGCACTGTCTCCTGAGTAACCTCTGAACACTTCTGGGTTTGCGCTCCCCAACCTCCCTCCTCCCAAATGCCCTGAATTAATTTTCCACCCTATAACTAATGAATAAGCCTTTACTTTTTCATGGCATTCTTCAGTAATTACCAGTGCCACTGTGGGTTTTCAGTGACTTTGAATCTATAATCCTCTTCAGAGGGAACAAAATGTGGCTAAGTTAAAAGGTTTTCTACTTTGCCTTCACCTTTTTTCTTCCTCTTGCAACATTAATGGAAGAATTTTAAGCAGTGTTTTAGTACAGAGTCTAGGCCAAAGATATTCTTCATTAATCTGCTTGAAGCCATTCATTCTTTACTCTCTGAATTTGTGCTGTATTTGAAGTGCAGCAGTGGGTTCTGTGAGCTGCCTCTTTCGCTCAGGCTCTTACGGGAGCCGCCTTAGGTTGAATGGTTAATAGTTGTGGATTCTGATGACTTATACTTGTCTCTAGTTCTGCTGAGCCTTTTGTATAACCTGGTATAGGGCAGTTTTGAATTTCTGTGTACATTTATTTCCTCATCTGTGCACAGATAGAATTGCCAGCCCCATTTTCTAGGGTTGTTGAGAGCATTAAATGAATGAATACATGGAAATGATTGAATTCAGTGCTTGGCATCTGATAAATCTGCTTTCCTATGATCAGTAGTGGTGTTATATTAGCTTTAGTGTGGATACTGATTGTACATTTAGTATTAGCACCGATATTGGAAGTTAGCAATATTGATAGGGACTAATGGCCCTTCTTGCTCTCGTGATTCTTACAGCTCAGCAGAAGGCTGGGAGAGCTCTATTACAAGGAATGTGAATGTCTATATATAAAGTTTAGAAAACGGTGTCTTGGTGTGTGCCGTAAATGGCAAATGCAGTTTTCCTCTATAAATAAAATATGACGTACCGTAAAATTAGCTTTATATAATAAATGTACTTTACTTTGTAATCCATCTTTAAGTATTTCAGATTTCTTTTTGGGGAGGTCACACCTGGCAATGCACAGGGCTTACTCCTGGCTCTGCACTCAGGAATCACCCCTGGCAGTGCTCAGAGGACCATATGGGATGCTCGGAATCGAACCCGGATTGATCGAACTTGGGTCGACCGTGTGCAAGGCAAATGCCCTGTTGCTTCAGCCCCTGTATTTTAGATTTTTCAGTGATTATGGTGCACATCTGGAAGTTGTTCATCATACCCATTGGCCCCAAATCTAAATACAAATAGATGTCCTGTTTGATGACAGTGACTTTCTTCTGCCCAGGTAGCGTTTAATACGCACATGTTTTGTGAACAGCTGCTAGCATGGCTGTGGCCAGAGAAGACGAAAGGTTTTGGAGGGAAAATCAGACCATGGACTGCAGAGATGCGGAGGAAAAGCCGATAAGGCAGGGCTGGACCGTTGTGGACGTTTACAGACAGAAGTGAATGGCATGTGTGCAGGAGAGAGAGCGCTCTGCTCCTGAGCATCTCGATTCTGGGGATGAGTGAAAAGGATACCATCCTGTAGGGGCATTTTTCCGGAGGTGATTGTCTTAAATTCTCTCTGTGCGTCCAGACGTGAGCTCTCCCAACTAGGGAACAAAGGGGACTGGACCAGCAACTTGCGGCAGGCGAAGGATTCTCCCTCTGAGTTCTGTCTGATGTGCTCTGGCCAGGGCGGGTGCCGGTGGGCAGGGTTGGTCCTCTGGTTCCTTGGCTCTTCTCTTGGTTCTTCGTGTACTTTTTCCTTTTCTGGCATGCCAGGAAGAATCGGAAACTTTTATTAGAAAGGCCCCTTTTCCAGAGTAACCTTCAGAGCAATCGAGCAGAGTGCTTATCACAATTGATTGGGTTGGTGAGTCTAATTCTCAGAATTACTTGATGGGCCCTCGAGAAAATTGACGATCAAGGAATGATGATGATGATGATGACGACGACTTGATGGGCAGTAGGTAGGCAGCCATGCACAGACCAGCGACCAGCGTGTGGCGCTTCCATCCTAGAGAGACCTTGGCTGCAGTTTTGCCCTTTCTTTTTATTTTTGAATTTTGGGCCACACCCAGTAGTCCTCGGGGCTTCCTCCTGGTACTGCATTGAGGGATCATTCCTGCAGGCTCAGAAAACCATCGAACCCAGATTTCCCCGGGTGCAAGGCAAGCAACCCCGCCTGTTGTTATATCTTTCCAACCCCTTCTGCCCTTTCTGAGGCCAAACAAAGCCTCTTTCCTTGTAGACGTTTCCAGGTGTGGTACAGAGGACATTATGGAGTAATTGATACTTAAACCTCACATTCAGTTCTAAGAAGTTGTCATAGTTGCCCTTTCACTTTTAATTTGTTGTTATTACTTTTTTGCTTTTTGCATCACATTCAGTGATGCTCAGGGGTTACTCCTGGTTATGTGCACAGGAATTACTCCTGGAAGTGCGTGGGACCAAATGGGATGTTGGGGATTGAACCTGGGTCGGCTGTGTGCAAGGCAAATGTCCTGCCCTCTGTACTATCACTCCAGCCCTTTTCTTTTTAATTTATTTTTAATTGCTTTTTGGTTTGGGAGCCATAACTGCCAAGGGACTACTCCTGACTGCATGCAGGCTGCCCCATACTTGGACCTGTGTGGTGCAGGGTTCAAAGTTGGGACTCCAGCACGCAAAGTTTATGTACCAGCCCACGGGGGCATCTCCCTAGCCCAGCTCCCATTTTATTATTATTTTTTTTAATGTGGAAGAAAATTGAGTGCATACAAAGATAAAGTCATCTTAGGTTATATGGCTGTAATGTTTCTAGAATGTTTTTAGCTTTTCAGCCACACCTAGTGATGCTCACAGGCTGCTCTCAGCTCTGTGCTCTGAGGTTACTTCTTGTGCTTGGGAGATTGTGCAGTGCTGGGGATTGAACCCAGGCCTCTCAGATGCAAAGCCTGTGATGTGCTTATGCTCAGAGGTCTAGGACAGCCTAGAGTTCCATGGTCTTCTCGAACAGAAACGTTTAATTTCAATATGTACTGGGCATTCCTGCACCTCCGAATGTCGTATTAGTGTAAATATCTAGCTGTGTATGTTTTTTCTCTTTCTAAATCAGAGCAACGTGTGGTGTCATTTTTTCCTAATTTGTCATTCTGAATAGTTATAAAGTAATATGTTATAATGCTGTGCATGAGCTTGAGTTTTAATTTCAGTATCTCTCTGCTGTATCCCTCTCTCTCTCCGTCTTTCACCCACACACTTTTTATTTTTTTTTTAATTAAAAAAAAATTTTATTAGTGAATCACCGTGAGACAAAGTTACAAACTTACAGGTTTTCATGTTTACATTTCAGTCATACAATGATCAGTAGCCATCCCCCCACCAGTGCCCATTTTCCACCACCAATGGTCCCAGCATCCCTCCCACCACCCCCACCCTGTCCCCTTCACCCCACCCCCCTCTGTGGCAGGGCATCCCCATTTGCTCGCTCTCTCTCTTTGGGTGCTGTGGTTTGCTACAGAGGTATTAAGTAGGCATCTTGTTCAGTCTATAGTCTATTTTCAGCCCGTTTCTCCCATCCCTAGTGGGCCCGCCTAGCACCCTTTGCTTGGTGATCCCTTCTCTATCAGAGCTGCTTCTTCACCTAACATGTGAGGTCAGCTTCCAAGCTCACCCACACACTTTTTCTCTCTCTCCTTCTCTGTCCCTCCCTCCATCCCTTCCTCCTCTCCCTCCCTTCCTCCTTCCTCCTTCCCTCCCTCCCTCCCTCCGTCCCTCCGTCCCTCGTCCCTCCCTCCCTCCGTTCCTCCCTCCCTCCCTCTCCTTCTCTCTCTCTCTCTCTCTCTCTGTGTCTCTCCCCCTCCCTCCTGAAATGGTCTCCGGAGAGCACCCTGAAATGGTCTCTGCTCGTTTTGGGGAGGCCCAGGTTGTCTGCAGCCATGGGAAACTCTCCTGTGAGTTGGGTCTCCTCTGCGCTTGACAGAGGGAGAGTTCATGGCCGGCTTTGATTTGGGCCCGCCCAGCTCCCCTGGGTGCTGATGGAGCCATATGCCTGCCCCCTGGGCACCTCTGCACCCCGAGTGTCCTCCTGCGTCTCAGAAACCTTCCTCAGTTTGAGTTTTGATTGTTCACGGATGCTTTGTTTGCACACAAACCGTCACATCGATCAACAACTTGTTGAGAAAAAAGCAGATTTTCTTGGTCCGCTTACCCGGTGTTTCCTTTCTCTCCTCCCCGTTGTTTTTCATGTTTCATTTTAAACTCGACTTCCCTGCCTCACTTGTGTCCATGGCTTCCTCCAGCTCACTTCCCATCACCTCGCAGTGTGCGCGACGCACACCGAGAGCTTTCCCCCTCTATGACCCTCGAACCCTTCCCCAGCACCCCAACACACACCTTCTCCCCCTACCTCCTTTGGTTTTCGGGCGTAGTCATTGTTAGCTGTAGCTAAACCGATTTGAAATGTTTTTGTCATCACACCAATGGAACACTGTTCTCAGTTGTGTACCGTGTGTGTTTAGTGTTCCTTTCCTGCCAATTTTATTGCTGGTTTGTTGATTGACTTTTCAGCGGTTCTTAATTGCTTCCACCCCCAAGTGTCACTGCCTCTGGACACGGAACCGTGTTCTCTCATCTTCATCTCCTTGGGCCTTTGGCCCTGCTCTGCCCTGTGCACTGTCTCTCCCGTCCCCCCCCCCCTTCCCTTACTCTCATGGTTAGGGAGTGTCTTATGATGCGAGGTCCAGGAATATATTCACGCATGTGTGGTGAGGCTCGGCCCGAGTATGTGGGGAGCGACCTTGTGCATGGTGGTCGTTGGGTTCTGGGGGTGTTCGGCTGCCGGGGCTGGGTCCCTTGGGGCAGGCAGGGTGTCGAGCAGTCTGGTGGCATGGCTATGGTGGGCATCATATTTCTCCCTTCTTCAAGAAAAAGCCTTGTGATCTGAATGGAGGCCGATGTTTATTTGCAAGTCTTGCAGCATGCTCTATTGACTATGCCTGTAAACTTAAAGTTATATTTTGGGGTTTCGCTCTTCTTCGCCCAAACATACCTCTTGTTACCCAGACAGACTCAGACGGCACGGGTTCCAACTGGAACGTGTCCGGGAAGCTAGGGTGTTGTTTCCTCTGAAGAGTGCTACCTGAACACGGAGACTCTGAGTGCAGGAGAGAGCATAGGGCTCAGAAGAGCCTTTATTCAGTGGATGCCATCCCCTCCTCCATTATCGCTGTGTTCCTCTTCGCGCCCGTGTGTGCCAAACCCATGGTTGGCCATCTGGAGCTGAAATCCCTCTTTTCAGACCGCCTTACTCCTTATTTTCTCTTCTGCTTTTTTTCTTTTTTTTTGAGGAAAGATCGTGTCATCACAGTCTTCCCAACCATTGTAAAATTCTGTTTTCCTTGTCTTGTATCTCATGTCTCAGTTATTTGTTCTGGTTCTGACAAGGATCCTTTGAGAGCGACATCTTCTTGTTTGCGTTTCTGCATTAGCAGTGTAGCATCGCTGACTGACTCACCAAACAGCTCCCTGGAAGTTCGGCTCCGATCTGTGTGTCTTTCCGCCGCCTCCCCAAAGCCAGCTTTCTAATGGTTGTGTCCTTAATAGCAGGAAATAGTTACAGGCTTGATGTTAGGGCTGATGAGTTCTCCAGAAACAGACCTTCCAGCCTCCAGCCTCCAGGTGTAGGTCAGGAAACAGTCTAAATGGAAACAATTGGCTGTTTCGCCACTGCTGTACCCACCTCCTCTCTGTTCCTTATATGAGTTTCTCATCCTCCTGGTGCCATACTTCACAATCTGCAAAGAATAAAAAAGTGTCCAAGGGTCTGATAAAGGCTGGTTGTTCCTCTAATCATGTTTCTTAGGGTAGGCTGTTTTTTGTTTGTTTGTTTTTATGGTTTTAGGGTCACACCCGGCGACCCACAGAGGTTACTCCTGGCTTTGCACTCAGGAGTTACTCCTGGTGGTGCTCAGGGGACCCTATGGGATACTGGGAGTCGAACCCGGGTCGGCCGCATGCAATGCAAACGCCCTATCCACTGTGCTATTGCTCCAGCCCCGGGTAGGCCTATTTTGGAGATCTAGCTAATTCTTTTTTTTCTTTTCTTTTCTTTTCTTTTCTTTTCTTTTCTTTTCTTTTCTTTTCTTTTCTTTTCTTTTCTTTTCTTTTCTTTTCTTTTCTTTTCTTTCCTTCTCCTTCCTTCCTTCCTTCCTTCCTTCCTTCCTTCCTTCCTTCCTTCCTTCCTTCCTTCCCTTCCTTCCTTCCTTCCTTCCTTCCTTCCTTCCTTCCTTCCTTCCTTCCTTCCTTCCTTCCTTCCTTCCTTCCTTCCTTCCTTCCTTCCTTCTTTCTTTCTTTCTTTCTTTCTTTCTTTCTTTCTTTCTTTCTTTCTTTCTTTCTTTCTTTCTTTCTTTCTTTCTTTCTTTCTTTCTTTCTTTCTTTCTTTCTTTCTTTCTTTCTTTCTTTCTTTCTTTCTTTCTTTCTTTCTTTCTTTCTTTCTTTCTTTCTTTCTTTCTTTCTTTCTTTCTTTCTTTCTTTCTTTCTTTCTTTCTTTCTTTCTTTCTTTCTTTCTCTCTTTCTTTCCGCCACACCCTGGCTCTCTACAGGGGTTATTCCTGACTCTACACTCAGGAATTACTCCTGGTGGTGCTCAGGGGACCATATGCTGGGAATTGAACCTGGGTTGGCCTCCTGCAAAGCAAATGTCCTACCTGCTGTGCTATTGCTCTAGCCCCCATCTAGCTAATTCTTAAAGGTATAGTCTATCACTGTTTTTGCTGTTGGCTCGTCTTACATTATATGCCTAATAAAAAATAGATTATCTCCTATTTTTTTGAATAGGGAAAGTAGTAAAAAGCATTTTGTGTGATCAAATAGCAGTTTTTACCTAAATGTCATTCATGTTGCCCATTTGAGTTTCTCTTCAATGTTAATCCTTATGTCTTTCTAGGCTTCTCCTTTAAGTTTCTTGCACTTTCCTTTTTTTAAGTTTCTTCAGATGTTTTGCATTTAAATTCCATTTTGAATTTATCTCCTTATGTTAACAACTTTGGGCCACATCATAAAGATCTACTCTCAAAGTTTTTAATGTTCTAAAATGTGAAATTAGATGTTAATATTGTTAGACTCTAAGTGGGTATTATTCCCCCAATATAAGTACGATAATGATTTAATGCCTCAAGGGTTTTCTCCTTCTCTTTAAAAAAATTACAGTCATTGAAAGGACATGTATTACATAGCATATGATTTATGTGAATTGTGTAGGCTGAAAATTATATAACTCAGCTGTGGTAGACGTTGATTGTCTTATAGTATCTGTGCTTTTCTTCTTTCATGATGATAAAATTTTGAAGTGAATGCATGGCTGCTCAGAATAAAGATGATTTTTTTCTAGCCTGTAGTTGTGACCAGGTATGTTCTACCCAGGGAGTTATTGTGGACATACAGCACAGCTACATACACTTCCATGAACCCACCTGTATCCTTGCCCAGTGGTTTCTCTTTCTCGTGCAACTTCAGCTCTTGTTTCTGTTTTGCGGCATGTGGATGAAAGGGCTGGGATTTCACAGTGAGCTATTAAGATCATAAAACTTTAGGGTCTTGGATCTATGAGTTCTAAAAATGCTTGTGTTCACTAAGACTTGGGAACTTTGTTTCCAGCTCATGGCTCCCTGACATCTTGCTCAGGAGGCTGGACTTTATGTTTTGCATGTGATAGGCTTTGAGTTTATTCTTTGGCACTTCCTGTTCCCCCAAGTACTGCTCATGTGACCCCAGTTCTACCTCCCCAAATGCATGTGATTTAAAATGTTTTTTCTTTTTTTTTTCTGAACAGGGATAATTTCTATCATTTTTCATTATTCCTTATTATTGTGGTTGGCCTCTAAGCAAACTCTTAACTACAGTTGAAAAATGAGCAACTTTTGGGGCTGGAGCAATAGCACAGCGTGTAGGGCGTTTGCTTTGCACGCGGCCGACCTGGGTTCGATTCCCAGCATCCCATGTGGTCCCCTGGGCACCACCAGGAGTGATTCCTGAGTGCAGAGCCAGGAGTAAGCCCTAAGCATCACTGGGTGTGACCCAAAAAACAAACAAACAAAAGAAACGAAAAATGAGCAACTTTATTTCCTGTTTCAGGACCCTATCTAGCACCCTATACTGTGTCCTGTGGTCCTATCTCTGGCTTCTCCTGTCTCGTCTGACATTTTGACAAGAAATGCTTGCACTTGCTGATCTTGACAGTTTGAGGAGTACTACTTAGATACTTCATAGAATCTCCCTCAAGTGGCATTTGTCCGAGGCTCTCACAATCGTTCTGGGCTTAATAAATTTTTGAGAGGAGGATCTCAGGCAAAGTGCAGTTGTCATCCAGTCAGATGCATTTGCTACCAAAACAGCTTTTCATGAATGATGCTTATCTTGATTACCTGTGCATGATCTATAAAATCATTACCTGCAGTATGATTTTATAGATCTTCCCAATAAACATCCCAATAAAGGTATATTACTTCCTTTTTTCCCCCCCTTCTTGTCACTCTTTGCAGTGACATTGCTGGGGGCTCTCAACACTGAAATTGGAGGGATGTACAGTCTCTTACCTTGAGGGTAAAGCCTACGCCAAAATTTTGGATTTATTAAGCTCGGAGACTTTACCTCTCCTCTCCTATTCATCTCTTTGTCTTTAATATGTACTCTCACTAATTAAACTTTATAATCAGTTTAGAAACCTAGCTCTTTAATACGTTGGGTAATAATCTAACATTACTTAGTTTTGTTATTCATGTTGTATAGATCTGCTGTCCTTGTAGTTTTAGTTAGGTTCTCATATTTCTTTGATTTTCTTTATTAAACTCCAGTGTTGCCTTTGCTTGTTTGTTTTGGGACTTTATCTATGCTCTTTCCTACAAGGTCAAATTTACTCATTTTGTATGCCTCCTGCTTCAGTCATACTCCAGGGTCAATGATTTCCATTCTTGGAGAATGGTAAATGAAACCAAGTTTTGGGTACTAGGTGTGCTTGTTGCTGTGGATATGTTGTAGAACAGATAATTATATGATGCAAGTGAACAGATGCTGAATTGGACATCCCAAATTAACAGCATAGGCCTTGGAAGAAAGTAGAGGCAATTGTGTGTAGTCAGAGTGGGCAATGATGCCTTTATTTCTGGGTGGTTTTTATTTGTATTCCTTTCCCATTTGATCTTTTCCTTTCTCACGGATATTTTGGTTAATTGTCTTATTTTCAGTGGGCACTTTGGTGAGCTCTTTATATAAGAACAACGCATCGAAGGGTCTTAATGTTTTGATGGTAGAAGTTATTCATTGACTATTTTTTTTTTGCAGTTTTGCCAAAAAAGGTATAGCAATACAATGTATTGTAGAATATTATATGTCATTGATGATGATAAGAATAGATGCGATGGGGTTGGAGCAATAGCACAGTGGGTGGGGCATTTGCCTTGCACGCAGCCGACCCGGGGTTCGATTCCCAGCATCCCATATGGTCCCCTGAGCATAGCCAGGGGTAATTCCTGAGTGCAGAGCCAGGAGTGACCCCTGTGCATCGCCGGGTGTGACCCAAAAAGAAAAAAAAAAAGAATAGATGCGAAATTTCTTTGTTTGTTGACCAACAAAGCACCTTGTAGGAGAGTCTAATGAATGTCGTGATCTCTCATTTTCTCCTTGAATCCTAATCAGCAGTTGCCATGAGGACCTACCTAACTTACTGTAACTAGATTCATTCCTCAGTTTTTAATCAACCTAGTTTTTAATACAAATAAACATGTTAACTTGAATAGCAAAATGCAAACTTGCACCAAGGGCTTTTTTTCCTGTGGCACAAGTTTAAATCTATTATGTCTGTCTATTGTGAACTAATTTTCTCCCTTTGTCTTCATTATTTAATCATTACTTTTTGGAGATGGGAACCTAGTGGTGTTTGTTAGTTGTCCTGGTTGAGGGCCAAGAAGTTTTTATATTTCATTATTGCTATGTTTTGTAAAATGTCAAGAAATCCTGAAACCATTATGACATCGGAGAGTTAAGAAGCACACTACCCCCCCCCTCCCCTTTTCTAACCATGACCCTTGAGGTTAATTTTATTTTATTTACTGGACCAACTTATCTAAGGAAGTGGGAATGTCTGTTTCAGTGTGTCTGTTAACACAGAATGAATCCTACTATGAATAAGAATTCCCTTTCCCTCCTTTGGTATCCCTTACTCAGTCATCACTAAACATGCTCTGTTCTTTTGAAGCATTCGAGTGCATTAATATTTGATATTTAAAATGGTTTAATCTGTCAAAGGATGAGGGTCTTAATTTTATTTTCCTTCTGGCCATTAGTGGAATAATTAGAAAAGCTTGAACAGCACTAGACCCTTATTTCATCTAATCTTTCAAGTTTACAGACTTAATGAAAAAATAATATTTCACGGAGGGAATCTCCATTTAACCTTGTGGAGAGGTTTTTCAGTCAATTAGCCAGCCGTTACTTATCATGCATGGGCATTTATTTACCTTTCTTCCTTTTGCCCTGCATTTGGGTAATCTTGCTGCTCTCTTGAATATCTGCTTTCAGTTTTACTCTACTTCTTCCTCTTTTTCTGTATCTTCTGGCATATCTCCATACAAGGAAGTCTTCCTTCCCAGAGAGATCACTGTGCTGTGTCAGTTTAAATTTGTGCCTCAGTTAACGTTTTTCTCTCATTCATTTAGATGCTTTATGAGTTCCTGTTCTCTGAAACATGGATCTTATCTGTTTGATTGAATGGCACCTTGCAAATATTTAATGTTACATATTTATGAGGACCTTCTGAATTATTTTATTACCCTTTTGGACCTACTTTTCAGTTCTTACTTAATTGATGTTAAAACTCAGCAATCCATTAAGTTGTGCAGACAATTCAAACTGAGTGCGACTAGGGTTGTTCCAGCTTTGCTTTCAACACAGCTGATTGAAATCAGAGATCCTATTCTACATTTGCTCCCTTTCAGCAATCTTTGGGACTATCTACCCTGTGGATATCTGCCCTTTTACTAAAGTAATATGCAGTCAAAATACCACTAGGAATACTAGACAATGAGGCAAATGTTACCAGATCATTTCCGTTTTCAAAATTTCATCCTCCTGCTACTTATTGCCCTTGAGACCTTACCTAGAACTAGAAAATTGATACCATCATGTTAAATTATCATGGATAAATGTGTCATAGAATATAATAATAGCAAACACTGATATAGTATGTATGTATAATTGTACATGAAGAAGATTTAAGAAGGAGATCTATCATCATAGTCTTCATCTTTCAGATGATAGCATTAATACTGCAGGGAATTGATAGGTGTTGGTGACATAGCAAAATGTGTGGAGACACCATTGTGACTGTGACTCAAAGACTGCTGTTGAGTTTTTATTATCTGCATTGAGGTTTCCTCTGCTCCCTTGTTGGGGGTTTCGTATGAATCAGTGATCATGGGGATTTTATTGCCTGTCTTCCACTTTGATTTTTCTTTTATGAAGCTGAGTTATAAAATTTGGCAATTTTGATAATTACTTGTAAGAGACAACAGTTGGCACTGTTGGTTTAACTCTTAAAATTCCTATCCTCCTATTCAGCAAAATGTTTAACCCTTTTACCCAGTGATTGCATTTGGAAAGACAGTACGGTGTCAGGAATACACAAAGCCCATTCCATTTAATAAATATTTATTAATCATCTCCTCGGTACAGTTTCTTACCTGAAGGTACTTAAAAAATGGATAAGATACATTCCTAAGGGGCTGGAGAGATAGTATTGAGAGTAAGACTCTTGCCTTAGACACCCGGGGCTAACTCATATTCCATTTATGATACTCCGTATGTTCCCCTAAGCACTGCTTTGGATGATCCCTGAATGCAGAGCCTGGAGCAAAACCTGCACATAGCTGAGTGTAGTCCAAAAACAAAAAAAAAAAAGAAAATAAAAACAGATACCTTCATAAACATAGTGGGTCAAAGCTAATATTCGGGGGCTTTGGGGGGTGCTGCCAAGCCTTTTTTTGGGTTTTGGGATCACTCCTGAGAATACTCAGTCAGCTGAACTGTATGGTTCAATGCTGGGTTCCAGCTTGGCTATGTAGCTCAGACCCACTGGTGCTGGGGGTCTGCCACAGCCAACTATAGTGCTTACGGGCCTCTAGGACTACACCTTGCAGTGTCCCAGGGAACTGTGCAGTATTTGTGATCAAATTTATGTCTTTGTACATGCAAGGCATGACCGCTTGTCCCCGAGCTATATTTCCATCCCAATAGGGCAAATCTTTATGTAAATACTTCCACGATAAATATTTGCATGAGCCAACTACACAGTAAGGCATTTAAATGGGATATGATGGAGTAGGGTTCAGAGATGGAAAGAATGAGGTTGTTGATTGATAGCTAAGTTGTGTGGATGGGGTTCCTGCTGGAGAGCTGAGCTGGAAGGACCAGTGTGAGCAAGGGTCCTGAGGCAGGTGTGCACCAAGAGGTGTGTGTGTGCTTTGTGAGGAACTTATATGCAGGATGGGGTTAATTTTTGAGATGTCACTTGGACATTACTCAGTGCCACTTTGGACAATTATTGATGCAGTATAAAGAGAAAAGAAGGGGTCAGTTTTGGAATCAATCATAAAAATTTATGCTTTGGCAACTAGTGGGATGGAAAAGCTTGGGTGGAGAAGGATGAGTGAAGTATGATGTCAACTTTTAAGCCACAAGTAATTTAGGAAGAGTGGATGAGTTTTTCCTCAATTCAGCAATAGTTCCTGGCTCCCTGCTTTAGAGTGACTTTTGGCAGTGCTCAGTGGACCCTATAATACATACTAGAGATTGAATAGAGTCAGCCCCCTACAAGGCAAGTGTCTTAACCACTGTGCAATTTCTCTGGCCAAAGCAAGGTTTCTTTGATTCTTGGTAAACATTTTGACATGCTCAGCTATGTATGTGTGACCTAATACTATGTATAAAGTGGGCATTGATGATGAGAGAACAGCTCTCTAAATGAATTGTGAAGGCAATGCCTACTAAGAACAACAGCTTTCACTTCAGTAGGTTCACTCTGTCTAAATGAAGTATTCTAAGAGCCTCTTATTCAATCTTAAGTGGTTTGAAAATAATGGAGAGAAGTTGTCGGCATAGTGAGTTTACAGTATGTTGTCCATGTAGTTTTTGTAGTTGTTTTGGGCTTGATGAGGCTCAGTTTTGGGACTCTGGCACTCATTGACCCTGTCTTGGATGTTGATCCTGTCTTGTTGATGTTGAGTGCACCCAATCAAATCACCAGTGTTTTGCATTCCCAGGAATGGTGGGTACTTTACCTTGTAAGCACAGTCCTGCAGTTTATACAGGTTGCATTAAGCACACCTTTCTCTTCTTTGAACATATTTCCCATGATTACAAATTTTCTCTCTTGGGGGGTGGGGATGGAAGGAGTGGGTGGGTCACTCCTGACAGTGCTGAGAAGGCAATGTGGGCTAATGGTTGAACCTTGACCTTCCATCTGCAAAGCATGTGCTCCAACCCTTTGAGCTATCTCTTGACCCTGAGGGCACGAATCTTGTCTGTACTGGACTCCAATTGTGTTTCTAGCATTTATTACTATGCCAGGCCAAACTCTGTAAGGGAAATGCTGAGCAGTTGTTCTCACAGTACACGGCCAGTTAAGTTAGCAGAGACATGATATTCATGGCTATTTAGGAGGGAAAGGTAGAGGGAAAGAACAAATGCATCCAGTTAACCATGTATATTTTAATAGGCAATTCATATAGTTGAATTCTTTCAACCAGAACTTTTTTAACACCAGTGATAGTTTTTGACATTTGTTTGGCCTTCAAACAACAATTCCACATGCCTTACACATTGGCACACTTATAAGGCACTATTTTCTTTTTTTTTTTCTTAAATTTTTATTAGTGAATCACCGTGAGGTACAGTTACAAACTTATGAACTTTCATCTTTGCATTTGGTTTACATGCCTCCACCAGTGCCCATTCTCCCTCCCACAACCCCAACCCCAACCCCTACCATCCCACCCTTCTTCTGTGGCAGGGCATTCCCTTTTGTTCTCTCTCCTGTTGGATGTTGTAGTTTGCAATAGAGGTATTGAGTGGCCATCTTGTTCGATCTATAGTCTACTTTCGACATGAAGCTTTCAACCAGAGTGAGTCCTCCCAACATGCTCTACTAGGTGTTCCCTTCTCTGTCTCTGCTGCCTTTTCCCCGAGCATGTGAGGCCAGTTTCCAAGCAGTGGGGCAGACTTCCTCATCCTTATCTCTACTACTCTTGGTTGTAAGTGTCCCAGTCTGATACTTTAAGTTCCACAGATAAGTGCGATTTTTCTTTGTCTATCTCTTTCTTTCTGACTCATTTCACTCAACATGATACTTTTCATGTTGATCCGCTTATATGCAAAGTTCATGACTTCACCTTTTCTAATAGCTGCATAGTATTCCATTGTGTAGATGTACCAAAATTTCTTTAACCAGTCATCTGTTCTTGGGCATATGGCACTATTTTCTTTTCTTTTTTTTTTTTTGGTTTTTGGGTCACACCCGGCGATGCACAGGGGTTACTCCTGGCTCTTCACTCAGGAATTACCCCTGGCAGTGCTCAGGGGACCATATGGGACGCTGGGATTAGAACCCGGGTCGGCCGCGTGCAAGGCAAACGCCCCACCCGCTGTGCTATCGCTCCAGCCCCATGGCACTATTTTCTAAGAAACGTTTTGATGACAGGTCCCCTTTAAATGCTTGGAGCACTGTAGGATGCTCTGGGATCTAAGTGAGTAGTTTTGTGCAGACAGCTTTGATTCTGTCCTTCCAGAGTTTGGCGATCACCTAAGTCAGCTCTGAAGATTGATATAAGGTTTTCAGCTTAACCAAATTGCATTATGATTTTGAAACCAGTTATTGGTGCATAAATACATTTTTTTGGTCCTGTATAAAAAAGCAATTCATTTACAAAAATGTTAATGAGCCACATCACAATAATGGCATTTTACAGAATTATGTGTTTTTTTTTTTCTGTAGTTGTTTCCAGATTAAAAAGTAAAAATAGGAGCATGATAAAACCCAAACATCTTATTCGGGCCAATTTTGCAGAAATTGATGCATTTAAATTTAGGCATTATTTGTTAAAAAAATAATTAGAATCAAAGAGACTGAGCATTACTGAAATAAAAAGATCATATTAATTTAAAAGAAACTAGGGGCTGAGTGATAGCACAGCTGGTAGGGCATTTACCTTGCACGCGGCCAACCCAGGTTCGAGTCCCAGCATCTCATATGGTCCTCTGAGCACCTCCAGGAGTAATTCCTGAGGGCAAAGCCAAAAGTAACCCCGTGCACTGCCGGGTGTGACCCAGAAAGCAAAGAAAAATCCCCCAAAAACCAAAATTATTTGTTCTTGTAATATGTTTCTAGGAAAGCATAAACTTTAAAAAGTAAATCCATAGAAGTACTTTGAAAAATAGTAACACCTGTCCTAGGTAAATGTTCTTTTATTAGTTATAGTTTATTAATGTAAAGCATTATTTATGGACAGTTACTACTCCAGCTTTGCATGTTTTATATTAAACTGTATAATGTACAATGCCGTATAATGCTTTTTTGTCAAACTTGAACATGCTCACCCTTCAATCTACGTTCTCCCTTGAACATATATCTTATCTTGCTTATTTGTCTCAATATTTGTTTGTTTGCCTGTTTCCACTCCGGAGAAGCCCGTGTTCTCTCTCAAACATATACTTCTCCTTTGCTCTGCCCTCCATCTTTCTAAGGAAGTTTCAAAAAAACTTTCTTGCTTCACACACACACACACACACACACACACACACACACACACACACACACACACACACACCCAAATTACTTAAACGATTTTAATAGTTCTTCTAATGATTCCTCAGAAAGTGTGCTCAAAGAAACTTTGAAGGCCAGAGAGATAGTACAGATTAAAGGCACTTTCTTTGCATGAGGTCAACCGCTGTTCATTCCTCCAGCACCTAAACCCTGCCAGGAGTGATCTCTGAGCACAGAGCCAGGAGTAAGACCAGAGCACCGCTGTGTGTGGTCCCCCTGGCCCAAGTCATCACTGAATTTTTGAAGTCAGGTATGATCCTTTTTATTCTAAATGCTGTCTGTTTTAACAGCATGCATTTGCCCTTAAAATAGAAATACCTTGAGCATCACATCTCTCAGGAGGGAGAGTTCAATTGCTAATAAATGTGACTGTTTTAAACTGATCTACAAGGATCATTTATCCAGTTATTGGAATGATAGTGGGCAAGTACATTTGTTTGCATGCTAATATTGTTATGACATGGACCCACTCTTGATGATCATGTCATATCCACATGGAGCATGATGGCACCTTTTCTGCCCTCCGAACGCTGCTTTAATGGTGAATGACTTGTTAAGATTAAAAATCTGACCATTCTGCAGCTTGGTGGATAGCTTTAGTGGTAGAGCATGCAAGGCTAGGTGTCACTCCATTAAAAAAAAAAAAAGGTATCATTTTGCCTATAGTCCTAGCCTAGAGCCAATAAATAGTATGTGCTTAATAAATACTGACCACATCAATATATGATTTATATGCGTGTTTACCTTTAGTGCTTGCACCTGGTAGATGGTAGATTTTCTTTTAGGAAAATAATTAATTATAGATTTACAGGAATCTCTCCCTCTGCTCCCCTCACTCCCCCAATAGACTGAGAGCTCTTATTCTTTCCCCCAGTTTCCCCCACTGGTATGATAATGTATTAATTTTGCATAGCATGAGAACAAAGATATTGATACAATCTTCAGAACTTATTAAGATTCTGCTACCTCTGGCTGTACTCATTTATTTGTGTGTTTGTGTGTGAATAGATTCTTGGCACTGCAATCACCTTTGTAGATTCCTGCAAGCGTTACATAATCAAGTTTCAGAAGCTTCCATCTGCACAAGACTTTACTGTATCCCCGCCCCTGAGCAGGTTTTTGTGAGTGCTGACTTTGTGCTTTGCTTGTGCCTGTACATTTCCTGTGGCATGTTAAAGGATTAGGTTTCCATTCCAGAAAAGAGAACAGCCGTGATAGCAGTCAAGTGACTATTCTCCAGTCTTTAGGTCAGCCTCTCTCATGACCAGTTTACATGTTTTATTTCAAGGAAACTGTGTCTTAAGGTGGCTTTCTCAAAGTTAAGCGTTGTCAACATTATCATATTGGCCATCAACTCCCATTAATCAGAACTTAAAGACCACAGGGTATGTTCATTATTCAGAAAATGCATGCGTTTGCAAGATGCAAATGGATTTCGAAAAGTGGGGCTCTTGTGTTAATGAGTTAAATATTGACAAATGCATTTTACAGAATGGTCTTATGAGCAAAAAATGGATGCGGTCTCCTGTGCAATGCATTGGTATGTCCAGTGGACTTGAACAACACAACTATGGATGTCTTGTGCCTAATTGAGCCTGCCTGGAGCAGGTTGAGGATGTCTTAATGTGTGACTGCCTCTGTGGAAAGGAAACCGGTTACCTGGAGTGAATATATCAGGCTGGGTCACAGATGTAACCACCTGTATTCATATAGGCAAGGAAGAACCTATTGATAAAAGAAGAAGAAAAAAGCCGACGCCTGTGCAATTTTTTGCTTTTGAAAAATCGTTCCAATTTTTGGAAAAGAACATCTTTTTCTCCCATGTCACAAAGATAAAAATAGACAGCATGGCAGAATTGATGCAGGCTATGAATTTGTCAACATGAGATGTGTCTGTTTGGTACAGGAAAGCAGCGTTTGCTCTCTCTCGCTTCCCTCACCTCCTCCCTCTTTCACATTTCATTATGCCTGGAGCTACAGTCATGAAAGCTTCTTGGGAATTCCATCATGGAGAGTGAAAGCGCCATCCCTTCTGACTCCGCTTCTCACTTTTCTTCCAGGACTCTTCCAGCCTGGCCCTGCAGTGCCAGCTGGAGCTGAAGCCAGCATGAAAAACCTGTTTTAAAAAGACTCCCACCCCCTTGCCCCCCCGCCTGCCCCAACCATGCTGCTCCTCAGGTCTTGAGGATAGGAAAATGTCTTGCCACCCCCTCAGGTTTAAAAATCTTCTGGCTTTCTTAGTGTTGGACATGTTCATGGTGTGTGTGTGTGTGTGTGTGTGTGTGTGTGTGTGTGTGTGTGTGTGTGTGTATGTGTGAAGCATCATTGGGGTCTGGGAACCCACAGGTGGGTGTAGGGACACAGAGTCTGGGGTAGTGTCAGGGAAGGGCTTTAAAATAGGGTAGGGCGTTTGCCTTGCATGCAGCCGACCTGGGTTCAATTCCCAGCATCCTATATGGTCCCCTGAGCACCGCCAGGGGTAAATCTTGAGTGCAGATCCAGGAGTAACCCCTGTGCATCACCAGGTGTGACCCAAAAAGCAAATAAAATGAAACAAAATGTATAAAAATAGCTTGTTTTTTATTTTTCTAGAGCAGAACCTGTCTGTCGGAGTTTATTAATCATCCTTAATTCTTACACTAGGCAGTGTGGAAAGTTAAAAATGCCTTTATCTTTGAAGAACTAGCTCTCTCTTTAGAGCATTTATCTACCAGTGGGAGGAAAAGAAATTTACCACTAATGCAGATTAAGTGGCCCCAGCTAGGTTGATGGCAGGCTCAAAGGGTTGGAATAAATGTTCTTTGTGTGCGGGAGCCCTGAGTTTGATCCCTGGCACCACATGGTCCCCCAAGCCCGACCAGGCGTGCCTCCCACCCCACCTATAAAATCAAGGCCGTAGCATCTTCTAGTGAGACGTGCCTTTGCAGATGGATCCCCAGGAGTGGATGAATGCCTGGCACTGGAGAAGGAAGCCTTCAGAGGCAGCTGCTGCTGGGGTTCCTGCTGGGTGGCATGTGGCTAGAGTTGGGGAGGAAGGGTGATGCCCAGGGTTCAAGTCTTCCGCTTGATTTAATTCAGGTTGAGTTCTTTGCGCGACTGTAAGATCTCAGGCCTGTATTTCATTTGTGACTACTCCTTGAAGTCCTATTTCTAAAAAGATCTGTCAGCTGGAAAGCCTGATACAGATTTCAGTTATTACTGTTTGATTACCTGTCTTGGGAATCATTTTAAAAAAATATTCTTTGTGTACAACTGAAAATTGACATCAAAAAAGATGCTTTCATTTACCTCTTTAGAAGCGCCCATGACACAATACTGAAATAACATAATTCCACACATTATTTTAAGATGAAATATATATTCTTTCAGCCCACTAGCAGTGAATTTTTTTAGAATGATTATGATCCTCTTCAGCATTTCTAAAAATATGTGAGGGACAGATTGATTACTTCCAAAGAAGAACAGTATAGCAGCTTTCTCTTTGGCTTCCATCTGACATTATGTATTTTTTTCTTTTAAGACAATCAAACAAATGCAAACAAACAAGGCAAAAAGCTCTAACAGGAACTTCTTTTTCTCCCTTGAGTTTCTCCTCACATGTAAGCGACTGGGATGGGATTAGAAACAGTCATAATCTTTGCATCGTTCAAGTGAACAAGGTAAACCAAATAATACATCACTTCTAACCAAAATTATATGTATAGTGAAAGGAAACATTATTAGCACACTTATAAACAGTTCTCATTTCTAGTAGGTAAACCTGGTGAAGTGTTTTCTTGAAGGATGTAATATTTTGAGTATAGGGGTACAAAAAACTGTTGGATAAACCCACTTGGAAAATAGAATGCAGCATGTAGATTGGGATAAAAATTCATTGTTTAAAAAATTAAGCTAGTGTATATGATGGACCATTTTAGAATATTCTGCTTTGGAAGCTTAGATAAAGCCTCCTCTGTATTATCCTGAATATAGTGGATTGGCCAGGCGTATTATGTTTTGTCCAACTTGAGGTATTTTCGGAGATAAGTCTCAGCGATTTCACATCCATCTTCCTAATACTTTGCTTCAAAGATATGGAAAATAATTTGCAAGAGGCACTAAAGGAAGATTTGGGTGAATACTTTTGATAGGTCTTTATGAAGAAGAGATTTTCTAAGGAGTGGCACCTACTCCAGAAGTAATACATTAGAAATTGATTGATGTATTTGACTACAGAGTGAATCATCACTTTTACATCATAAAAATTCTTGAAAATTTAAACATTCCATCACCTTGGGGGAACATCTCTGTAAAATATGTGACAATGACAATTACTAATTTTAAGGAAGATGTCTAGTAACCAGAGTAAAGCAGCTTCCTTATGATGAAAGATGAGACTAGATTTGAATGGTATCTCACAAAAGAAGACCTGGGTCAAAAAAAAAAATCAACGAATTGATGATATAGCTCACAAATTGTCCAAGAAAGAAAAATTAATACCGTATTCTTTCCCCCTTCCCCCCAGGTACAAGATTCGGTCAGGTACAAAGAATGCCTTGCTGAGTGTTGGGGGGAAGGGGAGCCCATAGTGTGCAAGTGCGCATGCGCATATTATCCACGCTTTTCTGGGAAGCCTATGCAAAGTTTTAAAATGTGAATCCTTTGGAAGAGAAATGATACTTTGAGGAATTTATTCTAAAACCTTCATTGTGAACGTGTGTAAAGATGTGGAGCAATTACGTTTATTAAAAGATTTTAACACTAGCATTTGTGAGGAGACTCTCGATGTCCAAAAGATAATTCAATATGGTATGTTGATAGGGGAAATACTTGGATGACAGAAAAAAGTTGGGAGTTTATTGATAGGGTCATGTGTCTCGTGAATGTCTTCAACTGAAGGGAGTAGATTATAATAAAGAAGCATTTTGGGCCAGGTTATATCTTAATGTAGTCAAGGATAAGTAGCATTGTTGAAAGTTCAATATCTTGGGGCTGGGAAAATAAGTATAGTAAGTAGGGTGCTCGATTACTCTCCAAACGACTGAAATAAATTGGATCTCCATATGGTCCTGCATGGATCACCAGGAGTGATCCCTCAATCCAGAACCAGGATTAAGTCCTGAGCACCATTGAGGATAAAAACAAAAACAAAAACAGAAAAAAAAAGTTTTTGTGAGTTGGTGCTCTAAGTTGGTGCTCTCATTTAATAATCACCACTATCCTTGGAGCAAGTATGATGAGCCGTTTTAGAGATTGGAAAACAAAGCAGCAGAATGAACAGCTCCAAATTACACCACGAGGGATTTTGGAGCCAGGATTTAAGCAGCAGCTTCCAAAATTTGTGCTTGTGTGTTTAATGTATAAAATAACACAGTGTAGTTATGTTTGCTATTTACAGCTAGGATCTCAAGTTATCTTAGTAATTTTCTTTCCAGCGGATAGGGCATTTGCATACGGCCAACCCGGTTCAATTCCTCTGTTCCTCTCGGAAAGCCTGGCAAGCTACTGAGAGTATCTCGCTTGCATGACAGAGCCTGGCAAGCTACCCGTGGCGTATTCGATATGCCAAAAACAGTAACAACAAGTCTCACAATGGAGATATTACTGGTGCCCACTCGAGCAAATCGATGAACAATGGGATGACAGTGCTAAAGTGCATTTTTGCTTTTAGGTATTTCCTGAAACTTCTAGAATAGTCATATTTTACTTTTCTAACTAGAATGAAAACAAAGCTCTTTAATGTTCGTGTTATGCAAAAAAACACATTCTTTTTAGGACAGACAGCACAAGTTTTAACTTGCAAGCAGTGTATACTGGGCTTTCTTTGAAGAGGAAGAGATGCAGAAAAATATGGGTTTGGGAGTGGCTCAGTGGTAAAACACTTGCCTTGGCATGGGGAGATCCTGGCTGAATCCCCAGCATTACAAACAATTTTTTCTGTGTAACTAGCAAATGGGATTGGCTTTTTTTGGTGCGGGGTGGGCGCGGGGGTGGGGGGTTGTTTTGCTTTTTTGTTTCTCCTAATCAATGCTTAGAAGATGCAGGGACACTCCTGGTGATAACTGATGATACTCAGGGGCTTCTAAAACTATACTTTGCAGTGCTGGGGTGGATGGGGTGATGGGATCAAACTTGAGGCCTGTGCTCCAGCCCTCGGAGCTGTTTGCTCAGGTCACGATTGGCATGTTTAATGGCACCTTTGTGGAGCTGCCTTCAGGAAATGAGCAGATAAGTCTTCCCTAGGTCCTCTTTAGAGTACATGTTTTAAAAAAAAATGAATTTTGAAATGTAAGATAGCGGCACATTTAACACAGTTCCATGTTTCGAAATTTAAATACTGTTTTGGTGAAAAGACAACATAAAATCCATATCAGGGTAATTTTTATTAATAAGCCATAACATATCAACTGAATACCAGTCTTGTGGAAACAAAACTTAAGGAGCAAGCAGTCTGTATTAAAGAAAGCGCACCCCTTCCCATTTTTATTGATGTACCATAATTTATGATACTGTTAATGATAGTTTCAGACGTACACCGAGCAGTCTGTACTTAAGGCAGTGTATCACAGGATGGAAAGAAGGTACAGTTGTATAGAAAGTAAATATGCGTGAATGATGCTTGTGTGTAATTGTAAACTCCCTGGAGATAGGAAGAAGTGAATGGACACTGGATGCTGGACCACGGATGGGAGTTGAGGATGGTGAATAGCAGAGCGTGAGGGGGAATATGCAGGCAGGTTACTGGCAGTCAGTCATGTGACATTTGTCCTGGAGCCATGGGCAATAAGGTGAGACCTTATTGTAGAGAGTTTTCACTGTCAAGCATTTCGAGATTAGAAAGTACAAATTCAGAGGCTTATACAGCCTTAATTATATTGGTTTTGCAAAGTTAAAAGATGAAGTCTTATAATAGAATTGGGAGTCCTATAATATCCCTGCAGGTTTTAAGTTTCCAAATTGCATTCGCATAGTGTATTAACAGCACTTATGGGTTCTGTTGTGAGAAATCATAAACCTGATGCCTCTGATCGGGTCTCTGCACACTTAACTGAGTTCTTCATTAAGAAACTGGTCTGGATGGGCCTTTCAGCATTAGTTAGTCTGATTTCACATCTCAGCCAAGAAATTTTGTCTGTAATAATCCCCTGAGGGAATTCTTTCTAACTATTTGCCCAGCATAATGAAAAGAAAGAAGATGAAGACTTGAGTTTGTTGTTTGGTCCAACATTTTATAGCTTCTTTTTTTTAATCATTGAAATAAATATTTATGACTGAATAAAAATTTAAAAGCACTCTAAAAAAAGAGATTTTTACTTTGAGAAAGGATCATGTGCAATACTTAATTATTAGTGAAGTGATTTTATTTCAAAATGCTTTTAAAGAACCTTTTGAATCTTTCATTGTATCATGAAATAATATATTTAAATTTCTTAATATGCTAAGTTGAATATGGTTCTTTTTTGGGATGCTACTAAATACTTTAGGTAACTTTGTTGAGAAGTATGTAATGCCACTTGATCTTTTGTGTTATTGAAGAAGTAATATATTGAATATTATGTGATATGTGTGTATTCTGGTAATTAGCTATTTCATCATTGTTTTAAAAATACATAGAAACCATGTCAATGATTTGATAGGAAGTTTCTTATAAATCTCAAAATTTGATTAATATACTATATGAATACAATTTCCACATTTTCTACACCTGTAATTGGGCTGGAGCGATAGCACAGCGGTTGGGCGGTCACCTTTCACGTGGGTCTGACCCATGTTCGATTCCTCCACCCCTCTCAGAGAGCCCGACAAGCTACGAGAGTATCGAGCCCGCACGGCAGAGCCTGGAAAGCTACCCGTGAGTATTGGATATGCCAAAAACAGTAACAATAAGTCTCTCAATGAGAGATGTTACTGGTACCCGATCAAACAAATCGATGAGCAACGGGATGACACTGACAGTGACAGTAATTGTAGATTTTCTACTCCCTTCAAACTTAATTGTATAATCTACTTTGAATGCTATATCTAATGTAGTGTAGGGTATAAATGGTAATGCATACAAAGTAGACGGCACCATGTTTGTATTTGTTGAGAGCAAATTAAAGGTATAAAGGTAACACTCATATAAATGAAATGCAGGAATGAATTTCAAATCACATGCAGTGTCAAACGCATTAGTATTTCAAGACTGTTGAGTAAATAAAGGGAATTAGTATAAGACAGCATTTTGAGGCACTTCGTGTTCCTGGAGCAAGCAGACACCATTGGGCCACACTAACCTGCAACAGGGACGTAGGGAGACAATACTGGTGCTCGCTTGAGCAAATTGATGAGCAACGGGATGACAAGTGATACAAATGATCTCTGCCTAGGAATCTGTGGACAAAGGAAGGTTTTCATCTAGACTGAAAGGCAAATGGTTGGATCCTACCAATCCATCAAGGCACTCTTCAGTCTTTGTGTATCACTCTTCAATCTTTGTATCACAGTATAATCCAATGTCTTGATTTCATTTCCCCCAAATTCTTTCTCTCCTCCTCCCTCTCTACGTTTCTCAGTCCTTCTTCCGGTTTCATGTTGGAGCTGGAGAAACTGGAGTTGAACCCTTTCCTAATCACTTGCTTATCTCTCTAATGTTACATAACTTAAAGATATCCTTTAAGTTACATAACCTAAAGATAACCTTTAAGTTATAGTTTCCTCATTGACATTGTGGTATAGAATGGTATAATGTAACTGTTCCCAGTATTTTGATTAAAAAATGTATTGTGTGTTTGTGTGTGTGTGTGTGTGTACGCGCAGTACACTCCACATTGCTCAGTGCTCACCTCTTCCTGGCTCTGTGACCAGGAATCACAGCTGATGGTGCTCGGGAGAGCATATGGGGTACTGGTGAACATGCAAGGCAAGTGCCCCACCTACTGTCCTGCCTCTCCAGCCTCCTACTCTTGTCATTTTTAATGAGATAAATCTTGTGGATTTTAGGACTGTGTTAGTTTAGATGTTATTCTTAAATAAAAGACACAGGGACGTGGCAGAATGCTACTTCTGTGGGGTGGAGTATCATATAAATGTGTTCTTGATGGTCTGCTATACAGTTCTAAAATAGGACCCTAATTAGCTTGACTATTATCTGTAGAACATCATTCTTTCCTCATTCCACTGTCATGGGTCAGGAGTGGCCCAGAATTAAAAATAGTGTCACCGATGAGGCGAGCCCATGGTACAAAGATCTGTTCTGGGGCCCCCAAGTACTAGACTTGGTCTCTTCCTTAATTAGGGATTGGGATCTTTTCCAAGACGCACCTTGAGGTAGGATGAAATGCCTCTTTGTAATGAATGGAGCGGATGGGGAGTTGCTCTTTCTCTGGGCCGTATATGTTGGTAGATGTCTAAATTGGATAGAGAAAGAGAAGGGTATTAAGGTAGGAGGGAAATCAGAAAGTGTTGGCGTAATACTATTTCCTACTCCAGTTCTTCTCCAGGGGCTTCGTTTTCCAGAGAGGTGACCTCTCTTTCCTTGTGAGCCTTGTGGTTGGCAGTGTTCTCCTACATTTTTCCTTTTCTTCCTTGAAGCCCACTGCCACCGTGAATAAAGCAACTCCCCTTCCGCCTCAGCGCTGGCTTGACTTTATTCTTCCTCCAGATGTTTTAGGTCCCTAAGGGCTTCTTGATTTGTATGGTTAGTCATCAATTTCTTCTGGTTGTACAAGACAGATAGTGGCTTAAACTTAAAAAATGTATTGTTCAGACATCTCCTGTAATATTTTTCTGGTGGGAATACACATCTATCACGAGAAAATGACTTACAAGTTGTGGATAGATCAAGTTCTATCTGGCTATCCTGGACTTGATCCCTACCACTTTCTGGTACCCCGGGCACTGCTGGGAGTAGCTCCTGAGCACCGCCAGGTTTGGCACAGCCACTGTCTCCTCTCTTCCCCCCAACTTATTTTTGATAGTGTTCCTAGAGATTACACTATAGAACTTAATTCACAGGGGTCCATAAATCTTATTTAGGGAGGAAAAAATGCTCAGGAAATTGTTAGAACATAGTCTTTTTTCTTTGTTTTTTTATAGAGTAAGACTCTTCCTAGAGGCTGAGATTTCCCTGGTGTCCCGAATAAGAAACACTTAGAACAATACATAAATGCAAATTACGTTAGTGATGTTGGGTGTTGTGGATGCCCAAACCCAATACTATTCTGAATAAGTGGAAATCATGAGTGTCTTAAAAACAAATAGAAAAAAAAGTAAAAACCACAAGGTCCCTCTAAGAACTCATCTTGTATATTCTGGAAAATTATTCCATTTGTAGCTAAGTTTAGTACTAGGGTCAGGAAACATTGCGTGTATTAATTTCATGATCTTAGAGATAAAAATCTCTGCTTATTTGGCTACTTTTAATGGGAAACAGATGTTTAAAATGGGTTAGATGTCCAATCATGATGAATTTTTTTGGTCATGTTGAGTAATTCATTTCAAGAAAAACATTTAAAAATTGAACTGATAAATTAATGGAATTATATGAGCACAGATTTCATTTGTTTATAGTTCTTGTTCTTTTAGAGTTTTTAGAGAAATTATGAAATAAAGTCAAATTTTTGTTGGTTCAAGTCCTACTTCTACAACTTATTAATTTGATGTCCTTCATATAATCTTGGACAAGTAAAATTTTCTATTTGATCTTCAGTTTCTTCATCTCTAAAATAGGAGAAATTTGTGAAATGACAACTATCTAGAACATCTGGCGAGGTTTCTAGAAATTAGTTAATAGCGATAACTGCAAACTCCCCTTAAATGTGTCACACACCATTACTGGTCATTTCTTAGTTTTGTAATTGATCATGTCATGTTTGTCCCTCTTTAAAAACAATTATGCTCTTTTTTTTTTACAATGATGCGATTCACTTACCCTTTTTCTCTTGTGCATTTTAATTCTCTGTAGCACCTAGCAAAATGTTTTAAAATCTCGTTATAAAATCTTGTTGAATGTTATAAAGCTCGAAGCATTTCCCACATAGGAATTTATTATATTATTCATCACATTATGACGCATTCAAGGAATGACCTCATTAATCTTTATAGCCTTTTAATTATTGCTCTTTTCAATCTATTTAAGAATGTTAGCATTTTAAAATATGAGAAAACATTTTGTAATATACATTAATGTATTTATAGTGTCTCTGTTTTTTAGAAAAATATTATGAAGTTACTTTAGTAAAGTGAATTAAGATGGAGCAAACCCTTATTGAAATCACCACACTTATGATTTAAATGATTTAAACACTTAACCAAATGTTTAAATGTATTTTACTAATTCTTCACTTGCAGGTTGTTCTTATTTAATATTTTATTATCCCATTTTCATTAAATGGTGTTAATAATGGCAGCATAATAGTCCATTACATTGTTTTGGTATGATTAAATGACTCACTTTCTTGTGATGAACTGTTTCTAGTTTTTAGATTAAATATAAGTATTTTTTTCTTTTTATACTTTATTACCCACTTCCCCCCTTTTAGTGGGATTAGTTCATGAAATGTTGCTACTGAGTTAAAGATTATTTGTTATTTTGACATTTTCAAAAAGGATTCTGGTGGCAATATGAACATTCCAGTAAGTTTTTACCACTTTCTTGCAGTGAATACGATGGTTACACATTTATAATGGCTATACAAATAAATTTACACCGTTTTATTTAACTGATGCAAAATAATACCTTCATTTTTAAAAACGGGCAAAAATTACTTGGCTCGCATACACTTTCTGAATGAAATAGTCATGTCTTGTCATTTGCTAAAATGAGTTGTACAGGTCTAATAAAGCACACAGAATTAGTTTAAATAAAACTCTTTAATATAGCTTGTTGACTTTTTATATAATGAATTTGTATGCTCACAGTTGAAAAGGCTTATAGGCAAATTTTAAAGTCTTTGAAGTAAAAAATAAGTGACCTTTCAAAACATATTTCCAGCTTATAGATCCAATTGCTGATTATTTGACTTAATGTAACATTTACTTTAAACTCTATCTGAAGCCCCAGTCATCAAATATAGAATTGGAAACCACTGTTTGGGTTTTCTTGGTATTTAAAAATAGCCACAGGGGATCTTTATCTTGAGATTCACTATTAAAAAGTCTTTCTTTTTAGCTTGCACTCTCATACCTCATTTATAGGAAGAGAGATCTTAGTTTTTACTTACCTCCTACTCACCAGAACAAAAAAAATAAAGGCATGGTGAGTGAATTGAATAAGGATGAGGGAATTTCCTTGACATGAATAATTAGATGGAAAAAAATTAAAAAGGGTGGGGAGAGGAAAGTATGGGAATTAAGGAGAAAATGAAAAGATTAGGGAGGAAGACATGGAAATATGAAGGGAATAGATTTGAATTTTCATTGCCTTCAAGTTTTTTGCACATTCCTTTGACAGTTATACAATGTACTGTCCTTTGGGTTGATTCATCTGCAGTTGATTTGTATTTTGAGTCCAACTGATTCTCTTTATCTTTTTCTCCTGATTCTTTATTTGATTTTGAAGCACCTTGCCCTTGGCTTACTTACTGTCTTTTCCTCTTCCGTGGTAGCTGTCCCCTTAGCCTGTGCATCCCCTCTGGATTTGCTCTTTGGTGGTACCATTTCCTACAGAAAGCAAAGATAGGTCACGGACATCTCTAGGTGATGAGACACACAGAAAGGACCCAAAAGGTTTCCTGGAGTATATTACTTAATTATGGGGCTATCCATTATCTTAGCACAGAAATGGAGTCAGGCCCTCCTTTTCTCTACCCTTTGGACTGCTCATGGGTCCAGAATTACCCAAGCTATTGGGGAAAAAAAAAGTGATATAGTCATATTCTAGAATGTAGATTACAGAAAATTAGATTGATGCTTCAATTCACCTGGTTAGACATCAAGGTGAATGATATTAATAGTTGATTTCAACTATTAGGTGATGTGTGTGTGTGTATGTGTGTGTCTACGTGATGATTATAGTAAAATGTATTGCAAAAATATTTTACACTGTAAAATGTTCTTTAAGAGGGTAAAAATTCAAAAATGAATGGGATCTCAGTTTTTGTTTTCAAGTGTGAAGGGATTACATCCATATATTTTCACATAATTGTATTTTTTGGTTGGCTTTGGTTTCTTTCAGTGCTCAGGATGTACTCCTCACTTTGTGCTCAGGGACCACTCCTGGCAGGCTTGGGAAACCATGTTGGGTGCTGGGGATATGAACCTGGGTGCAAAGCAAATGCCCTTCTCAAGTGCCATTGCTCCAGATCTACGGCCAAGTTGTTTTAAACATGTTTTTCCTCAAATATAGAGGTTTATTTTTTTCTCCTCAAGGTATTAAAGCAAAGAGAACTTTCTTAGGTGTTGTACATGCAACCCATATATAATCATTTATAACTTACAGTAAAGATGTGAAATGTCCAATTATGATATTTTAGTTGACATGACTTAAAATAATAATGTCAATTTTAAAAATAAAGGTTCACAAAATTTAGCTGTTTTACTAGAAAAGCCTGAACAAATCTATGTAATTTAAGGAAATAGAATTCGCATTTTTCCCAAATATTTTCTCCCCTATTTTAGGCACTCTAGAGAAGTGAATATATAATGTCAGTCATCAAATGCAATGTCTTATATATTTGGTCTTATCATTAAGTTGTATTTGTTATCAGAGCCATCAGATGTATTTCACTTGCTTTGTTGATTGATGATATAATCTACATTATGTGTTTGATAATGTTTATAGGTGTTATTTCATATGATTTTATGACTATGTGTTTACAAAAAGGCCGATGATAAGATGATAAACATGTGCAAGTCTGAGTTCCCTTGGGTATTCAAGAGAATACCCATATGTTTGATATATGATAGTAAATTATTATAATGGACTAAAGAGGCCTGTAGCATGAAATCTGAGAATCATCTACTTAAACTTGTCGGGTTTTTTTTTTAACTTTAAAGCATCCAAAATGCCCAACATGTTGCAATTTACTAATGTTCATAACCAATTAGTAACAGAATTAAGAACCTTGAAAATAACTCTGAAGGTTCAATACTTGAAGGGTCATCAAGTATATTTGCACACTTCATCTGATTAGTAAGAGAGATTTTTCTTTTCTAGGAAGATGTAGTAGCTGGGAAGGAAGGATATTTACAAAATAGAACTTCCTTTTGCCACCTTTGAGGTTTTTCTTTCTTTTTTTCTTTTCTTTTTTTTTTTTTTTGGGGTGTATGGTTTAGCCTTATTCCGTTTATTAAGTGACTTTAAGCCGCTAAGTCTCACAGCCAAATTGAAGGATTTATTTTCTTTCTCTTGCTCTAAAGCACTACTGTCAAACAAAGTAAGCAGAGGCAAGTAATAAAGATACAGCCCAGTGTGTTTTCAGTTTATTTGCATTTGTTCTTGACTTCTAAGATATTTTAAATTCCCAGAGGACTTTGCTTGCTTTAAACTCTATTACGTATAAATTGTTACCTGAAAGGGCCTGTAAGAGATCAAAGTAAATGTCAGCCTAGTAAATAAAAGAGATTTTTTCCCCCCTCTCGGAGCAAAAGGGAGAGTTCTTTTGCCTTATTTATGTTTAGAACTTAATGTTGTTAGAAAATTTTAAAGAGTCAGGAGAGTTTGTTGCTGTTTTCTGTAAATGTTGCAATCTTTTGAAGCTCAAAGATAATTGAGATAATAGACTTTTAATTGATAACAGTCTATTTGATTACTTGGGGTCTCTCCTAATTTACTATGTTTTCTTTTATTTAATGTATTGGCTTTAAGGGTCAAGCCCAGGGTCTCACAGATATCCAACATATTCTCTGCCTCTGAGCTGTTTCCCTGGCCCAGTTTTCCATATTTTAGAGAGGTTTCTCTCATTTTCTTTGTGGTAAATTTTTATTGCTAGAAACAAAATTTGGCTAAGATAGATGATACTGCCCATCTCTCCAAAAATAGTGCTTAAAGTGAATAATATTTATTTGTTAATGTTGTTAATTATTGGGGCCAGGGATTAAGGAGCTTGCCTTGTGCACAGCCAACTCTGATTTGATCCCCGTTAAGGAGCAATAGTACAGCAAGTAGGGTGTTTGCCTTGCACACGGCCAACCTGGATTCAAGTCCTCCATCCCTCTCAGAGAGCCTGGCAAGTTACTGAGAGTATTCTGCCTGCCTGGCAGAGCCTGGCAAGCTCCCTGTGGCTTATTCGATATGCCAAAAACAGTAACGACAAGTCTCACAATGGAGATGTTACTGGGGCCCGCTCGAGCAAGACGGGATGACAGTGTTACAGTGTTACCACATAGGATTCGCTGACCCCTGTTCCTGGGCACAGCCAGGATTAAATTGTGAGCATAGTCAGGTTTTGCTCAAGACTACCTCCTCAAAAACAAATGTAAACAGAACGACTCTCTGCTACTTACAGAGTAATTGAGGGCAATAAGATGTAATGTACTAGAGAACCACTCAGATTTATAATTCTGGAATTATTTTGGTTACCAAAACTTTACACTGTATTCAAGATGCGTTCTTAGGACCTTTTCCCAAACTCATGCTAAAAATTCACCTGATGATACTGTCATTCTTTTGAACTCAACTCATTTCCTCATTTAGTATTATTATTATTTTCTTTTTTGGCAAAGCAAGGTAGTTTTTAGAAAGGTATGAGTGGAGAAAAAGAGAGACGTATGTGTGCAAGAGACAACACGGGTTTCTCCAGAGTGGAGATAAGCTAGCAAAGAATCATAGAGACAAGCATGTGAGACACATGTTCAAGGGAGAACATGAGTTTAAAGAGTGAGCTGTGTTACTTACTTAATATAGAGATGTCTGTATACTATTGAAATATATTATATAACAGGATATCATGTTATTGGGCATGAGAACATAATACGTGTACCTATCTACTTCTTTGATTATGAAATAAATAGAGGGAACTCATCTGCGAATTATACCTAATAGGATTATCAAATATATAAAACACCACTAAGGTGCTAATTACAGAGAGTTCACTATTTTCTGACTGTTAAAGTATAAAGTTGGAACTCAAAAAGCATTTTCTGAGAGAGAAGGACAATGATTGCCTGGATCATGGCCATTGATGAAATTATCTGGCACCAACCAGAAGAGGATTGTGGGTGTGACTGCCAGGTTGCCGGAAACAGAGGGACAGGGGGAGGAGCGGGTAAGACCCCTCTCCATCCCATACGACCAAGCCCGGGCAGCCGAAATCGTCCAAAACTCAACTGCCGCCAGGTTCAAGGCTGCTCTCGACATACTCTGGTCGAGCCACGAGTAAACCACGAGATGCTTGACATCTCAAACCTCACACCACTCATACACTGAGAGTAGAAGGCAACCAATCTTAGACAGAAATATATGTTTACAGATATGTACACACACACATATATATGTATATGTACACACACATATATATATATATATATATGCACACAAAGATCAAACCTTTAACAACATATTAGTAATCTCTTATAGAAGGGCTTAATGTCCACTGGGTGAAATGCAACAATCTTCACACTCTAAGGAAAGTTCTTTTGAGCATTTTCAGCATTTATTCATAACAAACAATACAAAGTACATTATTTCAGTTCTGCTTTGGAGCAGGGATTAGGGTTTAGGATAGAAACATTCAAAATATGGTGGTGGGAAGGTGTCATGGTGGTGGGATTGGTGTTCGAATATTAAATGTAGTCAAATATTGTGAACTGCTTTATAAAAATAAAATTAAAATTAAAAAAGCATTTTCCCTGATATATTTTCATTATTTCGGTATGTATTTTGTTAGAGGTGGTTAATAATACATGACTTACTTTCTGTCTAATCTTCCTTCTGTTTGAATGTGGTGTTGCCATTGTAACCCTGGTTATGGCAGAATTTCTCTTGAAAAATATATGAGTTTTCCTGTGTATCTTTTCTGAAAGATTTTGCTGTAGTTCTGGCAGCAGAAATATGGATCTGAGAATTATATGCCACAGGCAAGATGATGTGTCAGAAGTTAGAGTTGGAGCAGAGGTTCCATTGCATCGGTGCTGATAAAACAATGTTAGAATCTTCGAGTTCGATTCTTAAAGTCTAAACTGATCTAATCTCTTCCAGGTTAATCCCTTAGGGGTGCTTTCAACTCCAGCGATGTTTCACTAACTGCAATTTTCGATGAGTTCCCCAGAAGATGACTAACATACTGCTTGATCGCAGCACGATCTGATTCTTTGACCACATTTGCTGACTCCTCATTTTTTTCTCCCTTTCTGCCACTTTAGATAAAGTCTTTTCTCTCTCCAAATGTGTGTCCTACCTGGAGTCTAACAGACATTTGAGAGTAGATTTATTGTCGATAAAATTAGTGAAGACGAAAGTATGCAGAGTAGGGTGGGTCCCCACTCTAGTATGCCTGGTGTCCTTACAAGGAAAGATGCAGACACAGAGGCATGCCAGGGAGCTGTGGTGGTGAGCAGGAGTAAGCCAGGGTCAGCCAGCAACCAAGTGTGTGGCTAGACTAGAAGAAAGGCATGGACAGGTTTGCCCTTCCAGCCTTTAAAAGTGAACAATTGATTTTCTAATTTCCAGAACTGTGAAAGAATATGGATGTTCTCAGAAGCCACCTACTTTGAACATTAGAAATGTGACCTAGGAGTTCTTGCTCGTTCTTAGAGCTTGTCACAAGCCAGGTGGGGGCACTTAAGACAAAGCAGGGACCACTCTGCTAATGGCAGTTGGAAATGATCACTTTGGACAAGAATTGAGTGCTTAAAGTAGGTAAAAGGCTATAGGTATACCTTACAGTACCTGTAGTCCAATCACAATGACCAAGAGGGAGGGAGGGAGGGAGGGAGGGGGGAGAGAGAGAGAGAGAGAGAGAGAGAGAGAGAGAGAGAGAGAGAGAGAGAGAGAGAGAGAGAGAGAGAGAGAGAGAGAGAGAGAGAGAGATAAGTGTCTGCTGTAGAGGCAGACTGGGGGTGGGTGGGAGGGGTGGAAGGAGGGAAATTGGGACATTGATGGCGGGAAATGTACACAGGTGAAGGGATGGCTGTTGGAACATTGTATAACTGAAACCCAATCATGGACAACTTTGTAACTGTTTATCTCACTGTGATTGAATTTTTTATAGAAGAAGTAGTCTAGTTTGTGCTGTGTTTCAGCTGCCCTAGAAATCTCATATTCCCACCCTTTAGAAGTATTGTGTTGAATTTCTTTTCTTGTTGGGTTAGAATGCTCCATTCTATGGCTTTGCTTCTCCTCCCTCTTCTCCGGGGCCAAGTTGATCTCAGCCTACCTACACCCCATTTAAACCATTGCATTTCCTCATCCAGCTACTCTAAATACCACATATTGATTATGCCATCCTGTGTCTATCCTCTTTCTGGCTTATTTCATTTAACATGGTATCTTCTAGTTCAGTTAGGATCACACCTGGTGGTGTTCAGGGCTCACTCCTGACTCTGTGCTCAGGAATCATTCCTGGCAGGTGTGGGAGACTCGGGGGACCATATGAGGTGCTGGGGGTCAAACATGGGTTGAACATGGGCAAGGCAAGCAGCCTACCTGCTGTACTATTATACTATTGCCTTGGAATTTTACACTTCTTTAATCTTGTACTGGCCTGCAGAGTTTTTGATAAGAAGGAAATGGGACTCAGCAGCACACAAAATTTTGATGAGTTGATTAGCAACTCCAACTTTATAGATATTCATGGCTTTGATCAGACAGCTCAGGGCAAGTTGAAGAGCTTCTAGTGAGGAGTCAGAGAGATGAAGATGGGTAAGAGGGTGAGGTAAATATATGGGTAAAAGGTTGTTTTGCATTGCAAGCAACCAATCCTCATTTGATCTCTAGTACCACATAGGGCCTCTGAGCAGAGAGTTAGAAGTTCCTAACTCTCCCAATTTGAGTTCGGAAGTTCCCCCGAAGAACTTCCCAGGATGGCCTCCAAGCCACGATCACCACCACCAACAGTGATGACCAAAAAAAAAGCGCAAGCTCTTAGTCAATTCTAACGGGCAGTTGGTGTTGAAAAATTCCAGTCTAAAGACCTTTATATGCATATAAGGAAGCAATGGGGATACTGAAGCTCTCAAAAGTTTTATAGGTCAAAAATATTTTCGAGTGTGATTTTTAGATGGACTTAGATGTTTAGTGTCAGCCCAACAATAGCAAGTTTTTTTTTTCTTCTGGTTCTTAACAACACAAGATTTCCCTGGATGTCCTTGAAATGGCTGGAAGATGAGTTATGTTGACCTTGGGTGGGTTGAAAGGACTGAAGTGGGGGTTAGTGTATAGTTTTGATTTAATTTTCTTCATTTTTTTCTCTGTAATAATATCTTCACTTAGAGATTTCCTGGTGGTGGATTGTAGGGGATTCCTGCAGTGTCGGGACCAAGCCTGGCCACACTCAGCTTGACTCTGCAGCTGGACACTTCAGTGACCAGGCCTTTCACTCTCTGACCATGCCAGGGACCAAACAGAGGGTCGCCACATTTAAGCCATGCACCGTGTTTAATTTCAATATTATTGAGGCAGGCGAGGGTCACATGTGAAAGTGCTCAGGATTATTCCTGGCTCTGTGCTTAGGAACCAGAAGAGACAGAGACGATTGAACTGGGGTCTGGCAACATGAGTAGCAAGTGCCTCCACTCATCCTAGCGCCCTGAACCCTGAAAACATGCTTTTTAGTCTTCTGGGCTTCTCCTTGGCCCCTGTACGGTTGCTTTTTCTGCTTTGGAAAAGTCAGTCATTGTACAGAGAGGGGGTGGAGCGATTGCGCAGCGAGTAGGGCATTCGCCTTGCACGCGGCTGACCTGAGTTCAATTCCCCTGCCCCTCTCAGAGAGCCCAGCCAGCTGCCGAGAGTGTCTTGCCCGCAGGTCAGAGCCTGGCAAGCTCCCCGTGGCGTATTCGATATGCCCAAAACAGTAACCATGAGGGGCTGGAGCGATAGCACAGCGGGTAGGGCGTTAGCCTTGCATGTGGCCGACCCGGGTTCTAATCCTGGCATTCCATATGGTCCCCTGAGCACCCCCAGGGGTAATTCCTGAGTGAAGAGCCAGGAGTAACCCCTGTGCATTGCTGGGTGTGACCCAAAAACCAAAAAAAAAAACCAGTAACCATGAGTCTCACAACGGAGACATTACTGGTGCCTGCTTGAGCAAATTGATGAGCAACGGGATGACAGTGACAATCACAGAGGCTGGAGCGATAGCACAGCAGGTAGGGCATTTGCCTTGCACGCGGCCGACCCGGGTTCGATTCCCAGCATCCCATACGGTCCCCTGAGCACTGCCAGGAGTAATTCCTGAGAGCATGAGCCAGGAGTAACCCCTGTGCATTGCCAGGTGTGACCCACCCCCCCCCCCAAAAAAAAAAAAAAAGACAGTGACCGTCACAGTACAGAGAGGAGAGTGAAAGGCCAGGGTTGAAAACCATAAAAAATGAGCAGATTCTATCGTGAGAAGGAGCAGAGAGGAAAAAGTCATCTGTTGGAGATGGGGAGGAGAATTATTGTGGCTGCCAGTGACTGTCAGAGGCTGGAAGGAATAGCTGCTGAGTTTGCGGACAGGTGGTTTGTCTGTGTATTTATTTATCTAAGGGGGCCGGGATGTGGAGCAATTGTAGAGCACCTGCCTCAGATCTGTGTGTCCCTCAGTCTGCTTCTTGGCAATGCGAGCCCCCAAATAAACATAGGCAGGTATTTCCCTAGCTAAGGGACGGTTCTGTTTTATACCTACAGATGTGTGTGTCTAACATAAACAGCCTCTGAAATTCTCCCTGCAGCAAACTCACTCTGTGATGCTTCCGTAGCCCTGTTTCTTCCCAGTCTTACTCACTCATGGTGGACGACCGACATTGGAGTGGCGCCTCTCATATTGTCACCTGAGAAATAGGTTGTTCCATACCGCAGATGCTTCCTTGAAGTTTCTTTATCCCAGTGTCAACTATTTCTCACACAGTGACAATGTCTTTAACTTATCTACACAGACCTAGAAGTGCCAGGTTTCATGCAGGGGTGTTTCACGTAGAGAACCTCGAGAGCATCCCACTATTGACTTTTCATTCTGTGCTGGTTCCCTTGTCAAGTGTCTGTTATTTCCGCTAGCCTCCCAGTGACCATAACCACTCTCCTCTGTGTTTATTTGTTTCTCAAGTCCACTCTTGACTGGCCTGCAGCTGCTCCGTCATTTGCAGCCAGTGTTCTAGCTAGTGCCACTCTTAGGAGAACTTTGGTAAAATTCTTTGCGGTTGAGTTCTGCCACTCTCCAGCCACGAAGCAAGAACTTTCATGGACAGTGTATCAGTCGTATGTTTGTTGCTCGCTCTTGGATTATTGAATTTGAATTTTGTAGGAATCCTTTGAGGTAGAGGGTAGTACTTCGGTTATTTGTATGAATTTGCTACTTGTCACCATCATTTGGATCTAACTGGTAGTACACTGAGAAAAGAACTCTGAGTACAGCTGTAATTTATCGTATTTGAGCTTTTTATTGATATTAATACGTTAACCATGATGAATTTTAAGCAATGAAAGTATAACCGTGGGTTGTGTGCTAATTGTACATAGTCAACTCTCATGCTAGCAAACTTCAGTCCCTCTGTGGATCTTACATCAAATCTAATGTTCCTTTCACCTTCCTCCTTCCCTCCCTTCCTCCCTCCTTCCTCCCTCCCTCTCTTCTTCCCTCTCCCTCAGCTTCCTCCCCCCTCCCCCATCTGGCATCACCATCTCAAGAACATCATGTCCTGGTTGCAGCCTCTTCTATTACAAGTTTCTTAGAGACATAGAATTATCATTAATTGCCAACTTCTGGAGCTCTTAGTGATAGAAACAGAATAACGAATGATAGAGCCAAATATCCAAACCACAATCAACAACACTGAAATCAAGAGACCTGGGCTGTACCAACCAAACTTAGCCTGTTGCCTGCCAAGAGGGCAGGCTGGGGGTGAGGGGGTTGTATGGGAGGGAACCTGGGAACATTGCCGGAGGGAAGTTGACACGGGTGGTGGGATCATTGCTGTAATATTGTGTGTCTACAACTCAGCTACGAATAACTTTGTAAATCAGAGTGCTTTAATAAAAAAAAAAATACATGGAATGAAAAAAAAAAGGTTGTTTCTTCTGTATTATTGGTTAGAAAAGTACAGACCTGCCATCAAGTACATATGCAATCATTCCAGATGTGAGTAGTAATTTCATAAACTTGCTGATAACGATTCAAACTGATTTTATGCGTGGCACTGTTCTTTTTGGGTTTAATTCAAAATGTCATTTCTTCCCGTGCCCCTCTCCCTGCTCCTTCTGCTTCCATTTCTTAGTGTAATTGAAACTTTCTCCTTGACGGGTTGTTTGCCTCCAATTTGTAAAGGGTCTGGACCTTGATGGGAATGAAGAAACACAAGAATTGTCAGTCACGTTTCTCCACAATTGTGAAGAAAGTGGCAGGTGTTAAAAATCATCCCTATTCCTTATCTTGATGGAAAAGTCCAGACACTTTTCTGATTCCTTCCTCTTGAAGATTTCTACCTAATTACAAACCCCAGGAAACACATGTCCTCCCACCCCCCCATTTTTGCTTGTGTCTGTCTATCACACTGACTTCCTTAAAACTTAGAGTGTAAGGGGTCAGAGAGAGTACAGCGGGTAACGCTCTTGCCTTGCATGTAGCCCACCCCACCCAAGTTTGATCCCAGGCACCCCACATGGTCCCCGAAGCCCAGCCTGGGGATATCCTTGTGTGCAGAGCCAAGAGTCAACCATGCACATTGCTGGGTGTGGCCAAGAAAAAAAAACAGGCCCCCCCCCATTGTAGTGTGTTCTTTCTTACTCATTAAGTCTTGATCCAACCTTGAATGTGATGTATGAAGGAAACGCCTGAAAAGTGCTGTTGCCATCTCTGTAGGGTGTGTCCTAGAGGAACACCGCCTGTCTTTAGCCGTGATAGGCTGTACGGGAACAGAGAGTGTTGGAATTCATCACTGTCATCCCATTGCTCATCAGTTTGCTCGAGCAAGCACCAGTAACATCTCCATTGTGAGACTTGCTGTTACTGTTCATCATTTGGTCAAAATAGCACAAAGTGCTTTGCTTTGACTGTACAGAAGTTGCTTTATTCCAAGAGTATGGTGCTATTAAAAACTATTAGATGAGGCTGGAGGAATAGCTCAAATGTCAGCAATGCATGCTTTTTTGTATGAAGGAGGCCTGGATTTCATCCCTGACTCAGCGTGATTCTTGGAACACCACCTGGAGTGACTCACAAGCTCTGAACAGGGGTGTAACCTCTATTCTCTGCATGGTTTTGGCTACCAAACAAAAATCAGTTAAGATACAAAAGTAAAAATCGTAAATATTAAAATTTTTGTAATTGTTTCTGAGAATATATATACATATACATATGTTTATGTATGGAAAGACAGTGAATATAAATAGGAGGCATTTCAAATCTCTTTTACAACCAAAATCTATGGAAGAATGACTTTCTGAAAGAAAATGAGGTCTGCCAGAGAAGAAGAAATTGTATTTGTTCATCTCATTACAGGAAGAGACGCAAAGTTATATTGATCTGTTTCCTACTTTTATTTAAACATGGAGATGTTTGATTACAAGGGCCTTGTAAGTTAAAAGTACCTATTACGAGTCAGCTTCTAGACATGGATATCTAATTTGCAACATGAACAACATAAATGAAAACTGCTTTCTCTCTGTGATAGTGCTATAATAATTGTGCTGTTTGATGATGAATATATTTGTTATTCAAAGAGAGTTACAATGAAATGGAATTAAATTCAATTACTCTATGGCCATAAGAACTCTTTTCAGTTTGAAGTCTTAATGGGGAGTTAATAGTATGGCAGTAGAAATGTAGACACTTTTTGTAACTTCAATTAGATGACTGATGCATGCCTGGCATTGATTGGCTGATTTCACCAGTAAAAAATAAAAATACCCTAGTCAGGAGAGATAGCACAGGGTGCGAGGTGCTTGCCTTGCATGGTGGCCTTGGGTTTCATAGCCAGTGCCTTGAGGAGTGCTCCCTGAAAGAGCCAGGAATAAGCCCTGAACGGCATTGGGTATGGGCCCTCGAACAAAGGAACACAAAATAAAACAAAAGTACACTTATGGGGAGATAGCGCAAAGGAGTGGAGTAATGCTTTGGTTTGATCCCTGGAAGAACAGACTGCCACATGGCGGACCAGCACCACCAAGTTTGGCCCTGGGGAGCCCTTAGCAGCAGTTCAATGCCAGACTCGAACACTGAACCTGCCGGCTTCTGGGCCAAGTTTATGGCAAGGCCTCCTGGGTCTCCCAGCACCTCTGTGTACTTCTCCACTCCCAATAAGTAAAAACACGATGTTGCTTTTCATTGTTACAGCTCTTGTTAAGTTTTCTATGACTGGACCCGGTGCTGTCTAAATAATTGAATGCTATAGGTGGAATTCAGCATAACTTTCCCTAAAACAGAGCAAAGTGTCTGATGAAGCCATGTTGGTGTTTTTGCACAGTGACTCATTCCCAGAGGCAAATTTGCCTTGTTGAATTTGTATGAATGAATTTATGTTTGCAGACCTTTTAAGAACTCATGAGCTCCTCATTAGGGCATTTCTGTACCATCAGTCACTTTTGCAGGAGCGAATTAGCCATTTATTATACATACATACATACATACATACATACATACATGCATACATATATGAGAAACATATATATATATTTCTCACCCTGTGAGAAACTGGCTCAGAATTGCTTGCACTGGCTGAGTAATCCATTACACCCTCTGTTTTTTTTTGCTGTTACTGAATCCGTCCTGTCATTGGTGATGATTCTGGAACTCTTTCTTTTCTTCCTCTTTTTTTTTTGGTGGTACTCAGTGATCAGGGGATCCCTCAAGGCAGTGTTGTGGGAACTCCAGGGTGCTGGGCATTGACCCCAGACCTTGGGCTCTTGCATTGCCAGGCTTGTGCAATAGCCCTTTGCACTATCTGCCCGGCCCCTCTGACACTACTTAGCACATCTTTTCCTTGCCCTTTGATGAACAGATG
This sequence comes from Sorex araneus, assembly GCF_027595985.1. Classification (NCBI taxonomy): domain Eukaryota; kingdom Metazoa; phylum Chordata; class Mammalia; order Eulipotyphla; family Soricidae; genus Sorex; species Sorex araneus. The sequence continues at coordinate 269,095,748 of NC_073302.1, read as the reverse complement.
TTTCATGTGAGGCTTTTTGCTTTGCATTGCTTTCACCTCTGTTTGGCTAGTTACTTCTCCCTCCCCCCTCTGTCCCTCCCTCCCTTTCTTCTTTCCTTTCCCAGTTACTTTCATCAACTTGGGCCATTTGTTTGAGATAAATTTACAAATGTAAATTTAAATACAAATGTGTGGATCACCCGCCTTGTTTCTAATGACCCCGTTTTCTTTCTTTCTTTTTTTTCTTTAAGCTGTTCCATCTCTTCAGCTCTTTTTATGGCAATGTTAAACCTGAGTGTGTACATGGTCTATATTTAGCAGCTAGATTAAAATAGAATTTCCCAGTCAAGATAAGAGTTAGAAATAAGATCAAGATGGGATCTCAAATAGAATCATGTGACTAGTCAGGATCAGAGGACTTTAGGCTTCCTGGAGTTGTGTGAATCATCTGTTGGCTTTATTTTTGTTTGCTTATTTGTTTTTTAGGTCGAGAACATTTATTCCTTTATTTTCACTTTACTTTTTTTTTAACCCAAGGGCAGTTCACATCGCATACAAAAAAGTGCACATATTACAGGTGGACAAATAGATGAGCTCCCAGGGAATGAATATGTGCAGCTACGTGCCCCTCTTGATTAAGTAAGGCATACTCTCAGCAGCCCCTTGCATGAGTCACATTTCACCTCAACCACATGGATGGCTGTCAGTGCCTGTGCACATCACTGGTACAACATGTATGCTTTTATGTTTGGCTTCTTTTATCTTGTCCCTGTGTGTTTGTGATTGGTGCCTAGTGCTATTTTTCATTGTTGTGTAATACTCCATCTTAGTTATTTACTTAAAAATATTTCACGAATATATTTCTCTGTTTTACCACGTATGGATGATTGAATTGTTTTCAGTTTCTATTAGGACTGTATAACTGGTCCTTAAGTAACTCTATGCCCCCCTACCCCCCTTTTTCTCCCCCAGGTTCTGTTATAGCACTGTTTAATGAGGAAAAATAGACAGTCTGGCTTACATGGAAGAGAATGCTATTGTCTCAAAACCATTTTTCCCCCAGGTCTCAGTTTTCAAGAACCTATGGAGGGTGTTAATCCAGGACTTACAGTAGTGCTATGAATATTCATAGAAATGCCTTTTCATGCACAAATGTGTTTCTACATCACATATTTCTGGAAGTGAAATTGTTGAGTCATAGGACTTTATTTTCATTTCGTAGACACTGTCAGTTTTCCTAAGTGACTGTACCAATTTAAATGTTAATCAACAGTCTATGAGAGTTCCAGATGTCCTATACTCTTACTATTCTCTTTCCTTTCTTGATCTCACATCCTCGTGACTGTGAATGGTATTTTATGATGAATTTAATTTGCATTTTCTCAGTGATTCATGTTGAAAGACACCTTTCATGTGCTCATGTCTCTTGGACTATTTGGAGAGGAGCCTGTCCAAATCTACTTGGTTCTTTGGGAAGAAGTGCCGGCCAGCGGCTGGAGAAGAAGCTCAGCAGGTTGAGTTTCTGAGTCGCTTGTGGGAAGTCAGCTTCATCACTTCCTGGTGCTCTGAGCACTGCCAAGAGTACCCTTGAGCCCCAAACCTGACTTGTCCTTTTTTATTGAACCAAAATCTAGTCCATTTTCATCATGGAGGGTAGGCACACTTGAAAGTTATTCAACTAGGAATTATTTGTTAATCCTTTCAACATTTCTCATGTTCTCATTTCTGTAAAATGACACAACCATTTGGGAACTAGAGAGACAGTGCAGGAGCTGGGGCGCTTGGCATGTATTGGCATGCATCGATGACTCTGATTTGATTCCCTGCACTGCATTGAACTCTGGATGGGATTCCTTGAGCACATCCAGGAATGACCTTTGAGCACTGAGCCCGCCATGGCCCCTGAGCACTGCCGAGAAGATATGGTGTTAAGTGCTTTGACAATTAGAGACAAGAGAAGAGCCCAGTGAAAATGAAGCAGCAGCAGGAGTGCATTATAGATTCTGAGTCTAAGAGCAGACTCTTCATAGGACTTAAAAGCAGACTCTTCATAGGGCTTAAAACTTGGCATGGGAGTCAAAACTTAGACGAAATACAGGGGCTTGGTGGATGAAAATTAGGATGGAGTGCAGGGTGGTAGCTGGTAGAAATAAAATCACATTTGACGGATGGGCGTGATTACGGTGAAGAACATATGCAGTTTCTTGTCGATAAAGGGCTGCTGTTTGAAAAGTCATGTTCATTAATTTAGTTATTAACTGAGCATATCTAGGGGCAAGCCCTATGTGTCACTGGATCACAGAGTGGGTTCAAAATAATGAACTGAAGCGATAGTCCAGGGGATAAGGTGCATGCCTTACATGTGGCTGATCCCTCTCAATCCCAGGCACCACCACATGGTCCCCCAGCCTTGTGGGGTTCATCCCTGGAGAACTTGGCCACAGCGGTGGCAGCTGAGGTCACTTGCAGCAGCACTGAGTCTGCCACCTTAGTATTGATCCACAGAGACTACCTGGTGGATCACGAACCATCATATTTCTTGGGACAGCTCCCCCTAAAACAAATTATTAATGTCAGTGCAAATGAAATCACTATCTTTTATGAAGGGCTTTTGTGGCGCTCTGTCAGGTACTTTATTTTCATTCCATTTTATTCCCATAACTGTTCTATGACATTGGAACTATGATTGTTCCTGATACATATTTGGGAAAACTATGTTCTGGAGAGACTGAGTAACTGTAGTTTGCCTTCAAACTCCCGTGCTCCCAGAATGTCAATGTAATCCTGTAGGAACTTCAGAAATTGCAGTTACATGTAGTACTGTAGTACTGTCGTCTTGTTCATTGATTTGCTCGAGCACGCACTAGTAACGTCTCCATTGTGAGACTTGTTGTTATTTTTTGCATATAAGATATGCCTCGGGTAGCTTGCCAGGCTCTGCCGTGTGGCTGGGATACTCTCAATAGCTTACCAGGCTCTCCAAGAGGGACAGAGGAATCAAATCCAAGTCGGGCGTGTGCCAGGCAAATGCCCTTCCCAATGTGCTATCGCGCTAGCCCACAGTTACACATATAAATTGTAATTGAATTTTGCAGTAGCTTACATTAGAGTTGGTTCTCTATCATTGGAATAGATTGTGAAAAAGGATAATTAGCAGTATTGTATTAAAAGCATAAGTATATAGTACCACACATATATATATATTATTGCTATAAATTATTATTATTATTTTGCTTTCGGGGTACTGTTTAGTGGCTTCTATGCCTGGAAGTGCTTGGGGTAACAAGATATTGGTCATCAAACCTGGCCTTCTGCATGTTAAGGCCACACTCAGTACAGTGAGCTTTCTCTCTGTCCCTATGTGGAAATTATCATATATAAAAATCCTTATATTCAGTTGTGCTAGTGACAGGGCTATGGACTGTGGTAGTTATGAGCACAGACTCTGGAGGGAAAATCTTCAGGTTTGATTCCCTATTCTGCCATTTATTATTTAACTCACCATGGCCAAACGTTAAACCTCTCTGCTTCACTTGGAAGAAACGTCCTCTTACATTCCCTCTATATTCATTTTAAAAAATGGTGTTCCTCTGTTGGAAAACATTCACATTTGCCTTCGGTCTTTTCGCTGAAAGTTTCTGTGTGTTGAACACTAACAAAAAAATCCATTTTCCGACTGAGACCTTATAAAGTACATTGCTGTGGGGCCTGCAGAGAAATTTTGGATTGTACTGAAAGCACTGGAAATAGAAGGTTATAATTGAAATGTCAGCAAATATAACTTAACAATTTCAGGTGATGCTCCTGGAATATTAAGTATATCTGTTAAATACATTTTTTTTCTCTTTTAGTATATAAATTTTAATATACCTCCCGTATCTCTCCAGCCATATTTTCTATATCAGTAGTCCCCTGTGGCAACTTTATCTTTTAATACAAACTATTCTTGTTCAATATTTGCGTAGTGATAATGGGTTTTATTCTATAAATAACAATCGTAGTACACTAAACTATAGCTAGCATAAGTTTACCATTTGCAAGAACTACAGTCTTTTATATTCCAAAGAGCAGTTTTAATGTTTTATTCATTAGCAGTAAGTAAATGCAGAACACATGAAGGAGACTGTTTATTGGTGTAGGATGTGCAAGTCTGTTGTTGTGTTAGTGGGGTGCCTTCTGTCCATGGTGTCAGCAGACCTGAACTGATGTCATGCAACATTCCAGGACCCTTCTAGAACATTTTGACAATGCAAATTATATTTGAATTGGAAATCTAAGCAGCCCAAACCTGAGATGAATTCAAAACTATGGAAGAAGTGTCAGAAGTCTTCTTTTCGTTTTGTGGAAGATATGCGGCACTAAAATGTTATAAGTTTTAGGTGTGCATCACTGCAGATCAATGTGTGTATACTGTATCAAGTTCGCCTGAGATATATCAGGTCTGTCTTTCACCACACCGGTGTCTCCTGGGTCCCCATTCACTCATCCCCTTTCTCCTTTTCCTTCTGGTAACCAACAAAATTAATCTTAAATTGTCCAAGTTAATTTTATTAAACATATATTTTCGAGGTTCTTCCGTGTTGTTGAAAGGGACAGAATTTCATCCTTTTTGGCTAAATAGTATTCTATTGCACGCATTCTATGCATGTGTGTGTGCATGCATGTGTGTGTATGTACGTGTGTATGCATATGTGTGTGATGTGTGTGTGTGTGCCTGTGTGTGGTGTGTGCGTGGCGTGTGTGTGTGTGTGTCTCTGTGTGTGTGATCTTTTTACTTAATTTTCCACTGATGAGTACTTAGGTTGCTTTTAGTTCTTGACTATTGTTCAGTAGACATGAAGATGTATATCTCTTCGAATTAGTATTTATATATTTTGGAGATAAATACTCAAAAGTTGGGATAGCTGGATCATTTGGAATATGTCTTTTTTTTGAGGATTCTTCTGCTTTTCATAATAAGTACAATTTACATACTTAACAATAGTATATTGATAACAAACCATTTATTTCAAACACCAATAGTACATAAAACTTCCTTTCTCTCTAAATCATTTTTCACTCTTGTTATTTCTCTCCTTTTGGGTAGTAGCCATTTTCATGGTGTTGAGGTGACAGTTCATTGTTTAAATTTATATATCCCTAATAATGAGATATTGAGATATGGAACATCATTTCTTGTACCAAATAGTGTATATCTTCTTTGGAGAATTGTTGATCTACATCTTCTGCCTATTTGTTAACTGGGTTGTTTGTTTTCTTTTATTATTTGAGTTTTTGATTTTTTTTTTAAAGTTTGCTCATTAACCCCTTACTGAGTCTTTGCTGTGCAAATAACTTTTCTTATCCAGAAAGATGTCTTGTTGTTGATGGTAGTTTTGTTATTGTACTCAAGACCTTTAGTTTTGTATAGTTACATTTGTATATTTTAGCTTTGTTTTCCTTACTTTTAGAGTCAAGTTTTTAGATGCATCTGAATGCTGATATCATGGAATATATTGCCTGCATTTCTTTTATCATATGTTTTATGTTTTTGGGTCTTATATCCATATATTTAGTCCTTTTTGAATTTATCTTTGTGAATGATATTGGGTAGTGGTCTAGTTTTATTCTGATGGATTAAAGAACAGAAATGAAAGCATTGCATGTTTTGTCTTCAGATTACATTACAAAGCAATAATGATTAAAACAGCATGATACTGACATAGAAACAAGCCTACTGGTCTATGGAACAAAACAAAGAACCCACAGATAAAATCACATACATGTGTGATGGTGTTTGCCCGTGGTCTGCTTTTATTCTTCTGTGTACATCTGTCCCAGCACCATATATTGACAAGATATTTTTTGCTTCATTGTGGAAGCTCCTGATTCTTTGGTATAAATTAGTTGGTTTACATGTGTGTGATTTTTATATGTGATATCTGGTGCTTTCATTTTTCTTCTGTTATCTGTCAGAAGTAGTTTTGCTAATAGGGGTATTTTATAATTTTAAATAAACTTCATGACTTACTTGGTTCTGTTTTATTTATTTATTGTGGTGCTTCTGATAGAGGTTTGGGCCATATCTAGAGGTGCTTGAGGGCTGTTCCCAGCTATGTGTGCAGGGGCTACTTCTGGTTCTATATTTAGAGGTTGCTCCCAGTGTGGTTCTCAGCAGACTTTGTAGTGCGAAGGATCAAACTGGGGCTGATGGCATGCAAGGAAAGTGCCTTAATCCCACTTTCTCCCTGTTGTATTTTATTGTCTCTTTCTTTCTTTTCTTTGTCTTTGTTTTTGTTACCATTTGCTCAGGGGAGATTACATGGTGCTGGAGATCTAACCTGGGTCAGCTGTTTGCAAGTCAGGTGTCCATAGTACCCATAGTACTATCTTTCCACCTCTGTGAAGAAAGCTGTTGAGGTTTGCTAGGAGGGCTTGCTCTGAATCTGTATATAGCTTTCACTGTCACTGTATCACTGTATCACTGTCATTCCCTTGCTCATCGATTTGCTCAAATGGGCACCGGTGCCGCCTCCATTGTGAGACTTGTTGTTACTGTTTTTGGCATATCAAATACACCACAGGTAGCTTGCCAGGCTCTGCCATGTGGGCGAGATACTCTCGGTAGCTTGCTGGGCTCTCCAAGAAGGATGGAGGGATCGAACCCGGATCTTCCACCACATGCAAGGAAAATGCCCTACCCGCTGTGCTATCACTCCAAACCACAAGAAAAATAATTATTTGAACAGTGTTAATTTTTCTATATTCAAACAGTGGTAGTTCACTCACTCCTTTCTAATGTGGATTTCTTTTCCTTTGTAACTGCTCTTGCTAGGATTTGCAAATTATTCTGAGTAGTAGCAGGCATGAGAGTGGGCATCTTTGTCTTGTTCCTCTGAAATCAGAGAGAGAAAAGAGGCTATTTTTACATTTAAATGTGATGTTGACTGCGGGATTTGCATTTCTGGCTCTTAATATGTTTCTGCTATTGTCTGTTTTACCCATTTTGTTCAGTATTGTGGGGGCATTCCTGGTGGTCTTGGCCATCTCTCCTGTCAGTGCTCAGGGGGACCATGTGGTCCTGGGAATCTTAACTGTGGCCTCCTGCATAAAAAAATGTGATCTGGCCCTTTAATTTCCTTAGCTCTTATTGAGAATTTTTGCATTAAAAGATGTGAAATCTTGTCATATGCCTTTTCAGCATTTACTGGGATAATCACGAGTTTTGTCCTTCCTTTTGATAATGTCTCTGTAGAGTCAAAAATACATCACATTTTGAGTGTGACTGCAGATCTGTCACTGTCAGAAGGTGAGTGGCACTGACCCTCTTCAGAGACCTTCATTCTCCTTGTCACTTCCAACCTTACTTTTCCTGGTGCTTGGGATTTGCCATTAGCTTGGTTAGCCTTTGGAATGGTGGCTCCTGAGGTAAATTAGCTCACATACTCCCTGTTGTTTTGTTCCGTGTTACATGTGCCATATGGTTCTATGCCCCATCGATACTGAGATGCTGATTTCCTGAGACAGTTGAAGATGACTTGGGAAGGGTCCGGGCAGCTCTGAATTAGCATTCTGGTAACTTTTGCTGGGCCTGGCACCCCTCAGAATGCCCCAGGGAATCCATTCATGAGGATCTTTTCCTGTATTTTATGCCAGGGTGTGGAGAACAAGCTACACTTAAAAGCCTGCTGCCACTTAGAAGAATTAAGACAATTTTTTTCCTTCCTGATAGCAGAGATTTTACTTCGTCAGTGAACTGTTGTTAACTGAATAGAGACCGATTTAGGGTAGTTTGATGAAATGGGTCTAGAGTGCCAACCTGTTCGATCTGAAACGTGGCTGGAGACATCAGCTTCCCGTGTAGCTGCGTGAGAAAGTAATGAGGATTAATACAATTATGATACACTACTGTTTTCCAGCCACGCTCTTGGAAAGAGCTGGGAAATTCCTTACCTGTGCCAAGAATTCTTTCATCACTTTAATGCATTATGAAAACAATAATCTCTGTTAATCAAATTGGTTGACTTAGAAAGGATGCCTGAGGAGAAATGAACTAGGAGCATAATAATAAGACACCGAATGGATAAAAAATGTGATCGTCAGTAGGTTTGACATTTGGAAATTTGGAGGAATGTTGGGCTTGACTTGCCAGAATAGTGCTGTAACATGATATATTTGATGCTGATCAGTATAATGATGCATATATTGTCCAGTGCATTTCTCATCAGCCACGGAGTGACCGCACAATGCAGGAGAGGTGTATTTTATTTTATCAGTTTAAGTACACCTATGTTTCAGGACAGAGCAGTGAGCATTAAACTATAATTCTGATCCTCTGGGGAAATTTTTAGTTTGATAGGTTATAAGGATTATTGAAAGACCTTGGCACTTGAATTCAGGCACGACTGTGTAAATGACCGCATTTTCAGAAAATGCATACAACACATTTGAGATCACTTTACAGAGTTCTCAAAGAACTGGAGATTGGTAATCTCCTCAATAATAATTCAGGCGCTAGCAAGCTTCAAATATATACTGTACAGTTATAGCTCTCCATGGGGCTGAAGAGAGTGCTCAATTAACAGTACATGTTATGATGCATTCTCATCCAGATACATTAAGCGCTAGATTAAACAGGGAAACACGCCTTTGGGGAATTGAGTGGACATGCTAGGCCTGCCATTAAAATCTACGTGGAATACAGTTAGAAACCAAGGAAATTCCCCGTGGGTGGTGTAGAGTTTTGAAACATCGGCCTCTGAAGGGTTCTGTTTTGTTGGAATAGAATGCATCCTGCCATAGTTGTTTAGTGTTTCTATCACACCTGAAAGTAAAAGGGCACAGCTGAAGTTAATTTTATAATTATATATTTTTAACCTAACATGTCAAAAATATTTCAACATGTAATCAGTAGAAAATGAGCCATGGAACATTTTAAATGATTTCTTTGGTGAAAGACATTCCAAACCCAGTGTGTATTTTATACCAGCTGAACAACTTCACTTATGTTTGGGATCAGCCCCGTTTCAAGTGCTCAGTAGACATGAGGTTGCAGACTCCTGGTATTTGTCTGGTGGTGGTCCTTGGTCTGTTAGCTTTGGTAAGTTAGGATTTCTTCTTAAAGAGGGGGCTTGCTTTGTATCCAGGTCACACCAGGGACTCAGGGACTGACTGATTTCGTTCTGTGTTTGGGGGCTATTCCTGGTGGTGCTGGGGAATTATGCAGTGTTGGTGATTGACCCAGACTTCTGTACTCAAACAGATGCTTCAGCCCATACAGCTCTTTCTCTGCCACCACGTGAACACTTTTATATCAGTCTAATTCAGTCTTTTTTTTTTTTTTTTGTGGGGCTGTGTGGGAATTCCCAAATAGTGTTCAGTAGCCTGGGGCTACTCTCTTGGTGATATTTGGCCAGGTGGGCTACATACTCCAAACCTAAGCCTGAAGATGCAGGGAGCCACCAGGGCTGCATGCAACGGTGCTCCTGCGTTGTAGATTAAACTTGAGTCTGGGCCACGCTAGACATGGTCCCCTGACCTCTGAGTTATCATGCTGACCTCAGTTCAGACTTTCATGGCAAAAATTTCTTTCCTTCTTCCTTATTTTAAAAAAATGCAGTGAAATCTATACTTTTTGAAATCTAGAGCCTCCATGTGCTTCTAACTAGGGTAGAAATTTAGTAGGATAGAAGAGGAACGAGGAGAAAGAATTGTTGACTAAGTGAATGAGTGATTAAAATTCATAGTAAAAGAGAGCAAGGTGTAGATTTCTAATTATTAAGGAAGGAAGACCAATACTGAGGAATCCACAAAAGAGATTGGGCTATTGAAAAGGAGACTAATTCTGAAATAAGTAATTAAGTTTTAGAAATAGAGCGAAGTAAGGTTCATAAACAGGAATTCTGGATAATGGGTTTACAGAATGATCTTTCACCTCTGTATTGATTTGGATCATATGAATCATGGCATAGTATAAAACCATCTTTTGTTGTCTCTCTGTAGAAGGAAGAGTAAGACATACTAATGCATTTTTTTTTTCGGAGGGGTGGAAACTGATTGACTTTAGTAGCTCTTTCTAGTTTTTGAAATTAGTATTCTTTAAGACGATACCATAATTAATGGGCTTCATATGACTTTTTTCCAACACTGTATTGGGCTTCAGTGGATTATAAAGTCTACTTGTTTGTTTTGAAGATGAGGACCATTGTTAATAAGAAAAATGTGTATTATTACTGCTAATTTTAGTGAATGCCTTCTAGAAGTTCCATTCCTCGGTTTCCTCAGACAAATATATGGCAGAGCAGGCATGATTGCAGGCATGATTTTAGTCATTTGGTGAATGTTGAAGAATTTTAACTAGGCCATGAAAATGGAAAAGCTGACATTTGAATTCAAGACTCTACGATACTAAGATCTTTCCACCACCAGGAGGTGCATACATTGATTTAATGAAGTATAATTGTGTCTTGATTCAGTAATAACTGCCATTATGGTTCATGCTCTTAAAAAAGTTGGGAGGGTTACTTCTTAGTAACTCCTGAGGTTCCCCTGACTTCCTGAATGTATATGATGTTCTCACAGAATCTAGGAGCAAAATGCTGGGGTAGGGAGCGAGTGCATGAGTCAAGACATATGCCTCACACGCAGCCGATCCAAGTTTGATTCCTGGCACCATATGGTTCCTTGAGTTTCACTCCGTATAGCCCTGGGGTTCCCAACACTACTGGATGTAGCCCTGGGGCATAGGTCGGGCCTGCTAATCACTGGAAACATGAGTGCAAGTGACATAAACTCTTTGGGCCCTCACTTTGAACCTCCTTTCTTGGTTGTGAAGAATCATTGGGAGGGACCCCTGGCCCCACTAAGTATGACTTGGGAAGCTCCACCAGTGACTAACCGCAGTAATCAAGCACAATGACTGTTAGCTTTTGTTTCGAGCCCATGCGTTCACAGAACACGTATGAAGAAATGCTCCTCCAATAGTTCCCTCACCTTCCAGGACTCCTGACACGCAGGGCGTTTCTGTTGTGCTTTTGCAGTGCTTGGTGGAATTCCTGACGTCTGAAAATACCTGGTGCTTTCTACGTTTGTCATGTCTAGCCCCTTCCATCCAGCTCATATCCCAGAAGCTTCCAGAGGGAGACGTTATAGCATCAGGGAAAGAATAGACTGTGGGACCAGAAAAGAAGTGTGTTTAGATCCTGGCCGCGCAGGTGGTTAACCACCAAGCTCCGTTTCTTCACTCGTGAAGCAGAGGTTAATATCCCTTTTCACAGTGAGGATTACCTAAAATAATGTGTGTAAACCTGTCACATACCTGATATATGGATTATATTTTTACTGCTGAGATAATATTGTAAATATATACTCCTTTAAATTAGACCAGAAAGAGTGGCAGATACACTTCTGAGCAGTCCTGATGACTGTGATAAAACTGCAGGGAAGGGAATTATTTACAGTTCCAGATAAACTCTGTTATACTGCACTACTTCATTGAATTGTGCTTACAAAAGAAACTCTCCCAGTTCACCTTCAGAATTTTCCAAGGCCACCTCTTGAGGCTCATTCAACTCCTGATTCTACGGGCTTAGCTTTGGAAATATGAAAAGATTTCATTCCCTAGTTTCCATTTTATCTCCAAAGAATTTGTCTGTAGAGTGCCATATAGCTAACAAGTAGAGTATGCCACGTCAGGGATGATGTATTAGATATTCGTTATACTCTTGCCCAAAGCTGGCTGGGAATCACTGGGAATAAAATAGAGACTAAATTCCACGAGTTTGCTAATCAGAATTTGAACTCAAACTCCCCTGACCAGTGTTATCTGACTCTGTGTCTCCGCATATGTCTCCACATATTTATGCATTTTAAGATAGAAGATTGATGGGACCTACAGCTTGATAAATGGAAGGTGATTTGAATTTCTTTAAGACTTATTTCATATGGATCTGGAGAGATAGATCAAGGGGCTAGAGTGGATGTGTTGAATGCAGGACACCTGGATTTGATTCCTGGCACTGTATATGGCTCCTTAATTTTATAGAAGACCAAACTTAGTTCAGAGGGCTAACAAATATAAAATATTCTTTTATATTTGCCCAATGCTAGTACCACCTTTATATTTATCAGGTGACTAAGTATTTGTGAGTTCTTTTATAATTTATTCAGACTTGTATATCGGTTTCCAATAGTATTAGAAATTTATAATTCTTTTCTGAAAATGTAATCTTTTTATATAATTTTTATATGAAGCCTTATAATTTTTCAGTAAGATTCCCTTGGCTATTCTTGGTTCTTTGCATTTCTATTTTAAATTTAGTATCTGTTTTCAGTTCACACACAACACACACACTACACAATCCTAAGGTTATGATGGGTTTTTATTGAACTTGGAGATAAATTCAAAGAGAATTTATATGTTAAGACTGTGTTTTCTTCCCAGTTGACATGCTCTGTCCCTTTATTTACTTAGCACTTCTTTAATTCCTATTAGCATGTTATTCTTCCAGGGTAGATATTTGTGGGATATTTTTATTATATTTATTTTTACGTGTTGTTCAACTCTTTGCTTTTTCCTCATGCTAGGGACGGAAATGTGGGACTTATAAATGGGAAGATCTGACCTACTGCTGAGTGACATCGCTTCCCTAAGTGTCTTTTTGGCTTTATTTTCTTATCAATATTTTTTGTTGGTACATACATTGATTTTTTTTTTTTTTTGGCTGTTGATCTTTCTCAGCTAATGTATTCTAACATTGTGACTAGAATAAAAAATATTTTGGCCTGTGATCTTCTGCAAATGAATCAAATTTAATTTTTCACTCTACTCTATAATCTTTGATTTTTGAGTCTTATTTTTGCTTTATGATACCACCTGAGATATCTCAGGAAAGTTGATTTGAGGTAGTGGTAGCAGTTATCCTGATTTTTTTTTTTTTGCTTTTTGAGTCACACCCGGTGATGCACAGGGGTCACTCCTGGCTCTGCACTCAGGGATTACTCCTGGTGGTGCTCAGGGGACCATATGGGATTCTGGAATCCAACCTGGATCAGCCGTGTGCAAAGCAAACGCCCTACCCACTGTGCTATCACTCCAGCCCAATCCTGATCTTTTTCTATTCCCCGGGTCAGTAGGGAATGCTTTGACATTTCACCATTAAATATGATGTTTAGGAGAGATTTAAAATAGATATGTTATACCAAGTTAAAGCAGCTTTCTAGTTCTTCAGTCATACGTTGATCCTTTTGTGTGTGTGTGTGTGGGGGGGGATGTCACAATTGCCAGTGCTCAGAGGTGCTGTTCCTGGTTGGTGCTGGAACCATTTGGTGCCAGCAATCAAACTCTGGGGTCTTGCTTGCCAGTATCTGCTCTATCTACCATCTTAAATTGATTTTTTAAAAATTATTTCTGTGTATTATTAAATGCTTTATTGTGGTTTTGAATAGGTGACAATGCAGGTGGATCTTGCTGGAGAAAGTAGAACAGAGGTTTCCCAAGTTTCTCTGGCTTAGTGTCCTTTTACAAAAAAAAAAAAATACTCAGTCTGCCTCCTTGAAGCAAACTGAAATATCCCATGGTTGCATCGGAAGCCCTCCTTTTTTCCCCCAGATCCTACCAGTATCCTCTCTACCTCCAGCCCCTGGGATCACCTAATTTGGAAAGTCTTGTTTTAAGAGCAGCTTAGCTTCTCGTGAAGGACCTTAAAGTTCAAGAAAGTATTTAGCCATTTAGTCCTTTAGCTACTGCAGTCGTGTTGTCATAAACATAGGTGCACACATATGATGAGGTATTTTCAGTAGTAGTCTGGGAGTTTTGTCATGTGTATTAGAAAGAATAGACACTAGGAACTAATGAGAATAAAGAATAACAGAAATATTTTTTAAGGGCTGGAGCAATAGCACAGCGGGTAGGGCGTTTGCCTTGCACGCGGCTGACCCAGGTTCGATTCCCAGCATCCCATATGGCCCCTGAGCACTGCCAGGGGTAATTCCTGAGTGCAGAGCCAGGAGTGACCCCTGTGCATCGCCAGGTGTGACCCAAAAAGCAAAAAAAAAAAATTTTTTTTTTTTAAAAGGAAATAGTTGCTATCAGGAATAACACAATGAGATGATTTAAAGAAAATTCATTGAGGTTTATGATACTGAGCTTACAGTACCGTGTTTATATGTTTTTGGGGTACACTATTAACTTATAGTTCCCATCAGCTGCCAAGTTTCTTCCTCCACACTCCATGGTACCCCTTCAGCTCTTAGGCCACTCTCTTCTGTCTGAGAAACCTTAGATCTGTCCAAGTATTTATTTCCATTGGACCCTGTCCCTTCCCTTGCTGTTTCTTTCCATACTCCTTTTGAAGGTGATTATCTGGTATTTGTTCTTCTCCTTCTGACTTATACACGTATCAGACCTCTTCAGTCCCATCCATGTGGTGTAGCAAAGAAAGCATTTTTTTTTCTTTTCTAATAGTATAATAGTATTCCATTGGTTATCTGCAGCATGATTTCTTCACTCATCTCTCCTTGGACACTCAGCAATGTTTCTAAATCTTGGCTATGGTAGTCGTGTTGCCATGAACATAGGTGCACATATGCGATGAGGAAATTTCAGTAGTAGTCTGGGAGGTTTGTCATGTGCAATCAGAAAGAATACATACTATGAACTAATGAGAATAACAGTCACCAGCCTTGTTTGTTGTAGAGTTTCAGGGATGTAGGTGGTGGGGAAAATTAAGAAGTGAATTTGAAGAGATTGGGAGTCGTAAACCATGGTATTTTTTGGTTATGCTGATTAGAAATGGATCTTAACATTGACTCAAAGATGTGCATCAGTGGGCTGGAGTGGATAATTATCATTAGACTGAAATGTGAAATTGTAAAAAGATTTTTACTTTTTGGAGCGAGAAATGAGTTTTGCCCTGAATGTTCAGAAACATGGTGGTCTCCATTGGTAATAAACTGCCTGTATGTAGATACACTGCCTGGGGGGTTGGGTTGGGCTACAGAGTTCGCAGGTGCTATTCCAGCTTTGTGCTCCTAGCAATGTTCGGTGGTTATGGGGGTTATTATTTTTGTACGTTCCCCAGGGGCATTCCAGCTGACCCTTCTCAGGGGCACCCAGGCTCAGCAGTGCTGAGGTGTTATGGGAGTGCTTGGAATCAAACCCTGGTTCTCGCACAATCCAGCCCTGTGCATCCCTGCTTTCTCTCCCTCCTCACCTCTGCAGGCACTCTTTTGACACTAATCTCCAGAGTGTCTAGACCCCACTCCAGACAGGGTTAGATGTTGTTCTTCAGTGAAATCTCTGTGTAAAATTATATTCATGTTATTCAGTTTGAAAATTAGACTTGGGAGTATTTATTTGTAGTAATTTGTGAAGATACTAAGACATTCAATTTGGTAATTTGTGCGTGCTGAGAAATCAAATACAGGGCCTGAGAGATGTTTCAGAGAACTGAGAGAATGCTTTGTGTGCCGGAGCCCCGGGTTTATCACCCAGCACCCCATTGAACGCCACGCTCTGTTGAGTGGGGCCCCCCAAATGGCAGCAAACCAAACATACAGCAAGTGGGATTTAGAACATACTGTTCTCTAGGGAAGATGTACCCGCAAAGACAGGCAAGGAACATGGGATGGAGAGATGAATCTGAAAAGTCACAAAAGTGGGTGAGGGGGATTTTTAGGTTCCAATTTCTGTCATGATCAATGTCGGTCCAGTCATCAGAGTCCAGGTGAGCCTGTTTGAAGGGGAGGGAAATGAAAGTGGAGATAACATATAGTCAGCTAGTGTCTGTGGAAAGACATCACTTACTCTGTACTTGCATGTAGCTGTAGAAGTAGCTGAAGATTCATGCTGAGAGAGATGACTGGATTACATGTATGAGGGAATGTTGAAAGAAGTATCACTGTGGAAGTTAGCAACCAGCCTCTCCTTTGTGATGAAGGCATGAGTATGTCTGGAACACCGAGAAAGCGCCAGGTAGGCACATTCAAATGCCAGTTGAATGTCCAGTATTTCATCTGAATATTGGAAAGCAGGTTCATGGGTGTCCTTCATGGCTCCATTCTTGGTTAGTAGCGAGTTGGCATCTGCTTGGTTCTCATGGAGTACGATGTGGTTACTGCCCTCCTCCATCCGGTGGCTGTGTGAGGAAAGTATGTGTCGATCACAGATCTGATATCTACTCTTCCCAGATTCACCATTGCTTTTTGCACAGCCCTAATAGTTTCCTGCAGAGCAAGCCGTGTATGCACCCAGCTTTCTTTAAATCTGAAAATTATGATATATGTAGGAAGTCTTCTTCACCTCTGAGTGACTTGTGATAGGAGGAGATGTTCACTGTATAAGTGAGAACATTTCTCATTCATTCTCATACAAGTGAGGACCTATGAGTAGAAACATTTTAGTTCCTTTGCATTTTGTAAGTTTCTGTATATGTGGATGCTATTTTCAAAAAGTCAGTTATTTGGAAACATGAGTTATTGCTGCAAAGCTTTGTTTATGAGAGCAAACTCTTTTTACTGCTCACTTCATTTATTGAGATTGCTTAGTATGATGTTTACATGAGAGTGAGAAAAAAAACTAATGCAATTTAGTTCCATTTAAATGCTTGGAGTGGAGGGAAACATTTTGTCATAATGATGATAAATTACTTTTTGAAATTTTGTATTCTAATAACTGTTTGGGGTAACAGACTCTAGTGTAAGTAAAAAATACTCCTTTGAGATGTTGTCAGAATTCACTCTTTATATTAAATGTGTTATAGAAATGATTTCTTTCTTATATGAAATTTTATCCTTTTTGTATCTGTGTCCACATTGAGGTATCAGTGATAAGGAGAAGTAATGAAGGACTTTCATTAATCTCATTTGTCTCTTTTTTTATGCAGAAGATTGTACAAAACCCCTACACTCTAAAAATCTTTTAAAACTTAAAAAGGAATGAATGGAAGTGTGAATTTCTAACAAGACCCCTGTCCCCCAAACATTGATTTCATTGTAGTATTGAGTGAACTACAATTGAGTAGTATAGAAGTTAATTGCTCTAGAGTCTAAGACTTGATAAATATCTGAGATTATGCCTTTTTTTTATAGGATACCTTCTATACTGCCAATGGTTTGGGGGTGTTTTTCCATGGTCATATCTGGCAATGTTCAAGGGTTTGGTATTTCCAGGGCCGACTTGTAACCTCCCCCCATACTAATCTTGCTTCTTTTCTTGAACAGTCTCCCTCATCCTAAGGGTCGTGAGATGCAGAAGTGCATTTAATTTAGAAATGCTTATCTTTCAAAAATCTCTTTGAGAGGAAAATACCAAAGCTGCTGTATTGTAATAGATCTGCCTATTTCCCATACATAAAGATGCCGTTACATGCAAGTTTATTTCTAAGTTTCACCACAAAGCGGTGTGTTTTGTGGACTTGTATGAGCGTGTGTATGTGTATTTGAGTAATGTTTCTTAGTAGACGATGTATGCCCGTACATATGTATTCTCAAGCTCTGACTTAAAAGTCTGAATGCCCAATGCATTGCCTTTCCTTGGAGTGCCTTTCCTTCCCCACTGTCTATTACTCTGCCGTTTCCCCCTTCATGAAGCATCTATAGATTCTCTCATCTGCTCACTGTACTATCACCAAAGATCCTGTAATGTTATGAAATATAGCAATTCGATGTGAGATTGGAGCATATGGACTTTTATCACAGCTATTTTCTTTTTTTTTTAATTAATGAATCACCGTGAAGGTACACATACAGATTTACATATTTTCGTGCTTGTATTTCAGGCATGCACTGCTTGAGTACCCATCCCTCCACCAGTGCCCGTTCTCCACTGATGATCCCAGCATCCCTCCTACACCCCTCCATCCCATCCCCTTACCCCACCCCGCTTCTGTGGCAGGGCATTCCCTTTTGTTCTCTCTCTCTCTTCTTTTGGGTGTTGTGGTTTGCAATGGAAGTATTGGGTGGCCATCATGTTCAATCTATAGTTTGCTTTCAGCACAACTCTCCCATCCTGAGTGGGTCCTCCCACCACACTTTACTTGGCGTTCCCTTCTCTATCTGAACTGCCTGTTCCCCCAGCATGTGAGGCCGGCTTCCAAGCCACGGAGCAAACCTGGTACTTATTTCTATTATTCTTGGGTGTTAGTCTCCCATTCTGTTTTATATTCCACAGATGAGTGTAAAATAACACGCAACCCGGAGATTCTTCTTGCAGCGATTTATTAAAAAACCTTCTCATGCAAACGGAAAAGAGGACGAACGAAGGATGGACTAAGGACGAACGAAGGAAAAGGAACCAGGGGGAGCCCCTAGCTAGGCAGCTTCCCTCCTTATATACCTCTCGCTGCTTGTTTTCGCCCACGTGTCTGCATCTGATAGGTTAGTTACAGCTTATGGGCGTGGCAAGACATCCTGTTTCCTTATTAGGAATTGTTTTCGAAGCACACAGGTGTTGTTTACGAAGAACGGTGCAATTTACAAGCACAGTGCAACTGTTGTTGCAAAGCACGTCCCGTGGAGGCTCTCCACAGTTGAGTACAATTCTTCTATGTCTGTCTCTCTCTTTCTGACTCATTTCACTTAGCATGACACTTTCCATGTTGATCCACTTATATGCAAAGTTTATGACTTCATCTTTTCTGACAGCTGCATAGTATTCCATTGTGTAGATGTACCAAAGCTTCTTTGACCAGTCATCTGTTCTTGGGCACTCGGGTTTTTTTTTTTCCAGATTCTGGCTATTGTAAACAGTGCTGCGATGAACACACAAGTGCAGATGTCATTTTGACTATATCTTTCTGCCTGTCCAGGCTATATTCCCAGAAATGGTATTGCTGGGTCAAATGGGAGCTCAATTTTAATTTTTTGAAGAGTGACCACATTGTTTTCCAAAAGGGCTGAACCAATCGGCATTCCCACCAGCAGTGTAAAAGGGTCCCTTTCTCCATGCCAACAGTGGCTACTTTTATTCTTTTGGATGTGTGCCAGTCTCTATGGTGTTAGGTGGTATCTCATAGCTGTTTTTATCTGCATCTCCTTGATGATTAGTGATGAAGAGCATTTTTCATGTGCCTTTTGGCCATTCATATTTCTTCCTTGAGAAAATTTCTATTAATTTCTTCGCTCCATTTTCTGATGGGGTTGGATGTTTTCTTCTTGTAAAGTTCAACTAGTGTCTTATATACCCTTGATATCAACCCCTTATCAGATGGGTATTGTGTCAATATCTTTTCCCATTCTGTAGATTGACTTTTTATTCTGGTCACTGTGTCTTTTGCGGTGCAGAAGCTTCTTAGTTTAATATAGTCCCATTTGTCTATCTCTGTTTCTACTTGGTTGCTTAGTTGTGTGTCATCTTTAAAGATACCTTTAGCTTCAATATCGTGGAGGGTTTTTCCGACCTTGTCTTCAATGTATCTTATGGATTGTGGTCTGATGTTGAGGTCTTTAATCCATTTTGATCTGACTTTTGTGCATGGTGTTAGGTCGAGGTCTAAGCCCATTCTTTTGCATGTGGTTGTCCAGTTATGCCAGCACCATTATTTAAAGAGGCTTTCCTTGTTCCACTTCACATTTCTTGCTCCCTTATCAAAGATTAGATGATCATACATTAGGGGTGGTGTGTAGGGATATTCCATGCTGTTCCATTGGTCTGTGGCTCTGCCTTTGTTCCAGTACCATGCTGTTTTAATTGTTACAGCTTTGTAGTGAAGTTTAAGGTTGGGGAGGGTGATGCCTCCCATCATCTTTTTTCCCAAGAATTGCTTTAGCTATTCGTGGTTGTTTAATCACAGCTATTTTCATTGTGAAATGTGGGTATTGATTCTTGGGATAACTATGCTTTGAACATAAATTTATGAAGTCACATAATAGCACTTAGTATTCAAAATACTAAAATATATATGATAAACATTCAGTGGGTTGGTAGCTGCTACTGTCATAATTTTTTAAAATATTGTTTAACATCTATCTTAGTTTTTAAAAATATGATACTGTTGCAGAGAATGTATAATTTATTTTTTCTGACAAACAATTTATGGATAAATTAATAACAGCATAATGTGCTATGTATATTTCTTTATTATAAATCAGTAGACCTTTCTGACCTGTGAGAAATCTTTCTGATTACCTTTGAGTTGACATCTACTATCAGTATTTTTCAGTCTTTGAAGGGGTCTTTTTGATTTGTATAAAGAAGCACGAACTTATATATTATTTTTCACTTTTAGCAAGTAATGTGTTGGCATTAATTAGTTATGAGGAAGCACAGATTATGTGGTTTATTTGGCAGTCTGGTAATTTGTTCATCATTGAGAAATAACTCATTGTTTATACATTTGTTGTGACTGGTAGCTGGCTATGGTCCACATTATAACTTACATAAGACAGAAATTATGTTTGAAAGCACAATTGGGCAAATTTAGTTGTTTGAAACTATTATTCAAGGTACTCGGTGATTCAGAATTTTGTTAGAAATCAACCAAATCTGAATAACCAAATCAAATGAAATTTCTTAGAGTGATGACGCTATGATGGCTGCGGGTCGTGGTGCTGTTTGAGGACTGGGTAGAGCATTCTTTCTGGTGCCACTAAAGCAACTAAACAATATTTCCCAAAGCAGGCAATACTGCTCCTTGGGGGTTGCTGGAATCATTCAGAGAGCACTAGTAGCCTCAGGTACAAATGGGGGACTCTTTGTATTTATTTCCTCAAAGAAGGTAGATTTATCTGAGACTGGAGGGGCACCTTGAGTGATTTCTTTTCCCCTCCAAAAACGTTACAGGCCATATAGGCTTGGAAATCTGTATAGAGCTTTGATTCTGAATTTTCTGAATCATACACACACAGAGAGAGAGAGAGAGAGAGAGAGAGAGAGAGAGAGAGAGAGAGAGAGAGAGAGAGAGAGAGAAGTATGAAACTAAGTGTCTGAATTCTACAGTATTATAAACTGACCATAAACTCAGAAAAATGCCGTAGAGATCTTTTTGCTTCCGTATCACTGTCAGGTACAGATTGATTAAGTTCTGTGGTTTATATTTCAAATTCTGTTGTGATTGCTGTCTGTGCTTGGACTTCCTTGCGTTAGGATGTATGGAGAGATTGCACATAAAAGTATACTCAAAAAACTTTAAGTGATATTTTAGAATTGTTGTGAAGTATTTTGGGAATGAAAATTTCTTTAAAGTGTCAACCATAATTTAGTGAGTGCCATTTTTTATTTTTACTCAGGTTTTTGAGTCTGGAGTGTTTTTCCCCACAATTTAATAAATATTTGTTTCATTTCACATGAATTAATTCAAACCTGGGTAAGAACAACATATTTTAATCAACTATTGTTGTGATGGACTGGAAAATAAATTTACTCCCTCGGCAAACTGTTTACTATGTATTTGAATGGGATTTATCTTGCTTAACACTGGCAAGCTGAACATTAGAATGCAACAATTAATGGGAAAGTCAGCTATGTGCCTGCATATTGAATAGAGCAAAATTTTTAGTGCATAAAATTTGTGATTACTCTCTTTTATAAATGTTATGTCTATACATTTGTATATCACATATTATATGTATATATAACGCATAAACATATCATTAGCTATGTTCAGATCATTTCCATTGACATGCAGTAGAAAAATCCTTTGGCTGTTAATGATGCCCTTCTGATTTTAATGTTATTCTCATGATTTTATTTTCATTTGTTTTCAACTTTTTAAGTTGCTTTTCTGCATGTGAATCCTAGCATATCCTATTTAACATGCTGCAGAGCGAAGTGAAAATTAATACATAGCTGGCCGGTCTGTTATTTCCCCTTCCCACCAGTCTCTTAAAAGTCCCAAAGGTTTTACCATCTTTATTATAATGGTTTCAAACACATCTTGATAGAGAGGATGAAGAGAAGGCTGTCAGTGTTCTTAAGAGCAAAGCCAGCCTCGTGTGTGGCCAAGTTACTCTTGGCAGAATGTAGTATTACATGCAGTAGTTTTCTGTGCAAGTACAAATTGCACATGCTCGTATTTGTGTTGCAATCTAAATCACATAAATTAGACATATGAAGGAAAATTTAATCATCTTGTCAGTCCTCTACAATACAAATCAGATTTTTGACTATGTAGTCCTTGATAAGATGACAATTACACTTGAATATGAGCATAGCATAAATTACTACCCACACCATTATTTGAGCAGAATGTATGGAAAAGAAATGCTGAATTCATTTGCTATGGTTACTTTCTTTTACGGGTTTATTTGTTCTCAGCAGAGAATGATGGAAGCTGAAAACAGATGAAAAGAATAATTTCCATGTCAGTGTGTTTTTGCTTCTGTAAATAGACAACTTTTTCAGTCCCTGGTTTTAGATGATTGTTCTAAATCATCTATAGATTATGATGATTATAAGTTACTCTAGATGGGGCCTTAATTCTTCTTTTTTGTTTACATAAAATATTATTTTTTATAATTGAGTTTTCATAGCTATTTTTGTATTTTGATAATAAACCTATATTGCAGGTGTATTTTGCCCACTTCTAGTATGCGGTGTCTCCTCCAATTCCCCGTTCATATGGGTTTGTTAGCTCTAATAAATGCATTTGCAAATTCCATCCAACTTTTTGACTTTTTAAATTTTTCAGAGTGCCATGATTTATGACACGGTAAATGATAGTTTCATGCATCTATTATTCCAACACCACAGTCACTACTGGAGTGACCACTTCCCTCCACCGTTGTCCCAAACCCATCATTGCCTTCCCTCTCCCCCGCTCCTGCCTCTACCAGATAAGTTCAGTTCTGTGGGGCAGTTATTAAGTTCTGTTGCCTTTGGCCATTTGTTGTTCCTTTT
Source organism: Sorex araneus (assembly GCF_027595985.1). Lineage (NCBI taxonomy): Eukaryota > Metazoa > Chordata > Mammalia > Eulipotyphla > Soricidae > Sorex > Sorex araneus. The sequence continues at coordinate 269,072,956 of NC_073302.1, read as the reverse complement.
ACTATGTATTGTGGTGTATCCAATATGCCAAAAAGGGTGACAACAAGTCTCACAGTGGAGACGTTACTGGTGCCCGCTGGACAGTGCTTTACTATGTATCATTATTTTATTTTTCAAATTGTATTTTAAAAGTTTTACTTAATTAAGAAAAAATTCTTATTTATTTTTGTTAACTCCAAGTGTTGGAGTTTTTTCCCTTTTCTCAAAACATCATGGGGCCTTATTATCCTGAAAATTTGTTTCTCATTCTCCTCCCCTCCTCCCCCTCCTCCCCCTCCTATCTTCTCCTCCCCCTCCTGTCTCCTCCTCCCCCTCCTCCTTCTCCTCCTCTTCCTCCTCCTCCTCCACCTTCTCCTCCATAGAAGCCTCATTTCAGGGGATATAAAGCTGGGAATAGGGAATATTAAGTATACAAATCCAGGTTTTTTTTCTTTTTCTTTTTCTTTTTTTACAGAATTTTAAAGGGATTGCATTGGATATAGTTTATTAATGAGCTCAGGATTTTTTTCTGTTCTTGTATTAGGTGTTATATCATCACGTTCTCTTAATTGATGAGTTATAAACATATAATACTCCCTGAGAGCTTAGGGTTTTATATCTTTTAGTGTGTTTATTCCCAGACCTTACCTTCTGGCAGGAAACTTAGTTGTCATTCTGATTGAAAGTGCTGTGAGGGAGTGTGCTCGGGTTAGAGTTACTTTCGTTGTTGTTAGGTTTCAGGAAAAATTGAGTTGAAAGAGGAGTTTAGGTACTTCATTAGAAGTGTAGAAAGTAGGAGTGGATCTGGTATTTGCTGAATATTTCTTAGGTGCCAGACAGAATGCTGTGTCCATTGCATATATTCTCCTCATCATTATTGATAGCTGAAAAGGTGGGGGAGGAGGTTTGGTGATATTAGTTTAATAAACAAGGAGAAGGGAGCATTTAGAAGCTTAAACAACTTTTCAGAAGTTTCATAGCCCTAAGCATTAACATTGCTTGTGTTTTTTTCTGCATGGAGCTTTCCTATGGTTAGTACTCAGTGTAGTCCTTAGATTTTATCACAAAGACTAGAGAATAGCGTTGCTTCCTAAGAGAACCTGAAATTCTAGGCAGAGAATTTGCCTGATGAATCATGGGAGAGGGTGGAGAGTTGTGTCTGGGTATTTAATCTAAAGGAAGAAGATGATGCTGGAAAACAGGCGTGTCATTCAAAAGTATGTTCAGGAGATGGTCTGTATGGATGATTTTTTTTTCCTTTTCTTTCTTAATTCACCAGTTCTTTGCTAGGAGAATCTTGTGTTAATACATTTAATGGAAATTTGACTGCTCATGAGAAAAGTGATTTCTCTGCAGACTGTATACCCTAATTGAAGTGATACCTATTAAAAAATTGACAATTCTTAAGAGGGATGCATAGTAGAATGATCACTATTTAATCTTTATTCATGAATCATGGAAGTGCTACACGTCTTGTAGGCGGTCTTAGAATATAGAGCCTGTGGACTGTGAGTGGAAAATAAAGAGCTCTTCGTTCCTATTTATTTTGAGAAGCATCTCAAAAATCAATCATATAGACAGGATTTGCTGACTACTGGTGACCTCTATTTAAAAATAAAACAAAACAAAAGCAGAACATCAGGTTGTTTCTCTCTAGAGTCGTGAGTTGAGTGCCTGGGAAATCTGTGTGTCTTTTCTCAGCAATAAGATGTCTCATGCTCTACAAGTTCAGATGAGATGCTGTTGGTGTCACCTGTCACCTAGCAACGAGCTTCCTGCTTTGTGTCTTTAGTGACTCTTTTCATTTTAAGTCAAAATAGCTATGAAAACGCAGCACTTAGATTTGCATTTATCTCCAGAAATATTTAGATTAACCTTCAAATATTTTTAATTCCCTAGATAACGCACTGCCACAGATACAACAGAAATGGTGTTAAATTAAAAAAAAAAGACAGCTTATGTCTCAGAAATCTTGATGCAAAATAAGGTCAACATGGATCTGTGATAAAGTATCTCAGACTTACATGTATATACACAGCCCTTTATGTTCCCTGATCATCCTTAAAAGTTCTGGTAACTGGATTGAAAATGCATATGAACCTTCCTGTCTTGACACTCCCCCCCCACCCCTTCAGTACTTGAACGACTAAGATCACAGCTAATGAAGCAGTGATTTGTAAAGCTGAATACAGAAGAGAGAATTCCAAGTGGGATTGCTGTATCAGCACCAGAATTCAATTTACTTGAAACAAAGCAACTAAATTACCTTTGGGCAGAGAGTGAAATACCCTGGCTGCTCAGATGTCTATAAACAACATGAAAATGTGTTTCTCAGTCTCTATTTAAAGATACATAAAAAGGATTCTCAGAGGAACTAGCAACAAGTGTACTTATGGGTCCCGAAGTATTTAGAATGTATTAAACACTAACCTTTAAAGATTGAGAACATAATAGATCATTTAGGATGTGATGAAGAGCCAGCCAGTAACCTCGCTAGTACACAGCAGTTTAATGCCTGTACTATGAGGTAATTATTCCAGAGTAGCTTCTAATTCCTTAAGGTGGGGTGCAGCCACCTTCTTCCTATCCAAGGTTATTTCTCTGGTCCACGGTACTCAATCTGAATTCTAAAGGAAGCTGACTAACCATGTGCGGAAATTTTTAAGACCAAAAACAAGAGGTAGAAAGTGAAAACATGTTTTTCTTTATCGCTCTAACTACAAAAGAGAAAAATGTAAAATATGAATTTCTTTAGATATTCTACTAGAACAGGTATGTTTCCGTGATTCAAAGCACCAAGAATTTTGGTGCGATTTTTTTGTTTGTTTGTTTGGCTTGGGTTTAGGGGTCACGCAGTCTGTGCTTAGGACTTAACTGCTGGTGCTATGCTCAGGAATCATTCCTGACAGTGCTCAGGGAGCTATATGTGGTGCTGGGGCCTGAACTGGGTTGGCTATGTGCAAGTGTACACATTAGCTCTTGTACTATCTCTCTTGTCCAAATTAACAGTATTTATTTTCTCTTTATGGATCACACCCGGCAATGCACAGGGGTTACTCCTGGCTCATGCACTCAGGAATTACTCCTGGCAGTGCTCGGGGGACCATATTCGATGCTGGGAATCGCACCCGGGTCGGCTGCATGCAAACAAATGCCTTACCCACCGTGCTATCGCTCCAGCCCCATACAGTATTTTTTCTTGAAAGCAAAGCTAGCATTTTTTTGTAAGATGTAACATTTCGAGCCTTTTATTATTCATGTTTATACGAATATTTATGAAACTTACTCATTACTTTTCTTCACCTGAAAATTAAGAATTGTATTTGAAACTAGGAACATGAGGGAAAAGTGTTTTATGATAAACTCTTTGAGGACTGTGGCCTTTAAAACTCCTGTGCTTTGGGAACCTTTGCTGGATAACATTTGGCTTATCTCAGTAATCTTTTAATGAGAAAAATGATGAGCTTTTAATCCTTCTGAACTGTACCTTGTTTTTTTTTCTCTCATGTCTTGGTTTCAGTGAGGATTTAGGGACGGAGTTGAGGGCCTTAACTTGAGTAAGGCGAGAGCTTTATCAGTCCTATCTGGTAGTTTCTAATTTAATCTTTGTTTAATGCCTGGACCGTTGTGGGGTGCTACTACATTTGGGCCTGGTCGCAGATTGCCAGAGTACTCAGTTACAGACTGCAAGGATTACTTCCTGGGTGGGGGGACATGGTTAACTATCCTTGGTCTGTGTAGAAGAAATTGAGTCTCAGAAAGATAGAACAAGTTGTCTAGGAATGTGTAGGTGGACAGTAGCTGACAGAGGTCAGACTAGGATGGGTCCGAAATATGCACTCCGTTTCCATTTCCTTTCCTTTGTGTGCCCCAAGCTGTGTGGTTGTGGGGCAGGAATTAAAGCTCAAGACAGGAGTTTGCGTGCTGCTGGAGAGTATGAATTGACTAGAAATCAGAAGCTAACATTGTGCCATACAGGCCCTCCCCAGGTTTAAAACATCCAGAGATCCACAAATTGTAGGTGGTTGCAAAGATAAGCTCCAAAGAGCTGGGCAGTAAGATAGGGGTATTGAAAGGAATCCGGCACTGCCGAGCTTGCTACTTCTACCAAATTTACCTCTGATCCATTTTGTTAAGATGGATTGTACAATAGTTATGTGACCAATTCCCAGAAATTCTGTCTGAACAGGTGTTAGGACTAAGATACTTTGTAAATGTTAATATACTATAGAAACATGATGTGTTATATATGGTTCATTAAATTTAGGGTTTATTTTAGCCTGGATGGGTTATTGGTGTTTAAAAATGCAAATTATGTAATCAAGGACTAACCTTTGCTTTGGTAAAATATGTTCACCTAATTGTTGTAAAAGAGTTCTCTTTTTTTCTCTTTTATTTTTCATGATTCGTGTTACTCATTCAAGAAACATTTATTGATCTTCTAAAATGTGTTAGGTCTTATGTGTTGGGAAATTAAGATAGGAATGTGGTTGAGTTAACAAATGCTTCTTCCCTTGTTGGGAAAAATAAATTGGTATAGTCTATTCCAGATGAATTTGGCTATATATTTTGAAATCCTGAAAAAAAGGCTGTATGGGCCAGAGACATAGTTCATCGGGGTGAGTGTATACATTACTAAATACAGGAGTTCCAGTTTCACCTCCTGGTACCTCAAGTTATTTAAGCACTGCTTGGAGTAACCCCCTATCACTATACTAGAATTGCCTCTGGGAAATAGACAGGGCTGGAGTGATAGCACTTGTACTATCTCTCTTGTCCAAATTAACAGTATTTATTTTCTGTTTGCCTTTTGCCTTGCACGCGGCTGACCCAGGTTTGATTCCCAGCATCCCATATAGTCCCCCAAGCACTGCCAGGAATATTCCTGAGTGCATGGAGTAACCCCTGTGCATCGACGGGTGTGACCCAAAAAAGTAAAAAAAAAAAAAAAGGAAAGAAAAACCAAGATATTATTTTTTCTGTCATCATACATGGGGCAGAATGGAGGCTCCAAACTAGAGCAGATAAGTATAGTAGAGCAGAAGGAAGGTGTCTGACTGAGCAGTGAGTGGTCGTGGAATCTATCAGGGGGTCTGTCACTGAGCCTACTGCCCCATGCATCTCTCTCTGCTGGATCATCCTTGGTTTCCTTCGTGAAGTCCTCCTTCAGTCTAGCAGAAGTGCTGGTGTATACTATCTGTCACTGTCACTGTCATCCCGTTGCTCATCGATTTGCTCGGGCAGGCACCAGTAATGTCTCCATTGTGAGACTTGTTGTTACTGTTTTTGACATATCAAACACACCACGGGTAGCTTGCCAGGCTCTGCCATACGGGTGGGATACTCTTGGTAGCTTGCCGGGTTCTCAGAGAGGGGTGGGGGAATCGAACCCGGGTCGGCTGCATGCAAGGCCCTACAATGGAGTATTCTGAATTCTGGATTAGTGATGAATGACTTGAATGGCACATGAAAGTAATGGTATATTAAAGGGTGAAGGGTGAAAGATTAAACCACAGATTTATTTATTTATTTGCGGGGGGGGGGGCTGTTTTGTTTATCTGTTGCCTTCAAAGCAGGCTTCAGAGGCCTGGGAGTCACCCCCAGAGATACACAGTTTGTACTGTGGGCACCAGGCCCTCTCCTCACAGTGCTCAGGGACTGTGTAGTATAGAAATCAGCCTTTTGAACCCTAGGCTTTTGCTCTAGCCCTTTGAATGATCTTCCTGGCCCCTGACACTAGTTATAAAGATTTTTTTATTGGAAATGATATCATATTATGGCATTATGTGTTTTAGAATTCCATAATTATAAATCAACATTAAAATTAAATCTGCACTAAACATTTCACTTCTATTCTTCATCATGCAGTTAACCCCTTTAACCCAATCACCCCATTTTTACCTGACCTTCTGGTTACTGTGAATTTGGTCTTATAATCTTTAGCCAGTGCCTTATGTTCTGCTAAAAGTTAGAACCTGTTGGTTTATATATGATGGTTTTTTAAAAAAAAATTTATTTTTGCTTTTTTTTGGGTCACACCCAGCAATGCACAGGGGTTATTCCTGGCTCTGCTCTCAGGAATTACTCCTGCGGTGCTCAGGGGACCATATGGGATGCTGGGAATCGAACCCGGGTCAGCCACGTGCAAGGCAAACACCCTACCCGCTGTGCTATTGCTCCAGCCCCAATATATATGATGTTTTGAAGACTAGAAAAGAGGATATATTTGATAAAGGATACGATATTTTATATAATAGCACAGTGGGTAGGGTGTTTGCCTTGCATGCAGCCGACCTGAGTTCAATTCTTCTGTCCCTCTCGGAGAGCCCTGTAAGCTACCGAGAGTATCTCGCCCCCACGGCAGAGCCTGGAAAACTAGCCGTGGATACCCATGGAGTATTCGATATGCCGAAAACAGTAACAACAAGACTTACAATGGAGACGTTACTGGTGCCTGCTCGAGCAAATAGATGAACAACGCGATGACAGTGCTACAGACAGTGCTACAGTACTTCCAGAAATCATTACAAAATCATAATGCAAAATACAGTATTATTCTCTGGTATACAAGAGAATATTTTTAGTTTGCCAACAATAAAATATGCAAATACTGAATATGAACATAGATCCATCCATCCATACATATATGTAGGGGAGCGTTGAGATTGATTTAAAACTGGAATTAAAATTCAGTTCTTCCTTCAGTCCCAAACCATGGAACGTGTAGATTTTGCTACATTTTCTTTGAGGCCTTCTAAATGAGTGAGTTAGCTCCTTTTTTTTCTTTTTAAGTTCAAATGTATGAAACACATGCAAAGGAAACCTGGCCCAGTCCAGTGGCGTTGGCACAGAATGGTGCTGCTAAGAACTGTTTAGCACGTGTCCCCTCTTGAGTGTAATTCCAAACGGTGCCTAATAACCTGGCTTAACTGAATGCCAAAGAAAATTTGCTTTATGAAATGGAAATTCTGAAGCAGGTTACATAAGACCAAGAGAAAATAAATAGGAAGACTTTCAAGATATATCCAAATGGGGCAAATGGTCTGTTGTAATCAGAACCGCCCATGTATGAGGCTCTGTGTTTGATCTGAGGCACCAAAAGAAGAAGAGAGAAAAGGAATGCGTGGGCGCAGGAGGAGATGATCTCTCAAATTCAGCAATATTTGGTTACAGTTGCTGACATCCAAATGGTTCCGAGGTTTTGGAAGCTTTTAGAAACCACATTAATATTTATATTTAATTTTTTTAAATAAATGACTTACAGAAATTTAGATGAAATGTTAAAAACGTTACTTGGGTATTGGCCATCCACTACGAATCCACTGAAAACTATTCACATTAATTATTCTGCATATTTGTGACTGTTTTTTAAGAGGGGGCAAAAGACAGTTTCCTCTGGAGAATCTCTTAGTGTTTAAGAATAATAGAGCAAAGTAAGTTACTTGGGGGATTCGTGACTGTTGTTTTAAATATTTACTTTAAGCCATTTTTCGTCATTTTCTTTTCTGGCTTCTTCTTTTCCATTCTTTTCCCTCACTTGCTCACATTTCCTTGTCCAGATCTTTGTGACCTTTTGCCCACAAGCTGTCATCCTGTTCTTCTTCTCTCTTAGTTTTTCATTTTGCCATTTCCATGGCTGCTAAAGAGCAAGTGAAAAAAAGCAAATAAAATACAGCATTACTTTTTATTATTATTATTACCCTAATCAAGAGCTTTTAAAATGATGATCTCAATTTCATTATTACTTATTTATTTTCCCTCAAAGGAGAATGTTAGCCACAGTTAGACTTAAAAAAAAAATCATTTTCTGTTTCTGTATGTCCCTGCAGGATCGATGTGACTCTAGAAACAAATGGATGAATGAATATCCCTATGAAGAGGAAAGCAATAGAGGTTGGTGTGTCTGTAATATTCTTCATTGAAAATATTACTGGGATGAACATTTCTTCTTTTGTTCCTCTCCTGCGCCCCTCCCCACCCCTACCGTGTGTAGGGGCTTGTTTTCAGAGCAGTTTCTTGTCTGAATATCACTGTCACTGTCACTGTCATCCTGTTGATTATTGATTTGTTTGAGCAGGCGCCAGTAATGTCTCTCATTGTGAGACTTATTGTTACTGTTTTCGGCATATCCAATATGCCACGGGTAGCTTGCCAGGCTCTGCCGCACAAGCTCGATACTCTCGGTAGCTTGCTGGGCTCTCCGAGAGGGGTGGAGGAATCAAACTCGAGTCGGTCTCATGAAAGGCAAATGCTCAACTGCTGTGCTATCTGAATATAGGTAGATCAATTCTTATAGGCCTTCCTCTATCTGTAAAGTCTAATTTTTAAGAAAAATTTTTATTAGAGAATCACTGTGATGTAAACTTACAAACTTATGAACTTTTGTGTTTGCATTTCACTCATAATGTGATCGTTTACCCATTTCTCTACCGGTGACCATTCACATCCATCAATGATCCCAGTATCCCTCTCACCAGCCCACCCCATCCCCCACCACCCCACCCTGCCTCTGCGGCAGGGCATTCCCTTTTGTTCTCTCTCCTTTTGGGTGTTGTAGTTTGCAATAGAGGTATTGAGTGGCCTTCATGGTAGGTAGGTCTATAGTCTACTTTAAATTTGCATCTTCCAAGTAGAGGATGTTGGGAGGACCCATTCGGGTTGGAAGATGCGAACTAAAGTCTAATTCTTGTGTTAACCAGGTACATATAAGGAAGGACACACCTGTTTTTGTGAAAATTTAGCTGCTATTAGATTCAAGAACATAAATTATTCCTCCTCCTCCTCCTCCTCCTCCTCCTCCTCTTCTTTTTCTTCTTTTTTTCAGGTAAATATTAAGAAATGGGATGTGAGCTCATTTAACACTATGAAGTGCATGCTTGATATACAGGAGTTCCACACTAAATCAGGGACCGTTTGGTGTCCTGAGCACCTCTGGGGGAGGGGAGCGGAAACAGATAAATTAAAAAAAAAGAATAGAATAGTACTACTATTTGTTGGGACAAATGGGAAATAAGGAAATGTCAGGTTCTTTCTATTTTATCTTTGTGTTGTTTTGTCAACACACTCCTCTCTGTTCAGGGTGCTGGAGTTGACCCTAAGCCAGCAGCAGACAATCCAAGTGTCTTAACCCCTGTACTTCCTCTCTGGTTTGCCAGATTCTTATTAATATACACTAGTTCCTAAAAGCAGAATCCTAGTACAGCACCATGTGGCATATGATTGCCATCAAATGCTACCTCTTAACACCTGAACTCTTGGCTTTCCTCAGAGGAAACAGTGTTTATGAAAGGTTTCAGCCTTTGCCTTCTCATAGACAGAAATCAGTCGGAATCAGGGGCCGCAAAAATCCTGTGAACTTCAACTGTAATCAAATGCTGAGTATCACTTTATTTGCAGTCCTTGAGCTTTCCAGTACAAAATACTGGATGTGATATAAAAATCATAGGTAATATGAAGAAAATGCCAACATATCAAACCATCTCTATAAGGTCTTTACGCTAAAGAGAACTTACATAGAGATGCGTGCATTGTAACTCTTAATGTAGGTGTATGACATACCAATTTCATATATTTCTTTCTGCCGTTAAACTATTATATTCAGATAAGGGTACATCCTGCAGTTTTTATTTTTTTAACTCTGTCCACTTTTGCAGTTGCTTTCAAATAATTTTTTCCAATCCTGTATTTTTCTTAGAATAGTTTTTTCCCAGCCCTCCTGTTAAAATTGCTTCTTTTTAGTATTTTTATCTGGGAAAAAAATCAGGCCTTTGAAACTTTTAATAATTTTCAGATGATACAAAGGAAACTTCTGAGAGTTGTAGAAATGCTTTTTCAGGAACTCTTGAAACTCTTGTGCCTTGATGGTGCATTTGCTTTGTGAGAATTAACAGCATGCTGTGCTGTTGTATTTGTGATGTGCTGATAAATAGGATGGGGGAAAGACCTGATTTTTAGTGTTTGTCCACAACCCTTCCCCCCATGTTAATACTCACCCTTGTAGCTGGGCTGGAGCAGGAGCACAGCAGGAAGGCCATCTACACATGGCCAACCCTCTCTCAGAGAGCCCGGCAAGCTACCGAAAATATCTCCTGGCAAGCTACCAAGAGTATCTCGGCAGAACCTGGCAAGCTCCCCATGGTGTATTCAATATGCCAGAAACAGTAACAACAAGTCTCACAATGGAGTCGTTACTGGCACCCACTCGAGCAAATTGATGAGCAACGGGATGACAGTGATATAGTGATAACTGGTTTCAGTATTTGACTTAAAATAAACTTGTTAAGTACAGTTAGTAGATCTTTATTTACTCTGGCATAGATGGAAATATTATTTTTAAGATTCTTCTGATCAGCATCAGCAAATTAACCCTCAGCATTGCAAACCGCACGGCTGAGCGATGTAACTCACCTTGCCCTTATTATTATTTTTTTCATATGTTAGACATCTTAACTTGTATTGCTTGTTACAAATAGTATGAGATGTCTGTAAGGGTCTATGTCACAGTGATTCAACCAAAGAGTCAATTTTTTAAAAAATAGTATGAGATGTGGAATTCTAAAGTTTTAAATAATTGAGATCTGGAGTCATTTCTGCAGTGAGCTGCTTGGTTCCTAGATTCATTTGTGAGTCTCTGGATCATGGCCATTAACGTACTTAAATGGCAATCGGAGGCCATTTGTGGGGGTGACAGCCAGAACCCAAAAAGTGCAGGAGATGAGAAGGGGTGACCCCGTCTCCACTCCTTGAGGCTTGGTATTTTCAGTCACTGGTCCCATATGCCTGGGCTTTGGGGTGGATTTATCCTTTGGCATGGGGGGCCCAGGACAAGCCTGTGAAGATCGGCCTTGAGGGTGCCTTATGCTTATTATTATTTAAAGAAATCTGCAAGTATAGGGGCCTATACTTAAGTATGATCTGGAGCTATTGCTGCAGAGCTGGGCAGCCATCTGGTGCTAGGGATGGAACCTGGGGCCTCCACACGCAGAATCTGTGCTCAACCCCATGGAGCTGTCTTCCCCACTCCTAACTCTAGAGTTCAGATATGTTTGTTGGAACCTATCAAGTTACCTGCAGAGCATTATACAGTTGCGTCATTCCAACTGGGAGTATGAAAACCATCGTTGGTTGCTCCCTTTTCTGAATCTCACTGCCTTCTACGTTTTCCATCAGTATGTGAGCTTCCTATGTTGGAAGGGAAATTAGCAATCGTCTAAGAAGAATATTGAGTTTCTATGAAACAGACAGAAGAATTAGATAGTAGTGGGGAGGGTTGCATCCTCTGACTTGCCTAAACAAACAACCAGCAACCCCCCCCCCAAACAGTTCATTATTGTACAGCGACATAATTGCTTTTGTGACTATAAAAACAAATCCCCTTTATTTAAAATTGTGACTTTAAGAAAATGTTGACTCAGAATCCCAGGGTTTTATTTTTTTTTCCATTCTAGTATCTTAGTTTCTATTGTCAAAAAGACCAGCTTCTAGGCGTGCATGTGTCTAGATGCACACAAAACACAAAAACATACATCTTGAATTATAAATTCCTTAACATTTAATAAAGTGGTCTTGGCTTCTATCTGTATAAACATGGAAACCTTCATTTTCATGCAAAGTGAATCTCTTTCCTTATGTATAATGTTGATAGAGTATTTGTTTTCTTCAATTATTATTAAAATTTTATGTTTGAGTGTGTCAGTGTTAGCATTGTAAATTTATACATTTTGACAATGTCATTGTTCTATAGCTCATTTTATGGGAACTGAAGATTATGGCAAAGAAAATTATTTAACTTTTTACCCTAGGGCTAAGCTCTGAAAATATTATCATGATTGACTATAATGTATTACATGTGATTCTTTCTAAATGATTGTGGCTTGTAGATTGTAATTCATACGTTCAGGAATCTGTTTAGAGGAAGGATGTATTTGTTAAATTCATTTTTTTCTCATTTCTGCTTTATCATATTTTATCCATATTTTTAATTGCGGATATTTAGAACATATCATATAGTAATACTTGTTTTAAGATTTCTTGATTCATATGCTGTTAGTATTGACAAAAAAAGCCATATTCACAAAGAACTTGCAGAATTTGAAGACTTTTTACATATTTAAAATATACTGACATCATCACTATTGATATAGGACTTAAAAATTGCCAGCAAGGGAAGCAGCACTGCCATTGTTTTCATAATGGAAAGAAAATTTGCATATGGTTCTTCAAAATATTTTGTACTTTTCCAATTTGTCAGTGGTGATAAAATACTCCCCCAAGCCACAGAACCTCATGCTGTGCCTTTCTGCTCAGACTGTAGTATTTAAATAGCTGAAATATTTTAAAGTATTTAAAATTGTAAGATTTCTTTCATGACCACACATAGGTCTTCCAAGAGCATCTTTTTCTTGCTTTACACACACTCTATTTCTCTCTCCCTCTCTCTCCCCCCTCTCTCTCTCATTCCTTACTCTAGATTTCAATTCTTTTACTTAATCTTAGTACAATTGAATTTACTCTTTCACCACCTGCCATCAGAACTTTATGTTTATTTGATTTACTTGGATTTTCTAAAAATATCCTAGCCATCCATTTTCTTATGCTTATAAATTCTGGCATAGAATCTGATCTAGATGCCTTTTGGTCTGACTGTTCCAATAGTAGCTATTGGAAAGAACTTCACCAACCTTGAGTTGTTTTCTTGAATCTGCTCTGTTTACCAAGTGCCTCCCTCAGCTGATTTACAACAGATGTTTCACAATGAGAGACGTTACTGGTGCCTGCTTGAACAAATCGATGAGCAACGGGATGACAGTGACAGTGACAGTGACAGTTTTATACATACTCAGGCATATACGTTGTCGCAGCTTATTAGAGCTCAGATAAAAACTTTCCCTGTCATTGTCTGTTATGTGCACTTGCTTAAAACCATTGGGCATTAGCAGAGAGAGCATTTAACTTTCTGCATTTGGAAGCCAAGATCACAAGTCTGATGAGAGAGCTTATTTGCCTACAGAAATAAGAGCTTGTTTCATACATATGGACATCTGTAGTGAGGTTACTTTATGTTTTCATTTACCTGTTGTACCACTCATGGCTTTTATTTCCCTCAGGATGGAAAATGACAATAGTGGGCTAGGCAATAACACTGCAGGTAGGCGCTTGCTTGCACACCGTCACTCGGCTTTGATCTGGCAACCTCTACTCACCACCCCACCTCCAGCCTCTATACCGTCAGGGGTAATCGCTGTGTCTTACCCTGAGCATAGCCTGACATGGACCTGAAAAAAAAAAATAGAAGAAAAGAGAAGAACGAGGCAGACTTTATGCCATTGAAAGTCTATAGGTATAGGTGTTTATAGTGCCACAAGAGATGTAATGGAACCTGTTCTTGCTAGATATGTTTTTTATAGTGTATCTACTTGAGCAGTAAGCATGGAATAAAAGAAAAGTAGTCTTGGTTCTGTGGTTATGTCTCTGGATAGTCTTAGATGACTGACTCCTATCTGAAATTTAATAGTTCAACTGTGGAGTAAAATTGAAACATCAACTATGAAATTGGAATATTTCTGGAGGCTCTTTGGGGTTGAAAGAAAGCATGATGTATTTCATGTATTTAATTTTTTTTTTGGGGGGGGGCACTCAGCGGTGTTCAGGGTTAAGTCCTGGCTCTGCGCTCAGGGATCATTCCTGGCAGGCTCAGGGACCAAATCTGGTGCCAGCGATTGAACCCATGTCACATGAAGTCTTTGTGAAAATAGGTGAAAACAGCAACATTCTAAAGGCAAGTGTCACATTGATACTAATACTTTTATAACAGGAGGCCAAGACTTAGGACTTCGTTGTATGACTTCTTATGACAGAATGAGATGCTTTCTCAGTTGCAAGTATTCTCAAAAGTCACTGTTGGGTACCTTCTCTTAAGAGTTGGTTGGTTGGACCTAGAGATAATTACTGTGGTCATGGCTCATGCCTAACATTTATCCAATCTGGATTTGATTCCTGAGCATCACTGGGTTCAACCCTGGAGAGTCCCTCATGGACCACCGGGTAACTGGTAATCCCCACCACCACTGCCATCCTCAGGCTCCTGCATTTACCCATAGGTCCAGCTGTCAAAAAATGTTGGGTACCACTTGGGAGGAATCCTTCTTCCAACGCCCCACCAACTAATAAGAGTTGAATGCTTACTCTTAGTACTTTGTTGAGTAATTGCTTAGAATTTGCTACTTCACGGGGAAGGTCACCATGTTCTCAGGCATATTTATATGAAAAGTTCAGCTTATTTTGAGCCAAATCTGAAGACTTGGTAATGATCATGAATTATTAGGTATATCTCTGTTTATTAAAGTATTTTTGTATTAGGTCAACTCTAAGTCACTTTACTTTGGGTGTCTGATTCCTCTTATCTGGAAAATGATAACAGTAATAGGCAGGGACTTGATAAAGATTGTGTAATCATTAAGCTAGAATCACAACTGAAAAGTTGATGCATTGCTTATTTTTAAAACATGAAAGCCTGTGAAATCCCTTAATGTCCTCACCCCACACCGATTACCATTTGGAGGACATTATTTCAGCACTTATGTTTACACCCGTGCAAGTAAATAGTGATAGTTTTATAGCAAAAAGGATCATATTTAGATATCGTTTATCTTGGGAGCGGTCTTTTTATCAATACTCAGGGGCCTAGAGGTCACTCCCGGTGCTAATGTGGCTACTCAGGCTGCGCAGCTGTGCTTGGGCCTGGAGTATTTGGGTTCCCACTGCTGATGAGAAGTTTGGGAATTGTGTGTTGCTGGGAATTGAGCTTGGGATCTCCAACATGTAAGACAGATGCTCTAGACCTTGGAACTATTCCCATGCTCTCATTGCTTGTGTGTGTGTGTGTGTGTGTGTGTGTGTGTGTGTGTGTGTGTGTGTATGTGTTTAAATTTGAGCCAACTGGGTGGTGCTCAGGGGCATACTTCTGACTCTGTGCTAAGGAATCACTAAGACAGTGCTCAGGGATATGTGTGGTGCTAGGGATTGAAGAACGGTGGCTTTGTGCAGAGTAAGTGTCTAACCTGTTGTACTGTCTTTCTGGCCCCAGTGTTTTGTACTCTTAATGAAGCTTTTTTTTTCAGTTCACTTTGGATATGAGGAAAGAAATGAAAAGCTGAATTTAAATGGAAGGAGTTAATTCAGGTAAATGTCCTTTCACCAAAGTTATTACTGAAGAGTTCAGAGGAAACATAAAACCCACTTTAAATTTGGGTCAATTTAAATCACTCAACTTAAATCTGTTATTCATTTTTGTTTTTTTGCTATGAAAGATGAACCTGGAACCTCTATTTCTTAACACCCTGTCATCCCTGTTTTATTTTCTTTCCGGGTTACTCACTACGGTTACTAACATTTGTTTCTGAATGACGTCCACAATTATAAGAACTTTCTAGTCTTTATTGTATTTCTCAGAAATGTGGAAAAGACAGTGTGTTACTGATGCTTGATATTTGTCATTCCCATGAAGGCTGCAGCAAACTCATCTTCCCTTTCTTCCTTTTGGTCCAGTGTGTCCATTGACTAATTTTTGTTAGCTAGAAGTCCAGTGTCTTTGCTGGTTTGTGCCTTGGGTTTTAGGATTTTATGTTTTTGTATCTGTTTTGTTGTTTTTTCTGAGAAGGCCCTTAAATTTAGTGTGGAGTTGCTATTTATATCTTCTGATTTCAAAACCATATTTTAAGTGTATTTTGTATTACTTTTGCTCTCTTCTTTTGTCAACCTGAAAATGGGTTGCATTTGAGAACAAATGTGATTTCCAGTAATAGTATTAATTATTTCACCTAGAATTTGCTGAGGTTGATTTATGGGTCCGGCTGCTTTTTTCCCTCCCTCCATTTCCTCCTTTCCTACTCTGACTCTGCCTGTTTGTGTATCTCTGCCTAGTTATTGTTTTCTCATGCTCTCTTGATCCTCTGGTCTTACTCTTTTCCTTGTTAATGTATTTTTATTTTCAGATCCCTTTGGTTACGATTGTTCTTCAGCAGTGTTTTATGTCCTCTTATTGAGTCTATTTTCATAGTAGGTATTATATTTCACCAAACAATTTCAAAAATGATCATAACAGTGATATGAGCATCTTCTACAAGCATAACCACTTTAAACACTTAATTTAATGGGAACATAATACTCCTTAAGCAACATGGTGATTGACAGCAAAAAGCACTTATAGCATATTTATATGCTTAATTTTTGGTTACCAGCATCTATATGTTTTAGAAAAGGAAAGCAATTCTCACTGCTCTCAAGCTGATTTCAGTGAAGAATGAACTTCTTCATGTTGTTTAAAAAGACCTGTTTAATAAAATCATGAATCACTTCTGACTCAACAATGAGCATGATTCTTTATCTTATACATTATTTATTCCTGCATTATACCTCCCCGCCTAATGGACATACGGCACAAATGCTCTGGTTTCAGGACTAATGAAGCATTAATATTCAACGTGTTCTGCTTTCCTAAAATTTGTTGAACAGTACCAAGTTCTGTATGAGTCTGGGTTGAATAGAGACATAGAAGCGTGGGCTTGGAGGAGAGGAGAGGATTTATTGTTGGGATTTGAACTTATCTTATTGCCAGGGAAGCAAATTGTGCCTGAGTGTGGCGTCTGTGACTGTGGTGCTAGATTTGAAGTCAGCGGGGCATCCAGGGAGAGAAAAGGAGCAGAACTTGCCTGAGCCATGAGCAAATGGAAACTGTGCGTTCGCGCCTGGACGGCATCCATGCAGATGTCTCACCGCTTCCAAGGCACCATGCTCTCTGGGATGCCGGGAACTGCAGGAGAAGGGGTGCCCTGGGCTGATAAAGATCCCGGGATGGCTGCAGGAACAGGGGTCCCTAAGACCCTGCTTCAGCCACCGGGGTACTGAGCCGCATCTCTGTCGTGCCCCCAGAGAGTTGATTTTCTCTTGGTGAAACAGCCTTGACCCTGAGGCTCTGCTGCTTCTCAGATTGTACCAGAATGTCACTGTGCCCCAGGAACTGCATTCAGGGAAATGTAAACCAAGCTCAGCTAAGTATCTACTGAAGAGTCCATGTTGCCCTTGGTCAGGGATTTTAGCATTTTCCTTTTGATTCCATCCCTCCATCCGTGGGTGGTTCTTCCAGTTTCCTCTGAGGAGCAGGGCCCTCAAGGGATCAATCCTAGAGGTGAGGTGACATCCCATATAAAGAAAGATCATCTACTCTGACTCCTCCTTTGACCTCTACTCTGTATACAGCAGGATACTCAGACAGGTACTGGTCTTGGGGGTGGCTAATACCACTCTGTTCCACACTGGAGCTTGAAAGACCCATCAGGATGAGGCCAGGGTCAAGTGGGCGCAGGAGTGTTGGTTGAGAACATAGGGGAGGCAACTTGGCGCTTGAAGAGACAAAGGAGTCTGGTTGGGAGTGATGAAAATAGGTGAGCTGCTTTGACTGTGGGGCTTCTCCAGAGAGTGATGTTTACAGCAGAATTATGAGCAGGAATATACTTATCAAGAGCTCATATTGAAGGGCGAGTTAATAATACGAGGACTGGTAGGGTAGTTGGGGTCGATAGAAGCCAGGTTGACAGGCAGTAACTGGGGACACAGTTTTAGGAAGCGCTCACAGGGAGACACGCCTGTGACTGAGATTTGTCCACCGGCGCCACTCATACCACAGAGGGGCTTGTTGGAGGACATAGGGCAACTCCAGTAGCACTTCCTGAAGTGGAAGCGCTCTGGCGCCCCTGGGGTACGGTGGGCGTGGCACGTGGTTCTTCATTTCACGAGTCAGCGCCTATCTCTGGGAGGCTTCCTGGATGGACTTCTGTGTTGGAACATGGTGCGGGGCTAGGAAATCCTGTGCAACTGGGTTTCCTGGAACAGAGATAAAGGGAGTGCTTGGTGAGGTGAATGAAGAGTGGACCAGCAGGGGGGTCAAGCCTCTTATTGGATCCAAGGGAGGAACAAAGGGAAGCATTCAAATACAAATAACTTAAATTCTCAGAATTCCATCTATCACCACAGAAAGAACTGGGTAGTAATACCTTACCGAGTAAATTAGAAGTAGGATTCTACACAGATAGAAAATGTGAACACTTAGGTAGCTGAAATTAAGACCAGTTACTGGGCAACAACAAGTCTCACAATGGAGATGTTACTGGTGCCTGCTCGAGCAAATCGATGAACAGAGGGATGACAGTGCTACAGTGCTAGTAGGCAACAGAGATATGTCAACAGACTGAGCACATGGCTTGCATGAGGCGATCTCGGTTCAGTCCTGGGCTCTGCATGGTCCCCGAAGCATCCTATGTCTGATCTCTAAACCCAAAACCAGTTACTTGTATAATTGTATAATACACACACACACACACACACACACACACATTTTTTGTAGCAGGACAGAGAGAGAAAGAAGGAGGAATAAATAGGGAGATCCTAGTTTGGGGATACTTGCTAGATTTTTCTTAGTTTGAGTTTTAAATCTACTCAGCTTTTTACTAGATTACAGGTTAATTTCACATTTCTTAAACACCAGCACCATATGAATTAAGATAATTTGCCTGATGATTCCCATAAGGCTCACTTCTTTGATATGCTGACATGACTTCTCATGTGATTCATGCTGGTAAACTTCAGAGATGGAGGATAGAAAATGCTATCCATGCTTATAAAACTCTCTCCATTGACAACTCTCTTTTAAAAAGGAGAAAATGGCGAAAATAGGTCAGGGTGTGGGTACTGTCAGATTTTTATTTCCACCTGTGTCAACCTTTATTAGTTTCTATGCTAGGGACTTGCCTGATGTTTCAGAACAGTTATAAATATGTCATATTTGTAATTTCATTAAAAAATTTGTAAGTCATTTCTAAAAGTGCCATTTGGAGTAAGTTTTACCATTATTAAAGTTATAAAAGAGTTATTACTTGAGAAAGAATCTGTGTAGGTGAAGAGATTAAGTAGTTGCAGGTAGAGGACAAGCAAGCAAATTAACTTTTTTTAAGCAACAAAAGTGCTCGGTTGTCATTTATAATTTCTTTTGATTCCACACTAGAATATCATTACATCTCAATGTTTACTTGTCTCACTTGATAATTTTGCAGCTCCATTCCATTCACCCCGTTGGATTGGAAGAAAATTAACCTACAAGTTTCCTCTGCTACACCAAAGTGGAATGTTCCTCTTTCGTATTATTTTTATGCTATTTGAGGGTGTTTGGAGTGTTGATATTATTTTAGATGGAAAATTTGGGGGGCATTACCAAGCCATACCAAATCATAAGAATCTCCTTCTGAGCAGTGGGGGAACCTGCATCGTATATTCTAAGGAGAATTGGCATGCAGTTTGGCCTTGCCGCAGCCCACCGTTGGCTAGCTTTGCACAATAATCAAAAAGAGAAAAGGGTTCAAATATTTTTGTATTGCAACACGGAGAATTGACTGCCCTCCACTGTGTTTCTAACCAGTTATAAAAGGCTGCTTATTTTTTGTTCACAATAAATTGCATATGTTGTTGTAAAGTGAGAATTTTAATTGCAGTAATATTTTTGGTGGTTTTTTTGAATGAGAAAATGAATCTCAAGTGTACCTCGGCACTTATGGTGGTAATGAGATGCTGCTGAAACTCCAGCAGAAACTGTTGATCTTTCCCCACTGAAGTATTTTGGCAGAATCTAAAAGGGAATCAGGAGAGCCCGGGGTGAACTCACAGGCATTCACTTTGTGTCAGCCGGTCTCATGCTCGGTCTTGTTAAGTAGTCCAGGACACAGGGTTTATATTTTAAAGAGAGGATGCTATTGTTGGCATCAATAATGCCTTGTTTCTAGATTTTTTTCCTCTTAAGTGGTACTGAAAATTTCAAACTTGTGTGTTGTATGTAGAAATTTGCAGTTGGAAGACACTCTTAAGATGATCTCATTCAACTGCACGAATAAAAATATGAAGCAAAAGAGCCACAGAAATGCCACTACTTGTTCAAAGTTGCATACTACTCTAGGGAATAGACGCTTTGGGGGAACGGAAGCTGTGCTGAGAACATGGTTGTGTGCAGTTCATAGTTTTTGAAGTCTGGTTCTAGCAGGTGGGTTTAGTTTCTGCTTGTTTCTGAATTTTAAGTAAATGGTACCTGGTAGGTATTTTTGTAAAGAACATTTCAATAAATGGGAAGGTGGAATATGAATGGAAGCAAAAGAAAGATAATTGAAAAAGAAAAAGAAGAATGGATATCTCTGTTACAATTTTCTTCCTTGAAAAAGGGGTTAAAAAGCAGGTTTATGTGTGATGGACAAGAGAAAAAAACAATATTTTGAAAATTTTATAAATGGATTACAGGAAACCAGAAACACTGAAACTTTCTCTTATAAAAGTTAGCTTTTCTTGTAAGTAATAGTTGAGGAGAAAGATTTGAGAATGAAAATTACAGAGAATGAAAAGACAAACCAACTGGAATTTTCTAAAGAATTTCCCTATACAGCTATGCTAATGTCCTGGTAAAAATATACTGCATTTACTATTTATGACTAAATATAAAAACAAATGCAAGGAGTACTTTCTACATACTAAGTATTGTTATGATTATTAGTAGGTACATTTGTAATAATGCAATGATTTTATGTTGTGAGATCTTAGCAACAGAACTTTTTAATAGATAAAATTACTCAGTTTTTAAGCTTTCGGATCAATATGATTATCCTTTTGTAAGTAAATTGAGTATTATGAGGATTTTCCTTCTGCCATTATTTTCTTTATACTTTGTAATTATAGATTAAATTTTGATTTGATTCAACTTGTGTTGAAATAATTGTACTGTGCCAGGAATGCACACACATATATTGCTGGTTAATATTAGTTTTGATAAAGCAAATACCAGCCAACTAAGTCTTTTTTAAACTTTGTTCTTGAATCAAACGAATGAATCTATGAGCTGTAAAAGTAGGGTTCATACTTTTTTTTAAAGTTTTAAACTATATAATAGATAAGAAAAATCTATATACTGAACATCAAAGTTAGAAGACCTAATAACACAGAGGAAGCCAATTTAAAAAGAATCTTTGTCTTTATGTGTATGTATATGTGTTTAAGAGAGAGAGAGAGAGAGAGAGAGAGAGAGAGAGAGAGAGAGAGATGTAGTACTCTTTGAAGAGAGGAAGTTCCCAAAAGCCAACTCTGCAGTGCTCAGGACCATGACCATGCAATGCCAGAGAACAAACCTGTGTCAGCTGCATGCAAGACTGATGCCTTAGGCACTCGACATCTTGCAGGCCACTGTTTCCAGTCACCTTTAATGTCTTTTAATCAAGATATGAGTAGTATCCTGAGTTTTGTGCTATAGGTCGGATGGCTTTAAAAATGCGTTTGGTCATGTAAAAGTATATATTCATGGGCTGTATACTGTTTACTTTTGTGTTTGCTGACTCATACGGGTGAGGCTGTTGTTTATATCCTTTGATTTGTGTGTTTTTTCTAGCCTTTTTGCTATTTTAAATAATGCTGCTAAAGATTCATTTAAATATGAACTGCTGTACTTGTATATAAATGAGTTTCTCTGCAGTTTATGTCCCTGCAGAAATGCTGGATTATAGTTTTGCATATTTTGACTCTACCAGATAATTCCTGTTTATTTGATTATCTGGAACCCAGAATACTTTCAGGAGTAGCTCCCAAGCACTGCTGGGTGTGGCCAAAAGCGAACAAGCAAATAAAAATATACTTACTTTTTCTTTACTCTAAACATTATAATGTATACTTTCTCTGTGAACATAGTTTTAGCTGTATATTGAGGTTTTTTTTCTTTCTTTTGCGTCACACCTGGCGATGCACAGGGGTCACTCCTGGCTCTGCACTCAGAAATTACTCCTGGTGATGCTCAGGGGACCATATAAGATGCTGGGAATCGAACCCAGGTCAGCTGCATGCAAAGCAAACACCCTACCCATGGTGCTATCTCTCCAGCCCTGTATATTGAGTTTTGATATGAAACTTTTCTATGTAATTTACCCATATTTCCTATATATTTTGTTATTTCTTCTGAAAGTTTTGAATTTATAAAATTTTAATTTTCAAATGTATTTTTTTAATTTCCCCATTGATTACATAAATTCATTATGTTGTATTTATAACAGGTTGTCTGCTGAATACCGATTCTTTAAGGTCTTGCTGTAATAACATATAGCCCACTCTAAGAGAAGTTATTATAAGTGCATTGTATGTGTTTAAAAAGAATGTTCTCTTATGGTTATGTGCATCATTCTCTATTTGCTCAGTCGATAAAGCTTTTTAATCAAAATCTCCTTCCCTGATTTTTCTTGGCTAATCTCTTTATGACTGAATGAGTTCATTGAATTCTTCTATTGCAATCATGGCTCTGTTTCTTATTATTTGTCTAAATTTTGACTCCGTATATTTAGAATTATGCTAATTGATGCATGCTTATTTAGAATTTTTAAATACTCTCTTGACCCTCTGTCTCGCTGCATTGTGACCTCCTCTTTCCTTTGTAATGTCATTTGTCTGTAGGCCTCTTTTGTCTGAATTCAGTATCCATCTATCAGCCACTCATCCGCTTTCTAGCTTTCTAGTAGCATTGTGAGGTATTATTCCATTTCTCTTTAAATATAGTAAGAGTTATTGAAAGATCTTAAAGGATCCCATGGTCAAGTGTTCTGAAAATAACAGGCTTCTCTCTAGACAGGATCAGAGGGTGCAAAACACCAGAGTTAAAGACTCTTTCTTGCAGGGAAGGCATGGGGTGTAGTGACTAGGCTAGAGTGTTTAGACCTCAGAAGGAGTCGCAGGGATGTTCTGTTTCAGAGAGAGAAATGAAAGACATTGATGATCAGACACTCAAGATATTGTTTGTGTCTCTTTTGTTGTTGGCTTTGGAACCGCAGCCTGTGGTTGTTCAGTGGCTAATCCCAACTTGGTGCTCAGTGTTTGCTCCTGCTGGTGCTCGGGGGACCGTGTTGATGCTGAGAACTGAAAGCAGGCCTCCAGCATGCAAAAATATGTGCTAAGACTGCTGAGTTCTTCTGACTCAGAGATGTCACCGGTATTTTGGAAAAGATCACGTGGGACGGGTGAAGCTTCAGTTTCTACCTTGAGCAACTCAGACTTCTAATGGAACGTACAATTAAGTTAATGTTTGTACATGTTGAATTGGCTTGCTTTTCAAAAATGGATCAAGTCTTTGAAAAGAGTCATTTTTTTAGGACCTTATAACATTTTTTAAAAATAATTTATTTATTTTTAAATTAGTGAGTCACAGTGAGGGTACAGTTACAGATTCACACATTTTTGTGCTTGTTTTTCCCTCATGCAATGTTGAGAGCCCATCCCTCCACCAGTGTCCATTCTCCACCACTTATGAACCCAGTATCTCTCCCACCCCTCTATCCTATCCTCCCCATCCCACTCCGCCTCTGTGGCAGAGCATTCCAATTTGTTCTCTCTCTCTCCTTTTGGATGTTGTGGTTTGCAATAGGAGTATTGAGTATTGAGTGGCCATCATGTTTGGTCTCTAGTCTACTTTCAGCGTGCGGGATCTCCAATCACATTTTACTTAGTGTTCCCTTCTCTATCTGGGATGACTTTCCCCCAGCGTGTGAGGCTAGCTTCCAAGCCATGGAGCCAACCTCCTCGTATTATATACTACTATTCTTGAGTATTAGTTTCCTACTCTGCCATTTTATATTCCACAGATGAGTACAGCCTTTCTATGTCTGTCTCTCTCTTTCTGGCTCATTTCACTTAGCGTGATACTTTCCATGTTGATCCACTTATATGCAAAGTTCATGACTTCATTTTGAAAAGAGTCATTTTCATACTCGCTGTATTATATAGGTTGTCAAAAGGTTTTCTCTCCAGTTCTCTTCATGAAATCCTGATTCTTTTATTTTAACAGTTAGATCTGTGCTGAACATGGTACAAGTTTTTCTGGCCTTTAACCGGATACATTTGCCCTGACTCAACAGTAAATGGAGTCCTGTGCAAAGATGTTTATCAATATGGTGTGGGGGGAACTTTGGTGAGAAAAGTATATGCTTTTGTGTCAGTGCAAAGAGAGGCAGCCAATTTAAAGGTGCTCAGGTTGGTATTTTGATAATGTGGCAATGAAAATCAAGTTATATCAAAACCATTATGTTTAAGCCAAATTACAGAACCTCATTAGCAGTTGAGGCACTCTTAGGAGTTCAGGAAAGAAATCAAAATGAAGAGATTTGTATTTTAGTGAATTTATGAATTTATGAATTGATGTGAAAAGAATTAGAGTGGGAAATGAGGGATGGCCATCAGAGAAGGGGACTGAGATGGTGTTGTCTTAAGCAGGGTCTAGATTTGGCAGTGGCCATGGAGAATACTGGATGGATTTCAAATATATTCAGGAGATGAAATAATGAAAGCCTAGTAATTTCTCTTATGTGGGGATTGAGTAAAATATCAGATATGATACCAAGTTTGATTTGAACTAAATGTATAGATGATATTCCTAGATCAAGATTTCGATATATGATGTGCACTTTTGCACCTGTAAGATTTTAATTTTCCTGGTGAAACCTAGTGAGATTCTGCAGTCAGTAGGTTATCACTGAACTTTTGTTTGAAAGAGAATTCCAGTCCTGAAACTTCCTTATGGGGTAAGTGATATATTGATAGTACTTGAAGCTGTCAGAGTAAATGAGATCACCTAAGAAATGTTTATGGAAAGAGAACAGAAAGGGTCAAGTCTGGAGTGGAATGCATTTAAATCAAGTCCATATGGACTGGAAGAAGACTATGAAATGCCTTTCGAGATACAGCTTACCTGTGGGATGTTGAAGGGAGGAAGAGTTTACAACACTTGAAAGAATAGTCAAGTCTGCGAGGAAGATGGTCATTTAAGAATGCTGGTTGACATTGTGAAAGAGGATGATCCAAACAGAAAAGATAATGTCAACAGACACACAGAGGGAAAAGAGGATCTATTTTTAGAGACTAAAGAGTAGTTCAGTTAGGACAGTCCTAGAGGTTCAAGGGAGCTCTTTAACAAAATATCTAATGCAATTCAATGTTAGAGTAAAATTCAAATCTTGAATCAACTTTCTAGCAGATCTTATCCAAGTTTCTCTTTTATACATTTTGTTAAGCATCAGACCACAGATACCAGTTTGTAGATATTTTTTGTTCTTAGTGTTCTTCACCTCGATGTTGTTAGTTGCATCCTCCTTTGAAATTCTTTTGTAAATGTTTCTTCAAAAGAAATACTCGGTTTGCATGTAAGGAAATTTCATTAGCACTGAATTCATTCTCCTGATTTTCATTCATTATGTTAAAGGAAGCATACATTAATTATTAAATTCGAGTGTGTGGAGGAAAAAGAATTGTGGTTGCAGTGATGAAAGATAATTTCTGACTTAATGTGTTTATATTTGCCAGGTCTGAAATCTTAATAAAAATTGAATATTAATGATGGGATAAATTTATACCTTTCCAAGCCTTATATCCATTATAATAGGATATTTGGGCCCTATCTAGGTGTGCTCAGGGCTTAATTCTGGCTCTGTTCAGGGCTCACTCCTGGTGGAGGACTAAATGTTGTTCCAGGGGTCGAACCCTAGTCACCCACATACAAAGCAAGCACTTTAGTTATTGTACAGTCTCTTTGGCTCTCATTTCTATTAAGTTTTGAGATTAATTTTATTTTACATGTTTACATGTTGTTTACATATTGACTGTGTAGTTAATTGGAATTTTAGACTTTTAAATTATAGTACTTCATTTTTGGGTTGGGGTGATAACACACCAGGTAGGGTGTTTGCCTTGCACGTGACTCACCTGGGTTCAATTCCTCCGTCCCTCTTGGAGAGCCTGGCAAGCTACCAAGAACATCCTGCCCACATGGCAGAGCCCGGCAAGCTAAGACAGTACAAGAATTCTCAAAATGAAGATGTTACTGTTGCCCACTCACCAAATCAATGAGCAATGGGATGACAGTGACAGTGACTTCTTTTTTGAACTGGAGTGATAGCACAGCTGTAGGGCATTTGCCTTGCATGTGGCCAACCTGGGTTTGATTTATCCGTCCCGCTCAGAGAGCCTGGCAAGCTACTGAGAGCATCCTGCCCACATGGCAGAGCCTGGCAAGCTACCCGTGGCGTATTTGATATGCCAAAACCAGTAATAAGTCTCACATTGGAGATGTTACTGGTGCCCGCTTGAACAATGAAATGAACAACGGGACGACAGTGCCACAGTGCTACAATACTTCTTCCATGGAAAAAGTGTTTATTTAAAAAAAAAACATGCAGTGACAATGTTATAATTAAAGTTCAGTTCTTGGGTTTCTAATTTGCTGCATAATTGAGAAATTAGCAGATTTATGGTTGTAAAGGACCTGGTTCTTTGTTAAATAAGACCCCTGCCCTGTTGATGAATTTAATCATCTGTTAAAACAGATGATTTAATCAACAGGCATTAAAATTGGTTTGATACTCATAATTTCTTTTTATTTATTTATTTATATTTTTATTTTATTCGTGAATCACCATGAGACAGAGTTACAGACTTATAGGTTTTCATGCTTATGTTTCAGTCATACAATGATCCAGTACCCATCCCTCCACCAGTGCCCATTTTCCACCACCAGTGGTCCCAGTACCCCTCCCACCACCCCCACCCTGTCCCCTTCACCCCACCTTGCCTCTGTGGCAGGGCATTCCCATTTGCTCGCTCTCTTTTTGGGTGCTGTGGTTTGCTACAGAGGTATTAAGTAGGCATCATGTTCAGTCTGTAGTCTATTTTCAGCCCGTATCTCCCATCCCTAGGGGGCCCGCCTAGCACCCTTTGCTTGGTGATCCCTTCTCTATCAGAGCTCCTTCTTCACCTAGCATGTGAGGTCAGCTTCCAAGCTGTGGAGTACTCCTCTCGATACTTATCTCTACTATGCTTGGGTGTTAGTCTCCCATTCTGTTTCTTTATATTCCACAGATGAGTACAGTCTTTCTATGTCTGTCCCTCTCTTTCTGACTCATTTCACTTAACGTGATACTTTCCACGTTGATCCACCTATATGCAAATTTCATGACTTCATCTTTTCTAACAGCTGCATGATACTCATCATTTAAATCCATTTGATGTTCACCTTTTTCAACCTAAACTGCAGAACTGCATGGTCCCTTGGAGCACTCCAGGAGGAACCCACAGCATTCTGGATGCATCCCCAAACAACAACAACAACAACAACGACAACAACAACAAAACCTCAAACAACAGCAGCAGTGAAATAGGAAGGTTGTTTCTGGCAATAACTCTATTTCTGGGCAGTTGGGTAATGACAGTTTCTCCCCTTCTAATTAAAGGAGTGCTAAAAGGTTTTTACTTATCTTATTGTAGTTGGGGCAGCATTATCTACAACATTTATGCTTTTGGCGTGCCAAGTTACTTTTCCTTCACTCCTCCCAAAGTGCCAGGCCTCAGGGATCCCCATTCTGGATGATATTGCGAAGGCGACTCTCTTTACAGAGTTGATCTCTGCTGTATGGACCAGTATTCCAGAACTAAAATTTCCCTACACATTTGCTCTTTAAAATATTTAAGATTTACTTTCCTGAGCTGTTAGAATTGCCAGGGGTGAAACATAGTCACAGCTACCAAATGAGCTTTAAGTTTCTGTTTGTGTGTTGCTGTCAAACCATTTCCTGTGCCAACTTAAAAACAACCCACTGTAGCCTGCCTCTCCTTGGAGCTCCTTAATCTCATCAGATCTCCTGATTTACTGCTCTTCTCGCTGTTCGGATTTTTAAACGGCTCATATATTTGTAAAGTAGCTACATAAGCAGAATGGATTCGAATGTCCAGCATCTTGTAGGGACATGCCTGTGTTTGTCTCAAGGAAGAGGAAAAATCCTTCTTCTGGTTTAGTTATAAATCGAGTTCTCACAGTGTGGGCAAGCCCCCCTCCCTCCCTCCCTGTTTTCCCAGCCTGCTCCTGGTGATTCATTCAGTGTTCCCGGTGCAGAGGGTAGTGGTGGGTCACTCTGGGGCACAGTTTTAGCCTGGAGTCTGTCACTGTGTATCGATCTGCCAGTTATTTGTTTCATTTAGGTTTGAAGTTGCTCCACTGTAGCTGTGATTACTGTGAGCTCCATCTGAGACACAGACGATGATAAAAATAAACCAAAATTTATAGCTTACCAAAAACCCAATATCAGCCTTCACATCTAGTTTATTGATGCTCAAGTTTAAATACAATTGGTGTTTTGCTCACTTCTATTAAAAAGGCCCATAAGGAAATCCTTCATGACGTGTCTTAATGAGATTGACTTGGTGTGATTGAGGAGGCACCAGGCTGTTCTAAATGATTATTGTCAATCAGCTGTACGGATCATTTTATCGATGGGGTTAATTATTGGGAGTAGAGCTTTGAAGACTGTTTTAAAGACCTCTCCTGAGTCCTTCTAGGATATTCACAGTGAAATGTATCAGGATAATGGGGAAAGTTTCATTCATTATCCGTGTTTTTTTTTTTTATCTCGAGGACTCAAAATTCATAGTGTTAAAAAAAGTCTTAAATTTTTTTTCTTTTTTTCTTTTTTTTTTGGGGGGGGTCACACCCGGCAATGCACAGGGCTGACTCCTGGCTCTGCACTCAGGAATTACCCCTGGCGATGCTCAGGGGACCATATGGGATGCTGGGAATCAAACCCGGGTCAACCGCGTGCAAGGTAAACACCCTACCCGCTGTGCTATGGCTCCAGCCCCAAGGTCTTAAAATTTTTTGATGATCTGGAAAGACAGTACAGTAGCAAAGGTGCTAGTCTCGCAAGCAGCTGACCCGAGTTCATTCTTAGGCATTCCATATAGTTTCTGGAACAGTGGCAGGAGTGACTCCTGAGCACAGAGCTGGAATGAGCACTGCAGAGTGTGGCCCAAGCTCCTCCCCCTAAAAAAAATACTTCTCAGAATAATTCTCTCTCTCTCTTTCTCTCTCTCTCTCTCTCTCTCTCTCTGTCTCTCTCTCTCTCTCTCTCTCTCTCTCTCTCTCTCTTCATTTTGGCTCACACCTTTCAATGCTCAAGGGTTACTCCTGGCTCTGCACTCAGGCAGAACCATATGGGATGCCGGGGATCGAATCTGGGTCTGTCTCATACAAGGCAAACGCCCGACCCACTGTACTATTGCTCCAGCCCACAGAATAATTCTCATTAGAATTCTATTATCATTATCTCTAACAGTTTATGTGACTTGACATACTCAGGACTATTCACTTTCCTCTTTGTCTCACAGCAAAGAGTTCCACAATTTCCTGGTTTTCTGTGAAGTTATGTAACTTATCATTTTTTTTTCTCCTGAGAGTGTTGTTGCATGATTCAATTTGACTTATATATTAATTGATTGTAAACAAACACAATATGATGAATTTGCCCAGTGTAGTTGTGTAATTACTTATTTTGTGAGTGGAAAACTAATAAGAAAACAAGCAAAAGTTTTAAAAACCAACTTGTTTCTTACCTTGATTTATCTGATCAATTTGGTTTAAAAAAAATCCGTTGTCTCTCTTCCTAATTTATATTGTTATCATACATGTAGTGTCTTCATTGTTGTCTTTGGTTGTGCACAAAATTCACAGGAAAATTAGTTATTTGAAATTCATCTGGCTGCTATTCATTGAGACTCCTTTTTTGAATCTCAGGAGAAATAGTCACCTTGCATTTCTTAATTGGGTGCTTTAATCAAATTACCTTCATAGTTTAGAGTGCAGTAACTTTCTTACCTTGGAAAATTTTCTTAGGGAGGTGGAAATAAACTGGAGGAAGATGATGTAGTCCAGATAAATAATAGATGTGTTAGAGTGTTACTTAATAACTGGGGTCACAGCAATACCACTCCTGGGAATATATCCCGGAGAAGCAAAAAAGTATAGCCAGAATGACATCTGCACTTGTATGTTCATCTAAGCACTGTTTACAATAGCCAAAATCTGGAAAAAAAACTGAGTGCCCAAGAACAGATGGCTGGTTAAAGAAACTTTGGTACATCTACACTATGGAATACTATGCAGCTGTTAGAAAAGATGAAGTCATGAACTTTGCATATAAATGGATCAACATGGAAAGTGTCATGTTAAATGAAATGAGTCAGAAAGAGAGGGACAGGATAGAAAGATTACACTCATCTATGGAATATAAAGTAACAGAATGGGAGACTAACACCCAAGAATAGTAGAGATAAGGACCAGGAGGTGTGCTCCACAGTTTGGAAACTGACCTCACATGCTGGAGGAAAAGACAGCTGAGATAGAGAAGAGAACACCAAGTAAAGGATGTTGGGAGGATCCATTTGGGTTGAAAGATGCGTGCCAAAAGTATAGACTATGATGGCCGCTCAGTACCTCTATTGCAAACCACAGCATCTCAAAGGAGAGAGAGAGAGCAAAAGGGAATGCCCTGCCACAGAGGTGGGGTGGGGTGGAGGGGATGGGGTTGGGGTGGTGGGAGGGATGTTGGGACCATTGGTGGTGTAAAATGGACACTGGTGGAGGGATGGGTACTCTATCATTGTATGACTGAAACACAAGCACGAAAGTTTGTAAGCCTGTAACTGTACCTCATGGTGATTCACTATTAAAAAAAAAAGAACTGGGGTCAATAGTTCTGATCTGTTACATCGTATCATTGTGCCTACATCAGAGATTATAAACTCAGGACTTGGAGTTTATTTCTGTTATGAGGTTTATGTGTTTGAATTGCGTTATGTCTCTCTCTCAAGTTATTCGCATTAATATAAAAGTCTCTAAATGTGTTCATGATTGAGTGCTTATTAAAAGTCTGTGGCAAGTGAAGGGTTCAATTTTTAATGCTTAACTTCTTGACTTGATTGCAGTTTTTTGGCATCTATTTTTATTGATATGTTACATACTTCTAAAATAGCCCAGTTTTTATTCCTTGCCAAGTTCTGATAGCTTTTTCATTTTGTGGTATTTATGTTTATAATTTTTTTCACATTTGCAGTTGGTATAAATTTAACTTTGAAAACCACTAACAACTCTTTTGTTTTTTAAGGATGGCCTCCCACAGTTGATATTAACATTTTTTTGCAGCTTATGCAGTTTTGTTTAAAAAATATTCCCCACCCTTATGTTACTTCCAGCCCTTGATTTAACCCCCTAAAAATGGGTGCTTTCAACAGCATTTGTACTGGGAAAAGCTTTCCAAATAAAACATTTGTTAGAACACATAACCGATTTATTTGGGTATATCCAAGAGCCTAAATATTTGATTCAGCTGCCAGTATGTGCTTTCCTGGCTAATGCTTCTACAGTGTTTCCACATTTTTATAGGCTAGCAGCCAAGTTGTCCGACAGTCTGGTCCCTCTCACGGAGTAAAAGTGGGTGTGTTTGTAGGGACACTGGAATGCTTCTATTTGTGACCATTTGGCATCTGTTTGAAGTAGTAGAAGTTGACCTTGCTAATGTGAGAGCATATAGATACTAACAAGCAACTCCGACTCCTTATGACATTGGTCCTCGGAAAACCAAAGTCTCAGGTAAACATACTCTAATCAAGTTGGATGTAAGATCATCATCATCATCATCATCATCATCATCATCATCATCATCATCATTCCATTGTTCATTGATTTTCTCGAGCGGTCTCAGTAATGTCTCCATTTGTCCTAGACCTGAGATTTTGGAAGCCTCTCTTTACTTGTCCTTCCCAACAGTGTCACATTGGAGGTTCTTTCAGGGTCAGGGGAATGAGATCCGTCATTGTTACTGGTTTTGGCATAAGAATACACCATGGGGAGTTTGCCAGGCTCTGTCATGAGGGCAGGAAACTCTCAGTAGCTTGCCAGGTTCTCCGAGAGGGAGAACTAGGCTATAAGAAGGTGCTTGGTTTTGTCTCTGGATGTTGGCAGTTGATGGGATTCCACAGTGCCAGGTGCAGTTTCAGGGTATGACCGCCTAGCTACTGGAAAATGGGGGATCTGGGTGGAAGAGGCCCAGTCCTGATCCGAGCAGGCTTGGAGATCTCAGCCCTGGCTCCCATACACCTGGGTTCCTCTGCCAGTTCCTTCATGCATGAGGCTCGTCCGAATGATGTAAGATAAATACAAATATTTAGATATAATCAGTCATTGTGCTGCAGTAAACTTATAAAAGTTTTCTTATGCAGTGCTTTATGGTTAACCAAGCATGATGTCATTTTTTATCATTATGTAATTCTTCATGGTTTATCAAGTATACATGTATTATTTTTCATCTGACCAATCAAAATTAAGTATTTATGAGGTAGATGTCATTATATTTACTTTACCCAAAAGAAATCAGCCTTCAGTTGGAAATGTTGACCCGTGATTTAACTCTTTACTATAGGAGTTCACTTCTGTGTTTTCTTACAGGGCTAGGTAAGAAATGTCATGACTGGTGGAGAATAGATTGACCTAATATAATATATAATTGTTCCAAATATATGTTGAATTAAGGACCCAGCAGTTCTCCTTAACTCAGCATGTGGGATTAATAAAGTCTTGATTAGATGTAATATAAAGTTCTAAATAGGTCTCTATATTGCTAAGAAGGCAGTGGTTTGTACATATCTTAGTTAGACATGGTATTTTTTCTGTGTACTGTGGTAAAGCAGAAAAGTCTGATGATAGCTCCATAAGGGAGGAATTTGAGTGTGGCGTATTATTGATAGTTACTGAGATCAGTGGATTTGCTTTATGTCTAGTAAGATGTAGAGCAAGAATAAGAGATTATACACAGTTTAACTCAGAAGATTTTTATCGTCAGAAGAAAATGAACATGATAGAGGATATGGCTTCTTCTATTTAGTCATTACCTTGGACTGAATTGTCACTCCAAAACCCAGACTTAAAGTCACAATCTTCAGTTAAACAATATTGTCAGTGGGCCCTTTTGGATGTAATTAAACAAGAAGGTCCAGACCATTCCTGATGAGATGAATCACAGTAGAATAAATGGTGTGAGTAGTCTCTTGAGAGAACCCAACAAAATGACCATCCGCAAGTGACCGATGCTCTTTCTTACGAGCAATCAAATGGACTAGCACCTTGATCTTGGACTTCTCCATCCCTTAGTTGGTAAGAAATAAGCTACCTTAGTTAAGCTTAGAAATGTATCTGCCAAGAATTCCTTGTAGAAGGCAGGAATGAATTTATGTCACTGATGGAGGGATGGGGTCATGGGGTGGCAGGATTGGATATGGAAACACTTAAGTGCCAGGGTATAAGGTGTACAAGAAAATGAAAAAGATTTTAGTGATGGTTCAAGTTGTCTAGGGAGAGCTTTGAAATTCCTCTGATTGCATTTTTGAATGTACCATTTTTTTTTCAGGGGAATTACATATAAATCTCAGTCTGGTGGCTTGTAAACCCCTCTTTCTATTTCTATGCCTTAGTATTTTTTATGCCCAAATTAGAACATCTTTTTGTTGTTGTTGTTGTTGTTGTTTGTTTTTGGGTCACACCCGGTGATGCACAGGGCTTACTCATGGCTCATGCACTCAGGAATTACTCCTGGCGGTGCTCAGGGGACCATATGGGATGCTGGGATTCGAACCCGGGTAGGCCGCATGCAAGGCAAATGCCCTACCCGCTGTGCTATTGCTCCAGCCCAAGAACGTCTATTTTACAGTTGTTCTACTTACAGGCATCGATAAGGTGATGTAGATACTGTTATTGGGTGACCTGAAGTAGATTCAAAATATCGGGTCTCTGCATCAAGAATATTAGGTAAGGCATACAGAGTGTTGTATCATGCCACTAAAAATATCTTAGTTATCCACCGACTGTTGATGGCCACAAGGCTTGTTTATTTCACTTACTTGAGAGCTTGACAGATGCTTTAGAGTCTGTATTAATACCATACAAGTTGATCTGACTTAAAACACACAGAGACATAGACAGACACAGAGACCTATATACAAACATGCATACATACACACATGCACATAGACACTGCAGTCGATGAGAATTGGCATAAAAAAGCTGTTTTTTAAATTTGTTTTAATTATTTTTATTGAGGTGTCATAGTTCCAATAGTAATAACATCATTATTTCATACTTGCAGAGTTGCTACACCTGTACATCCACCAGTGGGTTAGTATCTCTCCACCATTGTCCCATAGTGCACCCACCCCAGCCTACCCTCGAGCCCCCTTACTTCCCATTTCTTGGTATTTGTTTCCATTGGCGATTGCATGGTCCACTCTTTTCCTTTGCACTCCATGTCTGAGCAAACTTATCTGGTATTTCTCTTTTACTTTCTTTACTTAGCATGACCCCTCCAGTTCCTTCCCCGTTGTAGCGCACTGCAAGATTTCTTCTTTTCTCATAGCCGCGTGCAATTCCCGTTTGTCCATAGAGCACAGTTTCTTAATCTGTTCATCTGTTGGTGGGCTCATGGTTGCTTCCCGAAGGTAGCTATTGTAAATAATGTAAAAATCAGTATCTCCGAATTATGCATTTTTGAAAACAAAAAAATCATAAGAGTTACCTAATTGAATTAAAAAAATATTTAGGCCCAGAGTTGTTAAGTGCCATATCCAGGGTGAATTAGGTAGAATGTATACGAGTTTAACCTGACTCTTATTACAGTGTTCCTTCTAGCCCACTCTAAGACTGACAAACTGTCCGTAGGAAGCACACAGCACTGTTGAGAACGAACAGCCAGATAAACTCAAGGATGTAGACACAAGAACTTAAGCACGGCAGTTTCAGGTCATTTCGTAGACACACTTCAGTGGGCCCTGAACTTATCTCAGTATGCAGCATTGCGTAGTCATCGAGGCTCATAATTATTGGTCTGAATCATCAAGAAACCATTAGCTTGACTTTACCTTCTGTGTAAAATATGTTAGGAGTGTTTCCATTGCGACTGCGTGTATTTTGTCTTTTAAATTTGGAGGGCGTGTATACTTGTAATTTCTAGAAGTCTGAAGTCTTCAGAGTACAGAACTTCTAGAATTCTGTATAAGTAAATGTTATAGCTGTTAGGCACACACCTCTCGTGACCTCTCACTCTTTTTTTGGACAGTGTAATTTATGAGCTGGAGAAATAAGAAGAGGGTAAGACACATGTCTTGCACACATGGTTTGGTCCTCAGTACCACATGGTTCCCCAAGTACCACCGGGTTAGCCTTGGAGGGTCCAAATACTTCCAGGATGGCCTGGGTAATGCTCATCGGCAGGTGTGAATTATGCTGCACCCTTGGACTCTTCGTTGAACCGATAATCTGATTGACTGAGACTCTCCAGGAGGGACCCCTTGATCTTCTGAGCACTTCTTGGGGTCTGTGCCTGCTTCCCCAAATTATATTTTTTTTAAAGCAATGAAATTTAGAGGTTAGGCATGTGATTTAGTGGTAGCATGCAGGCATTAAATGTATGAGACTCTAGGTTTAATCCCTGCCACCCCACTCCCATGCATACCCCCTCACAATTTTACTAAGCACTTAAGGGAGGGAAGGATGTTTTCGGTCCAGTGTTTGGCATGCACAGCTGATGCACATATTGGTTGTTATCATGGTGAGCAAAATCATAACTAACAAGACTCTTAGTTTAGTGGATGTCACAAGAATCTCTGGAGACTTTGCTTGTTTCTTTCTTTTTCTGGATTCTGCCTTAGAACAAACTCCCTTAATCTTTCAGTTACATGTATCCCCACCCCATTCTGCATTTGAACACCATGACGGCTCTGATGAGAACCAGTGTTCCCTCTGGGACTGATTCCTTCATTTTGCTGTGTCTGGGCCTCAGTACTCTGATTCACACTCTTGTTCTCAGTTTGCATAACTCATCTAAAGCTGGTCTAGGTTCAACTCTAGCTGTTAAACTTTACTGTAGACCCTTTTGCTTAGGTCATGAAACTGATCTTGCATTTGTTTTTGTTTTGGGATTACACCCAGCGTTCCTCAGGGGTTAATCCTAGCTCTCCGCTCAGTAATTACTCCTGGCAGTGCTCAGGGGACCATACTGGATGCCAGGGATCGAACCTGGGTCAGTTGCCTGCAAGGCAAATGCTCTATGCACTGTACTATCTCTGTGACCCCCTGGTTTCTAAGTGAAAAATAGGTTTAATCATGAACAAGGAAAGGTTTGTATTTATTTTATAAGAAGTTATCAGAAGACAGGAGTGTTGGTCATTTTAAAACTAAGAATCTCAGGGGCTAAAGAATTAGTACAGTGGGTAGGGCACCCTACACCTGGCCAACGTGGGTTTGATCCCTGGAGCCCCATATGATCCCCCAAGTCTTTTCAGGAGTGATTTCTGAGCCAGAACTAAGCCATGAGTACCACTGGATTTGGCTCAAATAAAAAGCCAAAACCAAAACAAAGGTACTTGTCAGAATTTATTTATTTATTTATTTATTTATTTATTTATTTATTTATTTATGTATTTTTGTCATTCACTTTATCCTGAAGTATATATTGGCTAGTATAGCGTAAGATAACTTACAGGTAAGCATGTATAAGAGACCACTATTTTTTGCCTACTTTTGCAATTTTTAAGTGATTGAAATTAGTTATAATATTATATCAACATGGAAACACCAGTTAGATAGAAATGTGTGGTGGGTCAGAGAATAATAACTAGTGTCTCTTGCATTTCCTGGATAAAGGCCATGGAAAATGCTGGACATATGCCAAGTCATTGGGTCTCAGTGCTGGGTCCAAGCCCCTAGAGCTGACCATCTTTAAATGAGGGAAAAGATAGTGGAGGATCAGGGCCTATATATGGAATTGAGGATTTGGTGTCACTGGGTGAAAATTGTGTTTTGGTGCAATCCTCTTGCACTTGGATTTGTAGGAGGTCATGGAGGTTCCGGCTGCACTCGGGCCATCCTGAAATGAGAGTTGACCCCCCTTTTCTTGAAAATCCTCAAAGAAAAGAGATTCTGTGACCGTGGTTGACTGAACCTCACAGAGCCTCAGAATCACACTTGTAAGGAGTTTTTGCTAAATCTCATTTCTAATCTTTCCTCTTTCAGTTAGATTCTTTTCCCTAAAGGTAAAAACTTTTACTATTCCCCACCCCCCCGCCCCTTTTGCCTCTCTTCATCAAAGCTCTACTTATTTTGTGTGGATTATACAAAGAAGTTCCAGAAAGCATAAGAAGTCAGAGTTCAGGAAAATAAGGAAGCTATAATGATACTTATATTCAGAATAATGGGATAACTTTATCTTTGGTGGTTTGATTTTTTTCCTTTAATTATATTTCAGAATAGAAGACAAACCTGTGCAGGTCATATTTCTTTATCTTTCAAAACGAGCCATTGAAGTGTAGTTTATTTTATGACTTGATGAAAATTCATTTAACTGTTCTCCTATATTTGGACATTTAGGTTGCTTCCAAGAGTTAGTAATTACAAACAACAGAGAAATAAATATTCTTTTGCACATCCTTAATTATTACCTTAGGATAAATTCCAAAAGTTATAATTGCTAAAGCAAAAGCCATGTGCGTTTTATGGCTTTTCATATTTTCTGCCAAATTGCCCTGCAGTTTACAGTTCGCTCTCTAGAGTACAGGAGTGACCTACACTTAATTAAGTTACATTGCAGCAACATCACTCCAACTTGGAAACGCTGCGGCGCTGGCCTGAGATGGTCATTCCCTAGCTTGAAGAACCTGCGGTAATGAGGGCTTAACAGCTGCCCAACCAATGGCCTTTGCTCTCCTGAAATTCCTGCCTTCTCATGCCTTTTGGCCAGAGTGCAGATTCTAGTGGACTCATTTTCTCTTGAAGAGGAGAAGGTGGATCATGGAAAAGGGAACGAGAGTGGTGGGGCAGTGCATGTGTGTGTGTGTGTGTGTGTGTGTGTAGGGGTGTGTATGTGTGTAGGGCTTTGTGTGTAGGGGTGTGTATGTATGTATAGGTGAGTGTGGTGTATATGTGTGTATAGGTGTGTAGGGGTATATGTGTATGGGATATATGTGTGTGTAGGTGTGTAGGAATATGTGTGTGTACAGGTGTGTGCATAGGTGTATAGGGGTATTTGTGTAGGGTGTGTATGTGTGTATAAGGTGTGTAGGGGTATATGTGTGTATAGGTATGTGTAGGTGTGAAGGGGTGTGTATTTGTTTGTCTAGATATGTAAAGGTGTGTGTACAGGTGTGTAGGGGTGTGTGTATTGGGTGTGTATGAGTGTGTGCATAGGTATGTAGGGGTATGTGTGTGTATAGATATGTGTGTAGGTATGTAGGGGTGTGTGTAAGGTTGCGTATGTGTGTATATAGATGTGTAGAGGTATATGTGTGTATAGGTGTGTGTAGGTGTGTAGGGGTGTGTATGTGTGTATAGATATGTAAGGGTGTATGTACAGGTGTGTAGGGGTATGTGTATTGGGTGTGTATGAGTGTGTATAGGTGTATAGGGGTATGTGTTTGTACGGGTGTATGTGTAGGGGTGTATAGGGGTGTGTGTGTAAGCATGTGTGTATGTGTGTATAAATATGTAAGGGTATGTGTGTATAGGTGTGTAAGAGTGTGTGTATCGGGTGTGTATAGTGTGTGTATAGGTGTGTAAGGGTATGTGTGTGTATAGATATGTGCGTAGGTATGTAGGGGTGTGTGTAAGGGTGTGTATGTGTGTAGGGGTGTGTGTGTAGGGGTGTAGAGGGGTGTGTGTGTGTAAGCATGTATGTATGTGTGTGTTGCTTGTATATTTTACTCCAGGGCTTTTCTCCTGAGGGCCGAGCTGGTCCTAGCAGGAATTCAGGGTCCAGGGTTCACTCCTGGCTGTGCAGTTTTACAGGTGTGTCCGGCCGTGCCGGACCGCGTAGGCTCAGTAGTACCTGAGTGTTGCTTGGGCCCTGCCTGGTAGTGCTGGAGGTGTGGGTAGTGCTGGAGATTGATGCCAGGGCCTTGTGCCTGCTAGATGTGCCACCCAGCCTTTGGGGCTCCCTCCCTGCCCGCCGTCTGCAGCTGTGGAATCAGGGGCCACTGGGCATTACATGAGCTGTGTGCAGTGAAACCCTTGACAGATCTGCAGCTGCAAGGTGGCCTGGCCCCAGGGGTGATCCTTGGGACTTTCCTGTCTCATGCCGCCCGCGAGCCCATCCTTCTCTCCTGAGAGGCATTTTCAGGCTATGTTATACAAAGTAGCCAATACAATTTCTCAGTTTTCTGCAGGTTGGTAGAAATAGGTCTTAAATTGTGCTGTAAACACATTATTTATGGAGTACTGATTAGAATATTGCCCCCTGAAAAATAGTCTCCCACAGAACTTATTGTTTTGTAAAAAGAAAGGCAGACAGCTAGCTGGAAATTATTGACATGTGATATCTTTATCAACACTTAATTTTCTTTCTTTCAAGTCAAATCTATTTGAGTTTGAAACACACACACACACATAAATATACACATACATACATACATATTAGGTTTTTTGGCCTAGAGGTTACACCTAGCCTATGCTCAGGAATTAACTTCTGGCAAGCTCAGTGGACCTGGGTTGGCTGCATGTGAAGCAAATGCCCTACTTTCTATACTTTCTCTCCACCTCCCCGAAGTCTTTTCTGTTTGAAATAAGCAATTTCTCCGTATAGTTTTTATTTTTTTTTAAATAGGTATCCCTCCTTTTACTTTTAATCTTCATATATTCCATCCTGGTTTCTTGTAGACGTATGGCAGGTCTCACTTATAAAAACATTAATTCTGACAGCCTCTGCCTTTTAATTTAGACCATTAATGTATGAAGAAATTATGCGTAGGGGCTGGAGCAATAGTAAGGCAAGTTAGTAAGGAGAGAGAGTAAGTATAGTAAGCAGGTAGGGTGCTTGCCTTGCACATGGCCCACCAGGTTTAATCCCTGGCACCCCATGTGGTTCTTTAGCCCATCAGGAATGGTCCCTTGGGTGCAGAGGCAGGAGGAAGCCCTGAGCACTGCTG
This sequence comes from Sorex araneus, assembly GCF_027595985.1. NCBI lineage: Eukaryota > Metazoa > Chordata > Mammalia > Eulipotyphla > Soricidae > Sorex > Sorex araneus. The sequence continues at coordinate 269,033,083 of NC_073302.1, read as the reverse complement.
GGTGCGGCCCCAATGCACCCTCCTCCCTAAACAAAAAGAATTCTGTATAATTGGTTTAAGATTTACCATGTGTGTTACCATTTGTTAGTTTTTTCACTCTTTGTTTTTGCTCTACCGCACTTTTTTTTTCTGCGGCATTCATTAATAGAACATTTTCTAAAATTCTATTTCTCTTCTTGTAATATGTAAATTTTAGTGGCTTTTTATTTTGGGATTGGGGCCAACTCTGGCAACAGTGCTCACAGGCTACTCCTGACACTGTGTGTGAGTCATTCCTGGAGGTACGTGGGGACTACAGTAACGGGCTTGAACCGAGACATGAGCCCTTTGAGCGTTCTCTCTCTCTCCATCTCTCTATCTACCTCCCCCCTCTCTCCCTCTCCCTCTCCCTATCTCTCTCCATCTCTCTATCTACCTCCCCCCTCTCTCCCTCTCCCTCTCCCTATCTCTCTCCATCTCTCTCTCTCCCCCCCTTGCTTTCCTCTCCCTCCTTGTTTAAACTGCTTTTGATGCTCGTTTTAGTGGCTGCCATAGAGTTTTCAGTGTTCATTTTATAACTAATCCAAATGCACTTTGAAGTGACACTATCTTGTTTCACAAGCAATGTGAGTAGTGCTTAACAAGATGTTCCTAAGTTCTCTCTCCTTCTCTGCCATGCATCAGCTTATTGGAAATATGCCTTATTTTCATTATGAAATTCATGATTGTTGGCATTTGTTTTTGAGTCTTTTCGAACTTTTCCATTTTTTTTCTCATTTTATCCCATCTCCCACCCTTTTTTTTAATAGTTTAAAAATTGCTTTGTAAAGACCTTAACAGGTTCAACAATTTAAAAAAACATAATTCCTTGATCTGAGGACTAGATAAATGGTACAGCAGGTAGACCACTTTTCTTGTACATGGGAGACCCGGGTTTGATCCCTGGCACCTTTATAGTCTCCCAAATACCACCAAGAGTGATCCCTGAGCACAGAACCAGGAGTAAGCCCTGAGCATCACTTCATGTGACTCCCACTTTGGCCAAAAAAGATTCCTCCCCAAATCCTCCATCCAGGATTAGAGAAGGTAAATTGTTTACCTTGCTTACAGCTGACCTCAGATATACCCCAGGCACTGCATAGTGTTCTCAGAGTACTTCCTGAGCCACTACTAATTCCTGAACACTGTGGGTGTGGCGCAAACTGCCCCGTTTGCCCCTCCCCTCCAATACATTCTTGGTCTGATTTTTCATAATGTTCCTTCTACTTCAACTATTTGACTGTTTTTTTTTATGAGATTAGGTTAGTCTCTTCAAACATGGGTTTTGGGTTTGTTTGTATGTTTTCTTTGCTTGTTTTGTTTTTATTTGCCTTTTAGTAGCACTGTCGTACCATTGTTCATCGATTTGCTCAAGCAGGCACCAGTAACGTCTCCATTGTGAGACTTGTCACTGTTTTTGGCATATCGAATACACCATGGGGAGCTTGCCAGGCTCTGCCATGCAGGGCGGGATACTCTCGGTAGCTTGCTGGGCTCTCCCCGAGAGGATCGCCTTTTAGTATGCCTTATAATTTATTGCCCAAAAGTAGATGTGATGAATGGAGTAGAGTTCACGGGAGTCAATAGGGTAGTGATGTCATGGTCACATATACAGGGGAAGCCACACCCTGTGTCCTGTGGTCAGGTCTTGGTCTCTTGGTGAGCCCATGCTGCCCAGCTGTCCCCGCTCACCTTTGCTCCTGCTCCTCCTCACTGCAGACACAGGACGGCCTGGCTAGAGAGGACTAAGGAATTTTCACTTCTCATCCTTAAGCTGGGCTAGGTGCTGATAGATCCCCAGCAGGAAAGCGTTTCTCTTGCAGGTGAACCTTAGGAAGAATTTAGTTCTTTGGCGTGTTGCAAATTGTTTTTCCCCCACCCTCTATAGTGGAAACATGCTTCCTTGTTCTTTAAGATTCCCTGTGATGACAATTATGGTACAGCTACTGGAAATGAAGTCAATATATCCGAGCAGGAGTTTGGGACACCCAAGTTTGTCCACGCTCTAATAATTCCGCTCCCCATGCAATGCTAATTCTCAGGGGGGTTTGGTTTGGGGATTATTTTGTTTGTCTGTCTGTTTTAATTTTAGGTCGCTACCTGGCAGTACTCAGGTATCACTTCTAGAGGTGCTTGGGGGAATATATGTAGTGCTGGGGCTCAAATCCAGGTTGGCTGCCTGTAAGAAAAGCACCTTAACTTCTGTACTATCTCTCAGAAACCTGTAGCTGCCAAGGTGTGATTCTCAACATCCTGTTGACTCTCTACTTGGGGACAGGAAGGAGGTAACAGTTTGCCTGTGACCTGACTTTAACAAAATGTGTGATTTATGCGTACTCAGCTTTTTACTTGTTATGTTGGATTGGCAGCCTGAAGCTTTCTCCATGGTGGAATGGAAACAAAATGCTTGAGGGATATTTTTAGTTCCGTCAGATATTCAGTGTGTGGAGAACCCAGATCTTTTCCTCAGAACTCTCTAGGAATTTATCAAATAACAATTCCAGTGTTGTTATGTAACTGGAGAATGTGGGTTAAAGGATTAGAGGCCAGGAGATTGGGGAGAGCTGCAGAAAGAACAGAAGTACACTTGTCTGTGCTTATTTTAAGATGATATATTTTGTTTAATCAGATCAGCAGACTGGCGTGATAGCACAGCAGGTAGGGCGTTTGCCTTGCACGTAGCCAACCCGGGTTTGATTTCTCTGTCCCTCTCGGAGAGCCCGGCAAGCTACTGCAAGTATCCCGCCCGCACAGCAGAGCCTGGAAAGCTCCCTGTGGCGTATTCGATATGCCAAAAACAGTAACAAGTCTCACAATGGAGACATTACTGGTTACCACTCAAGCAAATTCATGAACAACAGGACGACAGTGCAACAATGCTATAGTGCAGTTACAAATCAGATCAGGTTAGTAAAAAATTTTTTTTCTACTGCTGTACTTTTTTGGACAGTAACAGAAATGATTGTTTTCTTGTAAGACCAAGTTCTTTCAAAATATGCTCCTTAGCTTCTCTCTGTAATGAGAAAAAAAATTTTGGCTCATAGTTTCTTTCCTCAAGAGACTAAATTTATAGCACCAGAGCATACTGGGAAGTGTCTATCGCTAGGGATTGTTTACGGCATGAAAAAGTTTATATCATTTGAATATCAAACAGTAGTATATCATAGATCTCTGTGTAATTTAAGTATCTTCAAACTTTAGTTCATAACCTCCATACTTGTGGCAATATTATAGATTTCGAATGGCAGTTACAAATATAACTTGATCAATATGTACTGTTCACTTTCACGTATGGATTTTTTGCTGATATTGATTAGATTTTAGCTAACATATATACATGTAGTAGTAGCACAGCGGTTGGGTGTTCGCCTTTCACACGGCCGACCCGAGTTTGATTCCTCCGCCCCTCTTGGAGAGCCCGACAGGCTACCGAGAGTATCAAGTCCGAGTGGCAGAGCCTGGCAAGCTACCCGTGCATATTGGATATGCCAAAAAACAGTAACAATAAGTCTCTCAATGAGTGACTGGTGCCCACTCGAACAAATCGATGAGCAACGGGATGACAGTGATAGTGATTATATGTTTGTTCGCACTTTCTGGGTTAAAGTATTGCTCATTTCTCTAATCCTTTGTTTTTGCTGCTAAGTTTTTGCAGTGCCAGGGATCAAACCCAGGGCCAAATTCTCTGTTAGTATTCATACCCATCACCTCTCTGTTTTTCTGTGAACTCATTTGGCTCTTTCCTAATATCTATCTTTGAACTCCTTTTGAAATTTTACGTGAAATTTATAAAATGTGAGAAAATAACTCAAGGCAATAATGGATTTTTCTGTGTATTTTCCTTCGGTATTTTCTTGGTCTCTGTATTGCAAGCATTATTTTTTGCAAATATGGCAGCATATTTTCTTCTTTCACTTAAGTATGATCATTTATCTACTAGAAAACAAGGCTATATACTATAAATTTAGAGAATAAGTACTGTTTAGTGATTTGTCTGATTTATTCAACTCATTCTGTATTGTTTGACCTTCGGACTATTTCTTTTGGAATTTTGAAAATATGGATTGCAGTGTGGTATTGTACTTTTAAATATGAGTTTAATCAGTCATTTTCTTAGAGTGGCACTTTTGATAACTTCATTATTTTTACCAGAAGTTTGTTTCTTTATTTTGTTTTGGGGCCACACCTGGAAATTCTCAGGGTCCAGTCCTGGCTCTGTGCTCAGGCATCATTCCTGGTGGTGTTCAGGGGACCAAATAGAAGGCCAGGGATTGAACCCAGGTTGGCTGTGTACAACACAAATGCCCTACCTTCACCTTACTAGGATATTTGTATATCTTCCAGATTTTTCCAGATTTTACAAGCCTTTAAAGTTAATGTTGAAAAAAACTTCATTTTGTAGTACTTCACACTTTATTTCCTGTAGTTTTTTGTATTCAGATATTGACAATGGTTTATAATGGTCTTTTCTTTATAAATAAATCATTTATGTAAGAGTATGCTAAAAGATGGCTTTATTCTTTTTAAACTCAGCAGCAATATATTTGGTTTTCATGTTAGTATCTACGTGTTATTATACTTAAGAATTATGTACCTATACTAAGTCTCTTTATTTTAAATAAAGTAATCCTGTATGCTTAATTTATTGATACATTGTATTATGCACTTATATTAGCTAACAGTATACATGTATTATCTATGTAATATGCAACTAACTAAAATGCTCCTTTTTGAGACACTTTTAATCCTTTGTAATAATAGACTTTAATGCTTCTCCTTTATTGGACTCATTTTACTTAAAATAAGCCAAAGTTTCAAAGTCTTCCTTGTGATATTAACTATTTCCTGGCACCAATGATCTGGTAGATATACCCTCTAATACTGGTTAGGATTAAGTTAGTTAAGCCCTAGATCTAATTAATGAACAATTTCTCTCTGGCACTAGCTGTCTGTAGTAGTGAAATGGGGAACGTGTGGCAGCAGAAGTCTGAGATGCCAGGTGAAGACCAGTTCTAACTGGGGGAGAGAAAAAGTGGGGTGTGCCTTGGCACATGCCATTTGGGTTATCTAGAGGAAGAGCTTCAGCCTAGGAAGCAGCATTATTCATGTGATGCACCGTGTCACTCCTTGAAGACACTCTTTTCCTTCCTTAATTTGGTTTGGATTTATAGATTGCGGCTTGCCCATGGAATGTTCACTTGGAAATGGGAACCAGTCAGTTAGAACATACTTGGGAATTTTTCAGAGATAGAGAACAAGGCACTGTGGTTACTGGAAGTTGATTATTCAAGTTCCACTGAGTGATGGTTGTTCCCTGCCTGTTTTTCAGTGGAAGCACCACTGGTATGCATGGGAGCTCTTTGTTCGATTGGGACTGATTCCCGCATTGAGGATTTCTTTCAGCACACCTGAACTCTGAGCTCTAAAGGCCAACAGAACTTCTACAACTTGCATCATTTACATAAAACTTCTCACTTCTCTTCCCTTCCCTTCTTTCCTTGCCCACTTTCAGTTCACAGAATGACTGGGTGGGTAGAGAAATTAGATCATGGTACCCATGCCAGGTGAGGTCTGCTGAAGTGATAACATGGAAGAGCTTTTGTATTGTAGACATTAAAAGAAATTTATATATGTCATTAAAATATTTTTCAAGACTCTCTTCAAATGGAATAAAAGCACTAATGTATTTTATTTATGCCATTTGGACTGAAATAGCATTTCAATCTGAGTTAAAAATGAAGAGATGTTCTACATTTTCTTTTTCATATGAAAATCCAGTGTGTATTTTACATATAAAGTGTATCTAAATTTGGGTCCTAGTCATGTTTCAGCTGCTTGGCAGCTGCAAATAGCTCAAAGCTACCCAGACACTACACACACAGACCGTGTATGGACTAATGGAAGTGAATTTGTGGTTTGCCTTGCCAGCATGTTCTCTATCTTCTAAAAATGAATTCCTTTCTTTCTATGAATTGGCAGTAAGATCCTCAAGAGACCTCTTAGCCCTCACATCATTTAACTTTAGGGTAAGAAAGCAAGCTTCTTCCTCCTTTGCACAGACTTTGTTGTAATAAAGTTTTAGTAATCCATGCTGATTTTCATTTGTTCTTTTGGTCTGCTGCTGCTAAATGAAATTGCTTCAAGAATGTGTTGGATTTTATATTACTGTAAGATAATATTTTTAACCAATCTAATAAAATAGAGACAGCTTTATATTTCAATTCACATTATAAATTAATGTGTTCAAGATCGAGGGGTCAGTCCTCATCGATATGAAGAAAAGCAAAGTATAAAACCCCTAGCAAATCATATGTAGAACTCAAAGTGAAACCTCCAGTGCTTAGTTTCTTGTTGAACGATCAGCCACCGTAGTCTCTGGGTTAATGAAGGTTTCTTATTTGGGGAACTTTTTTTGTTTTTTTGTTTGTTTGTTTGGGGGCCACACCTAATGATGGTGCTCAGGCTTAGTCCTGAGCTCAGGAGTCACTTCTGGTGGTGCTTGGGGACCATTTTTGATGCCAGGGGTTGAACTAAAGTCTACTCAGTACAATGCAATTGCTCTCACCTCTGTGTTATCCATCACCTCATTTGGGGGATTTTTCAAGGCAGCTTTGGTAGATTCTCATTAATCTTTTTAAGAGTGGGGCCAGAGACCTCTCCCCCCACACTTACTGCTGTCTAATACTGAGATACAGTTCAAGTCATCTCTCAATTCCAAGAACTTGAGCAAGCGAGCACATTTTCAGATCTTTCCTGGACTTTTTGTATTGGGTAGGTTGAAAAAATTAGATTTGAAGAGAGGAAAGAATGAATTTAAAAAAAAATTAATAAAGAAATATTGTAAAAAAATTACTAATGTTCCAGCTAAGTGTGTTTTGGGTGGGGGTGGGAGATAGCCTGGATTGGTATGAGGATTTGGGCACCACTTCTGGATATTTGGACAGCTGCTGCAGAGGGCAGTGCTGGGCTGAAGGATGCTATTCTATTCAGCCTCCCTGGTGCTGCTAGGAACCACCCGGCCGTCCTGGTGGTGTTGGAGGGGGCCTCTGATGCTGCCAGTGTCAGGGTGGGATGCAGGTGATGCTGGGGATGGAACCGGGAGCTTGTGCACACAAGACAAACCCCTCGATCCCTGTGATTTGCCTTCCCCTTCCTAGCTAATTTTCTTTTTGACGTTTTGGGTCACACTCAATGATGCTGAGGAGTTTCTCCTGACTCTGCACTCAGGAATTACTCCTGGCGGTGTTTGAGATACCATATGGGATGCCAGAGATTGAACCCGGGTCAAACCGGCAAATAATTCCCTTTCCACTGGATTATTACTCCGGCCCCTAAATGTTTTTTTTTTTTTGTAAAGTGAACTATATTCTTTAACTTTTATTATTTTGCTCTTAATTTGTAGATATGATAGGAAGTATTATCTAGCTTAAAATTTAATATTGTTTCCTAGTGAGTTAATCACGTAAGTAATTTTCAAAGGGCACTTACAGGGCTGGAAGGTAGAGCAGCAGGTAAAGAAGGTACTTGACTTGAATGCCGCTGACTCTGGTTTAATCCTCACTTCCACATATGGTTCCATGAACACTTCATAGAGTGATGCCTGAGCACCACCTATACCCGGCATCCCAACAAATATAAGGACATTCAATTTTTTTTTTCTTTATGGGTCACACCCAGCAATGCTCAGGAGTTACTCCTGGCTCTGCACTCAGGAATTACTCCTGGCAGTTCTTGGGGGACCATATGGGATATTGGGGATTGAACTCAGGTTGGCTGCATGCAAGGCAAACGCCCTACCCACTGTGCTATTGCTCCAGCCCCGATATTCAGTCTTAAAGCTTAAGTAATAACTTCCTCGCTCCTCCATCGCCCCCCTTCTTTTGATATATGGCCATGTCTCAGGGCAGTTTTGATTGTGAGAACTGTCGAGGGGAGTTTGTGCTCCTGGGATCCAGGGGGAGAAAGCCAGGATGCTGCTGAGCGTGCTGCAATGCATCGGGCAGCCCCTCCACCAAGGACTCCTCTGTTCTGTTATTGAAAGAATATGCTACTTCCTACAATGGACCTCCTGAGCTGGGCATATTTACTCTCTATGAGCAACATTCATTTTAACTATATTCAATGTAGCAGGAAAAGGTAATAGAAACTTCCTGGGTACAATAAGTTATACAGTTTTAAAATTATACTGTTTCTATTTTTATGGAGCAGGTTTATTAAAAGGCTGGTAGGAAGTTAGAAAGCCTGAATAAATGCTGAGCAGTTATATAATTCCTGAATATAAAAAAAAAAACAGTGTATTCGGCTTTCTATTGAATGAACTTTGTTTCTTTTCTGACTTTCATTGTGTTACATTTTAGAATTTGATAAGTACTCATGTACAAAAAAACAATAATCTGAGTTTGTTCTCCCCCCACCCCCCTCTCTCCTCTCTCTCATTTGTAGTTCTTCTACATTTCTTGAACAGATTCTCAGATCTTTGGACAGTGCAAGCAAGCTTTGTAGCTTCAATGCTACGATACTAGGACTTCTTGTTGCACAGCTCAGCAGTGCTTAGAACCATCAGGCCACCCACCAGTGCTGGGGGTCCCCAGTGATGCTCAAGGTGGGGGAGGTGGGGGCGGGCAGTGCTGAGGACATGAGGACATGCAGTCCATCTTGGTGTTCAGGTTTTATGTGGAACTCTTTTCCCTCCCTCCCTCCCTCCCTCCCTCCCTCCCTCCCTCCCTCCCTCCCTCCCTTCCTTCCTTCCTTCCTTCCTTCTCTTCCTTCCTCTTTATTTAGTCTTTTTGGGTCACACTCAGCAACACACAGGGGTCACTCCTGTCTCTGCACTCAGGAATTACTTTTATTGGTGCACAGGAATCCATGTGGGATACTGTGGATCAAATCCAGGTCAGCAGCATGCAAGGCAAATGCCCTACCCACTGTACTATGGCTCCAACCCTCTGTGGGATTTCTTGAGCACTCATATTGCAAGCTGTTTTGTAGGTATCTTCTCTATTCAAAAAAATATCTGTAAACTATACTATAGTAGTAACTAGGGCAAATGATTGTGACTTCATTATTTATTTTTCTTCTGTATCACTGTATCACTGTTATCCTGTTGATCATCGATTTGCTCGAGTGGGTGCCAGTAACGTCTCCATTTGTCCCTGTCACAAGCTACTGTAGCCCAATGGCGTCTGCTCACTCCAGGAACACAAAGAGCCTCAAACCATTCATTCACGGTCTTGACAAGCGAACCCTTGAATTCAGGATCCATTCATCCTAGCCCTGAGATTTTAGCAGCCTCTCTTTCCTCGTTCTTCCCAGCAGTGGGGCATTGGAGGCTCTTTCAGGGTAAGGGGAATGAGACTCATCATTGTGACTGTATTTGGTATATCGAATATGCGATGAAGAGCTTGTCAGGCTCTGCCATGTGGGCCGGATGCTCTCAGTACCTTGCCAGGTTATCTGGGAGGGAGAACTAGGCAATAAGAGGTCGAGTGTCTGCATTTGCTTCTGGGAACTTTATTTTATAGTCTCTGGATCTTAGCTGTTGATGGGATTACACAGTGCCAGGGGCAGTTTCTGGATGTGGCTGCCAAGCTATTGGAAAATGGGGTATCTGGGTGAAGGAGGCCCAGGCCCCATCCAAGCAGGCTTGGAGATATCAGCCCCAGTCCTGCACACCTGGGTTCCTCTGCCTGTTCCTTCATTCGTGCAGCTTGTCCGAATGTGTGGAGAGTGGCTTTGAGGATGGCTGTGGCTGGGTTCTGGACTTGTTCAGCTGCCAGGGCTCTGCTCAGGGTGGGGAGGGAAACTCAGTCTGCCTCACTCCAAGGGGCCCGGGTGAAGACAGCTAGGCAGAGGGGCAAGAGACTCTGCATAGCTCTCTTCCAGGAGCTTTGTTTTATAATCTCTGGATCTTGGCCTTAATGGGATTACTTGGCACCCTGGGACCGGGGGGCGGGGGCTGCAGTTTGTGGGTGTGCCTGCCAAGAGTCTCTTGACCCGAGCCTAGCTGTCTTCACTGGGGCCCCTCAAAGAGGGGCAGGTTGAGTTTCCCTCCCTGACCTGAGCAGAGCTCTGGCAGCCAAAGACCTCCGGAACCCAGTCACAGCTATGCTCAAGGCCAGTCTCCACATGTTCACATGTTCAGATGAGCCTTATGCATGAAGGAACCGACAGAGGAACCCACGTGTGCGGGGCCCAGGGATGAGATCTCCAAGCCTGCTCGGATCAGGCCTGAGCCTCCTCCACCCAGATCCCCCATTTTCCAGTAGCTTGGCAGCTATACCTACCAACTGCACCAAGGTCCAGAGACTATTTTTCTTCTAATGATATTATTTTATCTAATGATATTATTATAATAATACCTATAATAATATCTAATGATATTATTATACCACCTGATACTCTTGTATTAATCCTTGTTAGGTGAAGAAACTTACTGGTTCTTTTTTCTACCTTTTCTTATTTGAGACATGCATTAAAAAAGATCAAAGTCATGCCTAGAGTTTTCAAAGGTGTATTACATGCTTAATATTAAATATTAACTAAGTAAATGAGATATAAAATAAGAAAAGGTATATTGATTCTGAGAGAAATAAGATGCATTCTAATTCATTTGGTTAGTGATTTTTATGTGTTTTCTTTTTAACCATAAAGAGAACCTTAAGATTCATTCTTCTCTTTTTTTGATTTTGTTAGAGCAATCATTAGACTTCAAAAAACTAATTTGAATGCATGCTTCTCAAAAACATCTTGTTTCTAACTCTAGTACTATTTCTCCAGGCTGTGCCAGAGACAGGCACTCGACAGCTATGTTTTCATAAGATAATCCATTTTGGATTTGATAAGGAGCCACTTGACATACTTGTAGACCAGCAAAGGTGAAAATATAGGTCAATAGTCATTTCCTTTGTTTCCTACAGAAAATAAATGACTTAATATTTGATAGCAATCTTCATTTTCACTCGGCACGGAGGACCAGTGATGCTATTTCATTACAAATTCCTCTCACTATTCTGGATGTTTTCTCATTATTCTCCAAATGACTTTTCATAAAGGGAAAAGGCAGATGAATATGTTAATGTTAATGTTCAGTACTCTTAAACTTGTATTTTGGTACATACCTATTCTTTTTCTTTGTTTTAATAACTAGGAAAATTTGTAAAAACGATGATCCCAGAGAAAATTTTAATTGAAGCAGAGTTCATTCTTGTCTTATATATATAGCTAATAAGATGAATTGTTTACATAGTCTTTTTATTTTGTTTTGTTTGGGGGCTATACCCGAGAGTGCTCGGGGTTTGCTCCTGGTTCTGTGTTCAAGGGAACTGAACCAGAGTTCACCACATACAAACCAAGTGCCTTAGTCTTTGCACTATCTCTCTAACATGTAGTCTTATCATTTTTCAGAAACTCATTTCTGCCAAACCTGTTCCAATATTGTATAACTTTTACATTACTGGTATTTATTGTGTGACTTGCATGCTCAGTGTAAGAGGGATCTTTCTATATGTACAAAAGGTCTCAAAAATGCAAACATATCATGAATTTAAAGTATATTCCTAAATATTCGCATACCCAGGAGTGTAGTATGGTTTTTAAGGGTTGTAGGAGTAATATGTGACACAATCTACTTTCATGTATAGTCTGAAAAAGTTCATGTCATCTTGACTCTCTTTTGGCCCTACCACACTACTTCCATCACCTCTTCAGGCATCAAAATACTATTTTCTGTGTTAATTCTTCCTCTGAAGTATATTACTATTTTTTTCTTTGTTTTATTCATGTTCTCTTCATTGAACCCAGCATACCTGTCTTTTGGGCCTTGGTTAAGCTTGTGAGTTTCTGTCAGAGGAACCCAGGTATGCTGGATCCAGGGCTGAGATCTCCAAGCCTGCTCAGATCGGGACTGGACCTCTTTCACCCAGATCCACAGTTTTCTAGTAGCTTGGCAGCCACAACCACAAATTTGCTCTGATGCCATGTAATCTCATCTACGGCCAAAATCCAGAGACTATAAAACAAAGCTTCAGGAAGAGAGTGATGCAGAATCTCCTTCCCCCATGCTAGGCTGTCTTCACTCGGGCCCCTCAGAGGGGGATGGATTGAGTTTCCCTCCACACCCCAAGCAGAGCCCTCGGTTTTCGGCCAAAAACCTCCAGAACCCAGCCACAGCCATGCCCAAGGCACTCTCCACAGGCTCGAACAAGCCTCACTGATGAAGGAACCATCAAAGGAACCCAGGTGTGTGGGACCCATGGCTGAGATCTCCAAGCCTGCTTGGATCAGGACTTTACCTCCTCCACCCAGATCCCCAGTTTTCCAGTAGCTTGGCAGTCACATCCACAAACTGCCCCCGGCGCCATGTAATCTCATCAACGGCCAAGACCCAGAGACAATTAAAGGTCCTGGAAGAGAGTGATGCAGAATCTCACACGGCAGAGCCTGGCAAGCTACCCATGGTGTATTTGATATGCCAAAAACAGCAACAATAATGGGCCTCATTCCCCTAACCCTGAATGCACAGGGATGAATGAAGACGTTTTTGGTGCCTGCTTGAGCAAATCGATGAGTAATGAGATGACAGTGGTACAGTGATACAGTGAGAGTGAATTAACTGCCCAGTCCTCTACTTCAAATTCTCGATGTGTATAAACCATCTTCCAAATTCAGTGGAATCAGTTCTGTCTTTCTAAACACAAAGCTTAACCCATTTATTGTTGTTGACTTTTAGTTTGGGGGCCATATCTAGCTGTGCTCCAAGGAGACACCCAGCATAGTACTTGGGGGGTATTCCTGACTGTTCCCAGGAGACTCATGAGGTACTGGGGGTCATACTGATGCCTCCTGCATACCAGTCTTTCCAGCTATCTCCCCAGTCAACAAATTATGTTTTTTCTGACAAATCATTGTGTCTTCATGTCATCAACTGTGCAGTGCCTAAACACACTTTCCCACTTTTCCTCAGCCTCTTTTTCAATCAATGAACCTTTGTATCTGGTTCACCTGCACACTGACAACTAGCATTGAACAGGAATTAGAGAAGTCTTTTGAAATGAATAATCATAGCATTTATGAACATTTACCACCAGATCTCAAGTTACCTTTCTCATCTCTCTAATTTTACCTCTAATGTTTCAACCATCCTACTTTTGTCCTTTCCACAAATACTGGAAATTTCAACATCCCAAGGCTTCTTTTCCCATCTGTCAACAATCAGCTGTTCCTCTCCTGAACCCAAGAAAAGGAATTGCTTTTACATCTGTCCACGTGTACTATTTCACTAGAACAATAAATATTAACTGAGCCCATGTTACATGTTAAACATGAGTTTAGAAGTTGAGTAAGTAATGCTGCTAGGAACATAAAGATACAATCCTCCTGGAATCGCTAAAATTGCAAATCAGAAATTTGTCAGGTAATGATTGGTACAGAAATGGAACAGATTGATCAGAGGCCCAGGGGAGAGGTCATTTTAAAAATGAGTTATAGCCTGAGCAGAATGGTAGGAAATGGGCTGAGTAACTTATCTGAGCAGGCTTTAGACTTCAGAATGAACTTCCCATAAGTGCATCTGCGCAGTGCATTCAGGCCTTCATCAGTCTGAAGCATAGCCATGCAACTTTGCAGCCAGAGTCCTCAGTCCTCTGCTGTGGCCGCCTTGGAGAGCAGGTACTAGCCTCGGAGTAGGCTCCTCCTACTTTCATAACCCTGGGAAGGTTGTGTCATTGCTCTCTTCATTTGCATGTTAAGATTGGGCCTATTTTGTGGCTGGAGGATAGTACTGTGGGTAGGGTGCTTGCTTTCCATGAGACCTACCCAACCCAGGTTCTCTCCCCAGTAGCAACAAGGTCCCTTGATGCCACCAGGCATAATTCCTTAGTTAGAGCTTGGGAGTAAGCCTTGAACTCAACTGAGTGTGTTCCCCAAACAAACAAAACAAAACAAAAAAACCCAAATCAAAACAAGACCTACTTTATGTTATTGGAGCTCAAAACAAAGCTATTGTTTTTTTTTTGTTTGTTTTTTTGTTTTGTTTTGTTTTCTGTTTTGTTCAATAAATTTTTAGGTACCTTGGTAGTTTCTGGTACTCAGATCACTGTCACTGTCATCCCATTGCTCATTAATTTGCTCGAGCAGGCACCAGTAATATCTCCATTGGGAGACTGGTACTCAGTTATTTTTAATAAATCAATGAATAAATTATAGTGAATTTAAGCATGTGAATTAGTATCTGGTATGCTGTTGAGCAACTGTTGTGATAGTTCTTAATAGTACTTGGGGACAGGGGTGGAATTTTGGGCCACATCCAATGGTGCTCAGGGCTTATTTCTGGCTCTGCACTCAGGAATCAGTCTTCACTCAGGCATTGCTCACTGGACCACATACTCTACTGGGGATCAAACAAAGGCTCAGCCATGTGCAAGGCACATGCCTTACCTGCTGTACCATCTCTTCGGTGCAGTTAGTGTTTTATAGATTGAATGTCAGTGATCATACCGGTTGCACTGCAAGTTTAATTGACCCTGTGCAGGGCCTCTTGGCCATGTCAGACCTACTGAAGCTCATTTCTGTCCATCATGTGCCCAGAGTAGAGGAGGCCTGTGGGCCTGGCCTGGAGCTCACCGGTCTGTCCTCGCTGTTCTCCTAGCACTACCCTCTGCTGGAACTGAGCCTTCAGAATTTATTTTTTGTCCTCTTGCTTCTGGAGAAAATCTTGACTCCATTGTCCTTTCGCAGGATTTCACCCATTCTCTCTTTCTCCTTCTCTTGCTTTCTTTTTTTTTTAAGAACTGAGATACAGGGGCAGAACAGTAGTACAGTGGGTAGGGCACTTGTCTTGCACACAGCAGACCCAAGCTTGATCCCTGGCATCTCTTATGCTTTCTCATCGCGCGTTGCTAGGAGTGAGCCCTGAGCTTAGAACATAGAATAAACGCTGAGTCCGTTGGATGTGGCCCCAAATTCAAACCAACCCAAACAAAAATAAAAACCAAGATATCCTGAGATACAGTTGACGTATTTTTTTAATTTCCAAGGTGCAGCATAATCGTCCTATATGTGTAAATGTTGAGAATGGTGCCCGTAGTCAATCTAGCTCACGTCTCTCGCTATACGTTGTTACATACTTTTGTTCCGGTGATGATAACTTGTAAGATTTACTCTCTGCAGCTTTGCAATGGTGCAGTGTTGTGAACTGTGGCCGCTGCTCTGATCTACATCCTGGTGTCATTTGTTTTGTGACTGCAAGTCTGTGCCCTTTTGACCTCCTTCACTGCTTTCCCCACCCTCTTGTCTCTGGCATCCACCCTTCTGTTTTCTCTGTGTGGTTTCTAGTTATTTGTGTGTGCGTGTGCATGCATGCGTGTGTGTGTGTGTGTGTGTGTGTGTGCAAGATTCCACATATAGGTGAGATCAGATATTATTTGTCTTTGTCTAACTTATTTCACTTAGCATGAAGCCCTCAAGATCTATCTGGGTTACCGTTACCACAAAGGACACTCATTCTTTCTTGGTCTTTTTCACCAAGTAACTCCCAACTTCCTCATCTTCAGCTGACATCATGTCTCATCACCACCAGTCACCAACCCTTAACCCTTTCCTATGCCTAATCCACCTGTTCATGTTATCGCCTGCTTAGCTGACTTGAACCTTTGTCCTCGCTTCCTCTCTCTGGTTTTGGTGGGTTGTTGACATTTTTCTTGCTTCTGTTCTGGAGACCTGGCTCATCCCTGTATCTCCTGGAGTACCTCAGAGTGCGAGAACATGCCTTGGTGAAGGGTGAGGGTCTGGTGTATTAGAGACGCCACGGCCCAGCCAGGGCATGTTCATGAAAAGATCTGGCCGACTTGCCACCCCCAGGTGTTAAAGATTTTCAGAAAGAATCTGGAGGACAAACATAACATTCAGTCAGAATTTGCATTCCTGCCGGGGAGGGGAGTGCTCCGTGAAAGCTCCGGTGTCATTTCACCAGCCTCTGCACAGTGAACAGAAGAGGAGAAAGCAAGCATCTGTTGTAATTTCTGAAAATTTATTAGGGCTCTTTGAAAATGCCAGCAGCAATTTTGGCTTTCAGTTTGGGTTGAGTTGGTTGCCCTTTTGAAAAGCATCCGTTTGCAGTTTGATTATGAACTTGTCAGTTTTTTTTTTTCATGGCTAGCTTAGCTACTCTCACTAGGAGTATTTCTAAACTATTCATTGAAACTAGATGTTGTTGGAAAAGTTTAGAATTTTGCCTATGTAGGAAGCAGAATTATTCCTACTTTTGTGGAAAAATAGGGATTTTTTTTTTTTTGTGTACAGATTCATCGATTCTTATAAGACACACAATTCCACATTTCAGTGTGAGGGTTTTCCTGGAAGGGCTTTGGTTTTAAGACTTGAGTGCAAATATTTCAGAATAATAGACCTATGGATCATTAAAGTCACTGACAGGAGTTTAAGTGGGAATCTCAATCGGTCTGTTATATAACTCCCATTTTTGCCAATAAAATATGGTTGTTAAAGAGATAACCAAATTTGCCATGCTGTGAAGAAATGAAACATGAAATGGTGGGCTAGAATGCCAGCCTTGTGTTGGAACTGAGATTTGTTTGGCACCATTTCAGGTGCTTTTGGTTTTGCACATGCCCTCTAAAAGAATGAGTTATCAATTGTGATGCTATGTGAGCACAGAAAGATGTGATTTTACATGCAGTCTAAGTGATTATAAATTAAATGCAATTCTCAAATCTCTCTCTTGAGCATACGACTAAGAAGATGAAGTTACTGTTTCATGCAAGGACATGAAAGTATTGCAAAAGTATTGAATGAACCAGCAAAGGAAGAAACATTTTCTAAACTGGGTAGCAGATAAGATTACCATAGATTTTTCTGGACGTTGAAATCAGTATGACACCAATTTGCTAGATTGATTATCAGATATTTCCAGGTAGTAACATATAATCTCATGAAGTCAGTACTTTGAAAGCTTAATTTAAAGGCAGAGAAAAGCGAAATAGCTTTGAAACCCAGAGTTTATTTTGACCTCACATTGTTGTTGCCCCAGATGTTGCTAGCGGATGTTCCACATCCAGTTCATTGAGTCAATGTCAGTTCAGTTCTCTGTAACAAAAAGTGTTACCGACATTTCAGGGTCTGTTTGTTGGGGCACTCAACAAGGCACTTATTTACCTCCTCCTCCTCATTGATACGAAAAATACTGATGTAGTGTTAGAGCCTGAGAACTAGAGAGAGGGAGGGAAGAAAGTGTAGTGGCTATAACCTCAGGCTGATCCAGACAGCTTTTCCTCTTGTCTTGTGACCTTGAACATTCTACTTCCTGTGTCTTTGATGCCTCATCTTCAGATAATACAGCCTCAACCTTTTCGGTTTCTGTGAGGATGAAATGAACATATCAGGCTCTAGAGAGAATAGAATGGACAAGCCACTTGCCTTGTATACTGCCAACCCTTACTTGGTCCCTGGTAACACATATGGTCCCTGAACACCGAGCCAGGAGTAAGCTCCAAGCATGGTCAAGTTGACTACCACATAGATAAACAAAATCCATACGATGAACATCTGTCTCTGCAGCTCCCAGCACAGGGCAGGCCCCTAGTGAATCAGCAGATAGTAGCGCTTGTGATATGTTCCCAGTGGTGCCCTAAAATGATTGGTTCTTGCTCTGTGATTTGTTGTGTACCAAAAGAAAACAAGCCATTGCCTGGGCATGATTCTGATTTATTAGACTTGTGGTCCTCTCCTTACACAGAGTAAGAGGAATCCACCAGAGTAAGAGGAATCCACTGATTCTCTTACATCTCAGTGCTCAAACATGGTTGGAATACGACTGTTCCATTTCTGCAAATGTCTGACCTGTTTGTTAGTTGATTGTTGAGTATTGAGAAATATTCCTGCTTTTCATTTTCTTTTAATTGGGTGGTGGTGGTGGTGGTGGTGGTGTGTGTGTGAGTGTGTGTGTGAGTGTGTGTGAGCATGCACGTGTGCGCGTGCTCGGGTAGGGAGTGTGGGTGTTGAGGTATTGGACTATATTCAGCTATGCCCAGGGGTTACCTCTGGCTCTGTTGTCAGGAATCACAAGCTTGTGGTGAAGCTTGGGGGACCATATTTAATGTTGGGGATCCAACCCAAGGCAAGGCTGCTGGGGTAGAATAAACTAGGGAAGACTGAGTTCTCTAAGGAAAAAAAAATTAAGCTAAGGCTAACTCAAAGGTATTCTGATTCTGTCGCTTATTTTAAAGGAAAAAGTACCCCAACATTTATACTTTTAGTCAGTTGTAGCATTGAAAATGTAAGATATACATTGTAAATCTTCTAGCATCTTCTATGAAAGTATTTTAGTTAATCTTTGCAATGATTCCTAAATTACTTCTCAGATGCCCTGAACCTCACTCTTTAACTTAATGGGAGCCTGGAGGGGGTCCTGGGGGCAGTGTTGCTATTTATTGTCACTTGTTTTCAGACAGAATTTAAGATGTATACTTCTGAATATGTACTGTCCCTTCAGTAATCAAAGCACACAGTAGTAGATATTTTTTTATGAAAGAAAATCTAGTTTTAAAAGTTAGTCTGTTGAATAGTGACAGGTGGGTCTTGGTTTCTATAAACGTGCAAACTGGATGCCCGCACTGAGGAGAGAGAAACAAAGCTTCATTGTGGAGTAGAACAGAGGGCCATTGTGCACCTGGGAAGTCACCCTCTCCTATATTTTTTATGATGTATGATCATTGAATGTCACTCTTTTCCTTTCTGCTCCTTCTATGAGAAATATTTTGAGATGTTGGGGTCAGAGTGGTAGTACTACTGACAAGGCATTGCCTTGCACGGGGCTAACTCAGTTTTAATTTCTAGTACCCCATATCACTACAAGTAGTGATCCCTGAGCACAGATCCAAGAGTTAAATCCTGAGCAGGTATGGTCCCCACCCCCCTCAAAAAAAGAAGTGTTTTGAGTTTCAAGACCTGTGGTGATTGTGCTAACAGGGATTATTACTCTGTTAAAACCTTTTATTCCTCCCTCCATTCTCATTTACTGCTCAGATAGTTAGTTATTAGCTAATAACTGTAATGGAAGCTATTAATGGATAAAATCGACCCTTTTGACTCAGGTAATGTGTGTATACGAACATATGTGTATGAAAGTGTGCACAAATTAAAATGCTGAGGTTGTATAATGTCAAAATGTTACTCACAACATAAATATACCAAAAGGGCTATGTTACTAAAATTGATGACTGTGTAATTTTATTTACCTCTTGGGAATCAGTTGAGCTATTGATTCCATAGCAAATGTGTTTTGATTAAGATCATGGCAAGATATGTTTGACAGCAACTCCAAATTACTAGAGTTTATTACATATTTAATGTCTATAGTCAACTGAGATTGTATGTATCTGATTTTAGCTTAGAGAGATAAATCTGTCGATATTTTGTTCCAAGGACTGTATCGTCAGTGCTGTAAAATTGTCATGCCCTCTATAAAACCATCCACCTTCCTGGATGGTTTGTAACATGGGACAGGGCTTAGAGCTTATATTTATTCTCAACAGGGTTATGAGTATGGAGGTTAATGTACTTCGTGTGTACATACGGTGCACTTTTCAGGTATATTTACTGATAGAATCTCTACTAGTTAAGACCTGTTTCCATTTTTTTTTTCCACATCAGCATTTGCTGTTTATGTTTTTTTCTTAGGTAGTTGTGACTGTATCTATTCTTAAAAAGTCATGGAGAAATATACCCAGGGAAAACTTAATTTCTTGAAAGCTTTTGAAAAAATTTTTTTGACCTTTGTATGAAATTAAAATGTGCATGTTGTTTTTATCTCATGTAGAATTAATCAGGGACAATGATTTTTTTTTTAAAGCCCGCCCTGAACACAGGAACACATATTTAAATATACTCAACAGAACATGGATGCCTTCAGGTTTTTATGATTTATCAGTTTTTAACTTTGAAGACTCTGGTTAGCTTGCACTTTTTGAACTAATGAGTTTATCACAGCCAGTGAGGAAAATGGTTAGAGTATATCAGCTGTAAATTGGTGCAAAGCACTAAAAGGGACATTAGCCTCTAATCAGATTCTAACAGTTCATTAAACCTGCCTTTCCACAATAGCTCTTTGTCTTTTCCCCCTTCTTTGCAGGGCATCTTCTTGCCTTTTTGTCTGGGCAAGACCTCCTCCAGGGTAGGCAGCAATATCAACTCATCCTTCATTGTCTACCAACCAAACAGCCTAGGGGATGCTTTGTTAAGGTAGATTCCTGGCATCACTTTGAAAAGGCAGGGGAGTGGAGCTCTCAATGCTCCCTGCAAGAAGGCTTTCCTGAGACACGGTGGTGGCAAGCCAAGCTGGCTGCTTCCAACCGTGGAAGCAAGTGACACTTTAGGAATTGAGATCTTTGCCTGATGTGTAAACAATCTACCAGCCTCCATGAAAGGATTTTCGGCTTGTAACAAATTAACCAAGCTTGCTGCTTCTATGGTTGTTTCTTCTGCTCCAAGCCCGTAGGATCTTTAGTTCCCTCGAAATGAGGGCAAATCTCAAGCAAACTTTTTCGAGAAATGTATCGTGCCAATTTCAATAATATTTTACATTTCTAAGAAAACAACATGACAGTAGTAATTTGTTTTCTTTTTTTTATTACCTAATAGACTAGGCAGCATGAAATTTTTTAAATACTCCAGTTCACTCCAGAGTAAATTTGCCTTTCTTTCTTGTTGATTTCTCTAAGCAAATATTTGTGATAGGAAGTCCTATGAATTTTAGCTCTTAGGATATTTTTTTCTTAACAAAAAGAGCCTGAAAATAGGAGAAATAATTAGCCTTCCCTCTACTGCACTCTGTTGGTATTATTTGGTAATAAAACGTTTAATTTATGTTGTTTTGAAGTGCCAGTTGCTTTTATTTAACCCTTTGTTAGAAAAACTTCTTTAAGACAGGTGAAAATCTGATGTTTTAAAAATATTGATCTTTAAATAAATACATAAATAAATAAATAAATAAAAATCTTTAAAAAAAATAAAATAAAAATATTGATCTTAGTTACTGTATAGACAAAATATTTAGAATTCGATCAAATCAATAAAAAAAGGCTAATCATTGTCATGCGGTTCTATTAATTAAGAATAATCCTTCTAAATGGACTAGTGACTGAACATGATGGCCACTCAATACCCCTATTGCAAACCACAACACCCAAAAGGAGAGAGAGATATCAAATTGGAATGCCCTGCCACAGAGGCGGGGTGGGGTGGGGGGATGGGATTGGGGGTGGGAGGGATACTGGGTTCATTGGTGGTGGAGAATGGACACTGATGGAGGGATGGGCTCTTGAACATTGCATGAGGGAAAAACAAGTACGAAAATGTGTGAATCTGTAACTGTACCCTCACTGTGACTCTCTAATTAAAAAAAAATAATAATAATCCTTCTAAACACTCAAATCATTTTGATTAGTGTAGTTTGCATATGATGGGAAAGTTGGCTTTCTAAATAAATACGTGTATATGTTTATATGTACATGTATATCTTTATTTCGTTTGGGAGCCACACCCAGCAGTGCTCAGCCCTTACCTCTGGTTCTCCACTCAGGGATCACTCCTGGATCACTTCGGGCATGCTCAGGAGACCGTTTAGGTTGCTAGGATTCAAACCCAGATCAGCCATGTGCAATGCAAGCATCCTACCTGCAGTACTATCACTCTAGCCCCTAAAGATATTTCATTTTATTTTATTTTGGGGTCACACCTGGTGACGCACAGGGGTTAGTCCTGGCTCATGCACTCAGGAATCACTCCTGGCAGTGCTCAGGGGACCGTATGGGATGCTGGGAATCGAACCCGGGTCGGCTGCGAGCAAGGCAAATACTCTACCTGCTGTGCTATCGCTCCAGCCCCCCTAAAGATATTTTAAAACATGAATCTGATTGTAGCTTTTCATGAGTGATGAAACATGGTTTTCTGATTCCCCACATAATAACCTTGATACAATATTTTTATAAATGTCATTTAAAATTTTATTGAGACGTAATAGAAATAAGATTTTTAGTTAAAAGTTTGAGGTAACATTCACCACAATAAGAAATTGTCATTTATTCTTTGGTTATTACTCCAACTGAAAAATTCAGCCTGACTTCAAGATGTGTGTGTGTGTTTATTTGGGTTTTATATGTAGAGATTTTCATTTGTCCACAATTGCCATAAAAACAAAGTTCAGTTTGGCTAGATAGAATTATATTGTCTTGTTTCAAAAATTTAGACTTTGATATTAATGATGGATATAAATTATGTCTTACCAAGTTCCTGCTGTATGAATTTCTGTACATAAACAGCCTTTGGAACTATTGCAGCTAGAAACTTGCCTTATATTTTATATCAGAGTTGCAAAATTGGATTCTGCTGTTCCAGTCCCATATAAATTAATGTAAGGATTCCTTACTCTAGTTTATTATAGTCTGACCTCCGACCCCAGAGGTCAGAGAATCAGACTGATTAATTCAACTTCTTGGTCATTATTTCAAATGAAAGTTCACAATGGGGCGATAATTGGTTGTGCTGATATTTTCATTTAATTATACTTCATTGTTATAAAATTAGGTTAGCAGTACTAAATGTACTACTGCAAAGGAAGACCCTACCAGATGTCCCTTCTTGAAGGCTTATAACTGAATTTCCCCCCTCTTTTTTTTATTACCAGAATATCAACCCCTTTGAGAACAGAATGTTAATGCTTGATGGGATGCCGGCAGTCAGAGTCAAAACAGAGCTTCTGGAATCTGAACAAGGGGTAAGTGAAAGTGTAAATTATGTGCCTTACTGGCCTCCATATTCCAGTGCCTTTATGTCATCTCGGAGGTTACCGTTAGAGCTTCCTGGTATGTGCAGAATGCTTCTGACTGTTCATTGGCGTAAAAGTTTTCCTTTCCAGAAAAACTCTTCTAAGGTTCCTTGCTGGTTTCTACTTATTTGCAACCTCAGTTATTGCTCATTTGGAAATGATAACCCTCTGAAATTAGGAAGTATAGAAAACTTAGTAACCAAGAGGTTTTATGTAAATTGGTGAATATTTCAGAATGCTAATAAAATCTAATGGAGAGAGGAAGTATTAATGAAATTTAATCAGAATATAGTTTCAAAGCCAGAATCGGTTGGTTCTTTTTAAATTAAGAAATTGCCGGGGCAAGATATGCACAGTCATGGGACGGATGTCTTAGGATATTTGTATTCTTCTTTTTACACTCTATGAGGAATCGAGTTGAAGAAATTGAAGTCCGTGGGTTTGAAAACACACAGAGCAGAAGAAAGAATATTTTATAGTGCCAGTCAATGTGGCTAATAAAAGTACAAGGTCTTTAGGTATGGCTAGATGTTCTTTAAAAAGTGTGTGGGATTTTGTAATTATTGACATTATTTGACTTTTCTGCTTAAAACCAGGAGAGATGCAGCAACAGCTTACCAAGTTTTGTATTTATGGGAGAGAACTTGTATATCTGAGTGCACATTAGCTTATTAAAATACTTCCACCATATGTGCCCTGGTGAAGAGACGGGTGTTTGAGCATTGTATAACTGAGACTTAAACCTGAAAGCTTTGTAACTTTCCACATGGTGATTCAATAAAAGAATAAAATAAAAAAAAAATACTTCCACCACTGAGACCAGGGAACCCCAGTAGGACATAAGTTGAATAAATATTTAACTGTCATTTCACTCATCCTTCTTATTTGTAAAATCAAAACAATAGCTATCATTTATAATCAGGCTATTTAAAAACTTGAAATGTGAATAAAGTATCAATCCATATATGTGATCAAAGGATGGTAAAGGGGTTACAGCACTTGCCTAACTCACATTGAGTGTGACCTCAGGCCAAACCCTGCACTGCAGAGAGCCCTGGAGTACTGCTGGAGCCACTTCAGAGTACAGGGTCAGAAATAGCTCTTGAGCACTGCAGTGTCTCCTAAAACCCCACCCCAAACCTGTTCTCCCCATATCCCCACCAAAAAAAAAAAAAGAAGAAGAAAATATATATATATACATGAGTTTATTTATGTAGGATTCCATTCGAGGGTCAGGATGCTGATCTGGAAAAAGATTTGTTGACTAGGGTTAGGAGCGCGTGGATGGTAGCAGTGAGAGGCCTCTTGGAAGCCCTGTCACCCGAGCCCTCTGGAACAGGGTCCTGGTCTCTCAGCGCATGCTTCCCGGCTCCAGTGTCTGCGTCTGCAACACCCCTGCCACCGTGCCAGGGCCACCTCTCACCTTTATGCTCAATGCTGATGTGGAAAGGCCTGAAAGAAACTTAAGCCACTAACACAACTCCATGGATGGTACGAGACTGAGTCACAGCAACTCCACCCAAGACCTTGGGGACTTGAGCAAGATGAAAGACGGTGACAGTTAAGATTTTGGATTTTGAACAGATAGATCTTTTGAGAAAGTCATGTGCTCATCAGGATTTTCTGGTCTCACTCATCAAGTAAAACTTGTAGCTTCTCAGTGTAGGAGTTTGTTTGTTGTTTTTTTGTTGTTGTTGTTTTGGTTTGTTTGGGGTGTGCGTGTGTGTGTGTGTGTGTGTGTGTGTGTGTGTGTGTGTGTGTGAGAGAGAGAGAGAGAGAGAGAGAGAGAGAGAGAGAGAGAGATATTGAGAGAGACTTTAGGCGGCTGTCCTGGCTCCATGCTCAGGAATTATTCCTGGTGGTGCTCAGGGCGGGGACCCTATGTAATATTGGGATGCTAGGAATCGAACCTGGTTTGCTCATGGACAAAATCTGTGAAACACAATGTTCCCTGTCTTGTCCAAGGGCATCGTTTTACTATTGGATAGTATCTGTTTTGTCCTCAGATAAGACAGGAGATATTGTCCTTTTATAGATTTTGCTTAACACCTATTATTATTTTTTTAAATGGTGTTTTGAGGCCACACACTGGCAGTGCTCACTCAGAACTTACTCCTGGTGAGTCGGGGCCCGTGCTCGGCTCCGGCCGGCCGGGTTTTCGGCCCGGGCGCCCATGCCCCTGCAGAGCCGGCGGATGTGGAACAAGCGGGAACCAGAGACAGCTTTAGGAATTGGGGTTCCAGCAAGTGCTTGCACCCATGTATGGAGACTGTGAACTAAGCTTTTGCCCCATGCCGGCTAACGGAGGAAATAACCTTCCTTCTTGGTCTCTCTCCCCTCCGGGAGAAGGCGTGGTGTCCAACATTTTGCGGGTCCGTTGAGAAGGTATGAACTTTGGCGCGGAATAAAAAAAAAAAAATGAAAAAAAAAAAAGAAGAACTTACTCCTGGCTCTGGAATCGGGGATCACACTCCTGGCAGGGGTCCAGAAAAACTTGTGATATACTGGGGATTGAACCCTGATCAAATGCATGCAAAGAAAGAGCTCTACCCGCAGTGCTATTTCTCTGGCTCCCAGAGCACATACCCTCTTGTGAGGAATGAGCTGATATTGTCATTGTAATAGTGATTTAGATGAGATATTTTGGAGGCAAAATAGATTTGTTTTTTTTGCAAAACGTATGGGACACTTCAACAATTTGTGTGTCACCCTTGCGCAGGGGCCATGCTCATCTTCTCTGTATCGTTTCAATTTTAGTATATGTGCTGCTGAAATGAGCACAAAAAATAGAAATTTTTTAAAATTACTTTTCCTTTAGTTTTAGACTTACTCTTTAAACAACTATACACTTGTAGTCAGGCTTGAAAAGAAGCAGCCCACCCTTTTAATGAAATATATGATTATGACTATTTAAAGAAAACAGCACACGTTTCTCATCATTTATATATACCTTAAACCAACTGTGAAAAATTTATGTGTATATATATATATATATATGTATTGCTATGGGCTGATTGAAGTTGGACTCTCCATGAGAATATATAAACAAATTAGCAACTTGAAAATAACTTGGGGTGGACTCAGAGGCCTTTGAGACATGCTATTCACAATAAACCAAAAGTTGTGCACGTGGATCTCATGTCACAGACACAGTGAAGTTGGTGCTTTGGCTGGATTCTGTGGCCAGTCTGGAAATGCTGCTTTTTGGGTGTTTCAAAGACACTGCATTCACCTCCATTCTTTTGGGAAAGAATCCACAGTTGGCTTTCCCACTCCTGGAAACTTCTGAAAGTCGGCCCCTTTCCATGTCTGTCTGCTTTTCCCTGCATCCGGAGGACATCTATTTCTCTCTTCTTGTTAGGAATTGGCCGTGAGGCCTTCAGCTTTCAGCTGGTGTCTCCATGTACCTTTCAGCCCCCAGGAAGCCAGGGCCTCAGAAGCCCATCCAGGGCTTAACGAAACAGGACTACACTTACCCTTCGGCCTTTTCAGTCCCCTGAAACTTTGTGGCTCTCATTCACTTAATAGTTTTATAGTGTGTGCGTCTAGCCACATCTTTGCAATTTGATTTTAAACTCTCAGAGTCCCCGAATTATTTTTTTTTCCTTTCTGGGTGTGGGGTGGGGCATCGTGGATACACACACACACACACACACACACACACACACACAGTGCTCCTCAGGGCCTACTCCTTTCTCTGTGCTCGAGGATTACTCCTGGAACCATCTGTGGTGCTAGAGATTGAACAGGGTTGGTAGGTTATAAGGCAAAAACCTTACCCCTGTACTCCCTCTCTGGCTGAGGAACATGCTTTAGATATCTCTTTATCTCTTACAGCTTCTGACCTACGGCCAGCACTCAAAACGCATGCTTTTATTCAACGTAACGGTACAACTTCACATGAAAGATCAAAAACAGTCAAAAGATGGTTATAAATCAGCTCTGCCTCTCTACTTCATAGAGTCATTGTGAGCCAGGAGATGCAAATTGGGAATGCTGGGAATATGTACACTTTCATGCAGGTGACCGTCTTCCCGTCGCATCCCTTGGGAATTGATCCACAGGGCAGCGTGAACACCCTTGCCAGGCGCCTTCTTTCCTTCTCTGCCCTCGCATCCGTACTTTTATGACATCGAACTCGATCATCATTACAGTCTCCTGAAATGTGATTTCCCTTTTCTTCAGGCTTGTCACATGCGCCGCCCGTGTTGCTAAGCGGTCGATGGGAAGGGCATGTGCTCTTATGATACACTTCAGGGGCACCGTGGCGAGTGTCGGAATGACTTTGTCTGTGACCTTTGGTGCTTGTGTCCCGCTGTTCTGAGAGTGTCCCCAATGCCATCGGCCTAATGCGTTATTAAGTGAAAGCCTAAAGCAAGGAAGAGAGAACTGACCCAAAGATAGGACAGGATGCAGAGAGAGGAGGCGGCCTGGAGGACACACGACATGATTTCATCCTCCAGCTCACCATCTTGAATGATGTCAGGGATCACCTTCTCTCTGTGGCCCTCCATGTCCTCCTCTCCGGAGGATGGATATCAAGTCTGTCCAGGTTCCCTGTCACCTGTCTCAGTTCAGGTAATGGGCATGGAATGCGAGTGTTTCTGGTGATGAGTTTGAGGGCCAGTTTGCCATAAAACTACCCACAGAAGCCTCTGTCTTGTGTGGGTCAGTAGCTGCCTGGTTGCTTTCACCCAGCAGTGACCACAGACCTGCAGACTGTACATTCTCTTTTGAAGAAAAACTAGGCACTAAAGCACCCTATTGCTTTGGTTTCTCAAAAGGCATCTTGTAGAGATTTCCAC
The DNA here is from genome assembly GCF_027595985.1 of Sorex araneus. Classification (NCBI taxonomy): domain Eukaryota; kingdom Metazoa; phylum Chordata; class Mammalia; order Eulipotyphla; family Soricidae; genus Sorex; species Sorex araneus. The sequence goes on along the minus strand of NC_073302.1, from coordinate 269,005,426 downwards.
ATTTCCATGTACGTATTTCCCGAAAGTAGATTTCAGAAAAATCGCACATTTGGCACCCTGATGTGTCTTGTTTGATTTTGTGCTTCACTGAGATAAGGTTCAAATTCTCGTTGGATCTGATCACGAGGGAAAGTCAGGTGACAAACCCAGACTTCATGATCGTCATCTTGTTCACTTTCCCTTGCTTTTCTGTGGTGGTTATTGCTGCTGCGGAGAATGGGTGTCTTGAACTAGATTGTGGTGCTCTGTTGGGGTTTCACACTGACTGTGGTGCTTGCGTACGCATACCTATACCTAGAACTGGGGTATCAGAAATTAGGCATGTCATGATGGTTATTTGGGGATCCCAAATAGCATTGCTGCTGGGTTCTCATTGTGCTTGTGGGGGAAACTCAAATCCCGTGCTGGGAAACTCAAATCCTCTTGGATTGCAGTGTAAGAACAGAGAGTAGAGCACTTAATTGCATGTGACTGAAGTGGCCAGGATACTGTTTCAAATCCTGAGTGCCACAGAGCGCTCTGTGAAAAACACTGCCAGGGGGTACTAGGGACCACAGAGCTAGAAATAGTTCTTGATCATTGCCAGGTGAATCCCAACCCCCCCCCCCCAGCCCCAACAAATATCATGAGAAAACATTTCATGATTCTGGGCTTCCAAAACAGATGTTACATTGAGTGAGCCATCCTTGGACCCCAGCAGTTAATTATTACATGAGTGTGAAAATGACACACTGCTTGGTGTGTTGATGGTATTTGGCCACCATTTGAAAACAAAAACCAAACTATTGCTTTTATTTTTATTATTTTGGAGCCACACCTGTCAGTTTTTTGGGGCTACCTCAAGCTTAGTGTTCGGGTATCATTCCCTAGGGCGCTCTCTGGCATGGCCGTGGATGTGGGTATAATACAACACAGAAGCAGATGGGTAGAGATTCAGCTACAGTCTCCATGCTTTAGTAGCAGAAAATACCAGCTCTTGTGAAGGTAGAGATCCTTACTTTTAGAATCAGACAAAAAAGGGAATGCTGGTCTTTTCCTGTTGAAGCAGTTTGTAAGTACTCTGTAAGCCACTGTGAAGGACATTTCGAACAAAATGTTGAGGATATTTCAATAGCTCTAAGACTGACCAGTACAGTTTAGCCACCTCCATTATATTAATAGTAGAATTTATACTTTACATTTCTGTCCTTTTATGTGGAATATAAAGTAGCAGAATGGGATTACTAACACCCAGGAGTAGTAGAGATAAGAACTAGGAGGTCTGCCCCACAGCTTAGAAACTGGCCTCACATGCTGGGGGAAAAGGCAGCAGAGACAGAGAAGGGAACACCTAGTAGAGAATTTTGGGAGGACCCACTCGGGTTGAAAGCTGCGTACCAAAAGTAGACTATAGACCGAACATGACGGCCACTCAATACCTCTGTTGCAAACTACAACACCCAGCAGGAGAGAGAACAAAAGGGAATACCCTGCCACAGAGGCAGGGCGGGGTGGTAGGGGGTTGGGGTGGGAGTCACGTGGGAGGGATGCTGGAAATATTGGTGGAGGAGAATGGGCACTGGTGGAGGGATGTAAACCAAATGCAAACATGAAAGTTCATAAGTTTGTAACTGTACCTCACGGTGATTCACTAATAAAAATTTTTTAAAAAAATCTGTTCTTCCTTTTGATTGCAGCTCAAGGAGTATATGAATAGGCAGTGCTTGATAAACAGTGATTAATGCAGATGTTATTTATTTCAAGAGCCAGGCCTCCACTATAGAATGAGACAATTTTGAGACAGGTGCTATTTTAGAAAACACCCAGTCCGCAGACTGAAGAAATATAGACAGGTGCAAGTATTATATCTGAACCTAGCATGTGCTTAAGGAATGCTGTTGAAGCCATGGCTTTGCATTAAAATTCAGTAGCTTAAGCAGGGGGGACCAAAAATGAACAATGAACCTAGCGTTTACTCTATGTATAACATAAAAGACTGAATGTACATCTGTATGTAAAAGCTGAGTAAGACAGTGTTACTTTAATGACTTTATCAGAAGAGAGGCCTTCTAAAAATGCCACTTGCATTACCCTTTAAAAAAGCCTCATTATTACCTCCCCTACTGGGGAACAGGAGCCCACATAGCTGGTAAATTGGCAGAATTATCATAGAAAAATAAATGTGCTTATCATTTAGTATTCTGTGATGAACTACTACTTGAGATCTTTTGATCTGCAGTGAAATCTTTGCATGTCGCTACCTGGTTTCAAAGGAAAACACACACCAGCTGAGCTATCGCTAAGGTGATACTTTTTTTTTTTTAAAGAAAAAAATTCTGTACTTGCAGAACTCATATTTTAGGGAAGAGATATATTCTACTCAAGAAGCAGAGTTGGGCTGATTTTAATAATGTCAGAATGGCCAATAAATGTATTAATAGAAAGAATTGAAAATCAATGAGCTGTGATAGTAATTACAGATAGTACCCCAGGGAAATAGAGCAGGCTGACAAATCCTTTCCCTCAGGGCCTGCCCAGGGCAAAGCTGTGAAGTTGATCATTCGGGCCCTCCTCTCTGGCTGGAGCTAGACATGCTCCCTTCACTACAGTCCTGACCTCTCTATCCTCAGGATTTGTGCTGTCTGTGATGTTTCAGTTGCCCAGTGTGCCTCTGTTCTTCTTAACTTAGTGGCTCTACGTTTTGAGAGTGGTTTGCGTTTTTAAAGGGTCAGTGCTTCGTGAAAGGGAATATAGTCTTTAAGGAGATTTCTTGCTTTGGGTAACTGGGGTATTTAGATTTGGGGGAAACTTTAACACTTCAGTGGAAATAATTCCACTTATGCAAGATTGTGGCCTACTTCTTGTGCGATGCTTTGTCGTAGAAGAAACCCCAATCTGAATCCTGGGGAATGAATCTCTGCATCTTTGTCTGTCTGTGTAGGTGTGTTTTGTCATGCTGACCTTTGCCGTTTATAAAGTGTTTTCATGAAAACTATCATCTCCAGTCCTTGGCAGGCTTTTGCTTCTGACCATGAGGGGTTGGCCGCTACGGAAGCTGACCTCCCCCCATAGACGGTGAGGAAAGCAGTTTGTACACCAGGCATTTAAGGACTATCATCCTTGTGAAGTAGGACAGAAAAAACAGGTTAAGTCTAGATTGTTTCCGCTGCCTGGAGTCTAAGCTGTGAGGTGGCATCCAGCTGGGGCCCAGACAGCACTCACCCTGAGTTTACCTGTAGGGCTTGGAATTGAGAGTGTTGGAATTGAGAGGAGGAAAAAAAAAAAAAAACAACTGTTTTTTTCTTATAAACATTATTTTAGAAGGAGTCAGAGGAGAAATACACTATATGTGTAAAATAACTGTGAAAGTCATTGAAATCGAGTTGCTCTGCAAAGGAATGACACATTTAGCTAAAAATTAGCAAAGCATTTCAGAAAAATTAGTTTGAGAATTTTTCACCCCAAGTATTAGCTGGCTTTCCCTGCAGTGTTATCTAGGCACTGTGATTTACAGGACAAGTAATAATAAAAATTCAGGCATATGGGAGACAATTGATTTTTTTTTTTTTTTGGTTTGTTTTGGGGCCATACCTGGCAGTGCTCGGGGCTAATTTTTTGCTCTGCTTCTTGCTTGACAATTGATTTTTGTACACACCTAGAGCTCTGGCGATCAGCAGAATTTCTTCCATGAAGCGTTGGGCTGGGGAATGATGGGTCTGTGCGTGGAGGAGGATGGGGAGCAACCAAGGAAGGTGATCGGCTGAACGATGCTTGCAGTGCACAGAAAGTGCAGCTAGAGCAGAGGATGTCTCTGTGTCACAGATTCTGTGGGGCAGAAATAGACACCTCCGGTGTCTGGTGTGGACCTGCTAGGACACTGTGAGAGGCTCCAAACTGAGCTACAGTTACTCAAAACAGTGAGGGGGCAAAACCCAGCACGCTGGGGCGGTGAGAAAGCCGGGTGTGTGTCTCAGTCTGTCGCACTGCTTGGCTCGTGGATCATTAGTCCATGAATGGCCCCAAGGATCAAAAAAAAAAAACTGAAAATATGCCCCGTCATTAGATGAACCTTTTGCGGGGTGTTGGGGTGGGTATTTAGGCCACATCTGGTTCTCCTGGTTCTGTGTTCAGGGACTACTGAACCCTGCTGGCACATGGAAGAGGGGTGTGTCCATATGTGGTGCCAGGGATCGAATTCAGGTCAGCTTTACATAAAGCAAGCACCTCCCCTACAATAATATCTTTCCAATAAGCTTTTTAAAATAAAAATAATTTCCATTTGGACCCACATTCAGTGGGCTTTAGAGGTTACTTCCAGTTCAGTGCTCAAGAGTCACTTTCAGGGCCTTGTGGTGCTGGAGATGGAAAGCTCTGTGTGTATACGAGCTATCACTCCCCCACTCCAAATACATACCACAGTATTAATTGCAATATTAATGTTTGTGAGGGAATTAAGTAGATCTTGGGGGAAAGTTTTAGTCCACGATTTCCTGTCAGTGTGGAGTTGCTTTCAGAGCCTCAGAGGCCATTGCTCACAGTAGCCATATTACAAATCTCTCAATCTGAATTGCACGGGATGTTTGCTTTTATGTAAAGCAATGTTTTCTGTGATTTAACGTAAGTAAAGATGTGCAAAATATTCCCTGGGAAATGTCACAATGGCGACATTTTATTTCATGGTGATGGTTTCACATCTCAGCAGACCAAGCAGAGCTGACTCCATGTATGAGCTTTGCCATTCTAGAAGGCGACTCTGCTTCTGTGCTAACCTAGTTTTGGAAAAGCAGAGTTTCATAGATAGGTAACTGCATTGGAAGTCAACAGTTTTCTTTTCTCCTCCGTTGCTTTATAAATTTTATCAGATTCATCGCCGAGGGAAAGGTACCTTCTGCTAGACAGGCACCTTCCACCTGCCCATAGCTGTGGTCAGCATAAGTATGTGCCATGTGGTCATATCTGCAACCTATGGACACATGGACCTGTCTAATCAGCTTCTCCCTCTTTCTCTCTGAATAGGTCAGGTTTTCTTAGCGAAGGAATGTGTACCCTCAATCCTCAGGGATCCCTGATGTTCAGATGACTCATAGTTCCCACAGTCAGTTCTGTTTCCAATTCTCAAACTTTAGTTTCATTGTTATGCTCTTTGCATAACTAGTTCTATTTTTTTTTAGTAAAGCCGCAAAGATAATAACCGAGATTGTTCATTCTTAAGGCCTATATCTGCTACAGAAATTAGCCTTCTTTAAAACTGAAATAGTACACTGTCTTTTTATAAAAATCTGTTCTATACTTTATTTCCAACTTAAAAGAAAATAATGTGACTATGGGTTTAAAATAGCCTCCTGCTTCTCTTGACTTATACACCTGTAATAAGGTAATACAAGAATCTTCTGAGCATATTTGTCATAAATTTCACACCAAGAGGAGTATTTAGATAATTCCAAAAGGCTTTGTTAGTATATTCTTTGATTTGGCCCCAAATTTAAAGAGGCAAGGAATTTTTATTTTTTTAGATGCAGAATGTGGTGACTAATCACCTTCCAGGCTCATGAAAGTGAGGACATCAATTTTTAGCCTGTACACAGTGGTCATAGTTGTCCTCTGCCCTCCTGTCACCCGTGAGCTTAGCTGAAAATGATATTGTTTAATTTTTTTCATTCTTTTTATCATTGATTATTTTCTAATGGAGTCAGATTTTTATAGACACCATTATTACCATGGTAAAGATTAACAGTATAGGCAAATGACATGGAAAATGTAAACAGTGTAGACAAACCCCTCAATGTCGGTTTTACCAAATCATAAAATAGACAGCTTCTTCTATTTACATTGCATGACTCTCATTTGCTCTTATCCACCTCTCGCCAAATTAAAAAATTAATAAAATTGGCTTATGGTATGTAGACTTCAGGGCTTCATGTGTACTGCTATCATAACTTGGTATCTAAATATACAGTTTTATGACCACAGCAAAATTCTTCTTTCCTCTTCAACCCCATATAGTTAATTCTTTACCCATTTTGCCCATTCTCAAATCCCTCTACTCTGTTAATCACCAATCTGTTACCTGTACTTAAGAGTTTGTTTCATTTGCTTTGTTTCTTTGTGCTCACATGAGGAAAATCATACAGTATATGTATATCACATGCGCACAAACCCTTTTATTGCCTTTATTTGTTCACACACTGGTGAGTGGTAGCACTGTTAATTTTTGAAACCCATTCATACAATTTTCCATAATTTCTCTAGTGTTCACTGCAGCTTACATTTCAACCAGTAGTGGACCAGAGTTCATTTTTCTCTGTATCCTTACCAAAGGTTCTTTTTTGTCCTGTTTTTAATTTTTTTTTTCTTTTTGGGTCACACCTGGCGATGCACAGGGGTCACTCCTAGCTCATGCACTCAGGAATTATTCCTGGCAGTGCTCAGGGGACCATATGGGATGCTGGGAATTGTACCCGGGTCGGCCGCGTGCCAGGCAAACACCCTACCCGCTGTGCTATCGTTCTAGCCCCTGTTTTTTGTCTTTTTAGATACTAGCTATCCTGTGAGGTAATAGCTTCTTACGGTTTTGATTTATATTTTCCTGATAATAAGAAGGAGGAGGAAGTGAATGAATTTTTCCTGTGGCCGTTTGTGTTTTTTCTTTGGTGAAACGTCTGTCAAAATCCTTTGTGCACTTAGGACTCTGATTTGGGCTCAAAGGGCGAGAGTACTTGCGTGCAACCCTCCTGGGTTTGATTCTTGGTACCACATGAACATTGTACCAGGAATAGCTCTAAGGCATCGTCAAATATGGCCTCCTAGTCCTCTGCACCTTAAAATTGCTTTTGTTGTTAAGCTTTATGAGTGAGTTATTTATTTGGTTATAAGTATTTTGTTTGGTTATGATCTGGAGCGATAGCACAGCGGGTAGGGCATTTGCCTTGCACAAGGCTAACCCAGGTTCGGTTCCTCCGTCCCTCTCTGAGAGCCCAGAAAGCTACCGAGAGTATCCCACCCACAAGGCAGACCCTGGCAAGCTGCCCGTGGCATATTCAATATGCCAAAAACAGTAACAATTCTCACAATGGAGATGTTACTGGTGCCTGCTCGAGAAAATTGATGAACAACAAGAAGACAGTGCTACAGTGCTATGATCTGTAATTATCTACTTTTTTTCAGTAGATTGTCCTTAAATTTCAATGATTTTTTTTACTGTGTATAAACCTTTTTAGTTTTATCTCTCGTTTGTTTATTTTGGGTTTTGTATCTGTTGTTGTTGAGTTTAATCCCCCAAACTGTCTCTAAGGCTAATGTCAAGGAGTTTATGGCCTTGGCATAGACTTAATGTGCTTGTCAAGGCAGTAAACTGCATGTCAAGTTTACACGGAGTGACCGACCATGTTTTCTTCTTGGGCTTTATGGCTTTAGGCAATACATTCAATACTTAATTCATCTAAAATTAATTTTTATATTGTGCAAAATAGTGTCTAGTTTCTTTCTCCTGTGTGTTTTTGTCTACTTTTTCCTGGCACCATTCGCTCAGGGGATTTTTATTTCTCTAGTGTAGGTTCTTGGCTTCTTTGATGTAAAATTGTTGCCCATCTATATTTTTGGTTTATTTCTTGACTCTATATTCAGTTCCTTTGACAACAATACCAGGTTTATATATGTATATATATATATATATGTATATATGTATTTGGCTTTTTGGATCTTACCCAGCGATGCTCAGGCTGACTCCTGGCTCTGCACTCAGGAATCACTCCTGGTGGTGCTCGGGGGACCATATGGGATGCTGGGAATCGAACCTGGGTCGGCCGCGAGACAAACACCCTACCCGTTGTACTATCACTGCAGCCCCCAGATTTTTATATTTTGGGTATGTGCTTTGGACTGAACCTGTGGTCTTGGAGGTTTCTCCTGGTTCTGTGCTCATGTTTTGATGATGCTCAGGTGACTATCCCATGGTACTGGGGAACAAAATGAGACAAGTACATTAATTCCTGTTCTATCTTTTCACTGCTTTCGATTCTTTGCAGATTCTATATAGGCAGATTACAGTTTACAGATTTTCAGGGTTTTAGCTTCATGCTTTGTATATGTGTACTTGTCCGCACTTCCGCCACTGGCTTACAGCACCCTCCCAGCTCCGCAAAGACCCTCGACTCCTTCTCTCTTTTCCTTTTCTCCACCCCTCCCCCACGCTCCTGTAATCATCATGGTTTATAGCGAGTCTAGAAGTTGGCTTTGCTCCACACTACCAGTTCACTCACTTTTATCATTAGAATTCCACATATTAAATAGAGCCATTTGACCATTGTCTTTCACTTCCTCATTTGACTTACCATGAACACTTTAGGCTCTATCTGTTTTGTTCCTAAGACACAAATAAATTTTGTCTTTTTAAAATGACAGAGTGCTATTCCAGAGGGTGTTAACACCAGAGCCATTTATCTATTTATGGCTATTCAGGTTGATTCCAAGCTTTAGCTACTGTGAATATTATTATTTCCAATTGCTTTGCTTGAGAATTGGGGGGTGTTATTTGGGCCACACTGGCAGTGCTCAGGGGCTGTACCCCAAATGCATGCTGCTCTGGCTTTGCTCTCAGAGTGCTGGAGATTGAAGCCTTCACTGTGTAAAACATGTCCATTGGCATCTTGAGCTAAGTTCCCAGCCTGTTTTTCAGTTACTTAAGGTGCAGCTGTTAGGGGTCAAGATGGAGATAGTCTGATAGGAAGTAGCTTCTCAGTGTATTTGGATGGTGATACTTGGATTGAATATTAAACTTCGCTGTAATAATAATTATAGAGGTTATTATTTATGGATGGTTTGTATCATCTCATCTCATATCCCTATTCATTCTACAGTGATCATTTCCACTCTACGAAGGAGGGCTATTCTAATTAATGATTGCTAAGTATCTTTCTCTGAGGCTGCACCTTCTGTGTATCAAAAGCAGCTATGTTTGAATTTAAAAAAAATTTAAAAGATGCTTTTTCTCTGATTGTCAGCTGTCTTTGAGTCTTGACATAAGGATTTTTGTCGTCTTGAAGAATCATTTTCATTATTTTGCTATCGTATATCATGAAAAATACTAAAATAATCCCTCTAGACTGTTTAGTTGACAGAATCTGGTTGGGCTAATCTGGCTTTGCATCCTGGTATTGAAATGTACTTCCTCTGGCTTTTTCAGAGTTTATGCTCAGAAGGAAATTTATAGCAACAAGTCCTTCTTTGCAGGTCTCTGTAGCTCTTGCATAATTCACAGGACTTGCTTGTATATTATCATTTGATGTTTGCATCCATTCAGTGAGAAAATGCAGCAATGTGTTGTGATCACCTTTGGTAATGTGCAAAATCAGGTATATAATAATGAAATCACCAGCCTCAGGCCCAGAGATAATCAGTGACAGTTGTGTGATTATAACCCAGGGCTTTCAACACTTTGCCAAAGGGTTTAATTACCTGCATATTTCAGGCTCCAATCTGTGTAAGGTTTAGGATTTTTGAATACAGCCATAGACAGAAATCATCATGGATTTACATGTTGGTAACGGAAATTGTTGGCCTGAGAAAATTCATGAGAATGGAAGTCACTTTTGGAGGAAAAATAGTTTAAAGGTATTGTAATCGATAGGAGAAAGAATTTTAAATTTTTTTTTGGTAGTGCTAGGAATTGAACCCAGGACCTCACACATGGAAGGTCGCTCTCCCACTGATCCTCCATAATTAGTGATGGTGTAGGAAGACAGAGGGAGCGATGGGTGTTGTCCTTGCATCTGAGAGTAGATTGTTCAGAGCAGAAGGAAGGTGTGAGTTCATCCTCTTGTTTGCAAAGCTGATCTCTGCTGCTTGCATGGCTATCTAACTTAGGCTCTTTCTAACATTTGTTCGACTGAGTTTTTTCTCATTGATGCTCTTTCCCAGGGAATTTCCCCACTCCTGGATATACTTGGTTTTATTTCCTTTCCTGCTTCATATGTTCACATTTTTGTTATTCTCCACTCATTTCTATTGTTTTTGGCTTGAGTGGGGCATAGCCAGTGGCATTCAATGCCTACTCCCATTGTGTGCTTGCAGGAGGAGGTTGTTCCCAGCTGTATTTTGGGTATCACTGGTGTCCAGGGGTTTAACTTGGACCTCCTGCATGCAAAGCCCAGGCTCCAGGCCTTTGCCTGATGGCATTTTCTTCTTAGTGCCATGATACTGAATTTTTAATGCTGTTTGACTATTCCCAGATGCATTTAGATAACATTGGAATTCCTGATATTTGTTTACGTAAAAGACATGTATAGTTAAATGATTAGACATCTGAGTTTCATGCTTCACCCCCTTTCAGGTTTTTTACGCCATTTCATTTATCTAATGTGATTTCACTGTCATTCTGTGTAACTCAGCGGGGATAACCTGCAGGATTGCTTTGGACCTGTTATTTTTATGGAGCCAGAGAGTTATTTGGGTACCGCTCTCCTAGTCTCAGAGTCTTGAAATGGTGGGAGTGGTTCTGGGGACTCTGTTGTGCTGAATTTCTACAGCACTGTAGATAATGCAGTGAATTTGGCCTCATTCTGCATTGCTACCATTACTTGGGTAATTAATTCAAGCAGAGAAACTGCATGTCTTTAAAACCAAGCCATTTGTTCCTGTGTCATTTGGAGGTAGAGAGATTTAGTCAGCTCAGTTTTGTAAATAATTTTCTACAAGCACTTTGGTTTGTGCTTTTATTTTTATTTTTAATTAAAAAAAATAAACTTAAGGCCTGGAGGGATATAGTACTGTATAGCGGATAGGACACTTGCTTTGCACTTGATCAACCTGCGTTGGATCTGTGGCATCCCAAGTGGTCCCCTGAGCCTGGCAGAAGTGATCTCTGAGCACGGAATCAGGAGTAAGTCCTAAGCACAACTGGGTGTGGCCCCCAAACCAAAAACTGAACCAGACCAAATACCTGAGGTAGAGGGACATTATATGTGTGTGTGTGTGTCTGTGTGTCTGTGTGTGTGGTGTGTGTGTGTGTATGTGTCTGTGTGTGTCTCTGTATGTCTGTGTGTGTCTCTGTGTGTGTGGTGTGTTTGTGTGTGATGTGTGTGTATGTGTGTGTGTGTGTGTGTGTGTGTGTGTGTTTGTGTATTCTCCCTTTCTTCCCAGAATACCTAGATTTTTCTACTCCAGGCATACAGAGTCCGAATCTCTGGAGAGAAAATGAAAATACCGTGGATTCAGCAGGTCCCCTTGATGACTCTCATGCCTTGGGCATTTAGAGAACCTCTGATGCAGAGTAAGGCCATACTGACTCTGGGTCATGAGGTTTTCGTGACCATGACTTTGAGGTTCGACCATCAGCAACTGAAAAGCTCAGCAAGCTTTGGTGGCCCCTTAGAAAGTCGGTCCTGGCTGCCGTGCTGGACTTGGTAAAGGAACCAGAAGACCTGGCAGTCTTGAAGAAACTGAGAGGAGTTTTTGTCCCCCAATTGCTTTGTGGATGCCAGTAAATCCCACGCAGTGCACGTTCTTTAAATCTTAGGGAGGGCTGTGAGGAAATGGCATCCGCTGAGCACGTGTGATCCCGACAGTACTGGACCCACTTGCTCTCGCAGCCTTGGCGTTCCCGTGGCGCCCCGTGCATTCCTGTGGTCAGATGGGTGCGGCTTTGCATTGTCAAGGTCTGAGCCAGTTACCGTTGAATCATGAGCATCGTACTTGGAGCTCAGCTTTGAAGATACAGTTCGCATTTTCGTCATTGACATTTTATTTTACCTCCTCTCTCCCTCGGAGAGTGAATGACTCATTTACAACTTAAAAAGTACTTGAACTGTTTAAAATATTGATGTTATAAGTGCCATAACTTGGAAGGGGAAGCATGAAAATTGGCATTTTAATAATGTCTCCAAAGATCTTTTGTGCGGAAGGAGCCGCACTTTGGGAGTGAATGTGCAGGGGCGATTGGGAATTCACCCCTGAGGAGCCTGACAGAGGACCACAGGGGCAGCTGCTGTCACTGAGCCGCCCCCAGAGAGGTCCCGGGTCTCGTGCTAATGTTGCTCTCCTGTCCAGTCAGGAGTCCTCGACGGCTCATGATATTTCTGGGATAATTTCAAAAATTGCTCCTTTGAAGGGCAGCATTTTCCTTTTTTTTCTTTCTGTCTGCTTTGTTTGGGGGCCACATCCAGAGGAACACTCAGGAATTACTCGTGGAGGGCTTAGGGGACCACATGACATGCCAGAGAATCGAACCCAAGTGAGCCATGTTTGAGGCAAATGCTCTTCCCGCTGTACTATGGCTCCGACGCTCTTGTTTTCTTAATAAGAAATGTTCAGCGTATTCAAGGTTAGCTGCTGTCTTGGAGAATTCTTATGGCAATGCAGTAAGAAGCTTCTCAACCAACATTTGTCACCATATTTCCATCCTGAGGAGGAAGTTGAGGTCTAATGTTCTATGCCAGTGTCAGGGTTTTGCTACATCAAATTCTAACTTAGTTTACCCTGATGGAGTTCGACTGCTCTAAGAAAAGATGGTGGTGCACACGTGCATCCCCCTGACCTCACTTCAAACCAAACAAATGTGACTTGTTCTAGAAAACTGAACACAGAAGGCGCTTGTCATATGATTTTGCTCTTTTTTTTCCCCAAAAAAACTCAGTACTTCCTTTCTCTTTGGTGGTAGAATTTATTTTGCCTTTGCCACTTTAACAAAGGTGGTATGCAATCATTGTATATTAATAGGAAGGTTTTTAGTGGCTCAGTTTTCAGTTAATTTTTTTTCACAATGAAAATATGTCTTGTAAATGTATGTGGAGGGTAAGGAAGAATAGTTAGTTAAATAATTATGGTTTTAAAAACAGGGTCCTGGGACCAGGACACTTGCCTGACATGTGTATGACTTGGGTTTGATTCCCAGCACAACACAGTCCCCTGAGAAGCACCCTGGAGACCACCAGTACCTCCATGGCTTGTATATCCCTGGCACTGCAAAGCCGAGGAAGCACCATGTTCTCTGGCCTTTGCGCTGACTGATGCCCTAGTTTGCAGACAATCACCAGTGGGATTTGCAGACCTCCTGAGCATCTCTCGGAATCCCTCTGCCAGCACCCCATCATCTCCAAATAGGTTTATGCTTGAACTCTCAAGACAATTGTTAGTTTCAGGCTTTTAAAATATAATAATAATAATAATAATAATAATAATAATGTCTGGCAAGAGACTTTCTTTTACTCATAATAGAACATCTGTAGCCTTTTAAATACTCTTTGGAGATAGACCATGACTAGTAAACTTTATACCTGGAAGGCAGAACAATAGCAGTGATCATTTATAATTTGCGGTATTGTTATAAACCCTGCTAAAATAATCTGAAGGCCAGAATAGCGTTTTAGGAAATTTTTTTGAGGAAGGTTAGCATCGGGGGGAAAAAATGCCATGCAAAGACTTCAAAGTTTCTACTCAGTGGACTGGCTTCTTGATTTTGCTCATCTTTTGCAGGAAAATGGAGATTTTAAGCATATTTTCATTCCTGTACTTCAAATACATGAAATGATCTAGTTATGATGCAGAGAGAATGTATGTAAGAGTTTCTGGTTCTACCACTGGAAAGGGTTGGGGAAAGAAAGGAGAGACACAATAGTAACTTTGTCCATTGATTAAAATATGAAGGCTATCAGGGAAAGTCATCTTGGTGTATATAAAATAAAAAGACTTTACTGGATGGTAATATTAGTATAGATGGAAAATAATTCAGCATTAGGAAATAAGTGTATTCTGTTAGGTGGAAACAAAATTCTGCAAGTGACAAAGCCTGGTTTAGTTAACTATTCTGCTCGAAGGAGCGAGCCCCTTGGAGCAACCTGAGGTGGGGTAGAGAAAGCACTTTTGAGCAAAAGGGCAGCGGATTTGAAGATGTAGGGCTCGTGACCTCTAACCATTTTACGTGCATGGTGATAAGAACTAGCTTATATAAAACATAACCTCACCAGAGAGATAGCACTGGGGTTAAGGTGCCTGCCTTGTGCATGACCATCCCCTTTATTTCAGATAGTCCCTTGAACCCTACCATAAGTAATCCATGAGTATAGAGCCAGGAGTCAGTCCTGAGTACCACTAGCTGTTGCCCCAATAAGAAGAAAATGGCTGAGAAGTATAGATTAAGAAAGGCAGGTTGCAGGTGGCAGTGGGTCTAGGGTTGCCAGAGTGATCAGTAAATTCCCTCTTAGAATATTCTTCTGAGACATAAGAGTTCAGCTGTAGGTTATGTTCTGAGTGAAGGCTTTGTGGATGGAGGAGGACAAGATAAGGGCAACATTTTTTACATTCTTAAAAACCCAAGCCTAGAGTAGGTTGCCAATTTTAATTTTTAAATTCAACTCTTAATTCTTTTGGGGCCAGTTTCAGTGCTGAGACACCCCCTCCATGCAATTCTAGAAAAGCCTCCACCTTTTTTTTTTTTTTTTGCTATGGTCAAAGCAATGTATTACTTAATGAGAAAAAAAAGTGGTTTTATGCAATTAAAAAATCCAGTGCAAGTTATTGGTGTTAAAAATCCAGATTCTAAAGATTATTTTTTCTTTATAATTTCTAGTCATCCTAACAGGGGTTTAATGTAATTGTGATACTTAACAAAGACATACATTTCCCCTCCACCCTGAAACAGGTATAATGGAGATGGAAGTAACTTTAAAAGATATGGTACCTAGAAAACTTGGAGCATGGACTCTTTGTGTGTGTGTGTGTGTGTGTGTGTGTGTGAGAGAGAGAGAGAGAGATAGACAGACAGACAGACAGAGAGAGACTCTGTGTGTGTATGTGTGTGTGTGTGTGTGTGTGTGTGAGAGAGAGAGAGAGAGAGAGAGAGAGAGAGAGAGAGAGAGAGAGAGATAGAGTGAGTTTCTAGGTAAGGCACTTATAAAACACCTTATTTATTTTCAAAGTTTAAAGTTTTAAGTTTTTTTTTTAATTTTTTATTCTATGCTTTTAAATTTTTTTATTTTTAATTTTTTTAATGTATCACCCTGAGGTACAGTAACAGACTTTTTTGCTTACATTTCAGTCATACAATGATCGAGTACCCATTCCCTCCACAAGTGCCCATTCTCCACCAACAATGTTCCCACTATCTCTTCCCACCCCCTCACCCCCCCCCCCACCTCCCACTGCCTCTGTGGCAGGCACATTCCCTTTTGCTCTCTCTCTCCTTTTGGGTGTTGTGGTTTGTAATGCAGGTATTAAGTGGCCATTGTGTTCGGTCCATAGTCTACATTCAGCACACATCTCTCGTCCAGAGCGGGCCCTCCTGGCACCCTTCTCTATCTGAGCTGCCTTTCCCCCCCAGCGTGTGACGTCAGCTTCCAAGCCACAAAGCAATCCTCCTGGTCGTTATAAAGTTTAAAGTTTTGATGGGGGGGGGCAGAGACATAACACAGCTGGGTAGTTGTTTGGTGTGCAGGCTGATGACCCAGATTCAATCTTGGCACCATAGAGGTTCTCTGAGCCCCGCCAGGAGTGATCCCAGAGCACAGTCAATACTGCTAGGTTGGGCTACCTCCCCTGCCAACAACCTTCAAACATTTGCCTTTTTGTTAGAAAATACTATTGATTTAACGGAGCAGTTCACACTCATGTGGATTGATAGATTTTATGGTGGTGTTGTAGCATATGTAATGATAGTTTATAAATTATCACAACATCTTCTCACTCAGGAAGTTAGGTCTTAAGGTTAGTTAAGTTTCCATCTGACCACAGAGTTTGTGAGAGTTCTTTTCACTATACACAGATAATGAAAAATGTTATCTTAAGTGTGCTCTATTATTAAGTTATGAGATAGGAAAAATATTAATATTAATTCCTAACCTCTCCCTTTTTTCCCCCCACCATTCTATTGTGGGCCTTTATTCTGTTACACAGGCTCTGTTCTGTGTAACAGAATGATGAGATCTTGGAAGGGTCTAAGTGAAAAGCAGGAATACCAGAATTCTTTGGTTTCTTCGGAAAAAGGCAAAAAAAAAAAAGTCAAGTAAGAGGATAATTGCTTTTGAAGGGTTCTGTGTGGATGGGGGTAGAAAGATTATACCTCTGAGCCAAAAGCAGCCTTGGCAAGTTTGAGAAGAGCAAAACATCATGGGTGAGGACTGTTAACTTTGCCAAATGTCTTAGATTTTAAATATGGGAAAAGGGGCATTTTAGAGAGTATTGCAATTACATTTTAATGTTCGCATTGTGTGTGTGTGTGTATGTGTGTGTGTCCACACCCAGCAGTACTCAGTCCTTACTCCTGGCTTTGTGCTCAGAATTACTTCTTCCAGTGTTTGGGGGACCGTATGTGGCGCCTGGGGTCAAACCCTAGTTAACTGTATAAAGGCAAACTTTTTTAAATTAAAATAAATGTTTTTTAAAAATTAAATTTGATTTAAATTTTTATTGAATTACCATGAGATACAGTTACAAGCTTTCA
The DNA here is from genome assembly GCF_027595985.1 of Sorex araneus. NCBI lineage: Eukaryota > Metazoa > Chordata > Mammalia > Eulipotyphla > Soricidae > Sorex > Sorex araneus. The sequence continues at coordinate 268,989,018 of NC_073302.1, read as the reverse complement.
TGTTTGAGTTACAATCATTGCATGATCAAACACCCATCCCTCCACCAGTGGACATTTTCCACCAAGTGTCCCCAGTATACCCCCCACCCATCCAATCCTCCCCCTGCCTCCATGGCAGACAATTTTCCCCATACTCTCTCTCTACTTTTGGGCATTATGGTTTGCAATACAGATACTGAGTGGTTATCATGTTTAGTCCTTTTTCTACTTTCAGCACACATCTCCCATCCCGCTCGATCCCTCCTACCATCATTGTCTTAGTGATCCTTTCTCTATTCCAGCAAGTCAAATTCTTTAATGCCTGTACTATACCTCCAACCCTTCATTTAATTCTATGTGTTGTATCTGTGTGTGTGTATGTGTGTGCGTGTATGTGTGAACATCAATGCCTAAGATGGTCATTCAGCTTGGATGAGGTATTGTTACCCTTGATTCTTAAGCTGAATTGGCTTGGGTTGCAATGCTTAAAAAAAAAAATCACACAAGGACACTCCATGCATGGACACATAGCTACATAATTATAAAGGTGTAAATGTTATACGCATTAACCTTTATACATAGAATTATGCACTTGCACAGTTGTATAGTCTGCATATATTTTATGCTCACTTATCAGTTTGTATATATAAACGCCCATCACTTCTCAGTGTGGACAGTGCTATTGTTTAGAAAAGGTTTTTCAGACTTCATATATTTTCAAATTTGAAGGGGGAATTCTCTTCATAATGCAGCTTCTGGGAAGGAGATATGGGGAGGGTGATCTACAGGGAAATCCCTGGGGAGCTTGGGATTACTCCTGCTGCTGGCTGGGTCTCAGCAGGATTACTGTACGGCAAATACATTTAGGAGAAAGATGGAAAAGAGACAAAGCATTAACGTAGAGTTAACTTGGATGTCTGGTTTCAAGGTTTTGGGAGCTCAGAGTATATTTAAATCTAACAGAGGGGGGCAATTCTAATGTACTAGAACTTGCCACACAGGAGGAATCCAAACATTTGCTTTTCAGCACTACAAATTCTTAAGGAGTATTTGTGTGTGTGTGTGTGTGTGTGTGCGTGTGTGCTTGCGAGATGCATAGCATATTGATTGCGACATCCAAAATTTCAGATGCTTTCAAATGCATCTGGAGTCACTCACGATAGTAGGCAGTATTATGTTTAAGAGGCAATTAGAAATAGCAGATGAGCGACATGTAAAAATAAAGTAGCAGGATCATTTGACCCATGATGGGAAACTATAAAATAATGTAGCCAAGTTTAATTTGTTCAGAAAAAAAAATTAAAAGCTGGGAAAATGTAGGCTTTTCAAAACAAGCAGTTTTGTTTCCTTACACCGTGTTCCAAGATTAGAGAAGAGATGTTCTATTTTTCTGTTAAGGATGGTTGACAGAGAACATTCTGGTTGTCCTGGGCTGCTCTGAGTGAGCTTGCACACAATTCATTGTACTATCAGTATTAGGTCTTTCTAAGACCAGTAAAAACCCTCTCATGGAGGTGAGTGAATTTTCTGTTCTATTAATTGGAACTGGGAATAACTGTTCTAGAAAATTTTATAGTACTTCTTTGATGACTCATTATTTAGGTACTTTCTGCCTCAGGATTCTTGAGGGAACACTGGAACTTAATCTACAAGTTGTGTGTTAACTAGCAGATATTCTAAAAATGATCTTTTGCTTTTTAGATTCTTTTTTGACTGGGGCTCCATTCTCCAGAGACCTCAAGGGCTCCCAGTGGTTCTGAGAAGCTCAGATATGCTGTAGATCATGCCTGCCATTTGGGGTGCAGGGCAGCCATTCAGGTTGTGGCCTTTAGCAGGTACTCCTCAAAATCTGACCGATTTTTAGAAGAGTCAAATTGACCATCTATTCAGAAGTGATGGCATGTTGTAGATCTTCCAGTTCTTGGCAGCTCAACTCAGAACAGAGGAATTAAGAGCAAATCAAGCAACATTAAAGAGTCTAACAGGAGTGAGGTTTAGAGCCTGTCAGTAGAAAGCACCGCTCGAAATTAGAGTTCCCTTAGCAATTCTGAGATTTGGAGGTTCTGGCAGGAGAAAGCCGGTGTCTAGCCAAATTCAGGATCAGGTTGTATGAAATAAATTTTTGATAAAGAATTCTTTTGCTGGCTCTCTCTCTCTCTCTCTCTCTCTCTCTCTCTCTCTCTTTCTCTCTCTCTCTCTCCCTCCCTCTTAATTTTCTTTTTCTTTTCTCTCTTTTTCCCCCCCACCTTCCTCCCCGCTCTCTCTCCCTCATGAAGCAAGGTAGATTTGGTTGAAACTTCTTTACAATGATGTGAAGGGAGAGAAAGAAGTTCATGTTTGAAACCAGTTTCTTAATAAACATCTGTGTTGCTGTCAGCTATGCATGTGATTTTCTGAATAGCAAAGAAAAAATTGAGTATCTAAAATTAATAAAAAGATTTCTGAGCCTGAAGTATTAGAATATCTTGGAAAGCCCAAAAGTAACAACAATGGATTTGGACCACAAAAGGATGAATAGAGAAGTCATGTGAACCAGAAGGAGTAACACCAGTATCTCTAAGATGAAATACTATATATTGATCTTTTAAAAGAAAAAATTTTTCAAAAATCATTTTTTAAAATCATGGAACATAGACACTAAGAAAATAAAGTGTTTTCCCAAAGGTAGAAACTACCTGGCATTTTGTATGCAGCCAACACTGTATCTTGGATAGATGTTTCAACTGACACTTATTCAAATTTGAACAGAATTTCAATAAAAGTCATGACCGTTGTTTGACTTTATTAGGTGCAGTAGTGGCCCATGCCATACCATTTAACATGTTTTTATCTTCAAAATAATTGCTGACAACATTTTATTGCCTTGAAATGTGTTTGATAGCTGATAATTGGGCTTAAAAGAACTTAACAAAGGAAAATAGTTCCATCATGACAATATCTCAAAGCTGATCTCACTTATACTTACAACCTAGAAAGCTGAAATCTAAATTCAGACATCTCAATCTCTCATTTTCATTTCTTCTTTAAATATTAATATATTAATTATATGATCACAGTCTGTCACTAAAGCTTCCTCTTCATCAGCTCATACATCAAAGTTAAATGACAGTGCTTAAGCCTTCATTTGTAAAGTAACTTACATGGTCTGGAATGATTTATCATAACACTTTTAGTTGGTTCTTATTTAAATATTATGATTGCTATTTTATAGGCAGAGGACAAGAGTCAAAGACATGGACCGTGTTTATGTTAGCTGAATAAAGTCTTATATTTAGAGTGCTAAGAATGATCAACATAATGACATGAATTTCTTCTTGAGTCTTAAGTTTTGGGGGTTCTGGAGTGATAGAGAGTAAATGTGTACAGAGTAGAGGTCATAACTTTTTGTTGCTCCCTTGCTGTCACCTGACAGATATTTACTAGATTTCTGACAGCTTTTCTCTGTAGAGTCTCTGCTTGTTCTGAAATTCAGAAAGTTTATAGTTTCAATTAGCTATTTTTTCAATAAGTTGTACATAGTGTGATAATATGCCACATTGTTAGCATTTAAAAATTATGTGCAATATCATATTTTTCTTCAAATTAAAATATATGTATATATTTTATTGTTGTTTTGGGGCCATCTGACAGTGCTCAGGGCTTCCTCTGGATGTGAGCTGCAGGATCACTCCTGATGGGAACTGGGGGACCATCTGTGGTACTGGGAATTGAGGTCAATCATCCTCCTGCAAGGCAGATGCCGTACCTGTACCATACTATCACTATAGCTCAAATTAGAATGCTGTTCACTTGAATGTCTCATACAAGATTTAGCATGCTTAATGCTGTCAGCCAATATTTTTCAGATATCATCAAAGTGTCTGTGTAGATCATCCAGAGTAGAAAAACACTTTTAAATTTGAAGACCAGAAAAGGAATAAAACCAGCAAGAAGAAAAACATAATGTTATTAAATTTAGGAAAAGAATGATAAAGTAGATAAAGTCATAAAGAGAATTGCAATATGCTCAAGAGTCTGCAAATTAGAAGGCAAGCTTAATAAGACACATTAAAGAATATAGGTTAAATAACAAATACAAGAACATAAAGATAAAACCAGCTGGTAGAAAACTCTTGAAATAAAGAACAGGCAGAGGGAGAACTAGTTTATGGTTAGTGGAATCTCAGAAGAAGGAAGGAGTAGCAAAACAAAACTAATATTTAAAACAGTAATCCAAGAAAACTTTCTTGAATTAAAAAGAATGGAGCATACATATCAGTTTTCCAAATATCTAGGAAAATTGGCAAAGAATGGCCAATACCTTTTTACTCTTTCATAAAACTCGTGAACTTTATTTTTATTTATTATTATTTTTTTTTGCTTTTTGGGTCACACCCGGTCATGCACAGGGGTCACTCCTGGCTCTGCACTCAGGAATTACTCCTGGCCGTGCTTGGGGGACCATATGGGATGCCGGGGATCGAGCCCGAGTCGGCCACGTGCAAGGCAAACGCCTTACCCGCTGCGCTATCGCTCCGGCCCCGAAAACTAGTGAACTTTAAAGAAAATATCTTCATGATCTGTAGCATATTTTGGCAGAGTACATTTTATGGGCTTTTCTCACATAGCCTATATGCTAAGAACTATGTTTGTGTGAGTCTGTGTGTATGTCTGTGCATATGTATGTATCTGTGAATTTGTTTTCTAAGGGATTATAAAACAGAAAAATATGTGACAGACAAGGTATGTGGTGCATAATGCCTACAATTTTTACTACCAGGCTCTCACAGAAAATATTTGCCAATATTTGTTCTGTAGGCCAAGAAACCAAAAAGGACAAGATACAAATAAGATATAAGGTAGTTAGTAGTTAGACAGTTGCCTTTTCTCTGAAGGAACTACCAAAGAGGCAGCAGTTCTAAACATTTAAAGGGAAAAAGAGTGAACCAAGAATTTAATATTTATCCAAACTCTGTATCAAGAATCAAACGTATAGATAAAACAGTTGAAAAAATAAAGAACTCAGCACTTCAAAGCCCGATGAACCTGACTTGAGGATACCAAGGAAGTGGGTTTTGGTGGTCAAGAAAAGATTAAAAGATTGGGCAAGTTTTGGCTAAATGATGTGATAGTAAACACTGAATGTATTTAACTTATACTGTAAGTCTGTTTCTTAATCTTATTGTTGTTGTTAGGTTTGGTTTTGGGGCCACACCTAGGGTGCTGAGGCCTTACTCATGGCTCTATACTCAGAGGTTTCTCCCTGCGGTGCTCAGGGGACTATGGATACTTGAGATGCCAAGAATCAAACCTGATTCAGCTCTGCAAAAACACCTTACCCACTGGATTCTTGCTCCAGTGTCTTGCTGTTCCCTCCACCTTATTAAAAAGGAGGAAAGAAATATGAGTACATAATAGAAAAAGAGAATCTAAATGTTTTTACAGCATTGATTGAAGGTGCCCCATTAGATTTCAACTTGGGCTGTGGTTTCCTATGTTTTGAAGAGGGAACATGCAATTAGTCCTTCACTGGCATCTGCTAGCCTCGTCTCAAAGTTCTAACTGTGTGCTTATCCAGCCAGAGAGGTTGATTTTTTGGTACTTGTAATTTTGTAGTTAGTCATTGAAAAAATAAAAAAGTTATTTTCTCATTCCATCTCTTCTGTCTTATTCATGTAATTTTGAATGACAGCTCAGTGTACTCTATTCCGAACAGCTGGAGGGTTGGAGTTATGAAAATACCTCATTTAGGTGGGAGGGCTGGAATTGGCGTACCGGGCCCAGGATCTGGGGACAGTGGCATAGGGTTTCTTCTGTCTGGTAGGCCTCAAGGCACAGTGACACACAGCAGGAGTGATTGCTGATGCAAACCAGATCATACTGGCTGACCTCAGTTCAGCAGGATCAGGGTGCAAGAGGCAATCTTTGAACAGGCGACTTAAAGGCTCAGGAATGAATATCAGTGGTAAATCAGAAATCAAGCTCAGACCAGGTCAAAGTAAAGTGATTTGGGGGAGAGAACAGGAAAGTGAAGGTACCTAGAACTAATGCTTATCTGACCAGGGACCAACAAAGATAAGAAATTCAATTCACAGCTATGCAGGTAATACTTTTTCTTTAGACCTGATAATGTTCTCCTTTATTTTTTTTCCCTTGACGAATAAGAAGTATTTTTTATAAAACCATTTCAAAAGCAGTCATTAGAAGTTATTGCCATGCTATTGCCATGTTTCGGGCCAGACAGCTAGGACAGGAAGTCAGGTGTTGGAGTTAACACAACACAGGTGCAAATATACTTACATTAGTGATAATTTACATATAACGTGCTTTCTAATATTATTAAATTTTTTATATATTTTTTTTAAATTTTATTGAATCACCATGTGGAGGGTTACATAGTTCTCAGGATTATGTCGGTTATACAGTTCTCAAACACCCTTCACTTCACCAGTGCCCATCTTCCATCACCAACCCCCCCAGTATACCTGCCGCCCCCTCCCACCTCCCCAGTCCCAACCCTTGCACATGATATGTTTCACTTCGTTTACGCCTTATTTCGATTACATTCCATGTTTCAACACACAACTCACTACCGTTGTTGGGGTTTCCCCCCAAAAAGGAAAGCAGTCCTATTGCCAAGGAGGCATTTGATAGTTCTCCATTGCTAAGAATATAGAGATATTAAGTCCCGCTGTTTGTTACATACTTTTTCTTTTTCCCCCTTGCCCCGCGCCACCGAGTTCACGCCTGTTTTAGTAATCGCCACGCTGCCTGACAAGGGAAAAAAAAACCCGAAAAGGATGGTTATTTCCCGTCATCAGCAGGCGTGGGGCTCTGGCTTAGTTGATAGACTTGTAGAGTATCTGCAAGCAGTCTCTGGAACCGAAGGTCTTGCGCTGGTATCGGCTCCGGCTCGAGATTCCACCAGCGTCCCGCTGTTCCTTGTACATAATTTTTCCCCTTATATCCCATTCCCAGGCCACCAGGTCTGTTTGCTTAATGGACATCACACTGTAGTTGATGACACACCGCGTTTCTTCCCGAGAAAGAAGAAAATTTCTTCTCAGCCGGCGTGGGGATATAGCTTAGTTCAGTCTAGTGAGATGGCTACCACTTTGATTGCCTTCAATATTTCAGCAACAGACTTACTATTAGGATCTCCCACAAAAGTCCGCCCCATTAGAAAGGAACCATTACATATTGCTCATACTAAGATGACATTAAGTCGCGCGGCCGCGGCAGCGGCCGCGCGGTTTTGGGTTTCTGTATAAAGTCCAGGGAAAGTACAACCAGAAATAACATCACTACAAACTTTTACCCTTTTATGGTGCTCATAAGATGGAGAAACCTAGAGAGAGGCTCGGCGTCTCCGTTTTGCGCTCAGGAAAACCGCGGCCCCTGCGCTGTGCTCAGGAGGGAGGAGTTGAGAGAGAGACAGGTTAAAAGAATTGGGGGATGCCCGGGTCCCACAGCTTCAGCACGCCGTGGGGTCTCTGGTCCCATGCCGGAACTAGTTCAGTGGGCTGCTTGGAGTCCGAGGGCGCTCCCTCGGGCCCCTCAATCATGCTCCTTCCACAGCCGGGTCCAAAAGGAAGCACACGTGGGGGAGGTGGGTTTAAGTATCTAACTGCGGTGGGCGGGGGTCGCCGCCCCCGCCCCCTGGGGACTCCCGCAAGCATGCTCACGTCCTGTTTTGGCTGGATCGGAGTCTCCGTTTTGCGCTCAGGAAAACCGCGGCCCCTGCGCTGTGCTCAGGAGGGAGGAGTTGAGAGAGAGACAGGTTAAAAGAATTGGGGGATGCCCGGGTCCCACAGCTTCAGCACGCCGTGGGGTCTCTGGTCCCATGCCGGAATTAGTTCAGTGGGCTGCTTGGAGTCCGAGGGCGCTCCCTCGGGCCCCTCCATCATGCTCCTTCCACAGCCGGGTCCAAAAAGCTATTAAATTTTTTAATCACTCTATTTGGCATTTAAAAGTAGGGGAGCATGTGTGTGTGTGTGTGTGTGTGTGTGTGTGTGTGTGTGTGTGTGTGTGTGTGTGTGTGTGTGTGTTTCAAATATGCCATTTTGGTTCTTGCAATCAATGCTTTACTTGCTGCCTCTCAGTGAAATTCTCCCCTTTTTGATCTGTGCAAGTCATGTGGAGTTGACCTTCATAGTCATCTCTCCAGACATGGAAAGGGCCTTAAATTAATATATGGGCTTACAGAATGCTTGTTCACTGGCTTGCTGCTGAAAACCAGGATGGGTAGCCTGACATGAACACAGATTATGACTTTCAGGTGACAATGGCAATGATGAAAACCTGAGGGTCGTTCCACCTTCCTCTCACAGGACTGTGCCTCCCATCTTCTGCATCAGTTGGGTTTTCCTATAACGATCCTTGAAGGTTTTTGCATAGGAGGGAAGCTGGGCCAGGCCTCACAAGTTTTGAATTGATAGTTAAGCGTTGCAGAGGGCAAGAAAAGAGGAGGAGGCAGTTTGAGGAAAGGAAAGTGCCCAGAAATGCCAAATAGATAGTGGTAGTTCAACCTGCAACAAGTACTGTAGGTTTAATTTGAAGTTTGGTTCTGGCTTGTCATGATGAGAAGCTGGTGGTGCTTTAAGCGCTTACACTGAGTGTAGGAAGACAGCTGAATGTCTCAGACCTGTGTGCTAGGCAGGGGAAACCGACCCAACCCAAATCCTAGCCTAGCAGCGAGTAGGGAGAGTTCATGGAGAATATTACTCCTGAGATGATATTTGAAAGATGTGAATAATATCAAGAAGTAGGAGAAAGAGAAAAATGTGACAGGCGAAAAAAGGAGATAGCTAAGGCACCATGCTGGGTGTGATGGCAGGAAATTGATAGGATGAAGGAGTAATATTGAAGAGAAACTAAAGATGAAAAGTTAAGCAGGGAAAAGTGGTGGGTGATATATATTACTTCCCAAAGGCTGCAGTACCAGATTTCCACAGACTCTCTATATTGAACAGAAATGTATCCTCTAATATTTCTGAAGGCCAGAAGTCCAAAAGAAAAGTGTTGACAGATCAGTCACCCTCTGAACCCAGAGGGGAGAATAGAATCCTCCCTTTCTCCTTGGTAAGCTCCACCGTTTTTAGCAATCCTGTATTCCAGGGGTATAGATATATGTATTCTAACTTTAGTCTCTTTCTTCTACTTCAGAATTTGTGTGTGTGTTTGTGTGTCTGTCTCTCTGTTTTCTTTCTCCCTGCCTCTCTTCTTGATCTATTGTAAAAACCTAAGGATGTAGGATTGCAATCTAGCTGCTCTCTTGTTCTCATTCTCTCTCATCACACACACACACACACACACACACACACACACACACACACAGAACAACCCCACTCCCAACACTTCTGGGAAGGAGAGTAAGGGGACTGCTAAGCTGTGGTGGTATAGCTGATGGTTTAGTCCTAGGGAAGATCACACCTTACCATGATTGGAGGCCATGGGGTGATGGTGATTGAACTCTGGGCATCACATGTGCAAGGACTGTGCTCACTTGGACCACATTCCCAGCTCTTCTCTTCTCGTCACGGATACTGGCCATTCTAGTTTAAGAGCCTACCTTATTAGTTAGGATGACTTTATCTGAACTAATTTTATCTTGAACAACCTATTTCTGTATAAGGTCACATCCTGGGTATTGGAATTTAGTTATTCAGTATCATTTTAGAGAGCACAATTCAACCCCAAACAAATAGCCACCAAGGGATTGTTTAAAGTTTGTAATTTCTTCTGGGAGTTATGGAAAGGAAGGCCATCTAGTAGAAACCTAGATTTGTGGACTTATACTCCATGAGGAGTTTTTGTTAATGAACTGTGGAAAAGGTCAACCTCAACATAATGCATTTAGAAAAAGGACACTAATTATTAATAGCTCTAATAACCTTGTTTGGCAAACAGTTTGGCGGCTTTTTATAGGAGCTCTCTTTTGGGAGTTACTGGAAAGGAAACATAAGTAGGACTTCAGCACATCCTTACCTAGGACAAAAAAACATCCTACTCATGTCCCCTCCCCCCTGTCATTGTACATCATGGAGCATAAAAGGAACAGAACTTTGGTGCAAACCACAGTGCCCTCCCCACATCGAGCGCTTTTCTTTAAAAGGTTATAATTGGGATTGGAGAGAAGGTACAGGGACTAAGGTACTTGCCTTACATGAGGCCAACTCAGTTTTTCCCTAGTTCCTACTTGAACCATCACCCAATGTGACCCCCCTGAGCACAAAACCAGAAGTAGCCTCTGAGCATAAATCTGTCTACCCCTACCCCCCAAATAAATAAAATATACTTGCTTAAAATTGGGCTGGAGCGATAGCACAGCAGTAGGGCGTTCGCCTTTCACTCAGCCGACCCATGTTCGATTCCTTCGCTCCCCTCAGAGAGCCCAGCAAGCTACCGAGAGTATCCCGCCCGCACGGCAGAGCCTGGCAAGTTGCCCATGGCGTATTGGATATGCCAAAAACAGTAACAACACGTCTCACAATGAGAAACATTACTGGTGCCCACTCGAAGAAATCAATGAGCAATGGGATGACAGTGACTGTGACTTTGCTTGAAATTGAGTCTTAGAATGGGGCCCTAGGGGTATGGTTCTATGGTAGAGCTCTTTCCTTGCTTGAGGTCATGGGTTCTAATCTTAATACAACCCAGCATCTCTGCCAGGGACCATTGCTGCCTCTGCTTGTGTTAAGTGTGTTGCATTTGGTACCCCCAGCAACAAGAAAAGGACTTGGGGGTGCAAGTGGGGACATTATGCATTCAGTGAAAGCACAGAGGGCCAGTGTACATTTCTGCTGTTCAGCATCTAGTTATGTCAGTTTTGCTTAATGCTTTTAATACTTGTTCTTTTCTGAATATTTTTCTTCTCTCTGTAAATCCTGATGTATTTGTTTATATTCAGGTGCAGGGAAAATCTATAGTTCTTTAATTAGGATGAGTGAATTTCTATATACTAGGGGGAGTAAATACCTCCTGGTATATAGGAATTCATCATGTGTATGCTTTTTCAGCAGGGTTTCTTGTCTGTGACCCCATAAACTGCTCTCATGTAATGTTTTCTCTGCTGTAGAAATGTGCCTTTTAATCTGTTGGGTGCAGGGATGGTGTGAAGGCCTTGATTTGCATTAAAATGCTCTTCAAAGTTTACTCTGCAAGTCCACTTTCATATTATTAGGTTGGGATTCTCACTTATTAGCATCTCTATGTTGGCCTTAGGAACAAATGTTGAAATCACTTTTTGGAAATGTAACATTTCATTTTAATAAGTCAAGAAGTTTTTCAAAACAGTACTCTTTCATTCTTTTATATACTACCATCCTGCAATTTCATCTTGCCATAAATGTTACAAGTTACTTTTTCCTCTGAGTCTAGAGTTTGAATTCATTTTTACAAAGATAGTGTTTTAATTCGTTAAAGATGTTATCTTCGTATAAGTAGTAGTACAGACTAGTTTATTAGAGTAACACTATGTTTTAATACATTATGTAATATATTTAGATGTTTGTCTTTCAAAACACAAGCAGGATTAAATGTGCTTCTAGTCTTAGCAAATATTTAGCCTTTTAGTATAGGGAAAATTACATGGATTCCAAAAGCTGTGAAATATGAAAAATGTCAGTATCCTCTTCACACTGTTACTTTTATTTTGGGATAGTGGTTATTGAAGAGTGGGTGTTAAATAAATTGTTAATGAGAGTGAACAGGAACATTTCCAAAAGGCAAAGCATGCTCAGTGCCTGGGCAGAGAGGTGGTCTTGCACAAATGAGAAGCCATCACTCTAGGAACTTACTAGCAGCCTTGCATCCACATTATTATCTCTGAGCTCCTGCTTCCATCCACCTATAAATGAAATGGAGAGCTGTTAATTCTTTCCACATTTGAGTCATTTGAAGCATTTAAAGAAATTAAGTTTCTAAGAAATTTAAATTATTTTTTTTGATTTGACATTTGTTTACTATATAAATTTTGGGTTTTTTTTTTTTTTTGGTCACACCACTGATGCTCAGGTTTTATTCCTGGCTCTGCATTCAGGATCACTCCTGGCAGGGATTGTGGACCACATGTAATGCCTGGAATTGAATCTAGATTAGTTGCATGCAAGCCAAGCACCTTACCCACTGTATCATCTCCCTGGGCCTATACTATATAAATTTCGGAGTGGGAGCTTCATATCTGTATATGTATAAACCTCTCTACACCATCCACCAAAGTTCTAGTGATATCCCATTATCATACATTGACTTTTTCTATCCTTTCCGTAAAACTCTTGCCCTGTGACCCACATGTTTTTGCTTTTTGCAGGGTGTGTGTTATTTTATTATGATTTATTTGTTTGCTTGGTTCTTAAAATTCCAGTGTAAGAAAAACGATCTGGCAAAACACATGATGTGTTTTGTCTTTCAAAACACATGATAACCACAAGCAGGATTAAATGTGCTTCTAGTCTTAGCAAATATTTAGTCTTTTAGTAGAGGGAAAATTGCATGGATTCTGAAAGCTATGAAATATGAAAAATGTCAGTGTCCTCTTCACAATGTTAGAATTATTTTTGGGAGAGATACAATTATCTTTGACTCTCTTGAGTTCTTTCACTTCATATAATAATCATTTCAAGTTTTTTTACACTGTTGTAAAGAAGTAAGAAATTACCTTCTGTTCAGTGGAAAGGTATTTCATTGACTATACCTGAAATGGAGTATGTTTTGTGTTTTGTTCTAAATCAGAAAAGCCACAGGAGGTTGGAGGGCATAGATGATCTAGATTATGCATTTGGTAATAGGAAATGAGAGGTCAAATCATGTGGGGGACATATATTTGATTTTGGCTTTTTCTCTTTGGGGAAGTCCTAAATGCAGAAATCTTGCTTAGCGGGAGAACAGAAGTATTGGATGAGCTGCAAAGTATAAAGAGAAGAGTCCTGGAATAGTGCTGATGTGCTCTTGGAGAGCCAGCCCTGGTGGTGTTTGTCAGTGGCTAGCTCAGCCACTCAGGATCATGGCTGATTTTAATTTTAGAATTGAAACGTGATCTGTAAGCATCTTTTTAAGTTCATTCATTGATTAGCGTTCTCTGTTGAAATTTGCATTAGAAAGATTGTAGAAGCTATGTGGAAAAATAATGTTAGAACAAAGAAAGTGTCAGGACAGGTCTAGGCTTTAAAACAGAAGTTTTTATACGAGTAGAAGAAAAGATAGGAGAGCTCAGAGAGCACTTTGTCTAAAGGGGAAAATGTGTACTCTACACAAGGGACGGAGGGCATCACAGAGACACTGCATTGGTTGGGAGGGAATGAAGCTCCTACCTAAAGAGAACTAATGAGCTCAAATAAAGGATGGGAGCTGGAATGACAGTTTCCCTGAGGGTAATAAGTATCAGTACTGCTATTTGTATGCCATGACTATGACCACGACAAATCACTTTAAATTGGAACCTTTGAAATGAGCTGTAATGTTTTCAGGTCAGTAGCACCCTGATTTCAACAGAAGCATGAAAATTCTTTCTCAAACATTCCTGATAGAGATTTTCAGGATTTTAATGGATAAAGATCAATCAGCTTCCTGTCATTTGTCTCCAACTTTTAAGGGGGGCTTTTGGATCTCTTATTGATCTCTCATAGCTTTTATCTTTTAACTTCATCAGTTTGAGATTGGGCTGAAATAACACTGATAACTTAGACATGAACTGTTGTATACATATATTAATGAATACTAGTGAATTTTGGTACCATATCATAGTGTAAAAAGATGACTTGAGTTACTGATTGAATAAGGAAGAAAAACCAATCCATACTTTGAGTCAGAAGAAAATGCGATGAATTCATCATGTACTCTGACAGGAAAAATGTACTAGTGCCATTTAATATGAATTTTATTACTGGAACATGGAAAGTAAGAAAGGTCAGGGAGTTGGGATGGGATGAAATAATTTTGGATAAAAATATTTTTGATAAGTAGAACTTTGGGGAGATAGTATTGGAATAATTTCATGGAAACTGGCCTTCTGAACATTTACAATTTTTATATGTTAATTTAAGTTCAGATGTATTACACAAACACAGAGTTCTGCTTCAATTATATATCTAGAGTTAAAAAAATAAGGATCACATCTAGTTCCATATTATAGCAAGTTCCCTGCTTTTATATACTTAGCTTATATCAATGCAAATAAAAGGGGGACAAAACTGGCAGTTCAGTTACTAAATTAATTGGAAACTAGATCTCTTATGTTGGACGTTTATCATTAATTACAATAATTCCAAAAGTACAGGTAGTAATGCTAGTAGATATTCTTTCACTTAGGCACAGATATTTTGGATTCATTCAACCTGTCCTTTTACATGTATGTATCATTTTATTAGGCACCACTCTTTTGGATTTATTCTGAACTCTCCATCTTTTATTAATAAAATGTACTATCTTATTAATGGGTAGTTAACCATGATGATAACATGTTAACAGAGCCTCATGGAGATCAAGAAAGGTTAGAGCTACCTCAAAATTCAGCTAGTCCACAATACCACTTAAAATAAAATAATTTAAAAATCAGATATAACATAACCTAACCTAAAATTAGAGATAAACTAACCTTCCATGCCCACATGGGGGAGCCTGGCAAACTCCCCGTGGCGTATTAATATGCCAAAACCAGTTACAATGAAGGGATTCATTCCCCTGACCCTGAAAGAGCCTCCAATGCGGCATCATTGGGAAGGATGAGTAAAGAGAGGCTTCTATAATCTCAGGGCTAGGACAAATGGAGATGTTACTGAGACCGCTCGAGAAATTTGACAATCAACGGGATGATGATGATGATGATGATGATGATGATGATGATGATGATGATGATGAACCTAACAGAAGAATATTTGCTAAGTGCAGGTTAGGTATGAGTCTTAAATGGATGTCTTCTAAATGGGAAAAGTAGTTAAATACTCTTAATATTTTCTATACTATTTTTATTTCTGTATATATGACATAAGTGCATAGCTTTTCAAAATTTATTAACTGAGATTCTCTCTGTTTTACAATACTATTAATAATGGTTTTTCATGAACATGTTTATTTATTTTTAAAATTTTGCTACAAAAATTTGGGACACACTTGGAAGTGTTCAGAGCTTACTCTGGGTTTGGTGATCAAGGATCACTCTTGGTGGTACTCACAGTATGTGATACATCAGGGAATAAATACTTATTATTTAAAGTAGCCTCAACACCTTTTGCAATAGGTTTTTGTAGCTAGTGCTTTTATTTAAAAAATTTGTATATAGAATAAACACTTAAGAAATCTGTAAGATTCAAGGTAGTATTATGCCAATAAGGAAATTTTTATTTTATTTTTTTTTAATTTTGGGGCCTGAGTATAGATTTTGTCAACATGAATGGGTACTACTAAATCTGTCTCTTTGATTCTGGCAGTTGTGTTCTTCCGTGGTGTGCGTATTCCTGCTCCATTTCATAATTCGGTCTTCTGAAGATCCTGCTGTCTTTGCTGCCTTTTCCCCGTGATCAGAAGCTCTCAGGTGTTTCTCGCTCCTGCTCTCTTTTCTCCTTAGTTAGCCCCGCATATTCACATGCTCTGTTGAGGTCCCGCCAGCACAGTAGTAAACATAGTTATGAATCTGGAAGTTGCACTCACATACTGGTCTGTAATTAGATGATCCAATACACAGTTGTTGGTCAATGCTTGGTCGCCGAAATTAAGTAGCATATTTTCCTTAGTGGAACCTAGGCTTGCTATCATTTTGTCCTTTGTCTTTTCACACTGAAATTTCACAGTAAATTAAGGGAATAAAAATGAAATGAACTGAGTTATTTTTAAAAATTATATAAACACAAACACCTCCAAAACTCTCTTTTCACTTCTTAATGAAGTTTATAAGTCCAATAATGTATTCTGCCTTTCTCAAGGAAAGCTGCTGTATGTAAAATATCCAAGGACCCAGAGAGCTATAGAAATGTAGCAGAATGACAGCTGCATTAAACAATCCATGTAGTCCAGAAAACATGTTAGTTATATTTGTCTCAGAGGGATTAGGGTAATGCATTTTATCAATGATTCTCTCTATGATTGGTATGTATAACCTTTAAACAGGATTGGCTGCTTTTGACGTCTGTGGTCTTTGATTGCTTTATTTTCGGTCTGTTAAGTTTATTTCTATGCTTTCTTGGCCTGTAACTGCCATCCCGTGGGTTAGTTTGAAGATTGTTTATTGCTCATGTCGTCCTTGTTATCAGAACCTATGGTGTGGTCCTTGATACGGGTCAGTTTCTCATAATCATTAGTGTTTATAACTTTTTTATAGATTTGAGTTAACTGTAATATAAAGCTCAGTAGTCCTGGATGGCTTTGAAACTTCTGGGTCATTCATTTGCCCACACACTTGATAGAATTTAGCTTCTCTATATGATCATTGTATGACTTGATGTGTGGACAGTATCTTTTGCAATGCATTATACACTTATATTGTTATATTTAGCTTAGAAATTAGCCTTCCTTTCCTTGTCTTTTATATTTTGTTTTGGGGGGGTGGTCTTCTAGGTAGGCTGCTCTGCAGTTGAACCCTCGGGGACCCTCACAGTTATGCTCAGCCAATCTGGCCAGTGGATCAACGTGAGAATCCTCTAGTACAAAGAGACGTCTAGGTCATCTGGCAGTGCTTTAGGGTCTGGGAGTTGAAGACATGACATAAGGGATCACAGGTGCTAGGGATCAATCTCTGGTTGGCCACTTGCAAGGCATGGATTTTTTTTTTTCTTTTCTTGGATCAGACCTGGCGATGCTCAGGGGTTACTCCTGGCTCTGCATCTCAGGAATTACTCCTGGCGGTGCTCGGGGGACCATATGGGATGCTGGAAATCGAACCCGGGTCGGCCGAGTGCAAGGCAAACACCCTACCCACTGTGCTACTGCTCCAGCCACACAAGGCATGAATCTTAACCCCTATCCTATCTCTCTGCCCCCCAAACCTTGGTTTTCTTTATACTAGCACAAATAACTTAGAGATGGCTAAGTTTTATTCTCTTTGCATATTTTCAAATATTGTGTCAAATTTATCATTCTCATTTTCTTTTTTTTCCTCACACTGCTCTACTTACAGACATGTCGAATGCCATCATTAGTTAGACTTTAGACTCTGTGGTTAATTTCAGTGTTTATCGCCGCTCTCTTGATGTGAAGATCACTTCATCACTGTCTCAGCGTGCTCTGGCACACATGCATGCCACACGCAGACAGCATCTCTGTTTCAGAAAGGGGGTATTGCTTCAGAAATTAATGTATCAATTAGACCCCAGTCAAGGGAGAAGAAATCTGATTTTAGATCATGTGACAGAAAAAACTCGTTAGCACAGATGAAAAAGTAAAAATGTCTTGATTTGTGGGCCAACTATTTTGTTTAAAAAAAAATAAAGATAATTTTCCCATGACACGTGCAGAGGAACTGATCTGAATAAAGCAGCTGGATCCTATTTGGATAAACTCATAGAGATGGTACAGATGGATGCCTCAGCAATTCTCCAAAAGAAATGGGATTAGAAAGAACACAACTCAGGGTCGTCTTGGTGGAGACCATACTTAGTTTCAGGTTTCTCCTTGGGTTAGATTTCTCCCCAGTCCTAGCTCCACCTTTCTTTTATTAAAAATAATGCGGGCTGCTAAGCGGATTGGATCAATATTAATTTTGTTCGAGCGGGCACCAGTAACGTCTCTCATTGAGAGACTTATTGTTACTGTTTTTGGCATATCCAATACGCACGGGTAGCTTGCCAGGCTCTGCCTCGAGAGCTCCATACTCTCGGTAGCTTGCCGGGCTCTCCGAGAGGGGCGGAGGAATCAAACTCGGGTCGGCTGCGTGAAAGGCGAACGCCCAACCACTGTGCTGTCGCTCCAGCCCTTAACACTAATTTTACAATTAGGAATTGGTTTTTGAGAACACTTGACCGATAGAAGGAATGATGTCTTTCAAATCATTTATTTGATGATGATGAGCATTCGTGTGTTGGAAAGTGTTCATTGTGTGTGAGGTACACTTTAGAGGGTAGCACGTGTCTCTGAATGCAAACAGAGTCCTGCTTAAACTAACGTCAGAGTGAAGCTCCATTAAGAGCAGAGTCTAGGGAGTTAGAATTCGTCTCTCTCCCTGGCAGCCCTGTGAGCACACTTTTGAACTTGGGCGAGTCACTCAATCTTCCCACCTTTGTTCTTTGCTTCTGTAAAAAGAGAAAGATAACTCTAGTTCTCCCTCCTCTGAGGGCTGTCTTTTAGAAATAATTGATAGCGCATATGTCAGAGGGCCTGTTCTAATGCCTCACAATCTTGAATGAGACAAATTAAGTGTGTGAAATGATGGAGAAACACAATGTTTTTGTCAAGATAGTTGAGTCTGAGACATCTTTACAGACTTCTGGACCCTTTACCTGTCTAATACTCCGTCCCTTCCCTTGGAGATGCTTCTGACATAAGACAAAGACCTGGAAAATAAGTACATGAAAATAGAAGCGCAGACTGAATCCTGTCTTGGCATTGGTCCATAAGAGCATGTTACAAATTTCCATTAAAATACATATTTTAAAATAGATCTACATATACTTAATATAGACCCATATATATTCAGACATGTTTATAGATGTGTAAAATGAATCTGTTGCTTTTTTGCCATTAGTGTGCCCCAGGGATGTTTGCGTGATTGTTTTCGAAACAATCTTTACAATCATTATAAAACAGTTTTCCAAACCTTCCTACCCACAGTCAATTACTCTTAAGTGCTCTTCATGTTTGGGTTACTGTGATGAAATTTTCTTTCTCGGTTCACTACTGCAGAGGGTATGTGTCCTTTAGGAATTCACTGACCCCAGAGCTTAGAGTGAAGAAAAGAGAAGGGGAGAAATCTTTGTTCATCTTTATTGCGTTAGTGCACTACCGAAGTTTTCAGTTGAGCCCAGGAAGGTAGTTCCTGTCAGGCACTCTTGTCACTGAGAGGATTTGTATTTTCCCTCGGGGTGGGGTGTTTAGAATTTTGCACCACATATCATTTATCACCATCAGGACAAGGTGAGCTGTCCTATAATTTTGGCTAATGTATACCCTCGTAATTTGGGCTAATATATACCCTCACCCCAGCCCAACACACATGCTTAATAGCAGGTTAATGTGAAGGTAATGTTTCATGCTGAGGACAAGGTGGCCAGAGATATTTCTATGGCAACGGAAAGGCCCCTACAGATATCTGTCTTCTAAAGTTGATGCTGTTTATTAGAGACTGCCTGTTCAGCAGCCTGTAATTATCATTAGGTAGAGAAAGGTTGTTGATGTGGGTGGACCACTTGGCTAAAGCGTTCTGACTGATTTGTTTAGCACAGCTTTGAAATAAAATTCAAAAGAATATTAAGAACCTGAGATCATTGTGCCACTTGTCTCCATAGGTGAAGCCATAGCTAATTATAGGATGTTTGCTGAATGTAGTTTAAGTTTGAACAGACAACATAAACAGAAACACAATTAGGAGTGATCTGCATTAAATGCCTTTAGTGTGTGTACAGTGATACTGTTACAGAGAAGTCTATTATTTCTTTATGGGGCGGGGGGGGGAAGACACTTCAATCAAAGCAGCCTTTGGATTAACGCAGTTGTCACTGTAGTGCTTTTCCACGGCTAATAGTCTATGATTCAGAATTTATCGTCTGTTTTTACCACTAGAATTCAGGACTTCCAAGAGTTTTCTTGGTTCTTGGCATAAAATTCAGAGCATATGGGCCAATAAAACTCTTCACTCTGATTAGGATGCGTGTGTGTGTGTGGGGGGAATGTTTGGTAGGCTTGCATTTACAAGCATGAGTGGTATAACAATACCTTTGCAAAAGGAAAAACGTGTAGAAATTTGATTTTTTTTCAGCACGCTTGAATCCTTTTACTTTTTAGTCGAAAGATTTGAATTGTAGTGATGCCAAAACTACGTTTTTACTATGTGAGTAATGTGTTTATATATATATATATATATATATATGCTGAGATTTTTGGAGAAGCTGGAAACTTAGTAGTTCAGTCTTTTATCTGTGTACTTAGTGAAGTGTTTCATATGAGTGTAGCTGTTTAAGCTCTTCCTTGGAACTGAAACCATTATTCCATGAAGATGTAGATGGAGGGAGAGCTGAGGGCATCAGAGCAGCTGCCTCCAAGGCCCTTGGCCCTGAAATCTGTGTCAGTACCACATGGGCCCTCCAGCACTGCCGAATGCAATCCTGGTAGACCCCCAGATATCATTGGGCTCGATCACGGAATTCTCACAGCTACACTTAAAGACAGAGCCCTGTTGGGGTGGACTCCTATAAGCAAAAAAGAGAGAAGCCAGAATGAATGGATTTTGCTGATGTTTGAAATCATCGTATTATTTATTATGTGCTAAAAAAGTGTCCATTCAGTTGTTAAATTCTTCTGTGTTGTACACACCTGTTTTAAAAGTGCTGGGTGTTGAGCAGTTCTTAAAACTTACTGATAAGAGGGGATGGTTTTGTCCTTTGAGTATTATTGAGTAGCTGAGATTTTTAAAAAAATTGTCTTAAATAAATGGAGATTCCTTAGCTACCAGATTGTATATTTTTCCTTTCATGTATGTGCCCGGTCCCTCATAACAGCTAGATTGCTATGCCGTTTGTTGACCCATGTGGATTTGGTCGAGACTTTAAATTATTTTGCGCTTTTCCTGAGGCTGTTTGGTTTCCATTCCTGCCCTTTAACTGACGTTGCAGATGTTTTCTCTAACTTATTAGTGACTTAGGTTATTTATGGAAGACTGCTTTCCGTCCAGGGCCACCTCAGATCCAACCTCATTTTGGCAGATGGTTCAGAGGAGGGAAGTCAGTTTGTTTGTCCTTCTTCTCCTCCAGTTTGGAGTGCATCTCTGGGTTGGGGAAAGGCAGCATTGGCCAGTGGGACCTTTTTATCCTGTCCTTCTGTTAGGTGGGACAAGGAGCTGGGGGTCTGGAGAGGTGAAGAGAGGAGGCAGTGAGAGGTAATTTGCGGCATATCTGACTCTGATTGATTCTGCGCTGCTCACAGGCTCCTTCTGAGCCATGAAGTTCCACAGAGCTTGACTTTGCCTTCTTTGCATCATGTGTCCATGTCTTCCTAGTGGTTGGCGCCTTTCCCTTTGCTTTTCTGGACAGGCTGCTTCTGCCTCTTGACCTCCTGTGGTGGGCTCCTTGCTGTGGAACATCTGAAGCAGAGAGAGGACTGATCTCACCCTGCCTTCCTCTGTCCTGCCCTCCGAGTCCCCCTGTCTTCTTTAGGCAACATCTGCTCTGTTTATCTAGGGAACCTTTTTGAGCCTGAAGCCTAGTGTCCTCTTGTAATATCCTCTGACTCATGGGACTCTTCCATGGTAATGCCAGAAGCTGGGAGTGTTGGCTCTGCGTGCATATCTCTAACCTGCCTTACCTGATAAGCTCTATGTTTTCCCCAGTTTTGCTAGAATAATTCACTGTATCACTGTAATCCCATTGCTCATCAATTTGCTCCAGCGGACACCAGGAACACCTCCATTGTGAGACTTGTTGTTACTGTTTTTGGCATGTTGAATACACCACGGGTAGCTTGCCAGGCTCTGATGTGCAGGTGAGATATTCTTGGTAGATATTCTCGAGATATTCTTGCTGGGCTCTCCGAGAGGGGCAGAGAAATCAAACCTGGGTCGGCCGCATGCAAGGCAAATGCCCTACCTGCTATGGTATCGCTCCAGCCCAGAAGAATAATTAATCCATATATTGCCTAATTACATGCCCAGTCTTGGTTTGAAGCATACAGATTCCTCTTCTTGGGAACATTGCTGTATTTGTGACTTGGTGGCTTCCTCCTGCCTACTTTTGGTTGGGATGAACACCCAATCCAACTTTCTTACAATATTAGAGAGAGGACTTGGCCTCCAGGACCCTCCCTTCTCCCTACCTGTTTTTCTTTAAGAGTTAAGAATTGGACTGGGCATGGACTACGGTCACAACTAGAGGACATATCTAAAAGGAGTCACCTTTTAGAAAGCCCTGAGGGAATTATCTGGTACTTGATATTTATGACGTCCTTTAAATAGGAAATGGTTTATCTCTGCGCGCTCTGCTGTGGGCTCCTAAACGAATGTAGTACAGTAGAAACCATTCAGCAGGTACCCTGGAATAAGGTTCTCTTTAAGGAAGAAAGCGTGGGGAAAAAAAGAATTGTGTATCTGAAAATTAATACCCTAATGATGACTTTTTGACATGGGTGAATGAAGGCTTAGAATTTCTTTAGGGGATGTGTTTGTCTTTTTTTTTTTTTGTGCTCGTACAGCAGGGAGAAATATTGTGATAAGAGGATGAGAAGCACTTTATTTTTCTTTCTTTTTTCTCTTTAAATAAATGAATCACCATGAGATATAGTTACAAAGCTTTCATGATTGAGTTTTAGTCATACAATGATCCAACACCCATCCCCCTATCAGTGTACATTTCTCATCACCAATGTCCCCAGTATCCTTCCCACCACCCCCAACCCCATCCCCTGCCTTATGGCAGACAATTTTCTTCTTGCTCTTTCTCTACTTCGGGGCATTATGGTTTGCAACACAGATACTGAGAGGTCATCATGTTTGGTCTTTAAACTACTTTCAGCACACATCTCCCATCCCAAGCAATCCCTCCAACCATCACTGACTCAGGGTTCCTTCTCTATCCCAGCTGCCTTCTCCCCCAGCTCATGAGGCAGGCTTCCAATCATGTAGCAATCTTCCTGGCCCCTGTCTCTACTGTCCTTGGGTGTTAGTATCTTATTATGTTATTTTATATTCCACAAATCAAAAGAGCTATGCTTGGAATATAACATTTCACTCAAGTGAGAGAAAGAATCCGGAGTTCCGATCTCCATCTGCAATCAAGAATCAGGGACCCTGTCTCATTTGCCAAGGTGTCAAAAATCAGGTGGGCCAGACACATAATGTGATGTAGAGACGACGGCTGGACTAGAGCTGTTACCGACGGGATACCATGAGACATCAAAAGACTGTGTGGCCGCCCCCCTACAAGATGGTCAGATTTCTTCATCAAAGCTCTGAACAAACGGTTTGAGGCTCTTCGTGTTCCTGGAGCGAAAAGATGCCATTGGGCACGCGACAGAGACGAATGGAGATGTTACTGGTGCCCACTTGAGCAAATCGAAGATCAGCAGGATGACAAGTGATACAAGTGATACAAGATATATTCCACAAATGGGTGCAGTTATTCTATGTCTGTCCCTCTCTTATGATGAGAAACACATTAATATAAGTTATATTTTATGTTATAAAGCATACATTAGTGTACACTAGACATTAGGGTGGATTCTTGACCTTGAAATTAGAAGTCAAGTTTTTGTCATGGAAAAAGTGAAATCTAAGTAGAGGAAAGAAGTTGGAGGTGTTCTCTGTGACAGGTCTATGGGACAAGAGTTTTCCTGCTTGGAATAGCTGTCATTATAAGGGCACAACCTTGAAAAACATTAATGACCTTAAATAATCTTGAAGGTCAGGAGTGTACAATTCTTCAAGGTCAAGTGAGGACTGACAGGGATGGTCTTCGAGCATTGTAGAGTAATAAACAGAAAACATGAGAAGAGTTGAAAAATGATTTCAAAGTAGTTGTAATATTGATATATTTTAAGATGGCTATGGCTTTATGAGAATGATATTTATTTAATTTGGTTTGGGGGGCATACCCAATGGTGCTCGGTGCTTATTCCTGGCTCTGTGCTTGGGGATCATTCATGGCAGGCTCGGGGGACCATATGGAGTGCCAAGGATAGAGCCTGGATCATCCGAGTGCATGGCAATTGCCCTGTCTTCTGTACTATGCTCTGACCCTAAAGAATTATTTATGTATATATAAATATATTGTATATATTAAATATAATATAGATGTTCTTTTAATATACGCATATTAAAAGAACACAGGATGATAAATGATTGGAGGAACAAGAGGAACAAAGGGAGAGGAGTTAATATAATATTGATATAAAGCATAAACATTTAAACATTGGCATGTGGGGTTTAGGGAAACGACCAAGCAAGGTAAAATGCCTTTTGTCCTGGGATGCTGGGTTGTTTTAAATTGGTCTAGCCTGGGGTTGAAAATACCGGAGAGAGGGGGAGATGGCAGCAGCAGCAGCAGTGCCCACGTGGAGTCTGCCATCTTCTAGAACTCACAACCCAGAGGTATGAGTTTGCAGTGATGTGGCACACAGACACAGGAGATCATGGGGTGGGGGTGTTACCAGCACGCTCTCCGCCCAGGTGAGATCCAGAGCAGCCACACACGAAAACAGCCCCTCTGCTCCTTAAGGACTATGATCCGGGAGGTCTACTAACCCATTGGCACCTGGAGGCTTCTTATAGAAATGCATTTAGACTGTGAACTGAGCTAAATACCAGAAACCCAAAACCACGCGGTTGCTGTTGCTGCCGCACGAGCTCATGTAATCTTCATTCTCAGCAATGGAAAACAAATTATCAAATGATGCCTTTCAGCAGGTTTGATTGTTGGGGGAAAATTCCAAAAAATAATAGAGTCCTCTGTTGAAATATTGAATGTATTCAAAGTATAGAGAGAATAAAGTGAAGATCATTAGCCACTCAGGTGGGGGGGTGGGCATGGGAGGGGCTTATATTTGGGGTTCTTGGTGGTGGAACATGTGCACTGATGAAGGGATGGGGGTTTGATCATTGTATGACTGAGACTTAAACCTGAAAGCTTTGTAACTTTTTTCACGGTGATTCAATAAATTAATTTTTTTTTAAATGCTGGATAGAGAAACATGTTTGAAGATAAAGACAACAACGTGTGAGAGCCATAAGACAGAGTTTGGGGCTGTAAAGTCGGCACTTAAGTAGCAGGTTATCCCTGCTCTTCCAAGGCAAAATCTGCTGGCAAACCTGACCCCAGCACTAAAGCTGTTAGCCCATTAAAAATAGGAATAAGGGGATGCAGCTCTCTTTGATCTGTTGCTGTGTTTTGGTTTACAAACACAATTGTCATTTGCTGTAGCTCCCAATCAAAAAAGAATGTAAAAGATCTATTCGTATGCTCTAAACTTAATTTTCCCTCCCTCTACTATAACTCAAAACAACACGTTCCCCCCACCCCCCACCCCAGGAATGAAATTTAAACCATAAAGTTGAGTATGCGTAACTGGATTTGAAATTTACTGTAAGTTTTCCAGGCCTATGTCTTATGGAACTTGATAGAAAATACAACAAATGTCTTTTGTTCAGGGAAATAAATTTTGTAGTTAGAAATATTGATTGTCTCAGAGTTGCTGAGAGTGAAGCGGACCCTCTGCGCCTAAAGACTTTGATTCCAGAGACCTAACACATCCAGCGCAGCTTCTAATAGCAATGCACTGGGACTGCGAACTGAGCTGCAACTCTGTGCTGCCCGGGGGTGGATTTTTCCTCCCCACTTTGTCTTCCTGCACGAAAAATGGCAGCGGCGGCACCCACATGGCAGCTGCCATCTTCTAAGAGTCATAACTCAGAGCTATTCGATTTTTACACTTGGGGCTCCTAGGGACTCATGGGAAGGGGGTGTAACTGGCACGACCTCAGCTCAGATAAATTCGGAGCTGCTGAGAGTGAAGCAGACCCTCTGTGCCTAAAGACTTTGTTTCCAGAGACTTCTTACAGCAATGAACTGGGACTTTGAGCTGGGCTATGCAATTTCTGGCAGAATTTTCCCTGGACTTTATACAGAAATCTAAAACCGCGTGGATGCTGCTGCGTCCACGCAACTTAATGTCTATAATTGTCAGCAATGTGAAACGGTTCCTTTTGAACAGGTCTGACTTGGGGGGGAAACTCCAAATAATAACAGTAAGTTTTTGTTGGAATATTGAAGGTTATTAATGTAGCAGCCACCTCTCTGGACTGTGAACTAAGCAAAAGCCCCACGCTGGCCGAAAAGAGGAAATATCCCTCTTTCCAGGTTGTTCCGCATTTTCAGGGAGAAACACTGTGTGGCGTACACCATACTATGAGGCATGGGAAGGGGGATGAAGGGGGAAAATAAAAAAGGAAAAAAGAAAAAGAAAAAAAAGAGTTATGTACTTGGAGCAGTGGGGCTACATATCTCTTCATTCCCAGCAATGGAAAACTAATTATCAAATGCTTCCTTGGTAGTAGGGCTGTCTTTCTTGGGTGAAAACTCCAACAACAATAGTGAGTTTTGTGTTGAAATATGGAACATAATCAAGGTAAAGAGAAAATGAAGTGAAATTAATCAGTTATACAGTAGGGGGTGGGGGCGGGGGGTATACTGGGGTTTTTGGTGGTGGAATATGGGCACTGGTGAAGGGATGGTTGTTTGAATATTGTATAACTGGGACATAAACCTGAACTCTTTGTAACTTCCCACATGGTGATTTAATAAAAAGTTAAAAAATATTAAAAAAAAGAAATATTGATTGTGATAAAAGACAGATAATGAAGTGACAGTCTAGTTTTTGCAAATAGCCCAGTCTTTCATTTTCATAATCAGCCACTGGCTCTATTGTATTATAGCAGGATAAAATGTGAGTTCATCCTGTATTAAGTCCACATACATGGATTTAACAAATCTCCATGAATGAAAATAATCTTTAAGTTTTATGTTGAATAAGTAATATGTGAAGTGAATTTCCAGTTGTGAAGAGGAGAGCCTCAATTTAGAGTGCCTATTAAATGTTAGGATGTTTCGAGGAAAGTTAGTTGAGATAAAAATTCAGATCTAGAATATGCTGCACTATTTTTAAAAAAAAAACATTATTATTGAAGTACCAGGATTTACAATGCTGTTAATTATTCTTCTCATGTTGAGAAGTGGTCAGGAGGTTAGGGTGAGGCTGCTGTCACTCAGCTGGAAGCAGGGGGGTGGAGGGATGCATTTCTGGGCTAAAAAAGGCCCTGAGATATTTAACTAAACCACAGTATGAGAATAATATCCAAAGAGTGTTGAAAGGAGGTAAAAGGACATGCCGATGCTCTTTCAGTAACAGTACTGCAAAGTTTAGTGCCTAAAAGAAAAAAAAAAAGGAAAGAGAGAGAATGGCAGAAAAGTGTCTGCCATAGAGGCAGGCTCTGGTAGAGAAGGGGAGGGAAACTGGAGACATTGGTGGTAGGAAATATACACTTGTGAATGGATGGGTGTTGGAACATTGTATTGTTGAAACCCAATCATGAACAACTTTGTAACTGTGCCATCTCGTGGTAATTCAGTAAACACATAAATATATATACATATGTATTATATATGTATATAATGTTATATATGTACATATAACATATTATCTATTAATTATATGTACTAATATATTAATTAAGCATATGTAAGTATATATATGTATATATTATATTGCTGAAACCCAATCATGACCTTTGTAACTGTGCCATCTCATGGTAATTCAGTAAGCACATAAATATATACACATATGCATTATATATGCATATAATGTTATATATGTATATAACATTATCTATTAATAATATGTACTAATATGTTAATTAAGCATATGTAAGTATATAAATACTGGAAGATTGTTCTCATTGGAGACGGCTAAGAAGATGGCCCTGAACTGAAATTTGCTAGCGTCTCCTTTGTATATAAAGTTGAATATGCATACTGTCAGCATTTTGTAATATCTTCACCAAAGAGACAGAGTCTCCTCAGCTCCGTAGAGCGATTCAGGAGACGTTCTTGACATATGGCTCGGCACCCAGTGGGCATTGCAAACATATTAATTCCCTTCTCTCATATTTGCATAGCTTTTTGAAGAACTAGAGTTGTTAGTGTAACATTTGATTTAGTCAAGAGATGACTCTCATCCAAAGTATTAGGAGCAGTTAATTGGCAGCTATTTGTTCACTGTAAGCTACTGAGTTATAAACATAAACATACACTGAGTTACTGAACATAAAGGAGGCAGTTTATCTTGTCAACAACATGTGATTTTTAATAACTTCTTTTGCGTCTCAAATATACTGAGAATGCGATTCCTTAAAAACTCTTCTGGGTTTCCACTCTATATTCTTTCCATATCTAGAATACAATTGTAATTCCCCATTGTCCCATCGCCCAACCTGAGACCTGTGGCTGCAAGACCTGCTAGCCTGGCATCAGTGTTACCTCATGTCTATTCCAGTCAGGTTTGTTTTTAGGCTTTTTCAAAATTGTGTTTCATTCATTCATTCATTCATTCATTCCTTTCTAGAGTATCCCTCTTATTCCTACCAAACCCCATGCTTGGCTTTGTACTCTTTAACCTCTGTTGTATATTGCTCTTTGTAGCCCTTCTTTGTAAAGTCAGTGTTACTAACTAAGCACAGTCAAGATGTCAGGATAGTGTTTCAGGCCATATATAATTTCATATGGGGGAACTTCCACTACCCTCTGCCATATATGAACAAGAGAAAAAAAAGTATGGGGTGTCAAAAATACTACCTTGATGGCAGACTTAGCCTTAGCCTAAAATGATTGGCCATTTGTGTATAGCATAGGAAAATGTTACTGAGCTCTCTAGTCCTTGGTAATTTGTGGTTCTGTTTTTTCTATATAAGGAGAACAAAGTTGATCTAAGTGTTATCAATTTTAAGGTCTATATAGATTAAATGCATTTATGACAGAGATTGGGCTTTAATTACCCCGGACCATTTAGAACAGAGTTGGATTTAGCAAGTGAATAGAAGCAAGGGGTTGACTGCAAAAGCAGCTATTTATTATCCGTCAATGAAAAAATCGGTGAGAAAAATTTTGAAGAATTGTAAGTATAGCTCATATTGCATGGTTTGTAAATAGAAAAGTAAACACAAAGAAAGAAAGACATTTGTTGGCTATCTTCATTACAGTGCTAAGACATTTTGAATATAAACCAGGAAATATATAGGAGGATTAAAAAGAAAAGAAGATAGAAGAATGACTATAAAGATAATCCATTGTTAAATAAATACTCTTACTCTCTAATCTTTTCAGAAAATTCTGGTACTGGATAGATTTCAGCACCATTTCTCATAAAAATACTAAAAAGTAGAACTTATTTAATGTTGGAATAGCTATTTCTTCTAAGTAATAGTCAATCATTTACTTAATGGAAAAAGGCAAGAGTTTCCATTAAAATAAAAAAATAAGCAAACAACCTGCTGTTAGAACAGCCATTATCATTTTATTTTCAAAAATTTACTCAAGTGTGTACATGGAAGACAAATGAGAATGGTCTGCATAAAATTTTTATTATTCCAAGAGAATGTGATCAAATGCCTCAAATTAGAAAAAAACACACAAGGAGTTAGAATAGTTACTTGAGATTACTGAAGTAAAAACTCGAAAATTTTAAAGTTAACCATAAAATGGCATTTGTGATGGCAGCCTATTATAAACTACACAAAGGTTTTTTTTTTTTTCTTTTTGGGTTACACCCAGAGATGCACAGGGGTTACTCCAGGCTTATACACTCAGGAATTACTCCTGGCAGTGCTTGGGTGACCATATGGGATGCTGGGAATCGAACCCGGGTTGGCAGTGTGCAAGGCAAATGCCTAACCCTTTCTGCTATCTCTCCAGCCCCCTATAAACTACACAAAGGAACCTTGCAAGAGAATTTTGAAAGGTGGTGTATGGCCTGAGCTGGTTCAGCAGGCTCAAGGCATGCAGTGCATATGGGATACCTGGGTTTAATGCTCAACACTGCATCCTCTTCCAAGCTCCACTAGGAGTGGCCACTAGGCACAGAGGTAACAGGAGTCCCTGAGCACTTCTAGGTGTGAGACCCCCCTCCCCAATAAAATGATTAAGAGGGGAGGAGAAGATGGTGAGGAGACATTCAATCATTAGGTTCCATAGGCTTCACACCCTGCATTCTCCTTGACTCCTTTCCCGACCAGGATGGCAAGATATGTGTGAGACATTGTACAGTGCTCACACATCTGTGTGCCTGTTTGGTTTTGAAATCTTAAAAAGAACCTAATTTCATAGACTTTGAAATGTTTAAGTGCTGGTGCATGGTTACTGAAGTCTTATGTCTCCTTGTATTATCTGTGCTCTTGCAGACTATGTTTTCCAAGTTCCCTTTTTAAATGTAAATTTTTTTTAAATGTATGCCAATTTTTTCACTATTTATTTATTGAATCATTATGCGATACACAGTTACAAAGTTGTTTATGATTGGGTTTCCATCATATAATGTGCCAACAACAGTCCCTTTACCAGTTTACGTTTCCCCACCACCAGTGCCCTAGCCGTCATCCCCACCCCTGCAGCCTGCCTCTGTCATGCCATCCACCTCTCTCTCTCTCTCTCTCTTTCTCTCTCTCTTTCTCTTTCTCTCTTTCTCTCTTTCTCTCTCTCTCTCTCTATCTCTCTCTCTCTCTTTCTCTCTCTGCTTTACTATACAGTTACTGAAAGTTTATCATGTACTACACTTTTTATTGAGGCTGTTTACTGTTTTTCTTTTTTCTTTTTTTTTTTTTGCTTTTTGGGTCACACCCGGCGATGCACAGGGGTTACTCCTGGCTCTGCACTCAGGATTCACCCCTGGTGGTGCTCAGGGGACCATATGGGATGCTGGGAATTGAACCCAGGTCGGCCGCATGCAAGGCAAATGCCCTACCTGCTGTGCTATTGCTCCAGCCTGTTTGCTGTTTTTCAGCCTATAGGGTGGTCCCTGATGTTTGGGGCCTACTTCAGACAACACTAGGAGTTACTTCTTTACTTCTAATTGTGCTCTGAGAACCAAGTGGTGCGATCGAATAAACACAGAACTCAACCACGCTTTGCATGTGCTCCAGTCTTTGAACTATCTCCCTGAACTCTCTCTGGATTTTTTTTTTTTAAATCTCCTTCCTTTGTTTCCAATGAGTCATAGTAAAAAGAGTAGTTTTTGACGTTTTGGTTTTGTTGGTCTTCATTATTTACCCTTCATTATTTATCATATCTCAATTCTGTTGTAACCCATGTCACCTATTTATAGATGCACATATGTGTGGGTGTGTGTTCTGTGTGTGTGTATGCGTTGGTGTGTGTGGGGGGGGTGGGGTGTGTGTAAAAATATAAATAGAAAAAATATTGGACTATAACAAGCCCTCTATTGTTGATTGACTATTGAGACTTTAGAACAATGAGCTTATCAAATTATTTTCAGCTATTCAGTCAACTAAAGCTAATGAAAGGATCTGTGCCATACGTGTAATTAAATTAGATCACATGAATTGTGTTTATTTAGCCCTTGGAGAAGAGATTGGAAGGTGCTCTTCTCTCTGACCCTGTGCTAATTGGACAGTCAAGCAGAGGTGTGGCTCATGAATTTTCTGAGTCCTGCCTTTTGAAAGAAGCTGTTTGGCTTCAGCTTTGAAGCTGCTGCGCAGTCAGCAAAAAAAGGGAGAAAGAGTTTCTTTTTTAACTTTACTTTATTTACTTCATTGAAAAAGAAAAAAACATATATAAGCTTTCCTTTATTATGTTCACCTCTGGTCACTCTGAATTCCATAGACGTTT
Organism: Sorex araneus; assembly: GCF_027595985.1. Classification (NCBI taxonomy): domain Eukaryota; kingdom Metazoa; phylum Chordata; class Mammalia; order Eulipotyphla; family Soricidae; genus Sorex; species Sorex araneus. The sequence goes on along the minus strand of NC_073302.1, from coordinate 268,957,543 downwards.
GCATCTCAAAACCTAGTTTCCTTTTACTTTAGTTGTGTGATGATTGGTGTGGGAGGAACAGCAATCAACTATAAATTGCTTCCTCCTTAATATTCTGTTATTTAAAAAATATATATTTAATTAAAGCACTGAGATTTACAAAGTTCTTCATAGTTGGGTTGTAGGCAGACAGTATTCAGCACAGTGATCCTACCCCTTATAATTACTTCCCTCCACCAGTGTTTCCGGGGTTCCTCCCAGCACCCCCACACCCCAGCCTCCACCTGTCACCTTGACGGGGCACTTTTCAAAGTTTTGTGATTGTCATTTAGAGCTCATGTTTTCAGTGCTGCTCAGTCTCTGCTTGGGTTCTATAGCTACAGCACCCTCCCGCATCACCGGTATACCTGAGACATCACCCTCTCATGCTCTACAAGTCTTTCAATATCTCAGTTTTTCTGCTCAATGAATTCAGCCTAGCTTATTTGTTAGATTGCTTGTTGACAATGGATTTTGCAGATGACATCTTAATTAATTAATTAATTAATTAATTGATTAGTGAATCACCGTGAGGGTACAGTTACAGATTTATACATTTTTGTGCTCATGTTTCCCTTATACAATGTTCGGGAACCCATCCCTTCACCAGTGCCCATTCTCCACCACCAATAAACGCAGCATCCCTCCCACCCCCCAAACCCTCCTCGCCCCCACCCCACCCTGCCTCTGTGGCAGGGCATTCCCTTTTGTTCTCTCTCTCCAATTGGGTGTTGTGGTTTGCAATAGGGGTGTTGAGTGGCCATTGTTTTTATTTTTATTTTTTTATTGAATCACTTTGAGATAGACCCTTAAAAATCTGATCATGATTAGATTTCTGTCATACAGTATTCCAACACCCATCCTTCTACCAATGTATATTTCCCAGTACCAGTGTCCCCTGGTTCCCTTCCATCACCCCCACCTCCCACCACCCCCAAGCTTGCCTCTATGACAGGGGCTTTTCTTCTCTCTTTCTCTCCTTTTCAGCATTGTCTTTTGCAATATTGATACTGAAAGACTATCAAGAATATCCCTTTCCTACTCTCAACACTCAGATATCGTCCAGTGTGATCATTCCCAACTATTATGCATATGACATTTAAATGACATAAGAGTATGGCCAATCTGAGTAATTGTTTCATAATTTTCTTAACTTATTTGAACATCTTACCTGCTAGTATAGATTAAAACCTTATTAGTAGCTTTGGAATTTCTACAGCTATTAATACACATGAAATATAGGTTAATTGAATTACACCTGAATATGTAGGTGAATATTGGCACCTGGCATTCTTTAACATATTACTAAAAGTCTTATTTCCTTCTTTATTTATTTACTAGAGAATACTATTATATTACTATAAGACATTAGAGTTTATTCTGAGGACATGAGATCACTATTTCTTGTTTCATTCTCGTCAATTTCCGTTTTTATTCAATTATTTTCATTGGTTATTTCAAAGTAATGTTGATTGGCTCAAGCGGGCACTAGTAACATCTCCACTGTGTGACTTGTTGTTACAAGTTTTTGGCATATCGAATATGCCACGGGGAGCTTGCCAGGCTCTGACGTGTGGGTGGGATACTCTCGGTACTTGCCAGGCTCTCCGAGAGGGACGGAGCTATCAAACCCGGGTCGGCCATGTGCAAGGCACAGGCCCTATCCTCTGTGCTATCACTTCAGCCCAAAGTAATGTTAGATTATTAAATCTTTTAGGAGAGATGTCTAATAATAATGAAGAATTCATAGGTTTTAAAATAAGACCTTTCATTGGGGCTGGAAAGATAACACAGCAGCTAGGGCACTTGTCTTGCATGGAACTTACCTGGGTTTGATCTCTACCATTTCATCTGATTCCCTGGGCCCACCCAGAAATATACCCAAAGGATAGAGTCAAGAGTAATTACATGTGACCCCTAAAATAAAAATTAAATAAAGATAACTATTTCCTAAAATACCAAATCTGTGTCTTTGAATTCAAAGTTAAAACCATCAAAAGAGCAAGCTGGGCCATAGGATAAATTATTGACATGAAATGGTTACTCGAAGTAAGACAGAAATAAGATATTGTGAATAAACGCTGTTGACAAATTGCCCATAATGACAGTAGTGAGGAAACTGTGTTTTTAAATGGTTCATGACTCTGTAGGAAATTGCCACTTTGGATTTTGATTCAACATTTTAACTCAGTAAGTCACTATTTTAAATTTTTTGTTGGGAGATAATATGTTCCTCATGTTTTCGTTGGATTGCTTGCTAGTACCTCTCATAAGCAGGTGAAATTATGTAAAATGATGCTATAAGCAGAAACTCCTTTAGAAATGTTATCAAAAAACTGTAGAGCTTATCAATTTTTATCTTCCTCATCATCTGCATACACAACAGCAACTACATCTTCAGAAGACAAAAATTGATATCCTGAACTGCTGACTGCCCTTTTATCTGATCAAGAAACTAGTTTATTATCTTCATTTTGGTTGAAGAGAGCAAAAAAATAATTTTCTTACAGTTGTTTTTTTTTTCCAAACCAACTTTTGATTATAATTATTTTGAAAGTATACTTATCCAGAACTCATTATTCTCTATGGTCCTGTAAAAACTATTTTGCTCGACCTTCATTTCATTTCTAAGTTTTACTTTTAAGGTAAAAGCAATTCAGTTACTGAATGCATTAATATAAAAAAACTTACGTGACCTTTAGTTGTCCTCACTTTAATGTATTCGGGTGTTCAGAGGAGAGAAGATGGTTGGCTAGGTCATTTTAGACAAGTGGGATTTTTATCCTTGTCTAGCATCTGTGTGAGAGGCAATCTACATTTTCTGAAATGTATGAACTATATTTTAAATAACATTTGATTTTTAATATGAAAATTTAAAACTTTTGACCAAAGTTTATTCTTGTGACATTTCCTACTCACCCATACTCATAAAAATGTATTTGTCTATATGTGCATATGACCTCTCCAATAAGCAGAACACCTTGGCACTGTATTTTTTTGCTTTTAGCTTTACATTGAGAATATTTCTGATTTAGTCCTTTCATACTTTTTTCTTATTTAAATGAAAAGAACTGTTTGAAATAGCCATGCAAAATTCAGGTCATACTTTGGATGTTGTCACTCAAAAGAATTCAAATTCCTTATGCTTTTTCAAGGATTTTGAGCGCTACCCCAAACCAAATATGGTCTTTGCTTGTTTGCTTTTATTTTATCATGTACAGTTAAAAAAAAAGTATATAATTACTGGCTTATTTTCAGTTCATTCTTTGGGATAGATTATTGGAGTTTTCTATGGTTAAAATCTATTAATTTAAATGACTGTTTATTTTTTTAAAAGCTATCACCAGAAAATTAACATCTGTTCCCCTTCTGTCACCATTGCATAAAATTATCCAAAAACTATTCCACTTACTAGTATGTAAAGTGGTTTTTAAAAATAACAGTAAGTGGAATAAAAGACTTATTTTTCATTGTGAGAAAATCTTGCTACCAAAATAATTTCACCCTATTTTTATGGAAAATGTACTTGAACTTTCCAGCCTGAGGATTCAAGTAAACATAAAGAGGTTTTATAAGGTTGAATTTTTATTACTTACTAGACAGATATTTTTGGTAAGTTTTTATTTTAAAATTATTGTACAAAATAGACTTGTAGAATTTATTACCCTTGATAATTACATGACGCATATAATAAAGAGACAGTTTCGTGAGTGGGAATGAATCCAAGAAAACCTGTCATTACCTGTTAATAAAATACAAAAAAGGCTAATACTACCCCACTATGGACACTTTTATTCCAGTTTTTAACTATTTTATTTTATTATTACTATTACCATTATTACTATTATTATTATTATTATCATCATCATCATCATCATCGTTTTGGTGTCCCACCAAGCAGTGCTCAGGGTTTACTTCTGACTCTGCACTCAGAATTACTCCTGGCAGTGCTCAGGGGACTGTATGGGATGTGTGGGATCTAACCTGGCAGGCCTCATGCAAGGCATGTGCCTTACTGGCTATATGTCTTTTCAGCCCCTACTGTGAACATGTTTAAAGACAATGTCTTTGGCTGAAAAGGTATTTGCCCTTCATATACCTTTAAGGTGAATGTCGCACTGTAGCACTGTTGTCCAGTTGTTCGTCCATTTGCTCCAGCGGGCACCAGTAACATCTCCATTGTGAGACTTGTTGTTGCTCTTTTTGGTATATCAAATATGCCACAGGAAGCTTGCCAGGCTCTGTCGTGTGGGCAGGATATGCTCGGTAGCATGCTGGGCTCCCCAAGAGGGACGAGGAATCAAACCCGGGTTGGCCGCATGTAAGGCAAACACCTTACCCGCTCCAGTCCAAGGTATATGTATATCGTTAAATCAAAATATCATGCCTTAATACTAGTTTCATTCCATAACCTGTACTTAGAGGACATCTTATAAAAACTTGATATTAAAACTCACTGCTCATGGGGCTGGAGCAGGTAGGGTGTTTGCCTTGCATGCGGCTGACCTGGGTTCGGTTCCCAGTATCCCATATTGTCCCCTGAGCACCGCCAGGAGTAATTCCTGAGTGCGGAGCCAGGTGTAACCCCTGTGCATCGCCAGGTGTGACCCAAAAAGAAAAAAACAAGCAAAACTTATGAAAGCAATTTTGTATTGGAATGATACCCCGAATTATATTTAGTTCCTTTTATATTGCACTAGTCTAAACAAAAGAAATCGCACAATGCATTTTGGTTAAACGCTGACAAAAACTTGTACTAAACCTTTCTAGGATGTTTTAAATGATATTAACTCATATCTTATATTTTTTTCTTGCTGATTCTCTTAAAATATATTAAAATGTTAGAAAACGAATAAGGCTCTTCGGATGGAGCAATAGCACAGTGGGTAGGGCATTTGCCTTGCACACGACTAACTCGGGTTCGATTCCCAGCATCCCATATGGTCCCCTGAACACCACCAGGGGTAATTTCTGAGGGCAGAGTCAGGAATAACCCCTGTGCATTGCCAGGTGTAACCCCAAAAGCCAAAATAATAATAATAATAATAATAATAATAATAATAATGCTCTGGCTTTTCTTAGATGAGTTTACCCAAAACTTGCATTTTAAAGTATACTTATTATATTTAATAATATTAAAAAATAAGTTAACATGTGTATTCTATGTATATAGATATACATAGAAAAATGAGAAAACTTGATTGGTGGTGGGGTGCACGCTTCATGGTGCTCAGGGATGGCTCCTGGCTGTATGCTTAGGTATTATTCCTCATGGGGTTGGGGATAAAATGAGGTTTCAGGGACCCAGCCTGCGTTGGCTAGGTACAAGAGAAGTGCCTTACCCTCAGTACCATCTATCTTTGTCAATTTGATTTTTAAATCTAAGTTGTTATCGATTACTTGAAAAATTCAGCTTTAAAATAAAAGCCATACTACTTTGTAATTTTGAGAAAGAATAATTGCCTGGATTCTAAAGTTATAGTAGGAAAACTGATAATGTTTTGATAGGCAGTTTTCTGATGTGTATAGTGAAGATATTATTTCTATATTACTGATATGAAGAGATACTGTAATGCCCATACTCTTTCCCAACTGGTCAAGTACCACAGTACTATGACTTCAGTTTGACATTCAAATTCCTCATGGCATCAGGTCACTGCAAGGAGATGATAGTTGATAAATTTGAATAACTTGTGGATAAATGGAGATTTGCCTCTAATACACAAATGTACATGCACATAGCAGTTTTGTTAATAACATCATTTTGCTCATTGTCTTTTTTATTATTGAATTACTGTGAGAGCATTACAAAATTGTTCATGATTACGTTTCAGTCATGCAATGTTCCAACACCCATCCCTTCTTTTTATTTTTTTAAATTTATTTATTTTTAATTAGTGAATCACCGTGAGGGTACAGTTACAGATTTATACATTTTTGTGCTCATGTTTCCCTCATACAAAGTTCGAGAACCCATCCCTTCACCAGTGCCCATTCTCCACCACCAGTAAAACCAGCATCCCTCCCACCCTCCCCAATCCCATCTCCCCGAATGGCCTCTGACCGCATTATACTTGGTGATCCCTTCTCTGAGTTGCCCTCTCTCCAGAATGTGAGGCCAGCCTCCAAACCACGGAGTCAACCTCCTGGTACTTATTTCTACTATTCTTCTATTCTTGCCATCCCTTCTATTTAATGCTGATGGGTTGGGAAGGGGAGAACCTATTTCTGGCTGTGGTCACTCTGGAACTTACACATTTTTCCCCCAGGTTTCCGTGGGTTTTTTTTCCAGGTGTTACAGAAACCCTCCAGAACTCAGTGATACTCACCATATGTTGTTGTCATGGTGTGTGTGTGTGTCTGTGTGTGTGTGTGTCTGTGTGTGCCTGTGTCTGTGTGTGTCTGTGTTTGAAAGAGACACACAGGCAGAGACAGAGAGAAAGAGACCTTTAATAGAAGCTTGATTTCAACTTGTTTTCTGTGTACCTTGAAGGGACCCTGGGCACCTTTAACACGCAACAGAAATAAGCAGATTAGAAAATAAAAGAATGAATTTATATTTTTATTTGGTTTTCTTACTTTTGGTTACTATTTTGATGATGCTTTTGAACTCCAAGTGCAGGCTTTGGAACTTGGCTCTTTTTTATTTAGATTAGCCTATGATAAAGTTGATTTGAATTGATGTCATTGTGCTTAAAGTTATGACTGCCAAGAGCCAGTATACATTAACTGAGGATTTACTGTCAGCACAAACACTTAAGCACATGCAGATACATTTATTAGCATATATACATTTTATATATAAAAGATATCTTTTTCCTACCTTTTGCCATTCTGTGACTTTATACAAACCTTAATTTCCTGCAAGTAGGTGAGAGGTCAAAAACTTTTTTTTTTTTTATAGTTTATTTTTAATTAGTGAGTCAACGTGAGGGTACAGTTACAGATTTATACATTTTTGTGCTCATGTTTCTCCCTTACAGAGTTTGATAACCCATCCCTTCACCAGTGCCCATTCTCCACCACCAGTAAACCCAACATCCCACCCCCCCTTCCCAGTCCCGTCTCCCCCCACCCCACCCTGCCACTATGGCAGGGAATTCCCTTTTGTTCTCTCTCTCTGGTTAGGTGTTGTGGTTTGCAATAAAGGTGTTGAGTGGCCATTGCGTTCAGTCTCTAGTCTATATTTGGCCCGCATCATCTTTCCCCCACATGACCAACAACCACATTTTACTTGCTGTTCCCTTCTCTGAGTTGCCCAGAGTGAGAGAACAGGAGAGGTCAAAAACTTTACTTATGTTTCACTAGAAGCTGTAATGAAGAAGACTGATGATGAGAAAATAATTCTGATAAGTCCAAATAAATCAGTATGAACCTAAAAATATCTGTGAAAACTCATTACTTTCACTATTATTGTGGTTGCTGTAGGTTTATAGGATCATGGATCTAGAATGTTTAGTTGTATTTCTGTGGCTGACCAATATTCTTTAAGTGATTTCCAAATGCAGTGAAAGCTCCTTAGTTAACTTCTTGTAGATAAAAGAAAAGCAAAAATCTTGATAGTTAGCAATGAAGAACCAATATCTGAGTCCAGTACACATCCTCTAAAATATCATAAGATTTCTAACTTTTTGATTGATCTATCATTCTTAAGATAAAGATTCATGAAGTATAAAATATTTTTAAATGATTGTTTCTTACTTGATAACATGTGTATATTTCATTTTCGTGGTACTTTTGAGAGGGATGATTACTTACTATATATTTTCTAAGAAATTGCTGTAACATTACCTCTTTTTAAGTAGCACAGAAGAAAGAGAAATCTATTCTGGCAATAAAAGTTTTCATGAAACCATGATTGATAGAATTAAGATTGCTACAAGTTGTGTTTTGAGTTGCTACAGGTCCTAATTTCCTCAACAAAGTCTATATAATTAAAAAAAGAGTCCTAATATTCAACTAACATATTTTTATAAAAATGCTGAGATAACCTAAAGACTGTCTAAATTAATTTTATCTAAAATTTCACAACTTTTAATCACATACTACAGGTACTAGTAATCAGTACTTATTTTATTATAAGTAGAACATTTATAAATGGCTACCATATTATTGTAAATTCAATCATTTCTTTCTATGTAGACTTTATTTTGACTTGTCTGAGAAATTGCCTTCAGAATTTATTTTTTTCTCATGGGAAGAAAACTTGGCCAACCTCACATAAATGTTTATTTGGAGCTCAGTGATTTTAAAGGTCATTAGATGAATAGATGAGTTGGAATAGTTTTTGTATTTTTTAAGAGAGCCCTGACAAAAAGAACCTTTTAAAAACTGAATATACCTTTTATTCGCTTTTCCTATCTTTACTATGTCTATGTATTAGTGTTTGTGGGTGATTTTACATAATATATCTAGATTAGATTATCTAGGTTAAAGTTGGATGTTTATACTTCCTTAGTAATACATTTGTCATCAACTTCTATTTTTTAAGGTATTTGATGTTTCTGATGATGATAATAAGGAGGAGGTGGAGGAGGAGTTCTTTTGATCTGATTATATTCACTAACAAAAGTCAAAACTTTCAGAAAAACATTTTGTGGCTGGACAGATAGTACAGGGATAACACTTATCTTGCCTGCAGCTGAATCTGTTTTGATCCCCAGAACTGCATATGGTTCCCTGAGTGCTACCAGGAGAGTGATCACTGAGTATAGAACCAGGAGTAAACCATGAGCACTGCTGGGTATGACCCAAAATCCGCCTACCCCCCCCAAAATAAATTGGTGGATATTTTAAGTATCTTGGATTCACTCTGTGATAAGAGTATTGTCTATACGCAAATAGCTCCCCTGCTGTTTTCCATATTGCAATTAGTTAATTTTGTCATTTGGTGACTACGAGGACAGGTTTGCCAGCACTAAGAACAGATTTCCTGCACAATTATAGGATATCCTGGAAGGTGACCGGGGAGAATTGTAAAGATGCTCATGTATAAACTGTTTGCTTATCTGGCAAGAGGAACACGCTTCCCATTTCCAAAATTTTATTGGTAAGGAAATGGCCAGTATTCCACAGACCTTTGTAACACTTCCAGAGAAGTGCTGGTACCTGGTGGCCTTTCCCCCATATCGAAATCCATCTTTTGTTGTCCCTACAGATACCACAAACCTCCTTGTCCATATTCTGAGCCTTAGAACAGCTGCCTGATGTCAGTGGGTTGACAGACCTTTGCCAAGTTTCTAAAGCCCAAATCACAAGGGTTATCTTTGTGTACTTTATTCCTTCAGGCTTCAGAGCAAAGTTATAGCTTCTAAATTAATTCTACATGTGATTTAATTATTTGAGTTTTGGTGGGAGGATTTCAATCACACCTGGCAGCACTCAGAGACGATATGTGGTCAGGAGATTGAACTGGGTTCAGCTGTATTCAGATTTCATTGTTCTTAAAAGATACATGACCAACTTTATTCTCACTGTGCCCTGTGATTCAGTTTGCTATGTACTGACCTCTTTTTCACACAGGGTTAGAGACTGTTTCTTCTTTCTCTTCTTCCTCTTTTTTCTCCTCCTCTTCCTCCTTCTCCTCCACTTCATCATCTTCTTCCTCCTCCTCTTCTTCCTCTTCCTCTTCCTCCTCCTCCTCCTCCAACCTCACCCCCATCCCCCCATCCCAGCCATGCTCAGGGCTTATTCCTAATATTGCTATGGGGGACTTTGGTGCTGGGGATTGAACCTGGTAGAGCTCTGAAGATTTTATATGGTCCTGGGATTAATAGAATGCAAGATGGTTGCCTTAAATCCTATTCTTTCTTCCATCCCTTGGGTTAGAAGTTTCTTGAAGTACAGATAGGTATATACATGTTTTACCCTGGAATGCCCTGTCCCTGACCAAAGTTATGGAAATAACTAGATATTGAATAGACATAGCTTTGATTTAATTATTGCTATTGAATCTATTCGGGGTGAGCAATAAATCTCCTATTTGCCCTTCTGATGCTTGAACTTAAGATGCCTCTTCCTGTCATGTCTCTTCAATTTATCAAAAATAAAAGCTTCTAACAATATACTACTTGACAGTAAAGCCTGTACAATATACAGTTGTCTTCTCTACTGAGTGTCATCTAGTTTATGAAAAACAAATTACCGACTTGGAAGGTCTTTTAAATGTATTTCTTCTAGTAAGATGTCACATCGAAGTATTTTGTGGTAAGAATTGGCACTTTATCTTCAGCGACAAAGAGCAACTTAGAGACTTACTAGAAATACTTAATTTTTTTTTCTCCAAGCAGATAACTTTTAGTTTTTAATGACCATACTTCTATTCTAATTAAAATTGTTTATTAATAATTTTAGTATGGCATGCTTTTTATATAGTAGCAAAGAAATTTCAGAATGTACAAAAATAGGCAGTATATTACTGATGTGTGACATGATAATTATTTGAAGAAGCCATTCTTAATTTAGCAGTCATTCTGCAATTATTGGATTAATACATTTTGTATTCAGGGATGATTGTTTTCATTTCACAGAAGACACTTCGACAAAGATGGTGGTGTTAACAGGAGAATGAAAAGAAAAATAAATAAACTAGTGAGAGATGAGACAGTTTCTTAAACCATCTGTATGTGATTCTGATTTTTGTCTTCTTATATAAAATCTGTTGAGAAATATCATAAACTCTGTTGAAACATATTAGTTTTGCCTGATTTTGTTAAAACACTTATTGCTTTTAAAAATGACTACAATATTAAAAATCATAACATTGGAAACACTGATTTGTGTTTTAAAATTCACTCGAATAGCTCAATTACTATAATTTTTACTTGAATTTCCCTCTTCAGTAAAAATGAATGAATTGGGTAGGATTACCTATGACTCCTTTACGTTTTGCCTTTAGTATTTCTATACAACTCTCCAGGCAAAATTCTCCTTATTGATATAGCCTTATTAATTGATTTTAAATATATTCATGTTTATTCATTATATAAACTTGTTTATTTTGGAATTCAAAATATATATTTTTTCAAATCCATGTGCATAGAAGTAAAAGTTTGTTGCTGTTCTCTAGGTCATTCTGTTTTCTATGTCAATGTATTCTGTGTGACTGTAATTTTGATGAAAGTCAAAAATAATGTAGCACTGCAGCACTCTCATTCTGTTGCTCATGGATTTGCTTGAGCGGGCACAAGTAACGTCTCCATTGTGAGACTGGTTGTTACTGTTTTGGGTATATAGAATATGCCACAGGTAGCTTGCCAGGCTCTGCCGTGCAGGTGTGATACTCTCTCGGTAGCTTGCCAGGCTCTCCGAGAGGGATGAAGGTAATAAAATGTATCTCAAATTAAAATGATTTTCAAAAATACTGTTCTGAGAAGGATGTAGTTATACAGATTTGGAAATAAAGATATAGGAGCTGAGAGATAATACAAGGCTTAAAGTTCTTGCCCTGCACCATGACTAGCCCCGATTCCGTCTCTGACAGTGCATATGGTTCAGTGAACACCGCCAGAAGTGACTCCTGAGCACAGAACCAGGTGTTGTCCCCGATGACTTCGGGGTGTGCCCCTCCGAAATAAATGTCTGTGTGCATGTCTCTATGTGTGTGTTTATATATAATATATTATTTATTTATAAAATTATAAATTACATATTGTATATAATGCATATATTATTTTGGAAATCTTGCTACTTACAGTGTCACAAATTGACCTGGAAGACATTATGCTAAATAACTCAAATTGAGAATGACAAATATTATATGATCTCATTTAAAGATACGTACGTCTAAATACACTGAACTTAGAGATACAAAGAACAGTTTGGTAACTGCGAGAGATAGGGCTTAGGGCCAAAAATGATTATGGGTGCTCATTCAGAAGGACTAAGTGTACAGTTTTAGGATAAATTAAGTTCTAGGATGTGTTATGGTGACTGTAGTTCACAACGCTGCAAGTATATTTAAGTTATAAAGAAAATAAGAACTTAAGTGTTTTAATCCCCAGGGGGGAAAATATAACTATGTGTGATGGTGTGTATTAATCATTTCATAGTACACACCTATATCTGACAATATATTGTTCACTTTTAAACATGCCACTTAAGTTTACAAAACTAGATCTCCTCCAAATGTTAAGAAACATGCTAACTTTTAAACCTCAGGCTTGCCTGTGGCAGGCAGTATTCTATTGCCTCTGATGGGTGTGTAGATAGCAGAAATCAGAAATCTAGCCAGATAAAAGTCAGAGGCTGGGGCTACTGCTGGTGTTCCCTGCACAACACCCTCTACATCTGTCTCCTGCAATGTAGTGAAAGCAAAATGAAGTGAGCTAACCACTTCCACAGAGCTTTGGTTTTCAGAGCTATTCACGTTTGAGACAAGCTCCACCACTGTCACGTTGTAGTGATGAAAACGCCTTATTTTTTCTTTGTTTTATAAGGAACTTTATGAATGTGATGTGGACAATATGCTGCCATGTCACTGGAATTGAGATTTAATTTCACCTCTCTGTGGTACTCTTAGTAATGTGTGGGAGAAGAAAAAAATTCATGATCTTCTTGTGCGAAGACAAGGAGCAGATATTTCAGATTACAAGAGCATTAGATGGAGAAGTCTACTGGATATTTTTAGTTTGTTGCTACAAATTAGACTTTGTATACAGTGGATCCTTTAAAAAATTTATAAATGACATGGATGAGGAACATAACTTGCTTGTTTTTTTTTGGGGGGGTTGGAGTTGGTGGTAAGCAGGAAGAAGCCTGAATCATACCTGGCTATGCTTAGAAGCTATTCCTTGATCTGTGCTCAGGAGTTACCCTTAACAGTGCTTGGGGATTATATGAGGCACCAGGGGTTAGGCAGAGGTTGACTGCATGAAAGAAAGGCATCTTAACCCTCATACTATCTCTCCTGTACCTTTCTTTAAAAAACAGACAAGCAGGGGCTAGAGTGATAGTACAGTGGGTAGGGCATTTGCCTTGCATGTGGCCGACCCAGGTTTGATTTTCAGCATCCCATATAGTCCTCTGAGCACCTTCAGTAGTAATTTCTGGGTGCAAAGCCAGGAGTAATCCCTGTGCATCCCCGAATATGACCCAAAAAAGAAAAAACAAAACAAAACAGGAAAAGCACTAAGTCATGTGCCCCGCTCCTAATACAAACCTAACTACTGTGGTCAGAGTTCAGAAAATTTATATGACAGTTAAAGCATTTTGCAGACAAAAAAAAATTTCCATAAAATACGAGAAAATTAAATTCTCCTAAACTTGCCAAACTATAATTATCTTTGTTTTTTTTTCTTTTTGAGTCACACCCAGCGATTCACAGGGGTTACTCCTGGCTCTGCACTCAGGAATTAGCCCTGAGGTGTTCAGGAGACCATATGGGATACTGGGAATCAAACCCGGGTCAGCCGTGTGCAAGGCAAATGCCCTATCCGCTGTGCTATTGCTCCAGCCCCATATTATCTTGTTTTTAAAAATAAATTTTCAGAGCTTGACTAGATTAATTTTCGGGGCAAATATATTAGTTGAAGTTATTTTGTCTTGTAGTGTAAGAAAAATGTGCCCTGCTATATTAATAAAAACAACCTTTTTGCTATTTTATTATGTATTTAAGGACTTTTAAAACCCTTGGGAGCTAGAGAGGTAATAAGTGGGTAGCGTGCTTGCCTTGCCCGCGACAGACCCAGGTTGAGTATTCGTGTTGTCCCTGAGCATGCTGGGAGTAACCACTGGCTGCAGAGCCGGGAGTGAGCCGGGAGTGCCGTGGGTGTGTTCCTCCCCCCACCCCGCCTCCCACCCCCGCACGCACACACACACACACACATGCAATGCAAGAATTCTTCTAAATCTTATCTTGAATATTTTTATGGGCATCAAAGTGAAGTATAGAGGCTGAAGCAATCGTCCACTGGTATGTCCCATAAAACAAAATGAAAGAAATGTATGACTCGAAATAATATAAACCTGAGACATAAAAGTGTGTTTCAAAAACCTGTGTCCCAGTAATTTCTATGTAACTTTTTCTTGGCCGGGACTTCTAAAACTAGACTTTTTATCTGTAGCGAACATTTTCAGGAATTATTATAAATAGGAAACATACACATTCCAAATATAGTTTAGATATGGAATATTTTAGGTTTCAAGCAGTTGTTTCAGATGAAGGCAGAAATTTGGTGTTTAAGGGACCAAGTCGTACTAGTGATTGAACTTGGCACTCCCAAATTATAGCATTTGTTCCAGCCCTTAGAACGACTTATCCACCAAAACGCTTATCTCCTAACATAATTATATTAAAAAAAATATATAAAAACTATAGTGAATTAGCATGGTCTTTTAAAAAACTTCTTTTTAATTTTTGCAGTTTTTTTTTTCTGTTGCTGTTTTTGTTTTAAAGGGGTAGGTCAGAATCTAATTATGCTCAAGTTTACTCCGGCTCTATGCTCAAGAATCAGTCCTGGCAGTACTCGTAGGGACATAAGCGGTACCAGTGACAGGCAGGTGCTTTGTCACAGTACTATCCCTCTGGCCCTGCCATATTGAGATTGAACCCAGGACCTCACACATAAAACTCAACTTTATCCTGGACCAACAGGTAATGATTTTTTAAAAAAATGTTTTGGGGCCAGAGAGATAGTACAGTAGGTAAGACACTTTCCTTGGATGCTGTCAACTCAGATTTGATCTCCAGCACCCCGTATGGTCCCCTGAGCCCCTCCAAACGTGATTCCTGATTACATAAACAATGGTAAGTCTTGAGCACAGCTAGATGTGGCCCAGAAACCAAAACAAAATAAAGACTAGAGGTTTTTAAATGTTTTTTCTGTAATCTTTTTCTTTAAGCATCTCCCCCATTTCATGATAGCTAATTGTACTAACAGTTGGATTTTAAAAAAAAAAACACCCATTTAGAATATAGCCAAGAATCTGGAATGTAGAAAAATTATCTCTGGAAGAACAGCCCTGCATATACACCTGTGAAAGAAAAATCCCACAGGTCCTTAAAAGCCGATTTATTCTAATTTTAGGCACCAGTTTTGCCACATGTTTGTTTTCTGTTCCAGCTCTAAAAGTAGTTTAGAAGCAAGAAATTAGGAATGGATCAAGTGAGTCATAGCTAGAAGCATCTGGAAGCTGCTGGAAGAAATAAAGTAACCTCTAGCTCAGGTTGGAGACAATTTCTCAGAAAGTCCAAAACTTCATAGTACATTTTAGAGAAATGATCTTAAAAAAAAAAATCTCTTAAACAAGGTAGCACTGTAGCACTGTCATCCCTTTGCTTATTGATTTGCTCGAGTGGGCACCAGTAACCAGTAACATCTCCATTGTGAGACTTGTTACTGTTTTTGGCATATCGAATACGCCACAGATAGCTTGCCAGGCTCTGCTGTGCAGGCGGGATACTCTGGGTAGCTTGCCGGGCTCTCTGAGAGGGATGGAGGAATCGAACCCAGGTTGACCGCCGTGTGCAAGAAAACGCCTTAGCCGCTAGGTTGCTAGGTTATGGCTCCAGCCGCTTAAATAAGGTAGTGGTTTGTTTTTTTTTTTCCTAATTGAATCACCATGAGATACACAGTTACAAAGTTGTTAATGATTGGGTTTCTGTCGGGTTTCTGTCGTATAGTCTTCCAACACCTGGTCCTTCACCAGTGTACATTTCCTGCCACCAGTATGCCCAGTTCCCCCGCATACCCCCCAGACTACTTCTATGGCAGTTACTCCCCCTCCCTCTCCTTTTCCCTCTCTCTCTCCCTCTCTCCCTCCCCTTCCACCCCTCTCTTGGGAACTGTGGTTTGCAGTACTGTTAAAGTGATTCAGCACCCAGTTTTTGTCCATAGTGATCATTTCCTATTCTCATGGTCATAGTGGTCCCTTCTCTGTCCTAACAGCACTCCCCCACAATCTGCGGCAAGATTCCTACCACGGATTGGTCTTTCTGGCCCTCATTTCTGTCTTTGGTTATTAATTTTGTACTATGTTTGTTTTTTAACACTCCACAAATAAGTATGATCATCCTTTGTCCGTCCGTTTACCGCTGACTAATTTCACTCAGTATGATAACTCTTCCTGTCCACACATGCAGAACAAAATCTTATGACTCCATTTTTTTAAAACAGTTGCATAGTATTCTAGTGTGTTGATGTACGGCAGATTCTTTTCTCCAGTCATCTATTCTCAGGCACTCAAGTTGTTTCTAGATTTTTGCTATTGGGAATAGTGCTGCAATCAACATAAAAGTGCAGATGGCTTTTCAATATTGTGTTTTTGGATCCCTAGGGTGTATTCCCAAGAGTGGTAACTACTGGTTCATATGGAAGCTTCAATTGCTATTTTTTTGAGGAATGTCCATATTATTTTACAGAGAGGCTGAACCAGTTGGCATTCCCAACAGCAATGAATGAGAGTCCTTTTCTCCCTACATCCATGCCAGCACTGGTTGTTCTTGTTCTTCTTGATGTGTTTCCGTTGCTGTGGTGTGAGATGCTATCTCCTTGCTGTTTTGATTTGTATTTCTCTGTTGATTAGTGGGGTAGAGCCTTTTTACCTGTACCTTTTGACCATTTGTGTTTCTTTTTTGAGGAAATTTCTCTTCATCTCTTCTCACCATATTTTGATGGGGTTGGATGTTTTTGATCTTATAAAGTTCTACCAGTGCCTTATATATCTTGAACTAGTCCCTTCTCAGATGGGTATTGAGCAAATCATTTTTCCCACTCTGAAGGTGTCTTTGTATGCTGGTCATCTTTTCTTTTGAAGTGCAAAAGTTTCTTAGTTTAATGTAGTCCCATTTCTTTATTTTTGCTTCCACTAGCTTGGTCAATAATGTTTCATCCTTAAAGATGCCTTAGATTCAAAGTTGTGGAGAGTTTCCCTACTTTTTCTTCTATGCCCCTTAAGGATTCAGGTTTGATAGAGATCCTTCATCCACTTTGATTTGATTTTTATGCATATTGTTAGGAAGAGGTTTGAGTTTACTTTTGTGGGAATGATCTTTTATGTTCCTTTTTTTTTAAAAGAGTTCTACGACGTGATCAGTTCCCCATGCTGACTTGTCATTGGTTGCAATGTGAGTAAGTTGACTGTTTTTCCAATTTATCTAACATTCTTTTACTCCAGGTCTAAAATCATCTTGATACAGTGAAAATTTAATATTTCTTCTTCTGGAAAAATATACGGAGTCCACAAAACAATTCTGTTCTCAAAAATATCTTTCCCCACCCACTCTCTACCTTAAATTGGATGACAGGAACATAAATCTTTAAATCCAAAGGATTCCTGGTGAAGCCCCAGGCTTTCGTGAGTTGGTATGGCTCTAAAAGAATGTTACTGGCCATGCGAGCATTTAGTTAGAGATGGCCTGAGTTCTCTCAGTGGGCAGCAGAAGGGCGAGAATGCTCACGGAACAGAAGGGATAGGGTTTATTTGAGAATCTCAAGTAAACTGTATAAGAAGCTGTGGGACTGTGGGGGAACAAAAATTTATTTCTACATGTATTTTGGGTTCCGTGGGTCTTTGGTGCAGTGCATAGACTCCATTCTCTTCCACTCCTGCGGGAGTAGCCTGAGGCATTATGCAGGTTTGTGGCTTGTCTCCACTCATTGTTTATTGGTCTACACTCCCGGTTTCGAGATTGTGATCCTCCACTATGTTCATAAAGTCAACCTAGAATGAACTCTCTTCTCATGCTGCATATCTGCATTATACCAAACATTTAAAATGTTTACATGATCTTTTTATCTTCAGAATATCTTCAGAATATTTTCTGTGCTTTTTTTTTTTTTAATTAAATCACCGTGAAAAAAAGGTACAAAGCTTCCAGGTTTAAGTCTCAGTCACTCAATGATCAGATCCCCATCCCTTCACCAGTGCACATGTTCCACCACCAAGAACCCCAGTATACCCCGCCCCTTCCATCCCCCCACCTCTGTGGCTAATAATCTTCACTTTATTCTCTCTATACTTTGAATACATTCAGTATTTATACAGAATACTATTATTGTTTAGAATTTCCCCCCAACAATCAAACCTGCTGACAGGGTGTCATTTGATAATTTGTTTTCCGTTGCTGAGAATGAAGAGTATATGAGCTCACAGCCGCGTGGGTTTGGATTTCTGATATTTTAGCTCAGTTCACAGTTTCGTGTGTGGCTGCTCCGGACCTCGTCTC
Organism: Sorex araneus; assembly: GCF_027595985.1. Classification (NCBI taxonomy): domain Eukaryota; kingdom Metazoa; phylum Chordata; class Mammalia; order Eulipotyphla; family Soricidae; genus Sorex; species Sorex araneus. The sequence continues at coordinate 268,939,359 of NC_073302.1, read as the reverse complement.
TGTGCTTTTTTTTTTTTTACTATTTATTTATTTATTTATTTGCATTAGAGTATTAATGTTTTGCTATGTGTTTTCGTATCTTTTTCTTTTGAGGGAGGTGGTTGTTAGGGGGGAGGGGGCATTTCACCTGAAAGTACTAATGGATTACTCCTGGCTCTGTGCTCAAGGATCACTTCTGGTGGGTCCCAGCACCACAGCTGGTGGAAGGGATCAAACCCACGTCAGCCACATGTAAGGCTGGCACCTTCCCTGCTGTACTAGCTCTTAGGCCTTGTTTTATCATACTAAATTTTGAGATTGTAAAGGAGATTGTAACATTAATTAGCATAGAGTTTTCTAGTCATTACCTGCAATGTCTCATTACCTTTGTTACTTCTGTTCTATTTTCTTTTTCGTTTGCCAAGTAGGTGTCACATTCAGAGTCCTGGGTTAGAATAGAAGCAGGGAAAAAAATACTGACAGGGGTCAGTGAGGTAGGATCTACCCAGCAGCAATCGTAGGCTGGTCCTTGTGTAAATTGAATCATGCCTAGCAGCATAAAAGAAGTGCTATTTGTGGCATAAAAAATAGCATCAGCATAATTGAAAAGTGTGAAAAGCAGTGCAGTCCTCAAGGAATATCAAGTCACCTGGAATATCAGAAAAATGAAAGTTTTCTCCTCTCCTTTTAGAGTATTTGGATTGGCATTCTCAGTCATTTCAGATGTTTCTTACATGCTGGGGGTATGTTCTTGCTTTCTTGCAGTCTCTTCTTCCCATTACAGCTAAAGTGACCCTTTGAGAACATAAATCAGATCATCTGACTGCTCTATCCAAGACTCTCCTTCTTGGGAAAAATGAAGACTTACACCTCATCGGATGTGACATCCCTGGCTCCCATGCAACCCCTGTTTCCGCTCGCCTTCCCCATCCTTTCTGAGTTCCTGCATATCCCGGGACTCTACCTGTTGTCTGCACTCTCTCTCTCTGTCTGGAGCGGGCTTCATCAGGATGTTTTCTTGTTCACATTAAGTCCTACCTTATTGGGCATGCAGCCTATGAATACCCAATCTAAATAGAATCTAATTACTTAATCTAAAAAGGCCACATCACACCAAGGCCTTTTAGCCTGCATTTTTCTCTTTAGAAAGGTAAAGTTGTGGTGTTAAAATGTCAAGTAGGTGAGGACTTAGGTCACATGAGGAGATAAATGGTACCTCACCCGGCTGAAGAATTATTAGAAAAGTATATCATAAGACAAATTCTCAAGAAGTCATGTGAACAGTATCTTTAAGTAATTGATAAAAGAGTTGCATTTTCTTTACATTTTTATTCTTCGTCTTTTAATTATACCTAGTTGGGACTGCTCCCATCATCTGTCTAACTGAGAATGTCTGTCTTTATGTAGGAAACATTGAAATTCTAAGGTTATATTTTATGTCTCTTTGGCCTCTGTAGGAAAATAAAGGCCGATTTTCCCTTTTTATTAGTCTCCATATAATTTTATGTGATAGTCTACATAGAATGTAATTTTCTGTTGTGAATAATAATTGTGTAGTAGGTAGTTTAATTAATTTATTTTTAGTTGAGGTTTTCTAGTGTCAGTTGTAAATGAGTTAGTTTAACTCTTAGGATCCACTAAGAGTCTAAGATTCATGAGAGAAACCCAGTAACTCCATTTAAATTTGAAGGTCAAGAGAAAATGCTAATACAGTCACTACTATAGCGTTATCATAAAGTCTTTTCTTGGTCATTCAAATACTAAGAAAACAGCAATAGTCTGCATATGTTAATGAGGATTTATTAGCTGGGTAAACATCTGTCAGATGACAAAATATTGCAAATTGAGGAAATCATATGCCAAAGAAAAATTTTATATCAAATTAGTGACAGTATGTTCTCTCTGAAGGAAGATATTTAACATGTTTGTGGGTATAGAATAGGAAGTTAAAATACTTCAATGGAGTTCAAGAAGATTCGAGGTAAGATGTGTATTTGTGGACATTGCTTATCATTGCTAAGCAAACATCTAAAACTTATTATCCATATTTGAAACAAGCCATCACCCAGGTAAAGTATTTCTGTAACATATAAGTAAATATGAAACCATAATATTTTGTTTCAAATCTGCTAGAATTACTTGACTGTGACCAAAGCAAAATACTCTGGTCATTTGGAGTTTTGCAAGTGAGGGTTGCATTGTTGCTTTTTTAATTCTGTCCTATGAAGCAGATGAAACTTTATTTGCTAGGTCAGCAGTTGTATAACCGACATGTACCTTATGAAAATGTAGGGGGTAGAAATAGCAGTAGGGGAAATTGTATTACTTGGGATGTAAGTTGGGAACCTAAAAAAAAAATGAGCAATGAAAGAAATAACTTAAGAAAAAGGAACAACCCATAGTTCAAGGCCAAAGAGATTATATAGTAGGTAAAGAATCTGCCTTTCATTCTGAGGATACTGTTTTGTTCCCCAAACCAGCACCTGGAACCCTGAGCACAACCAAGAATAGCTCCTGAACACCATCAATGTCTCCCCAAAACAAAACAAAAACTCATAATTAGTAAAAATTATTTTATTAATTGTTCTTTATAGATGGGTATTTTTCCAACAGTATGGAGGAGTAGTTACTCCAAGCCTGATTTTAAAAAATGAGAAAATAAATAAAGGAGATGTCCAGGTCTTCTGGTAACTCTTTTTCCCCCAAAATGCAAATGCAGCACACACACACACACAGACACACACACAGACACACACACACACACACACATTTCCTGTCTCTCACAACACATACAGGTTCCTCTCTCTCTCTCTCAAATGCATGTCCCCTCTCACTTCCAAAACACCACATACATGCACACACATGTACACTCACACATAAACCATGGTACAAAGTAAATATTGGGACAACGGTTGACAAACTAAGAACCAAATGGAATTTTAGCATATGTGACTGATTCAAAAGATAGACTACACAGTGAAAATTTAAAAAGACACAGAAGTTTATGAAGTTTGCCTTGGAAGGATCACCTTATAAAAAAAACAATAGTAGACTTTCAACTTCATATGAACTACAGCAGTAGAAAAGATCACTCTCTGTCATCGCTGTCATCCTATTGTTCATCGATTTGCTCGAGCGGGCACCAGTAACATCTCCATTGTGAGAGTTGTTGTTACTGTTTTCTCATATCGAATACACCATGGGGAGCTAGCCAGGCTCTGCTGGAGGGCAGGATACTCTTGGTAGCTTGCCGGGCTCTCTGAGAGGAATGGAGGAATCAAACATGGGTCAGTCACATGCAAGGCAAACGCCCTACCCACTGTGCTACAGCTACAGCCAGTAGAAAACAGTAAGATAATTTTTTTCAACTGCTGAGAGAAAAGGTCACCATAAAGTTGGGTAGTCACTACAATGTAGAAACATATTTTGGAAAAACAGAGGCAAAATGAGGACATTTTCTTATGAATAAAGTAGTGAAATACAGGAAATTGGGGGAAAAAATCACAGTTGTTTATACTTTGTTGTTTAATACAATTTCCTCGTTCTGTTAGTTTTATGGCTTATTTATAGTGCCTCTAACCTTTCCTAGCTAATCTTGCATTTTTTTTACCAAGCTTAACAGTGTCATAGACAGATCATGTAAAACATAAACAGATAATTGTAAAAACTTCCAATTTTCTCTCTAGACTTAAATGTTATTATTATAGTCCAATATGTTTGTTCCATCGTTCATACAAATTCTAAAAATCAGGACTTTAGAAGTGGCACTCGATATTAAAGGAAATAAAATCATTATTGAGAGAGACTGTTGATCTGGGTGCCTTGGCTCCGGGGGTAGCAACTAGTAGACTGCTTTCATGCCAGTTTAGACCTTTGCCAAGGGTTGAGCTGGTGCTATAGGTTGTGCCTATCTATTTCCCATGCCTATCCTTAGACTTGATTTGCCTGAATGGAGCTCCAGTGCTCACAGGTGAACAAAAATATAAGTTTATTAGGGGGCAAATTATAATTCAGAACAGACTGACATTGTTGCAATTATGTTTTCCTAAATAACTAAATTTATCGGGACTGAATTTTATTGTGCAAAGGGCATCATGTCATTTATTTTACATGACTCCATGGGTTCACGTAAGATTGACTAATTGATTTATAATCTATTCTAATTTACTGTGGTGCATAATTGCTTAAACTTATTGAACAGCCATGAAATGTTTCACAAGGGACGGCTCCCCCCACTTTTCTCTTTTGATATTCTGAATGATTTACCTTTATAGAGCTGCCTATTTTCCCCATAAAAAGCAATAGATCCAGTGTCCATAAAATAGTTCCAAGGTCAAATATTCAGACAATCCATAAATACCTTCTCTGAAATCATCGCAGTGTGAGAAAAGCTCCGTAATAAAAATTCAGAACTGCTGCTTCCTTAATAAGTAGCCCACAGCTCCAGGGAACTGTGTCCTGCCTCATCAGAATTCTCCCCCACAGCAATCCTAGCCTTGCCTTTTCCACAGCCAGGCTAGCTGGGGGTGCCCCACCTTGCTTTGTCTAAGTTCACTTGTCTTCATTTGCAATTTTAATGAAGTAGTAGCTGAATGCCTTTTTTGAGGGCTGCCATATGTTTATTTATCATGTTATAAATTCTAAGCACCGCCTTAATTTCTGCCATGTATAGTAGGACATTTGAATATAAAATTAATGAGAATTATTTGGGGATTTTTTTTAGCATTATATTTTGTAAACCTCCATTTTCTTTCTTCTGAAAATGGCGTATTAAACCTTTTTCACTTCATCAGCTTTTCCTGGGAGCAGAAATACAACTGTTGGGTTCCTATATTATTATTTGTCAAATAAAATCATTCTCTAAAGAGTTGAGGCCGAGCAGAGGTTTATTTCATTTCCAAAAGAATTCACACACCCACAAAAATATGGACATTGGGAAGAATAATAAGGTAGGATTTTGTTAAAAAAATTTTAGTAGCTTACTTTTCAGTGTTTTGATTACAAAGTATGGTTTGGTAGATCCTTCTAACTATATAAGGTTACTTTAACCTATGTTGTACAAAATGCATGCTATTTCTGCATGGCCACACCAAAACTAATACAGAAGTTAAATTAACCAATAGGTTTTTGAGAACTTTTATGCACTTAAGATAAAATGATAGTAGTCTCAGATCTTATTTAACAAAATTATGTCAGGAAACCTCTGTCTCAGCATCTGACAGATGATTCTCAATTCATTCCACGTGTAGCCTTATTCTCCCTTTTATTTATTTTCAGAGGTTGAATTTACTGAAGTAATTTTAATAACACCTTACAGATTCTCAATAGGAAAGCAGAGATGAGAGCAGAACAGGTCAAATTGATCATTGATTAGGTTGTTTTAGCAGGCTATTACCAAATGGCTGCAACTCATAAAAATCGCTCATTTAGAGCAGTTGCTGAGTCCATTAGAAAGTTCTATAGTAAAATTATGTGGTAAGTTTTCCCCTTTGATTTTAATGTGCTTTAACATGTATACATTTTTATATACATGAATGTACATGCATGTGTATATACAGGCACACACATTTGGTAGAATTTAGGCTTAAATCCATGAGAATGTAGTAGGTTCAGTAGCCAGTTCAGAGAGAAAGATCAAAGATCAGATCAAAGAGAGAATGGGATAACAGATTTGCATAACAGCACCATGGGTTGGGGATGTAGCATCAAAGGAAATAAAAATGTCCACTTTTATGAAGTCTTATTCATTTCTTTCTGCCTCCAATTCTGGATTTTCACAGTGAGTCTCTCCTCTGTCCCCAAATGCTTTGTTTTCCAGTGTTCTAAACATGGGGTGGATAATACCTAACCATTTATCCCCTGGTCTTAACGTCTCTTGCCCTTCCAACACCAATTCTCAATGGTATCTTCAGTGGCTTCCTAAGTGCTCTCTACAGAGTCAGGTCCTCACTTCCTGTTCCACCCTGCTCAGTGGTTCAGGCATCTGCCAGGGTCCATGCTCATCTCCTGGCTCTCAGTTCTAGGGTGATCACCTGCAAATCTTATGCCCTGTCTTCAAGTAAGACACAGAGTCCTGATCATCCATGAACTTGATCATCCATGAATTTTGCCAGCTGAAACTCATAGTTGTTTTGTTTTGTTTTCCTCTTTTCTATGTGAAAAGAGTTTTTCCCCCCCTTTCTTGTTTTTGGACCATATACAGCAGAACCGGGGCTTACTTCTGACTACACAGATGAGGCTCAGGGGATCCAGGGCTCAACCCCGGGTCAGCTGCATGTAAGACAAGAACCCTACCCTCTATACTGTCATTCCAGCTCCCCCCCGAAGAGATTTACAATGAAATGGGGATATTCATAATTTTATACAGGGTGAATGTATAGCATGGTGATATATAGGATTATGTATTTAAGTTTTGAAGCAGGAAATCATCAAACACAAAAATAAAATCCAGACTAAAGATCTCATCATTTGCCATGAGTAAATGTGTCCATGTCATTTCCCTTTCAGTAGGGCCCAGGAGCTATGTGGGTAGTCTTCCACATTTAGGGGAATAAATAACTCACAACAAAAATGGGCGACAAAGTCTGAAAGTATTAAGACATTAGATGGGACAGAGAAAAGGAAGAAAAAGTACTTTCAAAGGAAAAAGGGAATAGCAGAGTTTAGAGGAGACTATTCATTGTAGCTAATTTTCGTTGTCCTCAGTGATCAGACCTTTCCACTAACTTCTTCTGTTTTTCTGTACTTAACCCTATCAAAGCTCTGAAGGCAAATGATCTGACATGGTGGGTGGGTTTCAAAAAATTGAATGACCAATGACAGGAGGATAGCATATGACTTTACTACTTTAGAAAACATCACCAATCTAAGCATCTCCATATACACACTCCCAAGACTGTCTTGTATCTACACCAGAATAAATGGTAAGTTAGGAATTTAAAAATGGAAACTGTTTGAAAAGAGATATATGTACATTAGAACTCAAACTGTGTGGGTGGTTTTTGTAGCAGTGCTATTATAAAGAGCAGTCCTGTGTACAGTGTTTCAGTCATGTAAGTAAAATATCATTAGAGACTGATATTGGGGCTTTTGTAAGTGTTTTGATTTGCTACAGACTTTTTGGTTGTTGTATATTTGTTTGTTTATCCAGATGGAAAGTTCACAGTGAGCTCTAATTAGGTTCTGTAAAAAAAGAAATGCTTGGTATCGTCAAAATGATAGCAGCCTGGGGAGAAAGGGAATTTATTCTGAAGTTTGTAAATGAAAGCAGAGATTTGTTGAACAAAGGTGCTGGAAAGATAGTTTGAGGGTTAAGGAGCTTTGCTTTGTGTGCAGCAAACCCTGGTTCAATCCCCAGAACTGTGTAAGATATTTTGAGCACTGTTCTCTAACCCTTTACACCATCCCCCAGCTCCTGGACTTTTATCTTCTTATATTTACGACTTCCCATTCTTTTTCTGGGGGGTGGCGGGGATGGTGGGGGCTTGCTAGTTGTGGGGCCACAGCCAGTACTGCTGAGGCCACGTGCAAATGGTTCTTGGAATCCAATGCAAGGCCTCACACGTGCTAGATATTCACTCCTCCACCTAAACCACATCCCTGGCCCAAAGTTAGCCACTTTACACCTTATTTTTTCAAGAAAAAAATCTAAACTTTGAAAGAATTGTTAAAAATATACATATATGTATATATGCATATATACATATTGTATATATATTGTATATATACATATTGTATATACATATATACATATATACACACATATACATGTTGTATATGTACATTGTATATATGCACATTGTATATATGTATATATGCATATGTACATATATGCATATATACATATATACACATATACTTATATAATATATAAGCATTTTATATATTATTTAAGCATTAAAGTGTAGAATGCCATAGGGTTTGCCTTTCAATCTGTTGGCCGAGGCTAGGAAGATCGCTCCAAGACAAGAAGGCATGTTGTACTCGAGGAAAAGCAGGGCCAGTTCATCCTGCAGCACCGCATGGTCAGCTGGGTATTTCCCAGACAGTTCCCCTGAGCACCAAGCTAAGAGCAGTTCTAGAGCACTGACGCATATGGCCCCTAAACCAAAATAATATAATAAAAAGGCCCTGTTAAAAATTTTATTTGGTACAAATTGTTTTATTTTCCATATCTTCCACCCTCGGAACCCCTTTTAAAAAATGTTTGGCAACTTAATATGTCTTGAAACGAAGGTACAGCTTTTGTGTCATGCCATTGAGAGAATGTCCTGTGTAGAGCTATTTAGCTGTATTACTCTGCATCCAAAGATAAAGCATAGTCATCCACTTTGTAGGAACTTACTGGAGAAAACATGGATGGAAATAGTATTTCACAACAGAGAAACAAAAGCAAATGTAAATTCTAGAAGGGAGAAGGGAAATACAGAGCACCGGGCGTTGAAAGTCTTGATCCCTGTTCTTGGCTTTTTTTGTAGCACAAGAGGAGAAAGGAACGATGAACTAGAATATGTGTGCCTTTCTTTTTCTTTTTCCATCTGGTCGCCATGAAATTACCAAAATATTCCTGATTGGGTTTCAGACATTACATGTTTCAACACTGCTCCCTTCCCTCCACCAATGTCCACTTCCCTCCACCAGTCTCGACCTCCAACTCCGTTTTCTCCCATCCACCAGTTTTGATCAAGGTCCTTCCCATAACTGTACCTAAACTGATGGATCATTTAAGAATAGTTGTTCTCAAGTACTCTTTAATTTTAGGTAGACTGAAGATTTGCTTTGAACATTTGCAGAGTTCCGCCCTGTGTGTCTTCTTCAAAATCCTTATTCATGCGGTGTTTTTGTAGACACCACGTGATTGCACATATATTTCATCATCCCTTTGTGAATTCATCAAGTCAAGATATGCCAGAAAAACTGGGCACGGTCTGAATGATGACTTTGTGTTATTTGATATTCTTGTTGAGCAGAATTTTCGGCACCTCCTCCCTTAGAAGTCAGAATAGCCGTTAAACTCCACTGTCATTGGAAACCTTTCTGATTCCACATATTTTATGTAGCACTGTAGCACTGTCACACTGTCATCCCATTGTTCATCAGTTTGCTTGAGCAGGCACCAGTAACATCTCCATTCTGAGACTTATTGTTACCGTTTTTGGCATATTGAATACACCACGGGTAGTTTGCCAGGCTCTCCCTTGCGGGCAGGATACTCTTCTCAGTTGCTTGCCGGGTTCTCTGAGAGGGACAGAGAAATCAAACCCAGGTCAGCCTCGTGCAAGGCAAACGCCCTACTCGCTGTGCTACCGCTCCAGCCCATACTGTATATACAGTCAATAATGTTTTTCTTTTTCTCATAGTAAGGTTATTCATGTGTCAGTGAATGCTGTAAACCCTATCCTCCAATCTTTACAAATAATCAAGGGAACGTTGTCTTTACACTTTATAGGAAGGAATAATAACAAGCGGGTATAATTTGTCTAATTTATACGAAGGTAGCAGTGTAATTCAGTGTTTCTCCCCTTAACAACCTGCCGTTTTTCTATCACATAGCTTATTTTCTATCTCATCTACTGACCAGTAAAAGCATAAAATTTTAATGGCTTATTAAAACTCAAATATAATAATTTAAAGCAGCTCACCTATAAAGTACAACTATGAAAGGAATTAATTTCTAAATGAAACACAAGGGTAAAGCAATAATGCCACCTATATGTCATCATTTTATTTCTACAAATCAGGGCATTGTCACATCCTTTTTAAATTAAGGAGTAATTTTTTAAGTTTGAATTACTGTTTTGACTTGCACTGATAAGAAATTACCCAGAGCTATTTAATGTAAAACAAGAGAAGAATTTTTTAATTTCCCATTACCTTACACTATACATTTGTGAGATGTAGCACACTTTAATGAAAAACTGTATAAAGAGAAATTGTTAGTATTTTATTTAATCCAGTTTTACAGTTTCCTATATGTAATTCTTCTATTTTTTCTTTTGCTGCTCATCCCTCCTATATGTAATTCTAATATCCTTGAAAGTTCTGAGAAATTAATATTTAAAAACTCATTCAGAATTAAAACTTTGACAAAAGTGATAATGTAGATACTTATCTTCTATCTTATAGCACCAAATGTGAATTATCATTTGTTTTTCTGCAGAAATATTAATGTGAGTTTGTGATTCGACCTCATACTATCTTGGCGGTATGTAGTTACCTCCCTAAAATATAAATGTCTTGAATTCTGAAATATATAATCCCAGGTATACAACAATAAATTGTTGTATCTCGAACTCATTATATTTTCTAATTAGTTTTGATAGTTATACACAAAACATTTCCAACTATTTTCTGCTACAGCAAACTGAACAAATTTTAACATTTGACCCTTTCATGTGATATGTAACTTATTGAATAATAAAAAAAAAGCCATGTCATTTTATGGAATCTCAGAGATGGTAATGTCTAGTTTTACTGCTAGAGTAAAACTAAAGAAATCACAGCTACTATTAAAAAAATGTAGAACAACTGCAGTTAACTCTGAGGCCTTGGTGTCATTGTATGGTCATTGTATGGCCTTGTATTCATTCGATGACATAAGCTTCAGAGCCCCCTGTGTTGGAAGGTGTCAATATGAGCACCATTTTGTCCGTGAAGCTGAAGTTTAGAAAGAAAGGGATTTTCTTGTGTTTAAGTGCAAGAGCAGAGCCAGGCTAGGCACTAGTCTGTTACTGCCCCTGCTCTGTATCCTTCACCTTGGCTATATAGTTGGGATATTTTATTTTAAATTATTAATCTAACACATTTCATATGCCTGAAATGCAATTTCACCACCAACTTATGATTATTTTCTGTAGATTATCTGTGGAAATAAAATGCCAATAGCAAATGCACTTCCTTTTGTCGTCCTCCCAGAACCTGAGAGCTCCCCTTCTGTGGTCAGCTGGCCTGCCATCAGAAAACTACAAATGAATTTTAATATGAGCCCGAGAAAAAAATTATAATTATGGCAGTAAATCTGCTGGAATCATCTAATGAATAAAAAAACCCACTGGGATTACTGAAATTGCATATTTTCAGTTCCCAATTATATGGGACCCCTTTCTTTAGTCTAATTCCACATTGCACAGGTAACTACATTAGCTTCTATAGAATAATAAAGCCACAAGTCTAAAATTGATAACAGCTACACCTTTAGAAAATTGAGCTTTTAATGGAATTGGGTATTTTCTTTTACGAACAGTAATTTTTGAAAAATAACATTATAGTTCATTAGAATTTAGGAACACAAAAGCTAGGTTAAAAACTACAAACAACCCTTTGCTTTTTTATCTTTTCTATTTTTCATATTGCACTTTTCTTTCTGGGTGTAAATCTTTGAAAATAGCACATTCACTAGAAAGTTTGGAGAATGTAGACAAAATAGCAATAGAGGAAGTACAGAAAAATCACAAATTTATCAAATTAGATATACCAGTATTAATCACTTTGAATAGTTTCCTAGTCTTTTTTCTTATATTTCTATGTAAATAAAGACATAAGAGGATTACATTTATTCTATAAATACTTTTGTACACTGACACTTAAAATTTTAGCATTATTTTGATAGTATATTCCCAAGTTACTGAATATTATTTCTCAGACTTGACTGATAATTGAAATTACGTGATAATTTTTATAGCTTCACTGCTTGGTGCCTATACCATATCTAGACCTACTGTCTCTTTGGCCTCCATACCTACAAAATGTTCCAGGGATAATTCCAAGTTATATTAAACATATAACTTATTCTGCTTTTATTTTCATGCTAATTCCTGCAGTTTTCTTTTTTCTTTCTTTCTTTTTCTTTCTTTTTGCTTTCTGGGTCACACCCAGCAAAATGCTCAGGGGTTACTCCTGGCTCTGCACTCAGGAATTACCCCTGGCAGTGCTTAGGGAACCATATGGGATGCTGGGAATTGAACCCCGGTTGGCCATGTGCAAGGCAAACGCCCTACCCGCTGTGCTATTGCTCCAACCCCCAAATCCTGCATTTTTCAAAGTCTAATCCTAACTCTGCTCTAGGGAACCCTGTGATATCAAGAATCAAACCTTTACCTCCACATGCAAAGCAGACTCCTTGACCCTTTGAGCTCTGTCTCTAGGTGAATGCTGATTTTTTGAAATGCCCAGTTTATATTTTCTAGGGCAAAGATAAATAATTATATATACATATTTGTTAAAAGCCTCTTTATAACCGCAGAAAAATCTCTGCATTAATTTATCCCATTTTCCCCAGAAAAAATGTTTCATAGCCAACTTGAATGTATTAATCTCATAAGTAGCTTAATAGATTATTTGGATATATCATAGTCATTATAAGGCACTAAAATCATAGTTTACATTAGCTGGTATGCATGTTTTAAAGTAAGGTTTTGCACCAGATACAAGATCAAGTCTTGTATTGCATTCTTTATGCTTTTCCTGGGTAACTTCAGCATCACTATTTACTTCCCTTGGAAAACAGTGTTTTATCACCATTAAAAAAAATAAAAAAGCTTATTTCTGATGAGTCGGGAATAGTATTGAGCTGAGCTTTCCCCATCCCATCAGTCACTACTGATTAATCAAGTCTTGCCTGGCTGGTAAGTTCTGTTACTTTGTCACGTCCATGGGCACCTCTCTCTCTGCCTTCCCTGCGGCGATGGTCTGCCTTTTCTGTCCTTTTGCTCATAGTGGGTAAAATCAATAGGGGCTCGATTTGTACAGTCCATTCTCTCCAAGCATGTATTAATTACGTAGACCTGGGGATGCCCTGTCGTTCTTGTCGTGAAAACACACACCTTTATCAAAGCCTTTACCAGCTTCTCCCTCTGAATTCTCACCAAGACAAGCATGGAACCCAGTTACCAGAGACTCAAAATCTAAAGCCTCAAAATATCAGTGGGCAGGAAGCTGTTTGAGAGTGTTGGATCCTGACATGTAATGAAGTGCACTGCTCCTGAGAAGTTTCTGGGTGAATTTTAATGTGCCTGGATTGCCACATGTCTCCCTTCTCCATTAATGCACCTAGTTCCGTGTCCCGTACCAGGTGGGAAAATCGATCCCTCCGGGCTTTCCCAATGGGTCTTGTTTAGCTCCAGTGACTGATCTCTCTTTCCCATCTTTTACTGTGACAAGAGGTAATAGAGACTTTCCTTCGCTACCACCCAGAGAGACTTTCCTTCGATACCTGCCTCGCTTCAATTATCCAAAAAGTAGGAAGCTTCATTCTACAACCACGTTTCATTTTGCATTAGAAGATTGTCTTTTAAGACAGATACTCATACTTTATTCATTTTTCAAGTGCTAGAATTTCCAAATGAATCATTTGGCTGTTACAAACTCTGAGGTTAAGCTTTCTTTTCTCTGAATTTTAATATATTCCTCTCCTTTACCATAGAGTTAGCAAAATAACTGTGGTGAACATTTCATAATATCAAGAGCAGGGACCATCTGGTAGCAGAGAATATTAATCCATTTGTGGAGGATACACATCGTCACATATTTTAAAATATGTAGTTTGCAGGATGTTGGCCTCGGGTCCTACAGTGAGATTCTACCAGGGGGTGAAGATTCGAATAAACCTTTATCCTCCACAGTCTACAAGATGTGTTTTTCTCTCACATTCAGTGAAACTTGACTGTTTTACACCAGTCATTGACTAAGAGCAGTGTTAAACTACAAGAAAAAAATTCTAATCATGAGGTAGAAAATGAAGCCTGTAACTGTGACCTCTTCCCCGCCTCCCATTTTACCATTATTACGGTCATTTTGTGTGACTTATTTTGCAAAGAATAGTGAACAAAGTAGGATTTCTCCACCAACAGTAGCATTGAATGAAATTTAATTTTTTAATTATCTGTCGTACTGATTTAGATTTAGAGAATTATTTGGCAGCTAGCAACTCCAAATTCCATGTCTACCCCTGCCCGGTTTTCTGATACGTAGTTCTCAGATTTGCATAGCACATCTGTCCTAGTTCATGACTGAATCAACCTCTGTCCATACATTGCTCTTCCATACTTTGCTGTCGTACCACAGTGCTACGGTCCAGACAGACGCCTTCCTTGCGGCCTGCACCTACCGTGGCAGTAACTGTAGGTGAGGCCAGACACAGCTCTCCGCTCCCCTTGCTTGACTCCCTCCCTGCTCACCTCCATTTCCTCTACTCTCTGGCCACCACTCATTTTGTGGTTTTTGCCTTTTCCAAAATGTCATAGAGTTAGAACCATGGAATTTACTTTTAAGACATCTCTTGGATACTTTCTGTTATTCAGTTTGGCAGCATTTCTAAGCAGGGAGAAAATGAACTTATTATACTTTTATATGGATAAATATATATTTAATATTTTTTTCCTCTTTTGGTCTGACGAACAGGATGTTAATGGTTCATATTTGGCACAGCATTCCAATTAAATTGGAAAACTATTGGCCAATTTGTGCTAAAATGCTTTTTTTTTGCTGAATATCTTGAATATTTGCATATAACGCCATGTTCATAAGCAAACATTTGTAAAAGCTTTTTTTTTCACTGCTGAGGAATGCTTAGTAATATTTTTTTGGTCGGTGGGGACCTTGAAAAAGCTATTTGGGGGTTCGGGTCCACTCCAATAGATACCCTGTCTATTGGGCCAGTGGCTCAATGGAATGGTCGGAGAATGATGTGTAACTCATCCCCTAGGGAGGCGGGATTGCTGGGGCCATGACAGCTGTGCTCTTGGGCCCGTGTGATGCTTGGGATCAAGCTGGGATCCTCCCCCTGCAAGGCCTGCACTTTGACAGCTGTACCTATCCTGACCCTGTCTGCCATTCATTTCTGGGGCTTTTTTTTTTTTTTTTTTGCTTTTTGGGTCACACCTGGCAATACACAGGGGTCATTCCTGGCTCATGCACTCAGGAATTACCCCTGGCGGTGCTCAGGGGACCATATGGGATGCTGGGATTTGAACCCGGGTCGAACCCGGGTCGGCCGCATGCAAGGCAAACGCCCTACCCGCTGTGCTATCACTCCAGCCCCTGCCATTCATTTCTTAACATCACTTCAGCAAAATTTCCTCTATCCTCCATCACCCCATGAGAGAATGTTCTCTGCACTATTCTTGTCATCGTTAAACTTAGGTGCTAAGTATGTTTTATATTTGCAGTCAACTCAGCATGATCTCTGATACTTTGGGTAAACAATATGAATAAATGAAAAGTCTTAGAAAATAATTAGGTCATGAAAAAATGTAATTTGAAAATATGAAAAGTTTAGTATTTTTTTTTTTTTTTGCAGGGAGGGGGCAAGAGGATCGTGTCAAGCAGTGCTCAGGGCTTATTCTTTGCTTTGCTATCAGGTATTACTACTGGGGAACCAGGGGCCCATATGTGGTGCCTTGGATTGAATCTAGGTTGAATGTGTGCAAGGCAAATGCCCCACGCACTGTACTGCCACTCTGCACTGAACTTTAAATTTAAAAGCAGGGGTCAGAGCAATAGTACAGAGAGTAGGGAATTTGCCTTGCATGCAGCCAAGCCAGATTTGATCCCTGGCACCCCATTTGGTGTTCTGAGCCCGTCGGCAATAATCTCCGATTGCATAGTCAGGAGGAAGCCCTGAGTACAGCTGGGTGTGGCCCAATAGCCAAATACATAAATAAATAAATACAAAGGCATAAAAAAATTAAGGTAGTAATCATAGAGCATATTTTGCTACGCTTATATTCCAAAATTTCTTAGGGAAGTTAAGGAATTACTGGAGTTACTTTAGGTAAAACAGTTGCATGTAATATTCTGTGAAATACCTTTACCTTAACTACAGGGATCCATTCATTTCTTTTGAAACCTGATTTCAAATTGTTAGTGTAGGGCATTTCTATTTGTTTCCTTATCTTCTCTGATTTTACTTTAAGAGGATCAGCCATCTTTCTTTTTGTTATGATACTTTCATTTCTTCTTGATTGATTTTATAAATTTTCATTTTTACATCATTTGTATTTAAACACTTTGCCCTTGAAATTGTAAAGAAAAAAATCACTGGGCCAAATATAAAGTCATTTATAAGCCCAAGAGAAATCTTGAAACTCAGTGGTCCATGTTAATGAAATAAAACAGTAGAGAAGACAATATAATGCGTTTTCTACTCACAGATGGAATTTTAGTAACTCTGACACCGATGACAGAAATTTACTTGGTGAGCAAGCAGAGGAAGTCACATGCATGCATGCAGCTGTGGAGACTGCAATCTGGTTCAAATCCCAGTTAGCATATATGGTCTCCTGAACACTGTCCCAGGAGTAATTTCTCAACACTACTTGTTGTGGCCAGAAACAAACAAAAAACTATGTATGCGTTTTATTTGTTTTTTTGCAGAAGGGGACAGTTTTTATTTGATTCATTTTATTTTCTACTATGTTTTTGGGTGGAGCAATAGCAGAGTGAATAGGGCATTTGCCTTGCATGTGGCTGACTCAGTCCAATTCCTTCATCCCTCTTGAAGAGCCCACCAAGCTGCCGTGAATGTCCCGCCCACACAGCAGAGCCTGGCAAGTTACTGTGGCGTATTTGACATGCCAAAAGCAGTAACAAGAAGTCTCACAATGAAGACATTACTGGTGCCCACTCAAACAAATCGATGAGCAACGGAACGACAGTGCTACAGTGCTATGATGTTTTTATTTTTTGGTTTACAGTGCTATTAATAATGGTTTCTCATAGACATTTATTTTTTTTCTTTTTTAATTTATTCTTTTATTGAATCACCATGTGGGAAGTTACAAAGCTTTCAGGTTTAAGTCTCTGTTATACAATGCTCGAACACCCATCCCTTCACCAGTGCACATATTCCACCACCAAAAATCACAGTATAACTCCCCTCCACCCCCCATCTCCCCAGCCCCCCCACCCCACCTGTGTAACTGATAAATTTTACTTTACTTTCACTTTACTTTGATTACATTCAATATGTCAACAAGAAACTCACAATTATTGTTCAGAGTTTCTTCCCCCAAAGTCGGACCTGCTGAAAAGGACGCATTTGATAATTTGTTTTTCATTGCTCTCATAGACATATTTTAAACAGTATAGTATGTTGTCTAGGACTATGCATCATGCTGGTTTCAATGCTCTTGATCAAAGAAGGAAATTACATACAAAGGAGTGTTCCTTAAATTTATAGCAGACCTATCAAATAGAGTTAGCACTCTGCATACATGAGGCCCTGGGTTTCAACCCAAATAAAAAGTTAATAGATATTAAACTTATTCATCATAATGTAAATGCTGAGTCAATCACAATATATGGATTTAGTTTACTCTTTTTTGTATGACCTGCCCGGTAAATTTCTTTCAGAACATCCGTTAAACAGAACATGTACAGTTCATCACTATCTCAATCCCAAAACTTATGGAAAATTCCCCCGGACACTGAAACAAATAATGTGCATGTTTGTATATTATAACTCATCCATACTGAACTATGCCTTGTAAAGGTTATTTATTAACAATAATATGGAGTTTAAAATTCACACCAATTAAATAAAAATCATTCTATCAACAGCCACATGAACATTCGTCCTGTGCAACCAGCCACTCTAAGCTAAAAATTACAAAAAAGAATAAGAGTTTCAAACAACTGTCTTCCATACTTAAAGAGAAAATGCTTAAAACTGTATGTAGAGCTTAGAAGTGCAGTTAATATCTTGACAAGTTTGTAGTGTGTATCTGGTTGTTTGTCAAATGTTCTCCCTGTCCAGTGGTAGTATTTATGGGATGTTCTCTTATACCTGGGTTGTGAGTCACGTCAGATTAAATTGCATTCAGAATTTTCACTTTAAAAGGGGAACCTCATTTGTGCCTCACCCTCATTTCTTTGCATTGCTTAAAAGCTCTTAAAGGCCTTAATTCAATCATTACAATAATTTATGGTTTTGAAATGAGTTTTGCTCTTTAGTAGGTAGATCAACTCATACCCCAGTAACTTTAATGTTAATACCAAGATTGCACAGCTAATAAGTGACAGGATAGGTCATGAATTCCAATCTTTTGTCTCCTAATCAAATTTTCTTTTTATAATAACTTCCAATAGTCTATAAAACAGAGAGTCTTGTTATAACTAAGCCAGAAGCTATGTAAAATTAGGCAAGTCACTTTAGAGTCTTTTTAAAAAAATGGTCATGAGCTTATTTCTCAAAAACATTAAATAGTTTAATTAAATGCTGGCTCTGTATGAATCAATGAATGGAGGTGGAGTAATAGATAGCTAGACATATCCTGTGTGTGTCTCTCTGTGTCTGCAGGTGTATGAATACATACTATCCCCTCTTACAACATCACATTCCACTAAAGATGAGACCACATGGAACTCTTGATAACATCCTAAAAATATTATATGAATGGCTCTCAACTCTGACTGCATATCAAAATCTCTGGAGAGATTTCAAAATTTGCGGTGCTATCTGAACATTTTTCCCTTTTGGGGCATTGCCATGTGGTTAAAATATACAACCAGCTACTCAAAATGTTTGATTTTTTCAGTTCACTGACAGACCATAATAAGGCCCAACTGACAGTAATGGCTGTAGAAAATACATCTAAACTCTGGGTACTGACACATTGAAAGGTTTTTGAGTTCATTTTTACATTTATTCAACAAAATGCCAAAATATGAAGTTACATTTTAAGATGTTTATTTAGGGAAAGGATGAGGAGATTAGAAAGGCACCTGTGTAATCCAGTTTCAGATGCCTGAAATAAAGGTGTTCCCCAGAATATCATATGCAGTGCTTTTCTTCGTTGTGGTTATTAGGAACAAACCAGCTCTAAGATTCTTGAAAATGATATGTGACAGTATAATATTGCTTATACTTATTTTTAGTTTTTCACATGCACTTTGAAAAAGGAAGTTACAGGGACAGTTCCCTTGCCAATAACTATATCAATAGCTTGATATAGTTATTACTTGTGGTGGGGAGAGGGTCAAATCCGGGGTACTTAGGGTGTACTACTGACTGCTGAGGGAGTCACTGCTGGTTGTGCTCAGGGAACCATATAAGGTACTGGGGATCAAACCATAGTGGACAAGTGCCGTAGCCTCTGAACTATCTCTGTAGCCCCTTAATGCAATCATTTCTTCAAATTACTATAGAAACTTTATTGTGAGCCTTTTTAAAATACATTACTCTTTGAAAAACGAAATTGTTCTCTGACAAAAAAATATCAGCATTCTCTCGAAATCATTATGTCTTTGGGAGTATAGTTTTCATTTGATGATATGATAATACAAAAGCATAATAGGATATAGAATATGATAGATTTGATTATATTTTCCATATAAGAAACAACAGCTGTAAACATTCAGCTAAAGTCACCACTCATGGGCAAAAATCTTTATAGGCTTTTGTTTAAAATAAACAACAATAATGCTTAGTTGGCAGTGCTATGAATAGTTCATGAATATCGAATCAAGAATTGAATAGTATAACGACAGATAACATTTTTATATGGAATCAGTTATTCATACTTTTTATGGAGTTTATAGTTTGCTCATAAAACATAGAACTTTACTGGTTTCTTTACTTATATCTATTTCATTGTGCAGACACTGTTCCTGGGAAAACACACATTTTCTCTCACTCTCTGCTTTTGTCCTAACCTTTTTTTCTTCAGTTAAGAAATAAGGGATAGTAATTGGATCCATGTTATTTTAGCTCTAATTGAGAGTGGAACTAGCTCAGAATGTCAGGTTCAGAGTACAAGACTGAAAGTTAACAACAGGATATGAGCAAGGTTGATCTCTTAAGACAATGATATCTTTCTATGGCCTAGATCCATCGAGAGCCATTGGACTTTATTTATTTATTTATTTATTTATTTATTTATTTATTTATTTATTTATTGCTTTCTGGGTCACACCTGGCAATGCACAGTGGTTACTCCTGGCTCTGCACTCAGGAATTATTCCTGGCGGTGCTCAGGGGACCATATGGGATGCTGGGAATCGAACTTGGGTCAGCCGCGTGCAACGCAAACGCCCTACCCGCTGTGCTATTGCTCCAGCCCCGAGCCTTTGGACTTTAGAGAGCATTCCATTTGGGTTTGGACCAGCATTGCTGGCCTCCATCATGACATGCTTCTGCTCTGTGACTTCCACGGTTATCCACAAACTGACAGTTCTGTGGAACGCTGGCTCATCTTTCATCTGCTATCCTTAAGTCTGTGCTGTCTCTTCCTCCTCTTCTTGTGTCTCAGGTTGCTGAGACTTCTGAGAGGCACTCTAGCTGAGAGATTTGACTGTTTCTCCTGGCTGTCTCCTCTGCTCTCTTCACTTTATCATGGATTTAAATTTCAGAACCAGGGGCCAGAGCAATAGCACAGCAGGTAGAGCGTTTGCCTTGCACGCGGCCGACCCGGGTTTGATCCCCAGCATCCCATATGGTCCCCCAAGCACCGCCAGGAGTAACTCCTGAGTGCAAAGCCAGGAGTAACCCCTGAGCATTGCTGGGTGTGACCCAAAAAGGAAAAATAAATAAATAAATAAATTTCAGAACCAGTACATTTCAGTTTTCTGCTTAATAAAAGAAATGGAGTCTGGGTGATGATTTCAGGAGCATGCTTTGGCTATGGTCTTTTTCCTAGATGATTGGACAAGATCATATTCTAGCTCTTAGTATACATATTTATGGAATATTGCTGATATTTATATGTACATAGTTTAGATTGGGAATTATGGACAGCTTCATCTGCCACATTATCATAGTAGAAAGGATTAGTAAGGGCTGCGGGATTGTAACATTAATGTCAACACTGTAAATAGACATGATATAATAAGGATACTGCATTCTTTATACTAAGCAGTTATTATTTTTGGAAAGAATGCATCTAAAATGCTACATATAAAAAGGAAACATCATGTGATGCTGTGATGCCTATAGGTTACAAATCCATGTTTAATGATTCAAGGTTCCAAAGAAAATATGCATCTCGTCCTAAAGCTTTGGTTTACCCTTCATTATTATTATTATTAATTTTTTTTTACCCTTCATTATTGTATGAGCATTTTCTAGATTGGGGGTTGAGCTCATAGAAAAGCCATGTAGTTTTTAAGTACCTGTAAGTGCCTAAGAGCTATCAACATTTGGTCTAAATAGTTTTCCAGTGTATACAAGTGAATTTTAAGAAACATACACTTCTTCTGTTTTAAAAGATTTTAAAAGGAGTAAATATTTTCCTAAGAGAGGGATTAAGCAGATCTACAAAAGCATCTAGACCTACAATCTAGAGAAAACTAAGCAGTTTGCAGGCCAGTGAAACGTGATACTCCAGCGTTGTATCTTTACAAATAAGCTTTGTATTTAGCACTCCTTGTATTGTCATAATCTACTTGTTTAGCCTTTGATTTACATGAAGAAATTCTATAGCGGTCAGTTTCACGGCAGCCTTATTTTTGTACACCTCTGTAGGAATCTTGTGTCTAAATAAACAGAGGACAGAGTTATGATAAAATTAACCACTAAATGCAAATTTAGACTTTTGGATGCATCTGATATTTTAAAAAGAGAGAAGGTATAGATTTTATTGAAGCTGGACAGTGTTTAATCATATGTTCCTATGGCATACCTTGCCATTTCAATGACAAGCCAGTTGGTATGTTTCCTCAGCAACAGCAAAATTCTATATGGGCATAACATGCTAATGCCAATCATCTAATATTTTGTAAAAATAACATAATAATTTGGGGAATAAATTGAAATATTGTCGTGGTTGGGAAAGTTGATAGCTCTTTGTAGTGCCAATTTAAATGATTATGCTCGGCTTTGTCTCTTGCTTCTTAATGTCTCGATGATCAAGAATATTTTATTTCTCAGTTTGAGCATGTAAAACAAAAATCTTGTCATTTAGAATTTCAGGCAGTGAATAATTGGGGTGATTCATTTTTGTAGTTTTCTACTTCTAGTTTTTATTTTGTTGGGTAAGTAACCATGTTAGCATAGAACAAAAATAAATAAACATCACACTATTTCCCTTTTTCTTGATCTAGTACTATTGTTGACTTTTTTTTTTTCATATTGTTGCTGAAAAAATGCCTTTACACTACTGCTGATTATATGGTCTGAATGGTGTTATGATTTAATATTCTATAAAGAAAGGCTTTAAGAAACAAGTTTTGTTCCTCTAAGTGTTTGCTGTAGTCTTGAAAGGAATAGCAAACCAAAACCTCTTTCTAAACAAAGAATGAAATGAATCAGTTCAACATAATTTTAGGCATTGTTGTCCATAGTAAAACTGAAAATAAATTTTGGTTCTGATGTAACAATAAAGAATATGTAAACCTAGTCACGTCAGATATAACCAAAATAGTCTACATGATTGTCCTAGACTGACATTCTTGGGCCATTTGGGGCCTCAGAGTAGATATTCTATAAATATTTGTTGAATTTATGTGTGAATAATTGTAAGAGTAAATTATATTCATGTTCAGTAATAATATGCCAAGCCCATTAGCCTGAATAGTCTTGGAATCTTTATAATTATAATAATTATTATTATTGAAAAATTTTCCTCATTAATACTTAAAGGAATGCAAATGAACTTGGGCAAAATTAACATTTATTATAAATACCAAAATAATCCTACACAACTTGAAAGTTTCCAGAATAAATTTTTCCTAAAATGATTGTCTGAAATGTCCTTTGTGTATAATTTTGAGAAAACATTTTGACATCACTAAGAGTTAGGCTAGATTCCCATTGTTAGAAATAACTCGTTTGAATATTTTATTAATTGAGTGTGGGTCGAGGGGAGCTTTGTGCCCTTTTTAAAATGCTGAGCTGAGAATGAGAATCCACAGTCGCTTTTGCACCCTATGTGACTGATATGCAAACTGAATTGTGGTGCTGAGATTTGTTACCAGCTGGTATTGTTACCAGCTGATGGTAGGCCTCCAGATTAGGATAGTGTGGCATAAAGGTTGGAATTTCTAATATTATTGAAATTTTGAGCTGGAAAGAATATTTAAAATGCATCAAAACTTCAATTAGTTAATAACTGAGACTCATAAATGCAGTGATGGGTCACACTAACAAAACAAATGTTTTTTAATTTAAAAGTTTGTTTTATATAGTTTTAATTAGACCTTGGCATCTTGAACTTGGAGAGAGCTTAAGTAAATTTTTTTGCTCATTTCTATGTTCCAGGGCAGCTTCTCTCCACTGTAGATCACTTATTTCATAGGATTTGAACAATTAAGCCTGTCCCTCCCAAGAGGGTGAAAATGTCTTTATGGCAGGTGTCTTGGCTTACTCTGTTTTGTACTCTCAAGTTGAACCCGGCAGGCTGTTACAAAGCTGTCTTTCCAATATGTGGGAAGGGAAGGTCTCAACAATAAGCTCGATTAATAAACATTCAAGTCATATATCATGCATTTAAAAAATGTGATTAACACAGATAAATATGTCTATTTTTTTCCCCACAGTCTCCAAACGTCCACAACTACCCAGATATGGAAGCTGTTCCCCTGTTGCTAAATAATGTGAAAGGGGAGCCCCCGGAGGACTCGTTATCAGTAGATCACTTCCAAACACAAACCGAGCCAGTGGACTTGTCAATCAACAAAGCCAGAACATCCCCCACAGCTGTTTCATCCTCCCCCGTTTCCATGACAGCGTCTGCGTCCTCACCTTCGTCTACTTCAACCTCTTCATCGTCCTCTAGTCGTCCAGCCTCATCCCCAACGGTTATAACATCAGTATCTTCAGCATCATCCTCGTCAACAGTATTAACTCCAGGGCCCCTTGTTGCCTCGGCCTCTGGCGTGGGAGGCCAGCAGTTTTTGCACATCATCCATCCCGTACCGCCTTCAAGTCCCATGAATTTACAGTCTAACAAACTGAGTCACGTTCACCGCATCCCTGTGGTGGTTCAGTCGGTGCCTGTTGTCTACACAGCTGTGCGGTCACCTGGAAATGTGAACAACACTATTGTCGTGCCGCTTTTGGAGGATGGGAGAAGCCATGGCAAAGGTAAGAGATGAGTGAAGCCTTCTCCCAGCCCTGCAGTCACCCTATCATGAGCATCCCTATGTTGTAAGCTAATACTTCACGTCCAGGCTACCCAGGGACAACCGGTTGGTCAGCCACTGTGGAGGGAGCAGTTGAGTCGCATCCAGCCTCATATTTTTATGAGACCTATGCATCAGTATTGCTTGGTTATATTTTTATCTACCAAGTCATTTCACGCCAGAATACAAATACTGAAATTTACAAGGAATCGCATGACATCAAACGCACAGACCAGACATTCTTCAGAGTGTAGCTGCGTGTGATTTGCAGATACATAAGTCCTGCAGCAATATTAAGCATTGTGAAATTTTTCAAAGGTGAACCAGGGTATTTCTGCTTTCAGTTTCTCAGTTCGGAACTTATTTGGGTGATTATAGTATAAAAGTTGCAATGCTTGAAATGTCATCATTCAGGTTTGAGTAGCTTGTAAGTTAAGTTGCCATTAAATTAATCCTGAAGTTAAGTATTAGGCTAACAAAGTCTATCGCTTGAGTTTTCACCTTTATATAAAACTAATTTATGATCATTTTAGATCACTGAAGAGTTAAAATGTTAGGAATATTTCAGCATGCTTCGCTAATATTCCCTTTAAGGACCTAAAGAAATGTCCTTTTCCAAACGACTATACTTAACTGCCTAGATTCTTCGTTCCATATCATAGTTATGTGAAGCCATTTTCCTAAGTTCTTGTTTTCCCACATTTTTTACAAGAAGAAATTATAATAGCATCATGATGTCGATTTTCTATTTCCTTGCTATGAGTATAAGCCACTTTATAGTATAAACTATGACTGTAACCGTCTGCTCATGTCTTCTTAAACTTAGTGCATAGTCTGCATTTTTTGCCTCAGTCTGGATATGATCATGAATGAAGCTATGTCCTGTTACTTTCTACTTTGATTCTTTACTGTTACTGATGTCCATAACCTAACACATTAATGCCGATGTGTACCACTGGTGGCTCACAGTTGAATGTGGTTTACTTAGCACCAATGAGCAGCATCAGTGTATTACGGTGTGAGTGAGAAGCACGTAGAGCAGTCTCTTAAAAAATGCTAGTAAGCATGATGGTTTCAGTTTATCTCTTCTCATAAAATGCTGGTTGTTTTGATTGGTTTGATTCAATCAAGGTAGGATTCAGTGCCTCCCAAATAACAATTAATTATAAAATTAAAAACATTTTCTGCAGCCGTATATTCAAAAATTGGTGCAAGTTACTCTTTTTCTGTAATGAGTTTCATTATAGCACAGAAAATAAATTTCACCTTTGAGATTTTACCAAAGTGAAAGATCTCTTGATTCACACTGAAGCTTCTGAATAGAACTTGAGATGGAGACGTGTGTTGTCCAGACAGGCTCTCCTGTGCTGGCAACAGAAGGAGTCACCACGACCCTCTGAGTTAATAATTCAAAATAAAAGGAATTAAAGTCTTCTTTCTTTGAACTTACTTCATTTGAACCCTCTTAGACGTTAGCAATTCTTTTGATAAAAATTTGCTAATTGAATTGAATATAACTGATCGGCATAATGGGTATGTTTTTCTTTTAAAAAAGTACAGATGTCTTTATAAATTTTCTCTAAGTTACAAATTAACAAGTAAAATATGACCTTTCACACAGAATAATACATATGTAAGTCGAATGTACATGCACAGAATCTGTTTTTCAATATTATTTGATTAGTGATGATTCTGTTTTGAAGTGAGTCAGAAAGACAGTGTTCTTCATGCCACTTTAAAATATATATGTTTTTCATTTACTAGTGAAGGAAACAAAGAGATAACTTATTTGCCGTTATTATTTTATGTCAGGGCTTATTTTTTATTTAAAGTATAAAGTATTTTGTTAAAATGTAATTTTCTGAAAAATACATCTTTGCTAAAATCTTTGTCAATAATTTTGTGCTAATATAGTCCCTGTGTGAGTATTGTGTGCTAGTTTTGCATCGTGTTTTTAACTTAGTTTTCCCACATCAAGAATAGAAAGTTATGTGAAATCATAAACCAGTTATACTGTAAAATGACATTAAGAACCGGAGATTTGGGATCAAAAATATATGACTTAAATTTGGGTTCTTTCTCGCTTGTAGCTTTGCATTTGGGATACTTATTTAGTTTTACTGACAGTTTTCTTCAGCAATAAAATGGGGACAATAAGATCAACACTTGAAAACAGAAAATATTGAACCACTGATAATTATCAATAAATGCTTAGAATTATTTATCATTATTAATATCCCCTACAAAATAGCACTCAGACTTTTTTCCCTGTCATATGAAAAATGTGAGGTGATGTTAAAAAGTAAATTGAACTTAAAAATGAAAAACTATTTCCAAAACGTTGTTATGGAAATGATTCTCAAGGTTGTTACTACAACTTCTAAGGTCTTAGAATTTTATATGAGAAATTGTCTGGGAACATGCTATATTTTTAATTTTTATTAGTGTATATTAAGTTTTTATAATCACCATATTCTACAAATACTGCTCTGTAGCATTTTACAAGTTTTTTTTTTATTGTTTAACTGATTAATTAGATGATGGTAAAAGTGTCTAGTGGAGGAGGTCTGCCTCCCTCATCAGATGAATAAAGGAAAGGGCATTTCAGTAATTCTTCTAGTCTTCATTTTGCACAGATACGCCTGGGTGCGGGGCCAGCACTGGAAATGGCTGCATGATAAAGGCCCCCCTGTTTCCATTTCCACCCAGGACTTATGTGTCTGGTGTAGAGGAACAGAGAGAACTCTGATGGTGGCACTGGGTTTTCCAAATGTTAGTAATAAAACTAAATTAAAAAATACAAACTCATATCAATGTAAACGATTACACTGACAGTGACTTTTAAAGTCGGTACAAGATGGGCTTGGGGAGATGGTACATCGAGCGAGGTAGGGTACTTGCCTTGTGCACAGCTGACCTGTGTTATTTCCTCAGCACCACATATGTCCTTTCAGCCTACCAGGTGTGTTCCCTGAGCACAGAGCCAAGAATAAGCCTTGATACAGCCAGGAATGGAAAAACAGCAGGAAAAAGAAAAAGAAAAAAAACTCTTAATTTCGTCCACTGCTCTATCTTCAGGGAATAAATTCCCTTCTGTGTATGTCACATCACACAAAGTCCACATTGCCTTTCTAACTCAGGTAATATGTCCTGTGAATTGAGTCACTTGGCCATTCAAGTGTTTTCTTAGCATCTATCATGTATCTGACATTTTATTGGCATCCGAGATCCACTGTTGAACAAAACAGACGCTGTTTCTGTGCCAGAGTGTCTATAATCTACTGGGAGATACTGACATTAAGCAAAAAATATCATACAATTAACTGATACTTGTGGACAGGGTTGGATTAAAACACAGACCAAATATGGATTTGCCTGCAGGTAGAAGGCTTAATTATAATTGCAGATAGCCAATGATGTGTCTGACAAAGTATTTTCATGGACGTCGTTATCTGTCGATTGGAAGAAAGTTTCTTACTAAGACGAGCTGCTCAGGGCTAGGAATAGAGTACTTTGAAATGCCCATATGGGTCTGCTTAACCAACATAGAAGGATGTGCAAATGCTGATAGACCACCAGCTCGTCCAAGCATCTTTCCCCATCCAGACACTTAGAAGGCCCAGAGAGGTAGTATATGGGGTCAGACCCTTGCCTGCATGCAGCAGACCCATGTTCTAGCCCTGGCACCACAAATGATCTGATCACAGCCAGGAGTGACTCCTGAGCACAGAGGAAGCCCCGAGGACGGCCAAGAGGGGTCCAAGCCCAGCTTCTCCCCCAAATAAATAAATATTTAAAGAATATAGATCTAGAAGACTGATATATCATTAGCTCAGCAAAGCACTAAGATTTTTTAATTTTTCTTTCTTTAATGAATCACCGTGAGACATAGTTACAGACTTACAAAGTTTCGTAATTACATTTCAGTCATACAATGACCGAGTAGCCATCCCTCCACCAGTGCCCATTCTCCACCAACAATGTTCCCAGTATCTCTCCCGACATTGAGATTTTATCATTTGGTCCTTAAAACTTTTATATATATATATATACACACACATATATATGTATATATGGGCTGGAGTGATAGCACAGCGGTAGGGCATTCGCCTTTCACGCGGCCAACCCATGTTCGATTCTGCCGCCTCTCTCAGAGAGCCCGGCAAGCTACCGAGAGTATGGAGCCCGCACGGCAGAGCCTGGCAAGCTACCCGTGGCGTATTCGATATGCCAAAAACAGTAATAATAAGTCTCTCAATGAGAGACATCACTGGTGCCCGCTCAAACAAATCGATGAGCAATGGGATGACAGTGACAGTGATATATATATACATACATATATATTTGTATATATATACATACATATATATATACTATATATATATATAAATAAAACCTTCTCTGAGAGGCACAGTAAACAAACACATTTTAAGACTAGAGGGATGATAGGATGGCTGGCAGAGGTCCCTCTGGGAAGGCCCCTCCCCTCCCTGTATGGAAGGACCTGGTAGCAGTTGCTCTCTGAAATGACAGAGCATTGCACTAAAGGGTCTGCAGTAGAAGGATCAGCCAGTGGTTGTACCGGACACCAGTTTCTGCATTACCTGAGATGTGACTTATCAAACACAGCCTTGGGAATTATTTGACCTCATAAAGGAATTTCATGGGGGACTTTGGGGCAGCTTTTGTAGGAGATTTTATTCCTTTTTTTTTTTACAGTTATTTGGTAGCAGGAAAAATATAGAGGATTATAATACCACAAGCAAAGTGGTTCTTGGCTCATGTTATAGAAGATTAAGCATGTTTAGGACTTCACGTTTCATGTATTCCTCATCACAAAAGGGAAGTGGAAGAATCTTACAGAGATTCCAATTGAAAACAGCTATTTTTAAATTTATTTTATCATAAAAACTTTATTTTTAATTGATTGAAGTACTGTGGTTTGCAAATTGTTGGTAGTGGTTTCTTGTGTTTGAAGAAGAGACTGTATGGAACTCAACCAAGGGGCCATAAAATGAGGACTGAAAGTGAGCATCTGAGAGTGATGGAGTTCCTTGGTGACTTGAACGAGTGTTAGTGGAGTGGTGTGCACAGAGGACTGGGGGCAGGGAGTTTGCTTTCAGATAGGAGTTGAGAGGTGAAGCTGAAAATCTTTGCAACCCTCTGGAGTTGCCTTCCTTGAAGGAGTTGTGGATAAACTTAGAATGAGAGCTGGAGAAGCATGTAGACAGTGAAGTGAGGAGAAGAAAGTACTAAAGAAGCAAGTGCTTAATTGTGCATTACTTGATTGTATTATAGGTGAAATAAAACCATACTTTGTAGTCATTGAGGCTGAATTCCAAATCAATTTAGATTAATATCTTTACGATAAAGGTGATGCAAGAGAAAATGAAAGGAATTGCAAATAGCGTAATCTAGGATGGATGAGAGGAGAAGCAGGCAAATAAAATGGTCAGTGAAAATTCAGCTCCTGTTGCTAATTGACGAAGCATTGCCGAATTAATCTGCTTCAGAGATGAAATATTTCTACGCACTGATGAGTGGCAGAATAATGCACAGCAAAATATAAATTCAAAATTATTTGTATTTTTAATTTCAATATAGTTTTACCATGGAGGCTACATTTTTGGAATAAAAAATACATAAAGGTCATTATTATTATTTGGACTGAATCTTGTTGTTGTTGTTGTTGTTGTTTGTTTTTTGGGCTACACCCGGCAATTCTCAGGGGTCATGCCTGCTCCTGAGCTCAGGAATCACTCTTGGCATTGCTCGGGGGACCATATGGGAATTACCCAAGTGCAAAGTGAATGGCCTACACACTCTACTATTCCTCCAGCCCCTGAAAATTGAAACAGTTAAAGATAAATAAAAATGAATGGTCTCTTCTCGCCTGTCCCTGAGTTTGCCGTGTCTCCAGTAGCTAGAGGAATAGGTCACATACCACCTTAATGCCCATGAATGTGGCTTGAGCAAGGGGGTGAAGCCAGGTGGTTAGTTCACGGTTGCCCAGTTTTCTTCCGTGACTGCTGTTCTGTTCTTTATAAGCCTGGGTAGGAGGTCCAGGCTCTCCCCCACTGCCCCGCATCACTGCCCTCTCTGTCTCCACCCCAAGCCCAGTATATCTCAGATTATAATAAAGGTAATAAAGGAGGTTTTCTGGAGCAGAGGGACTCATTTCTGATTTCCGCCGCAGTCCCGTTTTTCTTGCATGCCATACGATCTCAGCAGCCTCGTCTCCCAGAATTTTCCAAAATGTATCACTGTATCACTATCATCTCATCAGTTTGCTCGAGCGGGCACCGCAACGTCTCCATTGTGAGAGTTGTTGTTACTGTTTCTAGCATATAGAATATGCCACGGGTAGCTTGCCAGGCTCTGCCGTACGAACGGGATACTCTCGGTAGCTTGCCGGGCTCTCTGAGAGGGACAAAGAAATCGAACCCCGGTCGGCCGTTTGCAAGACAAATAAATGTTCTACCGGCTGTGCTATCGCTCCAGCTCTTCCAAAATGTACTGGTAGTATAGACTTTCTCTTGTAATGGTGTCAACACTTGAAAACCTGCCTATTACAGAAGTTAAAATAATGATGCCATTAGGTCGTTATCTAAAGTACATTTCTCCCCCAACTATCTAGTTGGAGCACGTTGGTACCATTCTCAAGAACTTAAACCCACTTGAGCATGTGATTTCTCTGGTCATTTCCTGTCAAGGAGTGTTATTTTCTTATTATATTTAGATGAAGTGATGAGTCCACCCAAAATATACCTTATTTTCGTAGCGCTCATTGAGGAGATTCAAAGGGTTGTGGCCATGGGCAAATTTGAAATACTCATGCCCCATTTTCTTCCTACAGGCTGTTACTTTTTTCAGCAGCCTACAGGAAGAAGCCACAAGTGTATTTTTACTCCTAGGCTGTTTATTTCAGTGAAAGGAAGTAAGGCTGTTGCCGAGATTCCTGCAAAGAGGGTTGGAGGGTGTAACTCCAGCGCCTGCACGTTGGAAGCAACTACTGCATTTGGTCTTCCTTGAAAACTTCCGTTTCAGATGTGTTTGCGGGCTCATTTCCTCCCTGCTGTCTGGTTTCCAACTTGTTGGTGTTAATAATGTCTTGTTTCAGGTCATGGTCATTTAAGCAGACTCGCTGCTTCTCTCTGCACTCCACGTGACTGTCCTCTCGTAGCTCACCGTTTAGTTTAGTACAAACCTGGTGTCATCTGTCGACCTGACCAGAGGAGTCTGGGGCAACTGAAGAACTCTTGGGTACTCTGGGCTTTGCTTCTTGCTGGTTGAACTACTAGAGCTGTCTTGAGTAATTAGATTCTTCCCTTGCACTCAAGTGGTAACCACTAGGGTTACCACACTTTCTGTTTTAATTTGGCATTGGATTTCATTGAGAATATCAACAGTGTTCTTTATTTCTTTTTTGTCATGTTGCTGCTGTACAGTCGGGTCTGGCATGTTGCTGGCTCTTTATTTTATTCTTATATAGATTTTAAAGTGACATGAGTAAGTCGCTGCTGTTGCTATAAAACAAAGGTAGAAACTTGTTAAAATAGTGAGCAAGGTAGCCCAAACTTAATGAAAAATTGAATTTTTAATAGAGGTTCAAGATACTCTCTGATAACTTCATCAGTTATTTTGCATTTACCTAATTTTCACCATGGCTAGAAATGCATTTGATTTTTTTTCTGGACATTCCCCTCAAAATTTGAATAAATTCTACAGGAAAATTGACTTCCTATGCTCTTGTTTATCCAAAAAACCTACAATCTGTCAATTCCTCTAGCATAGACTAGGTTGATGTGAAATTGGATGAAAATAATGGGCTTGGAGAGGACACAGAAATTGTCTATATTTTTCAGAGAAAATTTGCAGAAGAAATGAACTCTGAATAAGCTCCTTACAAGTGATAAATGTCAAGGAGTGAGCTTGATGGTGTCTCCATACCATAAACACCTAGAGACACTTTGATTGTTATTTATGAACAATATAAGAGGAAAGAAGAAGAGGGAGAATTATGGGTGCCAGAGGAATTTGTCTTAGAGGGATATGATTCTTTTTCAGAGATAGATATTAAGCATACTTGAATGAAGTGCAGACAGGAGAAAGATCCATTCATTAGATAAAGTACCTACAGGCAAAGATCCACAAAGTGAAGTCTGTGCTCATTGTATTAAAAAGTGCTCACATTTGATACTTTAAGCTTTTCCTATAATAAAAATATCAAATTTATATCTGCATATATGGCTAAGTGTGATAATTTACAAAAATATTCTAATATTATACCTACATTACTTTTTTCACTGCACTTAAGTTTTTCCTGATAGTACTAAATACAATGAATACTGCATTGTTTGTTTATACATATATGTTTATATATATCTATATATTTGCTTGCACCTCGGGGCTACTCCCAGCTCAGTGCTCTTGCCCAGCAATTATTAGCATGTCATGCTCAGGCACCCGCCTCATTCATCTTCCTACCACCCCAAAGGTAGTGGAAGAAACATTTCAAAGTTCAAACATTCTTTTTCTCTCCTGATACAATGTTCTACTTGAATGTCAAGCTGATGTCAGAGAGTATGGGTGCTTTTATCAACAGTGAGCTCCTGGTTTATGTGAGGTTGTAGGCATTTGTGAATGGTCTTGATGATACTTGTTCGAGTATAATGTTACAAGAAACCTGAAGAGGTATCGTAAAGGTATACTTAGCAAGTGGACATTTTACTATGATTCCTCTGGCCTAGTAGAAAAGAAGGGAAAATATTATGTTTAAGACTAACCTGGTCTCAGTACCACTGTTGACGCTATGTTCAGTTGGCTTTTTAATTATTTCAAACTTTTAACTGTGATTTTTTCATTTCTGTGTTTTCTTAACTCCGTAGTAATAACTCTTTTTTCTGTTCCAAATTAAATCACTGTTTTCTTGGTCCTTTCTCTCTGCCTACTTTTTATTGTTCATGGAGAATTTGATTAACTGGCATTCTGTTTTGTGTTCTTTAGAAATGAGCAGATTGATATTTGTCTGTCTAATAAGCAAGTGTTACCAATTTACAGAGCAATAATCACCTACTCCAATTTCCCTTCATCTGCTTTCATGTGTGGGGACATGCTTATTTAATCCCTGACCACTCTATGTGTTTTTAATGACCAGGTGTGCCACCATCTTTTTCTTTTCTTTTTTCTTTCCTTTTTATTCTAAGTCTGCTAAACAGTTTATTTCGCTCAACAAATGTTTTATGGACCAATTACAGGGTCAGGAATGTTCCCTCCACCCAGTGGTGGCAAACTAATTAAATAGCACCGTCTTCCCCCTTTGGATTCTGGGCCACACCTGGTAGTGCTTGGGGGCAACTCCTTGCATTGTGCGTGGAGGTCCCTCATCTTGGGTACTCATACTGTGCTGAGTTTGGTCCCATGATTAGCTCAGTGAACTGCATGTGCTCAGTCCATTGAGCTAATTGTCTAGCCTAAGTAACTCTTTCAGTATAGGCAGTTCCCATGTGCAAAGTTCTACATTCAGTTCCCTGCATATGTGCATAAGTGTAAACCATGGAGTAATGAAAACATACCTGAGAGTCATATCCAAATAAAATTCATTGTTGTGAAACTTCTCGTTTTTTTATTTTTTGTCTTGGGGCATACCCGACAGTGCTCAGGGGTTACTCCTGACTCTGCACTCAGAAAGTACTTTTGGTGGTGCTCAGGGGACTGTATGGGATACCAGGGATGGAACTAAGGTCCACCATTGCAAGGCAAATGCCTTACCCGCTGTATGGTCACTCCATCCCCAATATGTGAAACATTTGTTCAGTAACCTGTGTATGCAGAAACACAAGGGTACCGTCAGTTACTGTGTGTGAGAGGGACAAAGGTAGTCAGAGGATCAATTCTTGTTGAAATGTCTATTTCTTACCATCCAAAATATTTTGATAAGACCATGATGCTATTCTCTCTCTCCATAATGCCAAGGCTTCCCCCTTCTCTTTCTCATCTGCCTTCTTCTCAAAGTGAAACAGGGATAAAGGTTAGTATTATTCAAGGACATTATCCCAAATGTCCTTGCCCAAAAACCAAGGATAAGGACATTACCCTTTTCAGTTTTTGGTTTTGGGTCACACCCAAAACCAAATTGCTGCTCAAGAATTACTCCTAGAGTGCTGAGGATCTGTAATTGGTGCCTGGTTCACCTGGTTCCATCTCCAGAAGGATGTGTGCAAGTTAAGGATTCTACCCATTCTATATGGCTGTGGCTCAAAGACAAGAACAATTTGTCCTCTCTGTACCCTTCCTGCCCATGAAATTCTTTTTTTTCCGCTTCTGGGTCACACCCAGCGATGCTCAGGGGCTACTCCTGGCTTTGCACTCCAGAATCACTCCTGGCGGTGCTCAGGGGACCATATGGAATGCTGGGAATCGAACCTGGGTCAGCCACATGCAAGGCAAATGCCTTACCTGCTGTGCTATCGCTCCAGCCCCTGCCCCTGAAATTCTAAACTCTTATACCCTTGCATTGCTTAGATAAAGTAGTGTGTGCCTCAGATCATAATGCCCAAGAGTGGGAGACTGGGGGGCAGGGAAGGAGAGAGAGACAGAGATGCTACGGGGAGGGGGTGGCCAGAGGGATACTGGGGACATTGGTGGTAGGGAATGCACCCTGGTAGAGGGATGAGGAGTGTTGGAACATTCTTTGACTGAAACCTGATCGTGAACAGCTTTGTAACTGTGTATTTCAAGGTGATTCAACCATCATCATCATCATCCCGTTGATGTTGATTTTCTCGAGCTGTCTCAATAACATCTCCATTTGTCCTAGCCCTGAGATTTTAGAAGCCTCTCTTTACTCGTCCTTCCCAACAGTGCTGCATTGGAGGCTCTTTCAGGGTCAGGGGAATGAGACCCATCATTGTTACTGGTTTTGGCATATGAATACACCACGGGGAGTTTGCCAGGCTCTCCCATGCAAGCAGGAAAATCTTGGTAGCTTGCCAGGTTCTCCCAGAGGGAGAAATAGGCTAGAAGATGTATAAGCTATAAGCTTCCGGGAGCTTGGTTTTATAGTCTCTGGATATTGGCCGTTGGTGGGATTACACGGTGCCGGGGGCAGTTTCTGGTTGTGACCACCTAGCTACTGGAAAATAGGGGATCTGGGCAGAAGAGGCCCAGTCCTGATCTGAGCAGGCTTGGAGATCTCAGCCCCGGGTCCCATACACCTGGGTTCCTCTGCCGGTTCCTTCATGCGTGAAACTCGTCCGAACGTGTGGTGAAGGGCCTGAGCATGGCTGTGGCTGGGCTCCGGAGGTCTTTGGCTGCAGGGGCTCTGCTCAGGGCAGGGAGGGAAACTCAGCCCACCGCCTCCAAGGGGCCCTGGTGAAAACAGCCAGGCGCAAGAGCAAGAGACTCAGTTTTAAACAAAAAAAAAATTTTAATGGAGTGTGCTTCATGGAACCAGCCCAGAAGCAGATTTTATTTTTTCTTCTAGTAGCCACCAGTCTGTATCTCACCCTTCCTCACTCTTCTTTCGCCTCAATGCCCCTTTCTTAGGCCCATAATGAGAAACTGGGGGCTCTGCCTTCTCCCCACTGCTCACTGGGGCCGGGGAGCTCTTTCCCTCTGTCCCTTGTTTGATTTGACCTTGAGTGGCCGTGGAAGCTTGACCTTTGCGAGTTACCTAAGTTACCTAAGAGCCATTCTTGTCTTCACTTTCCTCTGTCCTCTCAGTCTCCATCTTTCCTCCCACCCCTCATCTTTTTCCTTCTCCCAGTGCCTTTCTCTACTTCCCTCCCTACTCTGCCATTCCATTTGTTTTCCCAAGTCTTGACTCTTCCTCATTCCAGAAGAGACATCTGTGGAAGGACTAAGCAATCATTACTAACAATGGCAGTCTTTGTACTGCCATCTAGTGGTTGAATTTTAAACAGCAAAAGCACAGGCGGTCTAATCTAGTTATTTATTTATTCAATTATTGCTCCCAGATGTTCACATTTAGCTTACATCGAGATTTTAAGGGAGTGCTGGGATTATGTCCATTTTAAGTAAACTATGAAACTGGATTTGAAATCTAACTCATCTACTTTGGTTTTATAAACCTAGTGTGTATTTTTTTTTCTTAAAAAATCTACTATTAAATTGAACCTGAGCAAGAAAGTTAAAGTTTACTCACTGGTCTACCTTTTGGGGCTGGAGCAATAGCACAGCGGGTAGGGCCTTTGCCTTGCATGCGGCCAATCTGGGTTCAATTCCTCCATCCCTCTCGGAGAGTCCGGCAAGCTACCGAGAATATCTCGCCTGCACTGCAGAGCCTGCCAAGCTACCTGTGGCATATTCGATATGCCAAAAACAGTAACAAGAAGTCTCACAATGGAGACGTTACTGGTGCCCACTCAAGCAAATCGATGAGCAATGGATGACAGTGATACAGGTCTACCTTTCATCCCATACATTTGTGGGAAATTATTTTAGTGGCAATACGATGCACGTGCGTGTGTCTGTGTGTGTGTGTGTGTATGTGTGGGTTATAAGTTTGAACTGCATTTGTTGTTTGTTGGATTAATATATATGACAAATGTCTATGTTGATAACACATTATACTGAATGTTGGTTAGAAAAACAATTAAAGGAAAATAGACAGTTAATGCCCTTAGATGGTAAAACTTAAAAAAGATGGAATGTGAAATTTGGTGAAACTGAATAACTCAGAGTAGCCCTTGGAGAATTCATCAGAATAACTAACTTCTCAATCAAGAGAAACATAGGGAAAAATTCAGAATTTGAATGTTAATTTCAATGGTATATGGTATTCTCAGTTTCCTGGAGCAGGAAAATTCTAGTAAGATATGTCAAAATGACCTGTAATAAGAGTTAATTCCTCTGGGTCCCATTTACATCATGTTGTATATGTTGTTAAATCTCCTCCCCATTCATCTAAATCTTCTAGCTACTCTTTCTCCAACAGATTATATTAGTAATTGCTCATTATTAGTTGACATTAAATGGAATTAAATGTTGACATTACTACCAATAAGTACTGATAAGGTGAATGAATGATGGAGACGGAGAGATAGTACAGAGGGTAAGGCACTTGCCTTGCAAGTGGCCAACAAGGGTTTGATCCCAAATATCCTATGTGGTCCCGAAAGTCCACCAATAGTAACTCCTGAGTACAGAGATAGGACTAACTCCTGAGTATTGCTGGGTGTGTCCAAAACCCTTCTCCTAAACAAATAAAATATAAATAAATATATGCTGGTAAAAATAGTGAATGAATGAATGAATGAATGATTGAATGAATGAATATAGCCTGGTGCAAATCCAGTATCTTTCTGGGATAATTGGGAATGTTGTGGCCAGTGATGCTCCAAGGAACCTTCCCTTAGTACAGTGAAATAGTTGAATTAGCTACATAAAAGTTTATTCAGTAAGCGTGGCTGGAGCAATAACACAGCGGGTAGGGCGTTTGCCTTGCACAGGGCCGACCCAGGTTCGATTCCCAGCATCCCATATGGTCCTCCGAGCACCGCCAGGAGTAATTCCTGGGTACGTGAGCCAGGAGTAACCCCTGTTCGTCGCCGGGTGTGACCTTCAAAGGGAAAAAAAAAGTTTACTCAGTAAGCTCTTCAAATCTTGGGAGTCAGTCTCCACTGTCTCTTGCCAATCTGATTTGCTGTTTCATCAAACATGCCCCAGCTGCTATTTCCAAGGCTAGTCCAGATAATAGCTCCACCTTTATTCAGATAGTTCCCTTTCCCTGGAAGACCTTTTCTTCTCTGGTTAAAGACCACTTCAGATTCCTTATTTTCTGGAAAAGCACATACAAATTAGGAAATACATTTCATATATATAATTTTGTGTCACATCTCCTATTAATATAACTCTAAGAACATTTACATTATGTAATAGTTTATAATTATAATGATATCAATATCCTTGTCACATTGCTTATTCTGCATCCTGACACATGACAGACAGTAAATGTTTTCAGAATGGTTAAATACTACTCTCAAAGCCATTACTATTTTATTTTGTAAAAAAAAAATATCTGTAACTCCCTGGTGATTCCTGAGTGTAGTATTTCTGCTATTTCTCAAATTTGCTATGTTTCAAAATATGTAACATCAGAGAATATATTTGGTTATACATTATATATGTATGATATGATTAGGTTTTAATCGTTTTTGGAGTTGAACCCCTGTGGCACAGAAATGTTCTTAAGACTCCCAAATGGTCTTAATGAAAAAAATACTGCTCTATGAAAATTACAGCCATTCTTATTTGTTCTTTTACCTGGTAAAATATTTCACTGGTAAAACTAGGATAAAGAATGACTTTGGTTGGACCCAAGCAATTAATAAAGTCTCCCAGATTTCTTACATAATAGTAACGACAATTTCATTTCCCAGTCAGAGTAAAACAAATTATACATCCTATCCACTGCAGTTAACTGCATCAGCATCATACTACCATAAAATCTCAATAAAATCGGAAAACTGTGGAGTATGGATAATCCTGCTATAAATTGTAATACGAATTACCCCTCCAGACTCTATATTCTCTCCATTAAGTTCATAGACACTGTCTCTTTGTACATAAAGTTTTATGAAATAAATCGACCGGTTCTCCTGTCCTTACCAGATAGCAAGCTGTTTTGATTTAAAAGCTGATAATGGCACAATCAGTTTTTGGTGTTTGCAGTGCATTTTAAAAACATAAATTTCATCTAACAAACCTTAAGTAGAAGGGAAATGCTACTTTTATTGGCACTGTGCAGTGAATGTTTCTTTGTGAGAAAGAATAAATGACATATTTACCATGGTGGGCCCATTTGTTGTAGTCATAAAATAAAGATTTGGCTTCCTTCTTCGGGACTCTAATCTTAAAGGTATATTAAGCAAACTCAAGAACAAATCTGAAACAGCTCTGTCTGAATTGTTTCAATTTGTCTGCATGCAGAATTGGCAGTTCATGATTGCATTTTGATGCTTCTGTGCTAAATCCAAGGGCTCCCTAATTGCCTCAGGTGTGGCCTTTGTCTGAAATGACTATTTTGCATCTGTCCTCTATAAGCAGCTCCTTAAAACAGAGGAAATCTAGAGAAGTAGGTTTTAAATCTCAAAAGGAAAAAAAAAAGAATGGGACTCTGGAGGAAATCATACGTTATAATACACTTGGAGTAGTTGGTATTTGAGGTGAAAGGTAAAGAAGCATATGGTTTTGCTAATGAGAATCAGTTGAAGTCATCTACGCTAGGCAAAGAGTGAGCAATGAGGCAGAGACTGCAGGGGACATAAAAGATGACGAGTGTATATTTTAAATTACAAGCTATAAACCACTCATGCATGTTGCATGGGAGATAAGACATAGGTTGCATGCATGACACATACAGTGCATCATTGAAAAGGAGAGGATCTGAGGTCCTTCTTGGAAAAAGTCATTGATCTCCTATGTTAAATATGCTTTTTAGATAACCCTGTGAAGATGATTTTCCAGCTGTGCACAGAGAGAGAGAGAGAGAGAGAGAGAGAGAGAGAGAGAGAGAGAGAGAGAGAGCGGAAATAGTGAACCAAAAAATGGCAGAGGAAAATGAAGGAGAGGAGTATTTCTCAATGTTTATTTTTATAACTTGGACCTCCTCAAATGTCACAATACATTTTATTATGTATTCCCAGTGGCCACGAAGATTTTGTAGCATTTCAATTTCTCTAGTTCTGGTTACTAAAGGAAAATGGGCATACTGATTTTGCATTACCAGTCTGCAGATACTCAATAACCCCAGAGAATTTCCTATGCCGACCTCCTGCTTAAACTTGGAAACTCACTTTTTCTGCAGGTATGTATACTAAAGGCAGAAAAGTGGCAGCCAACAGAGGTGTGGAAATTATTATTAAAATAAGAACTTAGAAAATCACAGCAAGGTCTTTCGGGATTGGAGTAAATAGGCTTACACAGCTCTTTAGTCCTTGGAGATAATGCTTTATTACAGCAAAATAATTGCTTTTGAAGTAATGACCATTAGTAATGAAAGAAAGGTTAAATTATGGTCAATCTATTTGAAATAGGAAACAGTGTGTAATAAATCTTTTACAGATATTTATTAAAAATCATTTAAATAATTAACCTTTATTGAATGTCTATGTGTTCTTTGTACTTTACTTTCATTACCTTTAAGTTTATAATAACCAATGTATGCAATCATTACCTGTCTTATATACATGAAACTGAGGTTTTTAATATCTTTTGTACCTTATAAGATCATAGCTTAGTCATGGTTAATCTTTAAACAAAGTAAAAACTTTTGAATGTGCTAAAGCCAGCTTGCTATGCTTGGTTTTAATAATAAAACAAATATCTGCCTTAGAGATCTCAGGGAATGATCAATATTAGATAGGTCAATTCTATATTTCATCAATACATTTTAAAATCATTTTACTTTTTGTTGAGGTTTACAATTTGTTGGATACATATAAAACCATATATACATAATCATATATATGTATATATTGCGTGACATAATTCCTATCATTACACATTGCCAGGATGGTACACATTATGTAATTATTATGTTTTTTCATTTCTCTGGCATCTTGGAACATTAGAAACAACAGCCTCAAGCTGTAGGTTAACATTTCTAGGTGCAAGGCGATTTTATCAAATTGGTTCACTGAGTTTCAGAGATGGACATCTGTGTCATTTTTGGACATGTCTGCTCTCTGCCTGGAGCTCTCTTTAGCAGGAAATTGGGTAGATGGACATTTTCAGCACAGGCAGACTTGTTCTCCTTCGTTTTATTTCAGTACTGGTTATTTTCTGAAAAACACTAGGGGAAATCACCAAGTAAAAATACAGCCAGCATTTATTATTGCTGTTATAATTATATTTATTTTTCTTAGATTAATGAGTTCAATAAAATTCTGAGCACTAGCTAATAGCTAATAATCATTATAGTATTACAGTCTTAGAAATTATTGTGGCGTATACAGCAGATGTTCAGAAATGCCTTCTTAAAATTTGAAAAATAAATTCCATAAAATGTGTGTTTGGTTACAGAAAATAGCTTCATAGTATGACTAGACATTTTCTAGTTTTTGTTTCTCTACAAAGCCTAATATTAGTACTTTTCTGTTTTAGTTTATTTCTATTTTATTGCATTTCTCAAAGACTAAAATAGCCTGTACACTCCCCACAGTTGATGGGTAAGATATGTGGAAGATAGTGTTTTCCAACACATTCTCTAAGTTAATGATTATTTATAATGGAACACAATCCATTTATCATTTAATAAATGAGCATTAACTGGTGGTGCATCAGTTTGTGGGGTGCTTGTGTCATTGATATAACTTATGGTAATGTGAAGTAGTAACACCTCTAATTATGTGATTTAATCTCATTATCCACCTTGCTTCTAGGACCACTAGTAACAGCCTATTTATGTCCTCCTTAGCTGACTTTGATCATTTTTTTTGTTTTTTGCTCTAGTAAGCCCCTTTCAACTATAATCTAAATTAGTTTTAACTATATAATTTTGTATGATCTGCTTTAAGGAATAAACTGAATTTCTGTGTAAAGTCTAAATAAACAGTGAATGGTTCAGAGCTAGTTGTTTTTCCTGTGTTCTGTACTTTCCGTTGTGATAACTATTGAGCATAGAATCATCTGTAATGACTAACAGCAAGAGTAAACCATCATAGACTCAAGACATACTTGCTAATATTTATTTATTCTATGTCTTGTTAAACAGAAGATATGAGAAATATCAGCCACATTATTGCTGCTCAGTTGACGAATAGCTTATGTAGAATTCTGTGTGTCTGTAGGGACCAGGATGTCATCTGCTATCAATACAAGTTAAAAAAGACTCAAAAAAGCATTTTACACTTTGCTTATTGATGCATATGTATACATATATGTAGCACTGTAGCACTGTCATCCCGTTGTTCATCGATTTGCTTGAGCAGGCACTGTACAATGAACATACCATATACATGCACGTTCATATCTTTAAAATGAAACCATATAATAGTTATACTTTATAAACTAAATCAAGTTTGTTGACATCACATAAAATTCCAGAATTTTATTCCCCATATTATCCTATTTAAATGGGGGGAAAGTTTCTCATTTATTAATTAAATAAGCATAATTATAAATTATCATTTTCTTTTTATTATCTTTCTTTTATTGTCTTGTCAGAATTAAATATAATTTGCACTACCGCATTAAAAGATTTAGAATTTTAAAATTTTATATCTTTAATTCCCATTTTTAAACTTTTTGTTTTAACCCAAAATTGGCCTATTCTTTACTATCCTTTTCTATTTATATATCAATTTGATCGACAGGCCATCTTGGTTTAGGCAGGGAAGCAATGTACAGACAGGCAAACATTTTATAATTGAAAGTCAATGATGATTGGAGGGATTTCTTGGGATGGGAGATGTGTGCTGAAAGTAGATAAAGGACCAAACATGATGGCCTCTATCTGTATTGCAAACCATAATGCCCATAAGTAGAGAGAGAGTAAGAGGGAAATTTTCTGCCATAAAGGCAGGGGGAGGGGTGGGATAGAGTGTGTGTGTGTGTGGGGGGGGATACTGGGGACATTGGTGGTAGAAAATGTACACTGGTGGAGGGACAGGTATAGGATCATTGTATGACTGAAACTCAAACATAAACGTTTTGTAATTAGCTCACGGTGATTCGATAAAAGAGAAAACAATAATTTTATAGTTGAGTGGGTCAAGAAGATTAACTATGAGGAGCAGAGCACTGCCCTGTAGATAAGCATAATAAACCCAGAGTGGTCCAAAGGAAAGAGCCCCCAGTTCAGAGGTCACCCATGGTGTTGCGACTTAAGGAGCAGTACATTTCTTGGAGGGAAGTGTTACTTGAGTTACCTGCATAGCACGAAGGAGAAAAGACGACTGAAAAAATTACCCAAGATCACTGTGTAACCTGAAGGAAGAGAAACAAAATAGAGAACAGAAATGCTGAAGAGCAAACTCTGTGTACGATAGCTTACTTTTTAATTATATAAAGAAATTGCAGTAAATAACAAGGTTCTTCAAGATCTTTTGGGTGGATAAATAAGGTGGTCATTAAGGAGATGTTTTAAATTGCTTTAAAATGATGATGTAATAGAAAAACTGTAACTTCTAATTACCTTTAAACACAAATTTATGAGAAAGCTAATTCTAGATCATGTGTCACATGTCTCTTCACATTTTATCTTTTACATCAAGGATAATTGGATATAATGACCAGAAACAGCTATTTTAGTTTTACCCTTTTTTACATGTAAACCGTATCAAAGAACCTTCCCCTGGTAAGTCATCTTTAAGCCAAATAATTATGCATATTGTAAATGTTACAGAAGCAGGGTTGTTAAGGCCAAGGTTAGATTTAGATTTTTCTCCCTTATTCTTAAATATTTCAAGTATCTAAAGAAAGTGAGGCATGCACTATGTTTCCCTGGTACTTAAAGTTATTCTGTAGCAGATCGCAAGCATGTATTTTGATATTTAAGAAAACTTTATTGGGGCCTGGACACTAGTACAGCAGGTTGCCTGCATGCAGCTGTCCCAGGTTCAATCCTTGGCTTCCCATATTGTCCCCAAATCCCAACAGGAGAGAAGCCTGAGTGCAGAGCCAGAAGTAAGCCCTGATCATTGCCAGTTATGGTCATGTTACTATTAAACACAATAATAATAATAATAATAATAATTAGATTGTTGTCAACAAGCTAGCAGATTGGAAGATGGCAGATTCATGTCCTTTCTGTCTGCTTCATCACAGAAAGTCCATTTTGTAGATAAAGAAGAGAGGATTATAGAGCAGTAGTGGGCGTCTGAGAATTATCACTCTGGGCCAGTCTGGAG
The DNA here is from genome assembly GCF_027595985.1 of Sorex araneus. Classification (NCBI taxonomy): domain Eukaryota; kingdom Metazoa; phylum Chordata; class Mammalia; order Eulipotyphla; family Soricidae; genus Sorex; species Sorex araneus. Next base: position 268,895,452 of record NC_073302.1, on the reverse strand, counting down.
GCACACTCCATCTTAATCAGCCTGTTTCCTAAGAAGATGCAGACTTGCCCAGTCCACAACCTAGGAAGCACAAATAGAGTGAAAGACCATGAAGTGAAACAAACTATTTCTCTAGGCCCCGGTTTAATGCCTGAAATCATCTTCCCAGGGCAGTGCAGGTGATGATGAGTTTGGTGATCTCATTCTCCAGATTCAGACACCACAAATGACTTTATTATTTAATATGTTAAATCGTCTCTGACTAGAGTTGGGTTAATTTTGAATAATGCAGTTAGAGATAGTTGGCTTAAGTTTTGAGCAGTTTTCACGAATTGAGAAATGAAAGATGGTGTGAAAAGTGTCATAATGGCATTTCACAGTGCTCCCAGAATCCAGGGTCCTTGGTTGACTCTGAGAAGTTGTATAAGATCACCAAGCATAGTGTACAAGCATGTTAATTCATGTAAAATGATAGGAACTCTTGCAATTGCAAAACCCTTATGCCGTGCCAGAGCAGGAAAGTAAGGCTACTTACTAGCATGCTTGCCTTGTGCACACCTGAATTCCCAGCACGACATGTGGTCCCCTGAGTCCAGCCAGAGATGATGCTTAAGCACAGTCAAGTGTGACCCAAAATTTTTTTAAGAGGAGAAAAAGGCTTTCATACTCCAAAACTTTCCTTCAGTGAACACAACAGGGCATCGAAATTCATTTTCCTTTTACAAATACAAAAGGTAGTCTTAGCTTGATTATTTAGAAAAAAGAAAATAGTAATCACTGACTGTTGTGATTCGGTCAACAGATGCTTATTTTTAAGTTACATTTTCAAAGGATTGAATCCTTTCATTACCATTTCTAAGCACTTATTCATACTATAGAAATGATAGGTATGTTGAAGTCTTTTAAATGACTTCTTGAAAGAAAAGCTTTTTAAATATAATTTAGCTTAAAAGTGAATAAACACAGCATTTTTATTCTCAGGCCATCTGATGATCTATTCAAGCCAAATTTATAATTTTCTAGCACTTTACTGAGTAATCGTAATTTAATGACTATAACTTTCCACCACAAACATTAATATTAGACTCTAAGCCAGGATATAATTTTAAAGTAAATTGTGAAATGGACACTTTTATCATTGTATTGCAGAGTCTTTTGCCAAATGGAAAGCACTGTGCTCATATTAAGTAGATTTTTATTATCACCATCATCTTCATCAGTGAATAATATATTTTAATGAGAATAAAGGAGTGTAATTGGTGTAGTCAAGAAGTAGGATATAATAGGGAGGTAAAATAAATAGGTGCTTATTATACTAAATAAGGCCTTATATATAATACATAAGCCTTATATAATGAGAAATGGAAAATGTGGAATTCCATAAATAAATATAGAAATAAATGTATAATTTTATAGATATAAAGTATTGTATTTTATTTTAAAATGGAAGTCTTCTGCAAGAAGGGTAGATTTTTGTTATTGATTTGTATGTAAGAAGGATTAGCCAAATATAGTTGAATAAAGGGTTTGGGGGCCGTAGTTCTGAGTGAATTAGTAATGTCTTGAGGAAAGTGTTGATACATGAGAAATTCTATATGGGATAAGTGTAGGCTACAGAAAATTCATTGAAAAACAGCCTTAAAGGGGCTGGAGCGATAGCACAGCGGATAGGGCGTTTGCCTTGCACGCAGCCGACCCGGGTTCGATTCCCAGCATCCCATATGGTCCCCCAGCACCGCCAGGAGTAATTCCTGAGTGCAGAGCTAGGAATAACCCCTGTACATCGCTGGGTGTGACCCGAAAAGCAAAAAAAAAAAAAAAAAAGAAAAACAGCCTTAAAATTTGGATGGCCCAGGAACTTGGTGGGATAAATGCAATAGCAATTAGCAGTTGATTTAATAGGAATGCCAAAAGAAATGAGTTTTGGACCTGGGTGACTCAAAGAGGGAATAAAAAGTCAAATAGGACTTGAAAAGAATGAACCATCCTCTGAAAATGACTCTTTGACACTCAGGTGGAGTAGAATGCTGCAGATGCGAGGGTAGGCTTCAGGGCGAGGTTTGAGCTGAGAACTTGGGCTTGGTGTTCTCTGAAATTGAAATGGTAGATGTGGAAATTGAGTGAAACTACTGCCAAGCTCACCAGTAGAAAGAGGTAGAAAGAAGAATGTACCTGGCGAGTGGGGAATCAGGAGTAAAACCAGACCTTTAGATGTGTGCTGAAAGAGGAGATGGAGAAGTTAAATGAGAGGAGAGATCCAAGAGAATCAAATAATATACAATAGCCAGCGACTGCTTTGTCAAAAGGGCCAGATGCTATTTTATGACAAGCCATATGGTTTCAGTGAAGCTACTCAACCCTCCCATTGGAACAACTAAAACAGCCAGACAAAATAAATGCGGATGACTGAATAAAACTTTATTTACAAAAACAGGTGGCAAGGCCCACAGGCCTTAGGAAAGCTCATTCCCCAAACCAAGGGAGGAACTGTTACAGTGCCTCCAGGCAGAGAAGACGACCAAGGTCCAGAAAAGCGCTGGAGAAGTTTGAGATCATTGCAGCTGAGCAGTGGACCATGCAGGAGAAAATAGCAACAGAATATTATGAGGTTATTTTTTTTTAACATAACGGGAGCAGAAGCCATTATGTTGTCAAATGTGCAGATAAAAATTGGGGGGAAAAAGTGAATAAAATGCACTTTAGCTCTGCTAAGTACCAGCGTCTCCGGATTTCCATAATTGATTGCATTTGTAAATCTTCATTTGGGTTACTTAGACAATCACAGTTGCTATCTGCAGAGTCGTGCAGTCTCATTAGCAGTGGCAGAAGTAAAGTGAGAGGCAAGGCGAGCAATGGTTAAGTGTAGGAGGACCCCTGGGTACCACTTCTCATCTTGGACTTCACCATCCTTGGAGTCCAGCTTATTTACTTAGAATTTTTCTCTCATCATATGTCTTGGACTTGGAAAAATCAGGCATCTATTTGAACAACTGGCATTCTGAAGCCAAATGAGGTTAGCAGATCAGTTGTACAAATATAGTAAAAATATATAGCCCTCCAGGTACTAACTTTCTGAGTGTTAATGCATCTGTGTGCAGCTAGTCTGAGGTGGCCAAAACACAAAGCAAAGATTAGTGGTTTTTTTTTAGAAAATCATCATCATCCCACTGATGGTGGAATTTCTTGAGTGGTCTCAGTAAAGTCTCCATCGTCCTAGCTCTGAGATTTTAGAAGCCTCTCTTTACTTGTCCTTCCCAATAGTGCTGCATTGAAGGCTCTTTCAGGGTCAGGGGAATGAGACCCATCATTGTTACTGGTTTTGGCATATGAATACACCATGGGGAGTTTGTGAGGCTCTCCCATAGGGGCAGGAAACTCTTGGTAGTTTGCCAAGTTCTCCGAGAGGGAGAACTGGATTATAAGATGTCGCTTCCGGGAGCTTGGTTTTATAGTCTCTGGATGTTGGCTGTTGGTGGGATTACATGGCACCGGGAGCAGTCCTTGGGTGTGACTGCCTAGCTACTGGAAAATGGGGAATCTGGGTGGAAGAGGCCCAGTCCCGATTCCAAGCAGGCTTGGAGGTCTCGGACCCGGGTCCCACACACCTGGTTTCCTCTGCTGGTTCCTTTTCTATTTTTAGAAAATAGTCAGTGTAATGTCACTGAAAATGTCCATGTGTCCCCCCAGTCCTGGACTTCCAGTTTCTACGCCCAACGAGCTCCACAGCAAATGATATCTCTGCTCCCGTCTCCAAGGACTGTTTCCATTCAGGGAAAATCTGAAATCCTTGCGTCGGCTTCCAGGCCTTCCGTCCTCCTGACACTCTCCTCTCTCTGTGCTCATCTGCTTTGCTCTCACTGTCTCTGCTCCAGCTCTCTCAGGCTTGCTGTAGCCCCAGGCACATAAGACAGGATTCCCACCTCTGAGTCTCAGCACCTGTCACTGGCTCTGGCTAGAACGCCCCTCTGCAGCCCCCTCTGAACACCTCGCAGCTCTTCTGGCCCTCGCCCAGGATCATCTCTTAAATGCTTTTGGCGTTGGCCCCTTTAGAACTATCCACCTGCCTCTCATCTGCCCCGACACCCCTTTTTTTTTTTGCTTTTTGGGTCACACCTGGCGATTGTCAGGAGTTACTCCTGGCTCTGTACTCAGGAATTACCCCTGGCCGTGCTCAGGGGACCATATGGGATGCTGGGATTTGAACCCGGGTCGGCCGTGTGCAAGGCAAACGCCCTACCCACTGTGCTATCTCTCCAGCCCCTCCCCACACCCCTTTTCCTGTTTTATTTTTCTCTCCTGGCACTTAACATTGTCTGCTAGTATTTTTTAGTTTGCTTTCTTAAAATTTTGGTGTGTGTTGGGCGGGGGGTGTGGGGTGGGGAAACACCTTTCTGTTTTCAGTGTGGGGATGTTTTTTTTAATTAACCCATTTATTATAGGCTAGCAATGCTTCTGATGGCAGATCTACTGGTCTTTCAATTCCTTCAGTCTTCTGATGGCAGATTTGACTGTGACAGCAGAAGTGGTATTATAGGTCCAGGCACCCCCGGGGACACTTTTCGTGCAGGGCAGTGTCAAATGCCCACAGCCTGTCTCTTCATCTTGGTCTTGCCGCAGAAGGAGCATGTGTACTTGGCGTGTTGGCTGATCTCGATTTTCTTCACCATCTTCCTGAGGGAGGTGTCGCAACACGTCCCGTATCTACCCACAATCCCTACTTTCTTGGTGTGTTTAGCCGTCACGCCACCACCCAGCCCAGGATGCAGAGAGCAGTGTGGGGATTTTTAATCTACCTGTTTGCCAACCTTTCTCCACGCTCCCAGGACCATGTGTGATTCTCATTAGTGTCCCATAATGCCTGTAGGTTGAATACTTAAAAGAATGTTCTGGTCAAAGGAAGTGCTGGCTTATATGTTATCTTCTGTACGTTCATTTTCTGTAGTGGTATTTTCCATATATTTGCATTTACCCAGTCAAGTGCCCCTTTTGACTGAGTCTAGAAGACAGTGAGAATTGAGAGTGTTTGGAAAGAGGCTTAAATAGTCAACTTAACTGCCAGGACAGAGGAGCAAGGTGACTGGCAGCTAGTGTCAGCAAGGTAGTCACTGTTTTACATAGGATCTCTTCCTGGCTGCCCACCTGAGCACGGGCAGTGGAGGAAATGGAACATCTGAGGCAGGAAACCAGTTGTCCCTGCCAGTGGCAAGACCAGAAGTCACACCCCTGTTCTCAGAAGCTGGAGCCGTGCATGGTCTTCCTTCCCCTCCCCTTCCCTCTCCCTCCACACCTTTCTCCTGCCATCCCTTTCCCTCCCCTTCCCTTCCCTTCTTTGACTCTTTTACAGAAGAAACTGCGTTAAACTGTGACAGACATTCCGCATTCCCCCGCCCACCACCACATCCTTTCTCCCACTCCCCTTTCTGCCAGCTGTAGCAGCTGTAAGCTGGCTGGTCAGTGAGGCCATTGGCAAGAGGAGGCAGCTTGCCTACACCTGAGGGAGGGGAGAGAAAGGCTCGTACACCAGGCTGCTGCCTCCCCGTCCGTCTGTGCTCATCCTGGCCCTCCTGCCCTTCCATCATTCCAGAGTATGGACCTAGATATTCTAATGCATGTGACGTGCAGTGGCTTGCAGAATACCTTCTTTTCATCGAAAAATAATAGCTGAATCGCTCAGTTTAGGCCTAAAGGAATTAGTGGAGCCTTTAATCCTCCTTTTTTGTTTGCTTGTTTTGGGTCCACAACCATAGTACTCTGGGGAAATACTGGATCTGCCCTTGGGAATCACTCCTGGTGATGCTTGGGGGGCCATATGAGATGCAGGTTGCTTGTGTGCAAGACAAGCACTGTACTATCTACCCGGCTCCTAATCCTTACTGGCCCCTAATCCTTATTTATTTATTTATTTATTTATTTTAGAACATAATATTTCTTTATTTTAATAAATCACCATGAGATATAGTTACAGACTTAAAAACTTTCATGATTGCATTCCAGTCAAACAATGTTCAAGCACCCATCCCTCCATCAGTGCCCACTGTCCACCACCAATGTTCCCAGTAACCCTTCCCCCACCCCCACCTCTTCCCACCCCCTGCCTCTGTGGCAGGCACAATCCCTCTTACTCTCTCTGTCCTTTTGGGTGTCATGGTTTGCAATACAAGTATCAAATTGCCATCATGTTTGTTCCATAGTCTACTTTCAGCAAGCATCTACTATCCCGAGTGATCTCTCCAACAATTATTCACTTAGTGCTCCTTCCTCCATCCCAGCTACCTTTTCCCTTGCGCATGAGATTCCAAGCCATGGGGCGATCCTCCTGACCCTTATTTCTATTTTCCTTAGGTGTTAATCTCCTACTGTATTACTTTATATTCCACAAATGAGTGCAGTCATTCTACGTCTGTCCCTCTCTTTCTGACTCATTTCCCTTAGCATGATACTCTCCATGTTGATCCACTTATATGCGAATTTCATGATTTCATTTTTTCTAACAGCTGCATAGTATTCCATTGTGTAGATATACCAAAGTTTCTTTAACCAGTCATCTGTCCTAGGGCACTTGGACTTTTTTTCCAGATTCTGGCTATTGTAAACAGTGCTACCATAAACATACAAGTGCAGATGTCATTTCTATGGTACTTTTTTGCATCTCCGGGATATATTCCCAGATGTGGTATTGCTGGGTCAAATGAGAGCTCGATTTCTAGATTTTTGAGAAACTTCCATGTTGTTTTCCAAAAAGGCTGGACCAGTCAGCTGGGCTATACCAAACCCACCAGCAGTGAAGAAGAGTCCCTTTCTTCCTGCATTCGTGCCAACACCGGTTGTTTCTGTTCTTTTGGATGTGTGCCAGTCTCTGTTCTGTGAGATGATATCTCATAATTGTTTTGATCTGCATCTCCCTGACTTAATCCTTATTTTTAAAAAGCGAATGCACCCTCATCTGTGTTTGGAGGGAAGAGGCCTACAGGGGTGTGGAACTGAGGGCTCAGCGCTCAGGGCTATCCTAGTGCTGGAAGGCGGGAGGGGGCAGAAGATGCTGAGACTTGGATTCAGGGCCATGTGCATGCTTGCTATATGCTCCACCTCTTGAGCCACCTCCCCCAAAGCCCTCACCTGCCCACCCCACCCCCCAGGCATCAATAGCACCTCGGCACCTCATGGGAGAAGGGGAAGGTGAGATGAATTGCGATGCCTGCCACTGTGTGTCTGGCCACTGTTTTATAGAAGGAAAGAGTGAAGGTGAAACACCTCCTATGGATGGAAGAGAAGAAAATGTGCCAGAGAACTCTGGGTAGCCACACGTCTGGAAAAATCCATCCCTCAAAGCCTCCTACCGGCTCTGAGCTTGGAGAGAAGTTGAGAAAGATCATGTTCACTGAGCAGTGAGCCAGAATTTTCGTGGAAAACTTCCTGCCCCACCAGCACATTGAGTGGGAGTGCCTCCATGGCCCAAATACCTGGAAATGCACCCTGAATACTTGGCATCCGAAAAATAGTAGCACAGACGATGGGGTGTGGGTTCCCTTTCTTGTATTAAAGTCCACTTTTATTTCTGCCACTGAATGTCAAGGTTCCTTTTGGACAATCTACTTTCTTCTTTTTTTTTTTAATTGAATCACTGTGAGATACGATACTTTTTTAATTGAATCACTGTGAGATACGATACTTTTTTAATTGAATCACTGTGAGATACGATACAGAGATACTGTGAGATACAAGCTTTCTTGTTTGAGTTTCATCATACAATGTTCAAACACCCATCCCTCCACCAGTGCACATTCTCCATTACTAATGTCCCCAGTATATCTTTTCTCACTGCTTTCCGACCCTTCCCCTGCCTCTATGGTAGACAATCTCCTCCATACTCTCTCTACTTTGGGGCATTATGATTTGCAATACAGATGCTGAGACGCTATCACATTTAGTCCTTTATCTACTTTCAGCTCACATCACTTCATCCCTAAAGATTCCCCCAACCATCATTGTCTTAGTGATTCCTTCTCTATTCCAGCTGCCTTCTCCACCAGCTCATGAGACAGTTTTCCAACTATGGGGCATTTGTGTCTACTGTCCTTGAGGGATAATCCACTTTCATTTCTGCCTCTGAATGTCAAGGTTCCTTTAGGGGATCAGAGAAGAGTGTGATGAACTGGGGGTAATCAGAGTATTGATGATTCCACATAACAATCATGTAAAATCAACTTTCTAGGGTGAGCGGGGAGAGTAACATGCCATGTTGGTTTTCTACTGCTGCATGGGCAATAGAAGAGTAACATTTCATTTGGGAGTGGGAAGTGTTTGTTGGCCACAGCTTGTGGTGCTCAGGAACTACTCTTGACTCTGTGCTCAAGAACCACTCCCTGGCAGTGCTGAGGGACCATATTGAAACTGGACTTGGCGTGATGCAAGGCAAGTAGCATCTGCTCCATACTATCTCTCTAGCTCCTGAAAGAGGAATGCATTTCTTTTGGGACAGAGGGTGGGTGGGGTGGAAGCTAGACTCAGCTATGCTTAGGCCAGGGATCACTCCTGGCAGTGCTGAGGGACCATATGAGGTACTGAGATCACACCTGCGTTGGCCACATGCAAGACAAGTGCAGTACCCACCGTGCTATCTCTCCAGCCCAAGAACAACTCGTTTCACAGCATTCCAGGACCCAGACATTTGAGTTGGCTTTACCCAGGATATGAGAACACAAGGCTGCTTTCACCAGGTGTCACCTATGGAGCTCCACGAAGGTGACCAGTGTTCTAAATGGTCACTTTCATAGACCCTTTCTAGCTGGGCCCTGTTGAATAGCTTGGCTTAAGGCCTTGCTGAGAGGCTGTCCACGGTGGCTCTGTCCCCAAACCAGCAAGAGAGAGAGGCCACATCGTGTGATAGCAACTCTTCAAATCTCTGATTTTGCCGTGCTTTCACAGATTCTTTTGGCCACACCAGGTCTTATAGCCAAGTCAAGAATCCTAGTGAAAGTGGACACACAAGTCCTGGTGGAAAGTGGACACACAAGGACAGGGATGTAGGAGACATCATTGAGAAGGGGATTTTGTTTGTTTGTTTCTGTTTTTTTTTTATTTAAAAAATAAAATTCACACCCAGCAGAATTTTTTTTAAGGTGTAATACTGGCTCTTTACTCAGGGATCATGCCAGGAGGGGCTCAGGACATCATATCCCCGTATACAGGCCACGGAAGGAACCCGAAACTGCCGTCTGCCAGACTAAGGCTGTAACTCCGATACTATCTCTCTCGCCCCAGAAGTGGGGGAAGTTTGTTTATTTTAGGTTTTGTTTGGTTAGTTAGCTTTGATTTGGGGCTATACCCAGCTGTGCTGAGGGATTATTCATCTGAGCACATCTGCCTCTGTGCTGGGAATTGAACCAGTTTCGGCAGGAGTCAATTTTATCTGTCTGGTCCAAGGAGGGGGGGAAGCAGATTTTTAGAGTAACAATTTATCATAGGTAAAATTTTGAAGGAGTAAATAGGTTCAACCATTAGGTTCTTTCTGAGCTTCTCAGGGATTTCATCATAAGAAACAAGAGTCACATTTTTTTTTTTTTTCCCCAGTATGTTCAACTCTCAGGAGTGGCCAGATCGACAGGGATGAACTAGATGCAAGAGCTTTTTTATGTAAAATGAACAATATCAAATGTAAAATTTTGTTTTGTTTTTTGGATCTCGCCCAGTGATGTTGTTCAGGGGTTACTCCTGACTGCACTCAGGAATTACTTCTGGCAGTGCACAGGGGACCATATGGAATGCCAGAGATAGAACCTGGGTCAGCCATGTGCAAGGCAAATGCTCTGTCCGCTATATTATTGCTCGGGCCCTCTCAAGTGCAAATTTTTCGAGATTCGTATATATCATATGTTGCCCCTTTACTTATGGAATTGTTTATGTTTCAGGGCTCACTATGAAAGCATAGTTTTTATTTTCTTTGAATTAGTTCCCCAGAGAATCAGTTGGTCTTAAATGGGTTGAATAGCTCAAAGACTCATGGAGGTTAACTGGGGTGGATGTCTCCATTGCACACTCAATAAAAATAGAGTGGAATTATGCAAGTATGGAGATAAGCTAATCATCTGACCTAATCAGCAATGCAGATTTTCTAAGGCTTTTTAATTACTTCCTCAGCCTCAATGAATGTATGGATAAAATGAGTTCCCCAGCATGACAGTGGCAGATGTATTTCATAATATTTATTGAAAATATTGGAAAGAAAGTCACAATTATGATCTTCCTGAAAAGTACATCGGAAAAAGATATCCTACTTAACATATTTTAAACTTTCACTAAGATAGAAACATATAGAAATAGATGCATGTTATTTGGAATCTTTCACCCAGCTAGACTTTATCTTTCAGAACCAGATTGCTTGTTGGTTATCTGTCTCATCCTTGAGTTGTGTTACTTACCTGCTAGTTTTTGACAACATGCGGCTACTGGAATATTCTCTTTCCTTGGAATGTTTGTTAGCTTGGCATCTTGGCGCAGGAGCGCATGATGTTTCAACAACTTTAGATCTTAAATTGTTGACATATGTAACATCACACAATATGTGATCTGGAAGCCTAGATAGATCCAGTACTCATTGTCTTGGCATGGTTTACTCGCTGTGAAAATCTGTTAAATGAATCATTCTGTGAGAAGATTACCCAAAAAGAAAACCTTAATTTCTTGTTCACATAGCTATTGCATTCCTGAGTCATGTGCCACTTGTGTGCTTGGCTACTTACTCATGTTGTCCTTCAGTCGGTGAGTTGCTTAGTCTCTTTATAGAACATTCTATTTAATAAGTTATCCTGAGACAGTTTCTGTGCCTGAAAACCAAAGTCCATCTTAAATGATAGTAACTTCAGTGCCTTCGGGTGATTCTCTGATGTCAGACATTTGAGAAACTGCTTGCTTTTCTCTACTAATAACTTCCCGATAGCCAGGGAATTGCTCAAAGGGTGGAATGTATGCACTGCATGTGTGAGTTCCAGGGTTCAACCTCTGCCCCCAGTGCATTGTTCTCCAGTGCTCACATAACAACCACCTCTGGGTATAGTCTGAGAGGTTCATGAGCATCCTCTGGGTAACCCGAGTGATCCCCAGTACTACTGGGTCCAAGTAGCACTGCATTTCCAGGACCAACCATGGCATCTTCCAGGGCAGTTGGGCCTAAGGGTCTCTCAGCATTTCTTGGGTATCCTCCACAGAAAAATAGAATTTCTGGTTAAGTGCGTAGAACGCTTGCCTTCCTTGCAGCTGACCTGAGTTCAATTCCTGGCACCTCTGTGGCTCCCCAAGCTCTGTGAGGACTGATCCCTGATTACAGAGCCAAGAGTACTCCTGAGCACCACTGGGTGTGACCAAAAAAAACTACATTACTGTCACTGTCACTGTCATACCTTTGCTCATCAATTTGCTCGAGCAGGCACCAGTAATGTCTTCATTCGTCCCTCTCGCGTTCAGGGTCAGGGGAATGAAGCCCATTATTGTTACTGTTTTTTAGCATATCAAATACACCATGGGTAGCTTGCCAGGCTCTGCTGCATGAGATTCTGCATCGCTCTCTTTCGGGAGCTTTGTATTATAATCTCTGAATCTTGGCCATTGATGAAATTACATGGAGCCAGGCACAGTTTGTGGGTGTGACTGCCAAGCTACTGGAAAATGGGAGATCTGAGTGGAGGAGGCCTAGTCCTGATCTGAGCAGTCTTGGGGTTCTCAGCCACGGGTCCCACATACCTGGGTTCTTCTGTTGGTTCCTTCATGCGTTTGTCAGAGCATGTAAAGAGTGGCCTTGAGCATGGCTGCAGCTGGGTTCTGGAGGTTTTCGGCTGCTGGGGCTCTGCTAGGGGGAGAGGGTAGGGAAACTCAACCCGCCCCCCACCGAGGGGGTCCCGGTGAAGACAGCCTGGTGAGCGGGCAGGAGGTTCTGTGTCACTCTCTTCTGAGACCTTTATTTTCTTTTTATTTTTGTTTTTATAAAACAAAACAAAAACTGTAAAGAAAGACAAATGAGAATTTTTCTAACTTCCCTCTTAGTCTACTGAGAAGTCTTCCTTGAGATCAGATATTAATAGTCCATTTTTTCTTTCCACGTGGAGACCAAAGACATGCAATGGTTCTTAAGTTTCACTGCATAATTCCGGGCACTAGAGAGTGTCAGTATTGTATTTGGTGGTGGTAAGTACTGAGTCACATGAGAGTAACTTGTTTTCTTAGCAGACAGAGGCAGAAATTATGGATACCCTAGTATAATTTAGTTGTCGACTAGTAACTTTCAAACTAGTTCTGTTGTACAAGTATATGTCCAAACTCTTAAAGCTCTAAATCCAAGTTTCTCACCCTAGGTGCTGTGGACTTTTTTAGGCGAATTTATTTCTTGTCGTGGGCACTAACCATCCAGTATATTGAAACAACTTCCTTGGTTTCTGCGTCCCTAACTGGCTAGCAACATCTTCCTTCCCACAGGATGTGACAGATCAAAATGTCTCTTGGAAGGGGCAAAATTACCTTTATCAAAATTTGCCCTCATTGGGGACCACCATTTTAGATGACTTTAGTTATGTTCTCTTTTAATTTAACCGGCTTTTACCAACCAACCATTCCATTTCCCAGGGTACATTAAGTATGTTTCTACTTAAAGCCAGAACGTTAGCTGTGTACACTGGTACACTAGGTTAAACAGATAAATGTTTCTCCGTAATCAGTTTCAGTAAGAATGTGCTAAATAGAAGCATGAGAAATTGTTCTTTTATGGCTAAAAATGGTGAAATAGCAACCTTTCCTTTGGGTTCTTTGTAATGAATGTAGCACAGTAAAAGCAAACAAACAAATCAAAACACTGAAAATACTAGTAGACACAAATATTATGGTAACTGTGAGTTGAAGTACATTCTGCTTTTCTTTGTAAGCACTGGTGGTTTCTTTTCTTTTTTCTTTTTGCTTTTTTTTGGGGGATGGGGGGCAGTCACATCCAACGATGCACAAGGCTCACTCCTGACTCTGCACTCAGGAATGACCCCTGATGGTGCTCAGGGGACCATATGGGATGCTGGGAATCAAACCTGGGTTGGCTGCATGTAAGGCAAACGCCCTACCCGCTGTGCTATCTCCTCAGCCCCAGCACTGGTGGTTTCTGAGATCTTATATAAATGGACTTGAGGAACAGAAAAACAGGTTGGAGCTGGGTGGGGTTGAAGTCATATACTAAAAATGCAATTTTGTAGCTAGTTGGAGGACTTTTCATTTAAAAGTTGCTTTTTGTCCTTAAGGGCTGATGGAAATCCTAAGCAGTGGTTGCTACAACTGTATGTAGAAGAAAAGGAGGTGGCAATGCAATGAAATTTTTTAAAATATACATTAGGGTATCAAATATTGGCAGTATTCCTCTCACTTGAAAGGATCTAATGGTCGACCAACAGGGGTCAATTCAGTGGGCTGTTCTTGCTTTAGTTAGTTCATAGTAAGAAGAGAAGCATAACTGAAAATGCATTTTTAAAAAAGAAAGTCAGAATGGAGATGAATCATACTTCCAGCAGTTATATAGGCATATTTTACATGCAGCCCTTTCTCTCAATTTCTGTCCTTAAATGTCCACTCACAATAATAAGGAACTGTGAGACAGTGATTCTGGGGAGTAGGAAAGATAGCCCTTGTTCTTGATGCTATTATGAGAGCTATGGACAAATAGAATCACGTCTGACCCCCACGCTCCGGACCTTCCAGGAGAAGTGCTAATGGACAGTGAAATGATCAGAATGATGAGGGAAGAAGCAGGAAGGAGAAGCCGGAGGGTTGAACAGCAGCCCAGCAGCCACTTAGCTTCTGATCACTCAGGAGTTGCTAATATTATGGATTGTGTTCTTACTACTCTATCCCCTTCCCCTGAAACTGCTGGGAGCGAACGGAGGTTTGTGAATCAAATGAACAAGGGACAAGAGTCAGTGGTCTCAGTTAACTTTAAATGCATCACTTCCACTACCACCTGGGAGTTCGAAAGAATTCCTTGTGTGTCGTGGAAGCAGAAGAGACGTTCCGTAGCTTGATATTGGTCCAGGACAAGGTTAACTTTCTGCACACTAATTTTAATTCATTATATATGCCTTTTCTTCCCAGCACAAATGGACCCCCGAGGCCTATCTCCCAGACAAAGTAAAAGTGACAGTGATGATGATGACCTGCCAAATGTGACCTTAGATAGCGTTAATGAAACCGGATCTACGGCCCTTTCCATAGCCAGAGCAGTGCAAGAGTAAGTATCACCTTCTCAGGATGAAATAAGAATTGCCAAGGTGTTCTATGGATGATGGAAACAGCGGCCTCTCCTGTTCCCCAGACATGTCATTCTCCCTCGGAGCGGGCTCCCCTGTCCGCTTCCTTCCATTCAGCCTCATGTTCATGGCGGTGAGAGTAGGGGAAAGCTGGGAGGCTTGACAGCTGGAAATTTGTGCTTTGATTTGAATTAAGACTGCTGTGCATATCTTTCAGAACCTCCTGCCCCTCTGTCTTAATTCTGAAATAGAGTATATATTTGGTTCTTTTTTTGACTACCTCTACTCCATGATTGTTATTATCATTCATGTAGAATCATCAAGATAAGTAAAATCCGACAAGCATCTTATTATTTTCTGTTGATAGGCCATTGTTGAACACAGGTTTTTTTTTTAATTTGAAAGATAATACATTACCACTTTGAAAGATCAAAATTCAGTGTACCTAATAAAGGGATCTTCTCTTCTTTCAACAGTACCATAGGGTTAGATTTCTGCCTTTATTAAATATAGATATCATTGTCAGTTTGTGTATTTAGAAGTAAGCCTGTGGGCAACTACTGTAGCTTGGTCTTTGTAATAGATTTTAATAGCATAGTCTAAAAGAAGTAAGTATTAAGTTAGCCACTGTTATGACTAACTTATGTTAATAGTGATTTACTTGACCTTCGTAGATTTCATTTTCCTCAGATACCAACTACCTACTCTGCTCTGTAGATTAAACTTCAAAATAAAAATGAAACACTAGTATAACATTTTAGAATTAAAAGCATACAAATATATATGTAATGCATAATATTTAGTTTCAATGTATTGCATAAAAGCCAAAATATTTGCACATATATGTTCATATATGTATATATTTATACATAGAGTAGATGAAACAGAATATAATGTATCTAAAGTAAAATTTAGACTGCAAGGTGTGGATGGAATTCACATTCAGCCTCTTTATAGCCGTGTGGCTTTTGACAAGTTATTTAAACCACTCTGAACTGTTTCTGCATTCATAGTAGGAAAATCAGCATACTTGGAGGACTACCAAGAGTGTACAATATAGTACTATAGTACGCATGTGTGGGAAGCAAGTCCCAGGGCCCTAGAGTTAGCTCAGAGGATTACAGGACATATCTGTCATACATGGTCACAGGTTCAATACTAGGCACTCCCTGGCCCCCTATGGTCTGGTGGTATAGCTCTAATGGCTCAAAAAAAAAAAAAAAAAACACTAAGGTGCTGGAGAGATAGTACAGTGGATAGGGCCCTTATCTTGCATGTAGCCAACCAAAGTTTGACCCCTGGCACCTCATACAGTTCCCCAAGCCATGCCAGAAATAATCCCTGAGCACAAAGCCAGGAATGGGCCCTCAGTTCTGCCAGGTATAGCCTCCAAGCCAGAAAGCAAACAAAAACAGAAAACAAGATAAGAAAATCACAGAGTTAGTTCACACAGATGGTCCCAGGTAATGATGGAATTAGTGTTCTTCAGGGTTGTAGTCGTAATTATGGTTTAGTGTAAGTAACTAAGTACAAATGCTGCTATAATTTTGTTATTCTTATTGTGTAAGTGTAGCTAGTTAGGATTAATAAATTAAACAACTTATCCAAAGATTTGTAATAAATAGAACACTGTAGAGTTTAGAACTTCCAACTTAAAAAAACAGATCTTTGTCTAAGACTTTGATTAATGCCTTATTATCAATATCTTCTTAAACATGAACACTTAGAAGAAAAGAACTTTTTCTTTTAGTTGTTCAAATAACTGGTTGTAGTAACTTAGTTTCTTCAAAGCAAGCATTCCATTGAGCACTGACTCAGGGGTGCTGCTATAAATGTTGTATTCCATGATTTTCTCAGCACCATTGCAGTACGTAGACCATTTGCAAGTATGTTTATAGAGGTGTGTTTCTTTTAATTCAGAATTTAAATTTTGAAACTGTGATTACTAACACCGAAATTATGCTTCTTCCGTTTGAGACTTCAGTACCCACTAATAATACTAAATTTTTCAACATAACCTTGATTTTTACTTTAATGATTATAGACTGTTAGTATAACATGTTTAAATGTAGAACTTTTAAGAACAGTCTCAGAAACTAGAGCTTTCTTTTCTATGTAACCTCTGTGACTTATTTTGTGTAAACATTGTCAAGGCACCACACTTTGTATAACTGTACGTATGGCTGCCTTTATTACTCTTACAAAGGTTGCATGGGTGTCTAGGGAAATGCTAGATTCATTATTCATGGATGTGTTTTCATTAAACGATTAGTAAAGAATACTGAGCTGTCACCTGGGAAGCCCTAGAACTCCAGGACCCATCAATAGTTAATTAACCATCACTCAAGACAGGGAGTGTGTCTGTGTGTGTGTGAGTGTGAGTGTGTGTGTGTGTGTGTGTGTGTGTGTGTGTTTCAAGAGTGGGAAGTGTTGAGGTACTGCTTGGTGAGACAAAACAAATGCTTAAGAGAAACCTCTAAAACAGCATTGACTTTCAACACATCCTTTACTACTTGGAGGTAATTTTTATTCAGGTTCAAATATAATATTTGCTGGTGATTTCTTAAAAGTTTCTATTTTTAAACAACTTTTAATTTTTAAATCTAGAGTGTATTTTTCTACTCTTGGCCTTTATTCTAAATGCCTATTACTGTGTCACTATTAATTTCTCTTTCTTCATTTTCTGTTTGCTTTGATGCCTGATGCCTTCTGCTGATCTTAATGCAGCCCCCCCTCCCCAATATCCAGTGTAATAGGATCAATAAAATAATGTGTTCCTAATTAAAGGGTGAAGTGACAGCTTGACTGATCTGTGAAAGAGGAAAGGCTTTCAGGAGACTTCTGTTGATCTGTTTTCTACTCTCATTCACTTTGCCTAAAAAAAGTTGAGTTGAAAGGCGGAGAGTTACTGAAATTAAAGGCTGGTGTCCTGGACGCTCCTTCACTGTTGGTAGGAATGCCGCTGGTCCAGCCTTTCTGGAAAACCATATGGACAGTCCTTGAAAAACTAGAAATTGAGCTTCCATATGACCCCACAAAATACCACTTCTGGGACTATATTCCAAGGATGCAAAAGAGCACAGTAGAAATGACATCTGTATCTATATATTCATTGCAGAACTGTTCACAATAGCCAAAATATGGAAACAGAGTGCCCCCAAACAGATGACTGGTTAAAGAAACTTCGGTACGTCTACACAATGGAATACTATGCAGCTGTTAGGAAAGATGAAGTCGTGAAATTTGCTTATAAATGGATAAACATGGAGAGTATCATGCTAAGTGAAATGAGTCAGAAAGAGAGGGTCAGACATTGAGGGAATGCACTCATTTGTGTAGTATAGAGTAGCATCACATGAGACTGACATCCAAAGGCGGTAGATACAAGGGTCAGAGGGATTGCTCCATAGTTGGAAGACTGCTTTATGAGTGGAGGAAAGAAGGCAGATGGAATAGAGAAGGGATCACTGAGAAAATGATGACTGGAGGAACCAGTTGTGATGGGAGATGCATGCCAAAAGTAGATAATGGACCAAACATGATGACCTCTCAGTATCTGTGTTGCAAGCTATAATGCCCAAAAGTAGAGAGAGAGAGTATGGGGAATAGTAGTCTGCCTTAGAGGCATGGGGAGGGTGGGAAAGGGGGGGGTATACCCGGGATATTGGTGGTGGGGAATGTGCACTGGTGGAGGGATGGGTGTTTGATCATTGTGAGATTGTAACCCAAACATGAAAGCTTGTATCTATCTGACAGTGATTCAATAAAATTTTAAAAAAGAAAAAAAAGGCTGGTGTCCAATAGAGGCAGCTCATTAAAAAAAAAAATCCTGAAAAAACATATTTGTCTTTCCAATAAAGACAGAGGAAACCTTGGTCTAGGAAGGATTCAAAGGCTTGGCTGTTGTTTCATTGGCCACCAGCGAGGCCTTGAAAAAGAGAGGATGTGAGGAAGGTTGGTGTTATAGAGCAGGAGGGCAGGCTCTTGGGGTGAATCACAAAGTCATTTGTAAACATTCATTCATCTTTGAACACTGAGTGGGGTTATTGCAAGGAAATGGGGAATACACTGCAGAGAGAAGTGGCAGCTGGCCGGTACATCCTGAGTGGCCCTGGGTGGTAGCTCTTACTCCCTTCTCTAATGATGGGGTGAATGAATTTAGGGCTACTTTCCTGGGGGTTCTTTCTCTGGTAAGGTCAGCCCGTTTTCTTCAAATAGAGCCCCTCCCCCTTTTCTATTCCTTATTGGCCAACTGAGATCTGTCATGGAAGTCTTTGAGGGTGTGTAGGATATGTGGGACGAGTCCTTGGCTTGCAGGTGGGGATAACATGAAGGAGAGACTGACCTAGCAGTTGTATGGGGGGTCCTTGGATGTTAAAAGAGATTGTAGATGAAGGAGTTGGGGCTGTCACTTTCTAGAGAATGGAAAGCTTGGGGCCTTCCCAGCAAACTTCTTCTGTTGCTTGGTGTTGCTGCAGATAGAGGGCTGAGGCCAGGCCTCCCCACGTCCATACTCTTATCTTTTCTCGCTGGGTCAGGGCTTCTCTGCCCTGGTGTCACTGTTGTCCCTACCAGTACTACAGATAGATGGAACTGTTTTTGTCTTAGTCATCTTCGCCCCAACCAAGATTCTAACGCGTGGGGCAAATATTTCAGCTAAACTCAATTGGGTTCATAATCTTTTCCTAAGCAATAACCATTAGAGTTTGAATTTTTCATTTGATAACTTACTGACAGTGATAGCACAGCGGGTAGGACGTTTGCCTTGCATGCAGCCGATCCAGGTTCAATTCCTCCATCCCTCTCGGAGAGCCCAGTAAGCAACCATAGTATCCCACCCATTTGGCAGAGCCTGGCAAGCTCCCTTTGGCGTATTCGATATGCCAAAAACAGTAACAATAAGTCTCACAATGGAGACGTTACTGGTGGCCGCTTGAGCAAATCGATGAACAATGGGACAACAGTGCTGCAGTGCTACTGACTGTGTATTTACGTCGCATAAGCCTTGATATGGTATTAAATGAAACTTCTGGTATGACGCATTAATTTTTAAAAAGGTTTTTTTTTTTTTCAATTAATTCCTAGACTGAAAGAGGTTTTCATCTGATGCCTAAAGTTGTTCATCAAAAATACACCCCCACCCCACCCCTGACATAAGCGCCCTGATCTCCTCGGACACATACATACCTTCGAAATATTCAGAATTTTTTTCTCTTGAAGTAAGGAAGGAACAGGAGTGGAGAGATAGTACAGGGATTAAGAAATGTACCAAGTATGCGGGTCACATCAGCTGAGGCTTTGGTTCAAATCTCTGCTACCACCTATGGGCCCCTGAGCATTCCAAGGTGTGGCCCCAAAATCTGGGAGTGAGGGAAGTGGGGGTGAAGTGGATGTAAGTAGGAAGGAATGAAGGAAGGAGGAGGTAAAAGAAGAAGGGAAGGAAGGAGGGGAGAGAGAGGAAGAGAGAGGGAGGGAGGGAGGGAGGGAGGGAGGGAGGGAGGGAGGGAGGGAGGGAGGGAGGGAGGGAGGGAGGGAGGTGCGAGAGGAAGAGGAGAGAGAAAGAGAAAAGGGCTGGAGTGAGAAAGAGTACAGGGACTAACTTGCCTGCCATTAATCCCTGGTACAGTGTGGTGTCCTGATCACTGCTGAGGGTGATGCTGAGCACAGAGCCAGGATTAGCTGCCATACCTGACCTGCAGCAACTACAGAAAGTTTAGGTCACCAGAGTTTATATTGGTTTCTGTGGTCAGGCTACTGCGTGGTGCCTGGAGTGATCTCTGCAACTATTTTCATCGACTGCCTTGATTCTCCTTTATCTGTCCACATCAGTGAATTCAGTGAATTGGAAGAACCATGACAGTAAGGCGTAGGAGCAGGCCCTCCTGTTCCTTCCCTTTCTTGTAGCGGGGCCGAACCCATGTGCTCAGTGACTTGACACAGCCTACTTCCAGTAATTCATGGAACATCTGTTTTGTTTTGGTCTATTTTCCCCCCTATGGTAAAATAGGGTCATTATTCTTAACAACTTGACAAACATAATTATGAAATAAGTGTTTAGAAAAAGAGGTACAGGCGCATGATTAGAGCAAATTATTATAATTAACTTTAACCCTAGGCAAAACAATGATATTTTTTTAAATAGGTAAAGTTTGGTTCTGTAACCCAGGGCCTCTTAATTTCTGTACCCCCTTTCCTGCTTTTTCCTCTACTGCAAAACATTCATAATTCCCATTTGTTAATGAGAGTAGAATAATCAGCCTTCTTCAAATTAAAGTGTAAGTGAATAAGAGTATCTGAAAGAGAGTCCTCCCTAGAGAATTTTCTATTAAACCAGGAGCCAGCCTTAAGCTAAAGAATAAAGAACCTAGATAATGCTTTCACTGGAGTGGCATGAGGAAGGGTAGAGTGGAGGATGGGGTATAGGTGACGATGTGAAATAAGTCTCTTTTTCTGTGCCAGCCCTTTCTGAATTGGCAAATGTATATAGTCTTGAACAGCCCTATATTTCAGTATATAGCAATCCTTTCTGATCTTGACTATAATTATCAGGTACCTCTCTATGTCTATCTATCTATCTACTTATCTATTCATCTATCTATCTATCTATCTATCTATCTATCTCTCACATTTTGTGCATTATGGTTTGCAATACAGATACTGAAAGGTTATCTGTATATCCCTTTACCTACTTTCAACATTCAATTCTTGTTCAGAGTGATCATTTCCAACTACCTTTGTCATACTGGACACTTTTCTAATCTTACCCCCTCCCACATACACACACTTGTGGTAATTTCCAACATTACCAGTCTTCCTAGCCTTGGATATTCATCTCATACTCTTTGTTTTATATCCACAAATGAATCCAATTATTCTATATCTGTCCTTATCCATCTGACTCATTTCACTCAGCATAATACTCTCCAGGTCCATCAACTTATAGGCAAATTTCATGACCTCATTTTTCCTAACAGCAGTGTAGTATTCCATTGTGTAGGTGTGCCATAGTTTCTTTATCTAGTCATCTGTTTTGGGTACTCAGGTTGTTTCCAGATTCTGACTATTGTGAATTAGTGCTGCAATGTACATGGAAGCACAGATGGTGTTTCTGCTGTGTGTTCTTGGACCCCTAGGGTAGGATTTAAATGTGAACTCAATTTGCTAGGTCAAATGGGAACTCAGTTTATAATTTTTTTTAAGGAATGTCCATATTTTTTTCTAAAAAAGCTGGAACCGTCAGCATTCCTACTAGCAATGGATGAGGGACCCTTGCTCCCCATATCCCCACCAGCACTGGTTGTTTTTATTCATTTGGATATGTGCTAGTTGGGTTTGTTTGGAGTTTTTTTTGTTTGTTTGTTTTTGACACCATGCCTGGCAGTGGTCAGGATTTATTTCTGGTTCTGTGCTCAGGGATCACTCCTGTCAGTGCTCAGGGGACCATATGAGGTGGTAGATATTTGAACCTGGGTTTGCTATGTGCAAGGCAAATGCTCTGCCTACTCATCTCTCTCCAACCTGCATGAACTTCTTTTTCATTAAAGAATGGCAATAGAGATGAGAAAGAAAGAGAAAACTAAAGAATTGTTACCGATTGCCTAAGTTTTGGCTGAATCTATGGAAACTCTGAGTTTCCATTTAATTTACTTTATGAGCCAGTTTTATCCTACAAATGTACGTATTCAGTACCCCAGATGTTTTCAAATATGTGTTTACTAACATTTATTAATCTTACTGAATAACTTGATTTATAAGACTGTTTATAGGGTCTAGAGAGATAGTTAGGAGATCAAGATACATGCTTTGCATGTGACTAGACTTGGTTGAGTAAGTCCTGAACACCACCCAAACTGGCCTCTTTCTCACACGTATGCACGCACGCGCGCTCGCGCACACACACACACAATATATATATATATATGTAGACATGCCCAGATGTTTCTGTAATTATTTTTTATTTGTGTGGATATATATGCATATATACATTTACCTTTATAAATACAAAACAAATATACACAAAAATAGTATATGTTCTCTTATGGTACATATCAATTATGAGTAAGTATATAAATGTGAAGAAAATAAAATGCAGTGATAAATTTCGCTTTTACTGTTACTTATTTAAGGAAAGTATTACTGGAGAACATGTGATTTCAAATGTATGTCAGTGTAAGCATCAATGCTGTCTGTTCCGAATTCCCCAACGGAGTATTTTAGAATCTCTTTCTGGTAATCTCTGAAAGAATAAGGCGCTACAAGTCTTGAAATAGTGTTGCCCTCTTGTTTTGCGTCATTTGTTGAAAGTCTTGAGACTCTTTGTATTACATCTTTGCTCTTCTCTGCTGAGGCCCAACTGAGTTTGCTGCGCCTGAAGAGAAAGCCAGAGAACTGAGCATGTCAAACACGTTTAGCTCTCAATTTTACTTTATTAAAATAAATGCTCTTTTAATTTAATGAGCCAGGTTTGAAGCACCTTCAGATTTCTACATCATGTATTACTGAAAAAACAGCCAGAGATGGAAATCTGGTTCTCAGAGACTCATGGCTGATAGAACAGTTCCTGCTAGATAATCTAGGAATCATTCACTCTCTTGCTATGGGAGAGAAATAATTTTTGATTGTTCTTCTATGCAGAAGTCAGACAAAGCTACTGGGTTACCATGAATGGATACAGATAAAACCTGTAGTTTTGTGCTCACCCTTCACCAGAAAAACAGTCTTCCAAAAGAAAGCAAAATAGAATATGGTCATTGCTGAAAAACACAGTCCTAGGGGACTTACTGTATACCCATATACAGTTCTTTCTCTCTGCTTCTGCTGGTCAGTGTTGGGCCTTTTTTTAAATTAATAAAAGCATAATCAAGTTTAGCCAATAATGTGATATTTGAATTGTTTTTATGAATTGCCAAATTAAGTCATGTTTTCATTTGGCGAATAATTAAGTCGTTTATCCAAGCCTGTTTTGCTTGCCGGGGAAGCAGGATAAATGATTCATAGTATTGACCACAGAGCTCAGAATCAAATATATGAGGTGAATTAAATAAAGCACAGTGGGATAAAATCATGACGGGCTTCACTGAGAGAGCAGAAGGAGACACATGGCTCAGCCTGGAATGGATAAAGCAGTGGCATGTCGTCGGGGTGCAAAAGTTCACCATGACCAGCTCATGAATGAGTGAGAGGCGAGATGAGAAATGGAGCTGTTTGGAGAGCCAGGTAGCGCCTGATGGGAAAGAATGCATTTATTCCCAGACAGTGCGGAGCCCACAATAGATTTTAAGCAGGAATAACATTAAGCAGGATTAACACTGATATGTATTATATATGATATCCAATATAGAATATATGTATTATATTATACAATGTAATAGATAATATACATTAACATTTTTATAACCATTCTCGATCTCACCCTGATATGGTTGTATAGAATATATATATACACATATATACATATGTATATATGTCTTTTCAGTATATTGAGCTACACACAGAGGATACATATGTATCTTAAGTGTATTTCCATCATCATCATCATCATCATCATCATCATCCAGTTGATCACCGAATTTCTCACGTGGTCTCAGTAACGTCTCTATTCGTCCTAGCCCTGAGATTTTAGAAGCCTCTCTTTACTCGTCCTTCCCAATGATGCCGCATTGGAGGCTCTTTCAGGGTCAGGAAAATGAGACCCAGCTTGTTAACTGGTTTTAGCATACTGTATTTCTAGGGTTAATATTTTAAACAAGATATCAGCATAGATCATCATAAACAAATTTTGATCTCCTGGCACAGTCACATGAGAAGGGTGGCAGGGAAGGGGCAATAAACATGTCATAGTGCTGAGGCGGTAATGGAAGGATATGAGTAGTAGGCAGTATGGAAGTACTAGACAAGCTTTATTAGTTCATTAAACAAATCAGGGAAGAACTATTAGGAAATTGTCTGTTAACAGCTGCCGAAAGACATATGAAGGATGCTAAAAGAAGGACATTTTATTTAGAGGGGATAGCTGGTCCAAAGATCCCAAGATCAGAATGTTCCAGAATGAGAAAATGAACAAACCCATCAACCAACAAAAGAACACTAACTTTATTTAACGATATAGAAGAGATTCCATAGATGAGTTTTGTTAGAGGCAACTTAATTTTTCCAGCATCACATCCTTCGACAGGGCTGAATCTGTGCTAGGATATAAATTCTCTTCATATGATGGTTGCTTAACCAATGCCAAAAACAAACAAACAAACGTGCTGAACATATTTTTTTTCCTTGAACAACATTCGCATGTGAAAGCAAATACACAGATGTTGCTGTTTAAAGTGATTTGATTCTTACAGCACTATGGTGGGCATTTTATGTTCTGTGATACTTCCCAAAGTGGATGATACTGGCTGATGGTGGTGTGGGTTGAAGGGTGAGATGAAGGCTCTGGTACAATTAGAGGGAACTTTCATTCTTCACTTAAAGAAGGTGGATCCCCAAGGGATTGCTTTTTTTTTCCTTCAAACATTTTCTCAGTGATCCCTTTTCTATTCCAGCTGGCTTTGCTCCACCATCCCCAACCTCCCACCCCTGCTCATGAGGCAGGCTTCATGGAGCAATCTTCCTGACCCTTGCATCTACTGTCCTTGGGTGTCAGTCTCGTGTTGTGTTATTTTATACTCCACAAATGAGTGCATTTCTTCTGTATCTGTCCCTCACTTTCTGACTCATTTCACTTAGCATGATACCCTCCATGCCTATCCACTTACAAGCAAATTTCATGACTTCATCTCTCCTAACAGCTGCATAGTATTCCATTGTACAGACGTACCAAAGTTTTTTTTTTTAACCAGTCATCTGAAGGCTGCTGGAATAGAGAAAAAATCACTAAGAAAATGATGGTTGGAGGAATCGATCCGGATGGTAGATGTGTGCTGAAAGTAGATAAAGGAGCAAGTATGATAACCTCTCAGTATCTGCATTGCAAACCATAATGCCCCAAAGTAGAGAGACAGTATAGGGAATATTGTCTGCCATGCAGGCAGGGAGTGGGGGTGGGAAAGTTGGGGTATACTGGGGATATTGGTGGTGGGGAAGGTGCACTGATGGAAGGATGGGTGTTTGATCATTGTGTGACTGTAACTCAAGCATGAAAGCTTATAACTATATCGCATGGTGATTCAATAAAATTTTTAAAAAAATTTAAAAACTCTTTCTCAGATTTGGGGTCATCAGCCAAATATGTTTGGGAACTTCAGCTCTGTACTAAACAATGTGATCTTGTTTCACCATCCCCAGCTGAAATGAAGTTGTCTTGTGACTTACCACAGCGAATAACACACCACATCTTTAAAACTATAATTTGGGCACTATGACTTAAAGTGGATTTAATAATAGAGTTTCAGACTTACAAGGTTTCAGCTCCACAACCACCATCAGTGTCCCTCCAGCAGTTTCCCAAGGTCCCATCCCACCCCCAACCCCCCTCATTAAAAAATAATAATTTAGTTTTTATCGTGTCCTGGAGTGATAACACAGTGGGTAGGGCATTTGCCTTGCATGTGGCTGACCTGGGTTCAGTTCCTCTATCCGTCTTGGAGAGCCTGGCAAGCTACTGAGAGTATCCCGCCCGCATGGCAGAGCCTGGCAAACTACCTGTGGCGCAATCGATGTGCCGAAAACAGTAACAAGTCTCACAATGGAGATGTTACTGGTGCCTGCTCGAGCAAATCGATGAACAACGGGAGGACAGTGATATAGTGATACCAGAGGAAAGGCAGAGACAGTGGGAGTTTGGTGAGTGGTGCTGTAGTTTTGCTGGTGAGTGGTAACAGTTATACAGCTATAGAGGTGTTAAGCTAACCCCGAGATTATGTGTAATACGATAAACGAATTACAACCAAAACAGTGCAAGACGGTCTGCTCTGTAGACACACACATAGTCCTGTTGGATTGCATTTCTTTGGTTTCAGTTGCTTGAAATACTTTTTCATGTACCATTTTCCTGTAGGTTTTCTTTTACTGTATGTTCTGCCTCTAATTACATTGTAAATTTACATACACATTGATATTTCTCATATATATTCTTAATGGGTATAACCAGTGAGCATAGGTAGTCATTTCTCATGCATTTTTGATGTGTGTTGACATAGATACTCAGTGATGATGTTGAAATATTAATAAGTTTCTCTACAAGTTCCCAGAACTATTCATCACTCTTTCATTTATTAATACAGTCAGGAGAAGGGTACACATGATAGAAAACCATACTGTAATATATTTGAAATTAACTCAATTCTCCAGAATCTAAGCTCTTTTATTTTCAGTCAAATGCTCTAGACATTTTCTCTTCTCATTACTCTTCATGAGTTATGGCCATTGTACTATAATTTTCTTTTATAGCATGTTCCCATGCACTTGAACCTTGTTGAATGCATTCACTCACTTCATCAAATGAAAGCAGGGAAAATAAAGGTTATGTTTTGATGGAGAACCTGCTACTATATAGAAAAATTTGATTTAGGTAAAAAAGAATAGCTTGGGTAAAGTGAATGTTAACAAATTGATATTTTATCATATTTTTCCATCTGTTTTCCCAGTCACCTCCCTTCAACCTACCCCCAGTTGAAACTGAATATATCATATTTCACAGTTTTACCCCCAAAATTAAGTCCTAAATTATGCATAGTTGGTATACAGTGAGAGTGCCAGCAGATGTTGAGGCTATTTGTAAATAGTCTTCTAAAAATGTATTAGTACAGGAGAAAGAATTTCAAACTGTAAATTGTAAAATAAAATTAATTCTCTCAAAGTGTTGTTTCAGATTTTTCTGATATCATCAGTATTATTTGTATCTCTATTTCAAGAAATGCAAATCTAGTTTGTAAAGGAAAAACATAATTTAATTTTAAAATTAGCTAGCTAAAATGTATCAAGAGTATACATAATATTTGATGCAAATAGTATTTCTGGGTAGAATTACGAATTATTTTTTTAAATTTTATTTATTTTTTTAATTTTTTTTCTTTCTTTTTTTTTCTTTTTGGGTCACACCTGGCAATGCTCAGGGGTTACTCCTAGTTCATTCTCTCAGGAATTACTCCTGGTGGTGCTCGGGGGTCCATATGGGATGCTGAGAATCAAACCCGGGTCGGCTGCATACAAGGCAAACACCCTGCCTGCTGTGCTATTACTCCAGCCCAGAATTATGAATCATTTTAAAGTTACATAATATTTCATATACATAAAATACACATTTTATATTCATATTTTTTAAATTTTTTTATTTGAGAATCACTGCAATGTACAGTTGCAAACTTATGAACTTTTGTGTTTGCATTCACTCATACAGTGATTATTTATCCATCCCTCCACCTTTTATATTTATATGGAAGGATATATTTATATATCTTCCAAATATTGGTTATTGGTATTTTTGGCTGCAAATAATATTCAACCTTACCAGAAAGCAGAGCAGGCAATTATTTTCCAGTATGAAAAAAAGGATGGGTGTGGTAAATATGCGAGATGAGTAGCAGATGCTCAGAATGACCTTAAGGCTTCTCCTCTCTTCCGGTTTTGCTCTTTCTTCCTTCTTGGCTTTCTTCTCACGGTCACATGAAAAGGTGTACCGCCTTACTTGAGTTTGAAGAAATTAAGTAGCAGCAAGACAAGACAGAGAACATACATCCTCACCAGCATGGCCTTCCCAGGAGCTCTGTCCTGTGATGCCTGCTTATGTCTCTGGAACCAAAACTGTGTTACATCGCCCCAGCTGTCCCTGTAATGCTCTGTCATGCACCATCCTGGAACACTCTTCTATCGTTATCTGACCAGCTAAAATAGGCCCAAAGGTTCTTGGGGCAACTTTCATTTTTGATTTAAGCCTAGGTGTATAGCTCTTATGGTAGTGGCTAGAGCACAAGAGGAACAGCCCCACAGTGCAAACACATTTTAAGCTCTTGCTCATGTCACTCAACTGCCAACATGCTGTTAACCCTGGAACATTCTGTGAGCAAGGCCAGCAGTTGTTAGTGGGGTGGGGAAATAGACTCTTCCCATGCTAATGGAGAGCTCTGGAGAGCTTAAATAATGGGCTTAAAAATAATGGGCTACTATTTTATATCATTGTATAGTTATAAAGCAGTGAAAATGAATGAATTTGCCTCGGAAATATACAATACTAAATTTTAGCAAATTTTAGTCATGTTTTATAAAAATTCTAGATGTCTCTAGTAGATGCCATAAATTCTTCTCATTAAATTCACTAAAGGGTATATTTTTTGAAATCATCAATGGCAGTGTAGTTATTAAATCTGGATTTCATAATATAAGCCCTTGCCTTCATGGTGTATGCTGAGGAATGCTTTATTTTGCCAAGGATAATACAGTTGTGTTAAAAAAATATAGAGCTTAACAGACGATAATATCTGATGAATAAAATCTGTGAAATGCAGTTCTGTCTATGAGCCCAAAACTTCTTATGGTAGGCAAAATTTTTAAAATTATTTATTGTGTCTTTTTGTCCTTACTTCTTGAGCAACAGGAGTTACAAGAGAGATAAAATACAAAAAGCGATTGAAGCTATTATACAGATTATTGTAAAGAAAATCTTCACAGTAAAATTTCATGACCTTTCAGCAAAAACTGTTTTGGTCTTTAATACTGCATCTATTCTGCATTTTGTTCTGTTTATGTAAGCACTATTCAACTAAGAGGAAACATGGAAATTATTCTTGTATTTGAAGTATTCATTTTCCTATAAAAAATAAAACTGAGTTTAAATTGAATATTTGGGAGTAACTTTCATAATAAATGATAGGAAAATGTAAATAAGAAATATGACTAGAAAAAACAAATGACTACTTATTAAAATAAAAAAATTAAGTATCTTCTGCCTACCCATATTTTAGATTACATATGGATAATCTATATATTTTATTTAGGATAAGATATTAATTTTTCAGTACAGCTTTTTTATGTGGCTTAATGTTGAAATAATGTTGGCAAACCAGTAGAGATGTGGGGGATAACCAATAAAATTAGAAATTATGCAAGAAATAGAACAATACAATTACTGAATCAATGCATATAACTTACATACTAAAATGTTGTTAGTTTTTAAAAATGAATTTATAAATTGGGTTTTCACTTATGTACTTTTTAGCCAGATTTTCAGATAGACTGCTACTTAGAAATACTCAGGGGTCTCATAAATCTTGCCACGTCTGTCTTTATAAAATCGAGGTTATACTTGCATGTTAAGAGGGATCGCATTGTACATTGTTAGTCATTGAAAATGAGTACAGGTTCAGCAGGTGTGCCACTCCAAGATCAGGAAGAATGTATCGGAAGTTATCGAATTAGTTCAAACCAGAGCTCTGGACATGAACCACGGTCCAAGCTTGCAGTGGTGAGTTTTGAAGAAGTTCTAGGAACAATGACACTAAGTTCAGTTGCTGATCTAGAAAGATGGACAGGAAGTAAGGTGCTTGCATGTGGGGACACTGGTTCAATCCCTGCTCTACCTGTATAGTCCCTCATGTGCCACCAGGATTGACCCCCGAGCACAGAATTAGGAATAGGCCCTCACTGACAGGAGTGACACAAAAACCTAAGTACATACATATCTACAGTGCTTTTTAATTATTATTTTGGTTCTTTATGTATTTCACAGTTAACTTACTGTAAGAATGAAGTGATTTTTACAGATGAAAATAAAAGTCAGGAAAATGAAGCAGTTTAGTCGCATCACAGAACAAATAAGGAATGATTCTGCTTTTTCTGTTTGTTTATTTGAGGATGAAGTGGGGGCCTGGGGGGGCACACCAAATGATTCTCAGAACTTAATCTTGGCTCTGTGCTCAGGAATCACTCCTGGCAGTGCTCAGTGGCCCCTATGCAGTGCCAGGAATCAAACCTGGGTTGACCATGTGCAAGACAAGTTCCTGACCCCCTGTGCTATTTCTCCAGGCCCAAGGAGAGATGTTAGTGGTACCCGATGGGGTATTTTCCACTCCATGTTAAAAGGACTCTTGAATTTTATCCTGAAGGGATGAGATGTATAATTCATATTTTCAAGGAATAATTGATGGTTTCAGATATAAGTATGCTCTCATGGAGAAGATGAAAGAAGTTTTGGATGTGTATTTGACATGAATAATGTAATGGGGAAAAGTGGGTTGAGGGAATTGATATAAACAGATTTGGGTATATTATCCTTTTGGTATTTGGACATCGAGAACTGTAACTCCCTGATAAAAAGAGCCAGGGAAGATAGAAAGGGCAGTGTTAGCATAAGAATTATTATTGAGGAGTTTTTTTTATTTTTATTTTTGAGTATTACATGTAATTAAACATTTATGGTTGGAATTCCAGGAGCATCACGGTCATATTCATGCTGGTTGCTATTGTACAAATCAAAATTCAACATCTCCATATCAAAAAAAAAAAGTACGTTGGGGCCAGAGATATAGTACAGCAGATAGAATGCTTGCCTTGCTCACTGCTGACCCAGGCTGAATCCCTCAACCCCACCAGAAGTGGTAAACTGAGTGCAGAGCCAGAAACAGCCACTAAGCATCATTGGGTGTTGCCCCAAAACCAAACCCCCCTCCAAAAACAAAAGGAAAAAGAATTTTAAAGTTGCAGTTGATAAGATGATGTATATATAAAGATAAACTTAGAATGGAAATGGGGAACATGAAAATAGCTCTGGTATACATACCGAAACAATAACAAGCGACCATGAGATGATAATCCTCCCTATCTTGCTGATGCTTCCTCTCATCTTAATCCCTTTGTGTCTCCAGAGTCACTTCTGAATGCTACATATAACTAATATACTAAAATCAAAATCTCCATGCATTCAAATGATCGCTGCAATCTTTTGGGGAAGATCACATTCATTAACCACTGTGAATGGTTTATCTGGGTTAAACAGACTATCTTTCTCATTTGGTGGGTGTAGGGGGAAAACATTCACATTCCTCAGAAATGTCTTCTCACTTGATAAGAATTATCAGTATGTATTTTTTTGTGTGTTGTTTTTTTCTTTTTGGGTCACACCAGCGATGCTCAGGGGTTACTCCTGGCTTTGCACTCAGGAATTACTCCTAGCGGTGCTCGGGGGACCATATGGAATGCTGGGAATCGAACCCTGATCAGCTGCGTGCAAGGCAAATGCCCTACCCACTATTGCTTCAGCCCCAATTATCAATATGTTCTTATCAGCAGATCTGATTCTTGTAAAGACGAGACTCTGTTGATTATGAAACCACGTACGAATCAGTCAAAGCTGTAATAAGCTAGTTTTCCCAGGGAGGCAGAGAGTAAGTGCAAAGATGCAGAGTGCAGAGTAAAGAAACCCTCTCCTAAATTCGTTAATGAAATGTTTCATTTGGGCCACGCCAGTGGTACTACAGTGGATATTCCTGACTCAAAGTTGCTTTTAAATAAATTGAACACTAATAAATGAATAATCAGTACTGAACTGTGTTTCTGTGTTTCTGCTGGAATATATACATGAATATTTACTTATGTATATGTATATATTTAAATATATATATTTACGAACACTCAAATATACAATTATATATATTAAGACTTTACTTAAAATGTATGAGTATGTATAAATACACAGAATGTCATATTTGTCCTTTACTAAAATAGATTCTTCAGTTTCTAAATTATGTACTTGTAACTTTTTCTGAAAGTCTATTCCAATACATAGCAGAAATCACATTTTTAAAGGTGATTTGATGAGCTCACTGCCAAACTCCCACAGTGTCAAGAAGTAGACCCAGAACATATCATCTAACCTTTGAGATCCATTTTTTTTTTCAAACCAGAAAGCAAAGGGTTTAGAGTACATTAATCTCTCAGGCCCTATCA
This sequence comes from Sorex araneus, assembly GCF_027595985.1. NCBI lineage: Eukaryota > Metazoa > Chordata > Mammalia > Eulipotyphla > Soricidae > Sorex > Sorex araneus. The sequence continues at coordinate 268,863,329 of NC_073302.1, read as the reverse complement.
TGTCTGTTGCATACTGAGTTCATGAGTTAACATATTGGAAAAACCTGAACCCTCCTTAGTTTACTTTGATGATTTCTCAACTGTGAACTCTCCAATGAGAATTTAACAGACAGTGATGGGGGGTAAAGAGATAGCTCAATGGGATAAGTGCATGCTTTGCATGAGGAAGACCTAGGTTCTGTCCCTGGAACCAGGTGATCCCCTGAGCACTGCTAGGAGTGACTTCCTCAATGCACAAAGCCAGAAGAATCCCCTGAGCACTACCAGATGTGGCTTACAAACAACAATGAAAATTTCAGAACTATTTTTGATTATTCTTTTTCAAGAGAGTGTCCCCAGGGTTTTACGTTTGTCAAGTGCATTTTAATACATTTTTATTCTTTTAAAATCAGAGGGGATGGGCTCCAGCTTCCCTTCCCACCCCGAGCAGAGCTCCCGCATTTGAAGACCTCCAGAGCCTCAGCCATGCTCAAGGCCCCTCTCCACACGTTCGGATGAGCCTCACACATGAAGGTACTGGCAGAGGAACCCAGGTGTGTGGGACCTGGGGCTGAGACCTCCAAGCCTGCTTGGATTGGGACTGGGCCTCTTCTGCCCAGATTTCCCATTTTCCAGTAGCTAAGTGGTCACACCCAGGGACTGTGCCCCCACCCCTGCCGCCCTGAAATCCCATCAGTGGCCAGTATCAGAGACTTTTAAGCAAGCTCCCAGAACCCGCACAGCCACTTTGCGGCCATGTGACATCTTATAGCCTACTTCTCCTTCTGGGAGAACCAGCATGCTACCGGGAGTTTCCTGCTCATATGGGAGAGCCTCGTAAACTTCCCATGGCACATTCATATGCCAGAACCAGTAACAATGGTGGGTCTTATTCCCCTGACCCTAAAAGAGCCTCTGATGCAGCATCTTTGGCAAGGACGAGTAAGGAGAAGCTTCTAAATTCTCAGGGCTAGGACAAATGCAGACATTACTGAGACTGCTCGAGAAATTCGACGATCAATCATGATGATGATTCTTTTAGAAATTCACAATCATGAGTCCCATGTAAGTGAGTTGCCTATTACCCTTTTGACTGACAATAAATATGGGGGTGAAAGCACTGTTACTCTGGCCCCATAATTTCACTAGAAGCCCAGGAGTATGCAAATCCTCATTTGGGGCAAGAATAATTCTCACTGGGGGCAGATCCTAAAATGAAGCTACCATCCCTGTTCTTATGCTTGAAATCCTGTAAATGCAGTTGGTTGAGGTGGATAAATTCAAACTCTGGGCAGCGTGCCTGGGATGGAGTAAATTCACAGAGAAGGTTAGTTGTGACTGCTTCTGCTTATCACTCTTCATATATATATATATCATTGTTATAAAGGTTGTCACTTTGTGCGAGTTCTTTTCAAATGCCTATCTACAGATGTCCACTTACATCAAATCGCACGGCTGAGTACACTCCTAAAGCACACATGTGCCAGATTCAATTCAGTGTCAGGCAGAGGCAGCCATGTGTGTTCAGCTTCTGTCCGCGCCAGGACCTGGCAGTTACTTGTACAATAACGACTGAACACGTAGCATGTGTGACCAAGAGAAGCTATTAGAAATTCATTTGACTCTACTTCTCTATCTCTGTTTAATGATACGCTATCATGAGCAATGCACACTTTTCTTAGAAATTGGTACTTTGAAACAAGAATTTTCCTTCATTCTTTTTCAGGCTTCTGGGTCATGGCCAATAGTAAGACTTGATTTTTATTCGCCATCCAGGGTTACCTGGACAGATCTTTAGTATACAGCTCACTGATGAAGGCATTCAGAGGATTGTCATGCAAATTGCAATATAGAATATTTTGAACACTGAGGAAGCTTCTTCTTACCATTATTCCTTGTAATAATTTAGATTATTCTAATCCTTCTCCAACCACAGATAATTTAAGTTGTTCTATTCAAGACAGCTTATTCAACCTGCCCGTTTTTGACTAAGAAGGTCGGTGGAACCAGAATATTTTCTCTAAGTGATACAAAATATAGCATCATTTGGAAGTTGCCATTGATAAAGTACAGTCAGGTTGTAGTATTTATCAAAACATCATTGTTCTTTTCACAGATAGATAGCAATAATTATTAAGAATTTTTATTTATAAAATAAATTTCACAAAACATTTCTTGTTTATTTTGGGGCCACACTCAGAGGTGCTCAGGACTGACTCCTAGCTCTGCTCTCAAGGATTACTCCTCGCAGGGCTTGGAGGACAGTATGTGATGCTGGGGAACCAAACCTGGGTCAGTTCCATGCAAGGCAAGAGCTTTACCTGCTGCACTGTTACTCTGGCCCCATAATTTCATAAAACTCTTAACATTTTGCAATTCCTTATACAGTTTCATTGGGAAGAAGTCTTCTTTTGCATCTGTTAGCTTTCATTTCAGACCTACTAGTGTGTTGGGATTGGCTGAAAAGAAGGAGCTGAGCTACAGGCCAGACATGTCCTTTAATCGGCTCTCTTTCTATAGCGTGAGTCATCCTCACAATGTGGTGCTGGTGGTATCTATCTACGTATGATTAAGTGAATATTGAAATTACATGTCTATGAATATGGGGATGAAAGCAACTGACAGACAACTGGCTGGGCTTGCCACATACGATGCATTCTACCAACAAAGATGACACTTTTAAGTCATAGTTTTTCAGAGGACTGATGCTGGTGTGTAAAATATACAAAGATGTGCGCACAGGGGGAGGGGTGATGTGATGTGTGTTGTGTTATTCGATGGTTCTCGGGGCGGATCTCTCTCTCTCTCTCTCTCATGCCACGCGTGTTCAGTGCTCTTGAGCCTCTGTGTATGGACCAGGTCAGGATGGCTCCTCCTTGTGCTCTGCTTCTGTGTGTACCGCTGTGCTCTCTTCTGTCTGTCTCTCTATCTCTGTCTCTGTAGTCTCTCCTCTGGTCTCTTCCAACCTCTCTCTCTGACTCTGCTTCTGTGTCTTCTCTCTTGCTTCTGTGTATTCTCCTGTGTCTTCTATTTTGCCTCTGTGTCTTCTCTCCACTTCAGTCTCTTCTCCTTGCTTCTGTCTTACCTCTGCCTTTTCTCCCCTTACGGTCTTAGTTTATATAGCAATCACATAGGGTGGTGACACAAAGGTGGGTTGAACATTAACAAACCAACAAAGGGGGGTAAGGCCATTTCTCCAGGAGATTAACAAAATCTCATCTAAGGAGATTACTCCAGATTACTAGGAGATCTGCGCAAGGTTGGGATCCCAACAAGGGTGTGTCGCTTTCTTCCCTCCTCAGCTAGTAATCCACTTAAATTGTTATAGTAAATTTACTTCTGATATTTCTAGCAATGTCATTCTGTATGAGCACAGTAAGAGATATATCAGACTTAAAGTTTGGTTCTTCCTGAGGACATTCACAATATATTCCAGACCACAGTCCTCAGGCCAGGTTAGTCTTCCTAACCCCAGCAGGGTCCTAGTCTCGTCATTACTTTTGGGTCATGACAGTATTTGTGTATGATCATGCTCTCAACTTATAGTTGAGTATTATGGCACTTTAGCCTGGCCCATTTCTATACTAGGGTAGCTCACAGCTTGCCCTGGGTCCATTCTGTCCTTCGTCAGGACCCTGCTTTTGGGGTGCTAGGAACTAAGGGCAATTGTGTCGGGAAAGCAGATGCCCAGGATTAAGTATTATTGGAGTCAATCAGCTCCCAAGTTATAAAGCATAATATTAACTGTCTTCCTGTGTCCATACAGAAAGGACATTGCCTTAAGGTAAACTAAGTTTCCTATGACAAGGCTGAAAGGACAAACCCAATGTTATCCTGCACTGGTGAAGCAAATTTTCATCTTTACGTTCTCTAGTTCATGAATAGCGTCATTCCAGCTAATAGTCATGCTATTTGATCCGACAACAAGACGTTAGCACTATTTCATTATTTACTCCCTTCCCCATTTCAAAAACATGGGAGGATAATTCTTTTTTTTTTTTTTTTTTTTTTGCTTTTTGGGTCACACCCAGCGATGCTCAGGGGTTACTCCTGGCTTTGCGCTCAGGAATTACTCCTGGCGGTGCTTGGGGGACCATATGGGATGCCGGGGATCGAACCCGGGTCGGCCGCGTGCAAGGCAAACGCCCTACCCGCTGTGCTATCGCTCCGGCCCCATGGGAGGATAATTCTTATGAATGTAACTAGTATCACATAATTGAAAGATTAAAAATCGAGCAAAAAAAATCAAGGTACACAAAAAATAGCATAAGAATAGTTGTGAATAATAAACACGGCTAGATGCTATGTTATGCAAATATAAAATATTATCTAGGAGGATAGCCACAAAATGTTGCCCTAAGGAATGCTTAAAAGTAAATTAAAGGGGCTGGAGCAATAGTACAGCAGGTAGGGCATTTGCCTTGCATGCAGCAGACCCAGATTTGATTCCCAGCATCCCATATGGTTCCCTGAGCACTGCTAGAAGTAATTCCCAAGTGCAGAGCTAGGAGTAACCCCTGAGCATCACTGGGTATGATTCAATAAAAGCCAAAAATTAATTAATTAAAGCCTGATACCTTATAGACTGGAAAGATAGTACAGCAGGTAAGATATTTGCCTTGCATGTGGAGAGCCGGGTTCAATTCTGCACTCCAGGTGGTCCTCCACACCCCACCAGGGTTTATCCCTGAGCACAGAACCAGGAGTAAGCCCTGATTACATGTAGGTATGGTCCCCAAACCAAACAACAACAAAAAACACTTGAAATGACAGTTTGTGTGATGGTGGAGACAGTTCAATGAGGAATTAATAATCACATTAAAGTTTTATCACATATTCATAAAAAAAGACTGTTTTCTCTTGGGGTGGGTAGGTGGATTAAAGGCTACAGTTGGCAGTGTTGAAGAACTGTTCCTGACTTGGGGGTCTAGAGTGACAATTGACAGTGTCCAGGGGCCCATATGTGATGCCTTTGTTTCAAATTCTGGTTGGTGTGCCACAAGCAAGTGACATAACTCCTTTGCTATCTCACTGGCCCCCAAATACTCTATTTTTAACTGCATCATAGAACAATAATCCAGTAATAAATTGTAGCTTATTCTACATGTTGAGTAGACGTGTGCCTATACATTTATATTATTTAAATCAAGTAAAGTTGTACCTACCTACTCTATCATATTTTGTTTGTTTCATTCCATATACCTTAAAACTATGTGAAATTGGAACCATTCTAGAGATTTGCAGAGGAATTAGAATGAACTGAAATTCATTGCTAAAGACTGTGAAATGTTAACACATTTTTTAGTGAGCAAAAGCACTGTTCTCTTCAAAAATGTTAAGATCAGAATCAAAACACTGTCTAATAATCATGGGGGAAAATCACATTTATTTTCTGGGAGAAGTGGAGGGACTTTCATGAAAAAGTGTATGATTAATGTCACCCACAGCTAGGAGTCCTCACCCCTGAATTCCAATTCTCCTGTGTACTCAGATCCTCTCTTTGCAAGTTGCCCGGCCTCATCCCTCACACCTGCAAGATGGAGATAAGGATCCTTGTGCTTCCCAGTCTCATTAAATGATGAGGATGAAGCATCGAGAATTAGCTGGCAAGTTCTTGCAGCATCGTTGTAAAATTGGTCCTAAATGCAATGTAGCATTCACTGAAAATTCTCAAAAGAGTCTGGCTATTTTGTATTTCACACTGGGATGGTGCCCAACTCTATACAGTAGATAGAATGCAGTGATTTTGAGTACCAGTCTCAAGAGTGTTGGCTTTTATTACTGAAAAATAGTATCTGCAAGGTCACTGCAAAAAAATACTTGATAAGTGAAAGGATAAACTTGTATTCAAATCACAACACAAGGCAATTTGGAAAGAATTCAGTGAGCCAAAGTTTAAAATATTTTTTTTGATTAGAGCAGACTGATGTGGGTTAAGTCTTAGATTTCATTTAATGAAGTGCCTGGGGGACTGGAGCGATAGCACAGCGGGTAGGGCATTTGCCTTGCATGTGGCCACCCGGGTTCAATTCCTCCATCCCTCTCCGAGAGTCCGGCAAGCTATCAAGAGTATCCCGCTCGCACGGCAGAGCCTCGAAAGCTCCACGTGGTACATTCGATATGCCAAAAACAGTAACAACGAGTCTCACAATGGAGACGTTACTGGTGCCCGCTCAAGTAAATTGATGAGCAAGGGGGAACAGTGCAGTGCTACAGAAGTGCCTGGGATTGAACCGAGATCGGCCACTTGCAAGGCAAATGCTTTTCCTGCCTGGTATGATAGCTCCAGCCCCAAGTCTTAGATTTTAAAACCTTATTCATAATCAAAAGTAATGATTTTTTTGTTTTGTTCAGAATTAAATATGACTGTGTGCATGGATACACAGTTACCCATGTATGTATGTGATTGAGCAATTATTAAAAAAAATTAGACTTTCCAAAACTCAGAAGCAAACACATTGTACTTACTTTTTCATCTTCCGTGGATTGATAATGTGTTTTTATTTTATTACATTTGAAAACAAAGTACTGAAATGTAAAAGAATTGTGAAAACAGAAAGAAATTTGTGAGTGCTAATCAGTGATTATAAATCAAACACCCTACACCTCCTGTCAGCCCCACACTTCCTTATGATAGATATTGATATTTACTTTCCAGAGGTAAGGAATTTCAAGTTGGATGAATTTCGATAGCCTGTACAAAATCCCAGTTAGTGTCTGGACGTTTGAGTTTCATGAAGTCCTGTTGGATTCTGAACCTTCATGATCATTATATTGTGGAGGAACGTGGAGGCATTCTTAGTCCTGTATGACCAGAATCTCGCTTTGTGATCTGGTCAAGTCTTGCAGTGTGCCGCCCTGGGTCAGGTTAGCGGAACCGTGGGCTTGCTTCAGATGATTGCCACAGTGTTCCCAGATTTAAATTCTGACTGGCTAGTAGAGAGAGAAAGCTATTGAGAAATGGTACTGATTTCTGCATGATTGCTATTTTTGTGACATTCAGCTAATCCAGAATCCCTTAGGGTGCTTATTTGAAGAATGTAAATGGAGAAATGTTACAGTTCCTGTGGAACTTCCGTTAAGGTCAGGTGAGCTAACATATCGGATATGCCAAAAACAGTAACAGTAAGTCTCTCAATGAGAGACGTTACTGGTGCCCGCTCGAACAAATCGATGAGCAACAGGATGACAACATGAGAAATAATCTAAATATATTTCAAATGTTCAGTACCACTTGGTCATCCATTATAGCCTCACATACAGAACAACAATGGGAATACTTGAGAAAAACACTGACATACCCACCTTCCTTTTATGGGAAGCACTGTTGGAAACCATTGTTGTGTTATGAAGGACATTTTTCTCCTTCTACATTTTTTTTTATTTGGGGCCCACACTTGGCTGTGCGCAGGGCTTAATCCTGGCTCTGCGCTCAGGTATCACTCCTGTTAGGAGAATGGGACCACAGATGGGATGCCAGGGATTGAACCAGGACTGGCCATATGCAAATAAAACACCCTACTGCTGTACTATAACTCTGGCCCCACATTTTTCTCAACTCATTACAAAATAGTTGTTCTCAGTGGTTTGGGGATTCTATTAATGAAGTGAAATGTTATATTAGGAAAAAAAGTAGAGTCTTGATAGCTTTCAGAAATAGGAACAGACTATTTTGGAATGTACACAAACTGTGAACTTTTCTTTAGAAGGAACTTGGCAGTTAGCTGTGACTACACGTATTGTGTCAACCGTCAAGGCTTGAAAAACAGCCAGTTGTCACTAGACTACGATTTTTTTTTCATATCGTAATGAACAGAATGTGTAGGTGAAATTTTCACACTTTATAAGAAAATTAATTGCAATGAATTTCTGTTTGTCTAGCAGGTGGCTTAACTTGAAACAATCTACAAAGTTGAAATGTCTTGGAACAAAAATTAAAAATGAGAGAAAAAGAAAATTTCATGGAAGGAGTAAACTCTTTTTTAAAAAACATTGGAAATCAGGAGTGTACATAAGAGAACTTGGTGTATGTTTGATGCAAGTGCTTAAGGTTGATTTCCACATGGTCAGTGAAAATCAATTTTTTATGAAATTGCTCTTAGTAGTCACTGAGAGCCTGCATATATTATTGCACTAAACTTTGCTCCTCAAAAACACCTGCTTTCACATCCATTGAAAATATTGATGCATCCATTATTTTCTGTAGGTTACTCTCATCTGTTCATTGAATGAGTCAGAAAGGGAGGGACAGACATAGAAGGACTGCACTCATTCATGGAGTACAGAATAACATAACATGAGGCTGACACCCAATGACAGTAGATACAAGGGCCAGGAGGGTTGCACCATAGCTGGAAGCCTGCTTCATGAGCAGAGGGGAGAAGGCAGATGGAATAGAGAAGGGATCACTAAGAAAATGATGGCTGGAATAATCAGTCAGGATGGGAGATGTATGCCGAAAGTAGATAATGCACCAAACATGATGACCTCTCAGTGTCTGTGTTGCAAGCCATCATGCCCAAAAGTAGAGAGAGAGAGTATGGGGAATACTGTCTGCCATGGAGGCAGGGGGAGGGTGGGAAGGTGGGGGTGTATACTCGGGATATTGGTGGTGGGGAATGTGCACTGGTGGAAGGATGGGTATATGATCATTGTGTGATTGTAACCCAAACATGAAAGTTTGTAACTCTCACAGTGATTCAATATTTTTTTAAATTAATAAATAAAAAGAAGCAAAATACTCTCACAATAGGGTAATAAAATTGGGTTGATGTTGAGCTAAAAACATTTAGTTTGTTCACCTAACCTCTAGAGAAGTTACTTTTTAACTCAAGATTTGAAATCATTTAGTTACATGTGAGTTTCAGATATATATCTGAAACTCATCTGCATTTACCCAATTTAAAATGGTGAAAAGTTTGGGAAATAACACTGAACTTAATATAATCCCAATATTTTCCATGAGAAAATATGTTGCAGAAACCAATAAAAAATAATAAACTAAAAATGTGCACATTAAGTGTAATTAAAGAATTAGTCAAGAGTGTCTTATGCAACATGGAACTGTAACAAGAAGACCCAGAGAGACTACATAGCATTTACTTCATTAAATAATGTCTGTGCAGGCTGGTATGGCGAAAATTAACATGTTGGTCAATACTCTCTCATGCTTTAATATTGTTTGTCCAGGCTCATCTTTCTCTTCCTTTCTCTCTTTTCAAACTTCCATTGAAATTTCCCATTGCTTAGTTATTACAACTGCTGCAAACTAGAAATTTTAAATTGACGGCTCTTATAATAAAATGTGTGATACTATTACTATTAAAATAATCATCATTACCACTTTGCTTAAAAATAAAATATTGGGGGTGTGCAGCTGTCAGGATTGTGCTTGGCTATCTTGGGGATTGAACTCATGTCCTGATGCTTACAGGCAGGCACAGTTAGTTTAGTCTCTGAGCAGTCTTCAAACCTACACTTTTTGTATATTTAAATGATCTCAAGTACCTGAGGGCCAGAGCTAAAGTACAGCAGGTAGGGTGCTTGCCTTGCACACAGCCAACCCAAGTTCCATCTTCAGAATTCCATGTGGTCCTCTGAGCCTCTCTAAAAGACTTAATTCCTGAGCACAGAGCCAGGAATAAGTCCTGATCACTGCTGGGTCACTGTCACTGTCACTGTCATCCCATTGCTCATTGATTTGTTCGAGCAGGCACCAGTCATGTCTCCACAGTAAGACTTGTTGTTACTGTTTTTGGCATATCGAATACGCCATGGGTAGCTTGCCAGGCTCTGCTGCTGTGCGGGCGAGATCACTGCCGGGTATGGCTTAAAAAACAAGAAGCAAAATTATGTAAAGTACCTAAAGTTTGTGTTGGTTAAGGAGAAAAGATAAATAAATAAAAGAATGCTTTATAGGGACTGGAGCAGGTAAGGTGTTTGCCTTGCACGCAGCCCAGGTTCGATTCTCAGCATCCTATACAGTCCCCTGAGCACCTCCAGGAGTAATTCCTGAGTGCAGAGCCAGAAGTAACCCCTGTGCATCGCCTGGTGTGATGCAAAGAGCCAATAAATAAATAAATAAATAAATAAATAAAAGCTTTACAGCAGATAGAGCACGGCAAGTAGAAAATACTTAAGAAATGTGCTTTTGGAAAAAAAATCATTCATGATTCAGTCACTAATAAAATACCTGTTGTGAAAAATGCTGGTTTTCACCGTAGGATGAACACAGTGTGGCATCTGCCTTAGATCAGAGATTAAATGGACTCCTCTTGCTAATAACGACAGAACCCAGAACAAGCACTGTAACTTTTTTTGTGTGTGAGGGGAAGGGGCTGAGGCCACACGTAAAAGTGCTCAGGCACAATGTCCACCTCTGCATTCAGGGGTCACTACCTGCAGTGCTCAGGGAACCACCATGTGGTGCCAGGCATTGAATCGGGGTTGGCTGCATGAAAGGCAGGTGCTTTAATCTCTGTATTGTCTCTTTGACTGCTAAACTGTCTCTTTTCCTGAAACTCATTTCATGTGTATAAAATACTCCAGATTGTCCTGTGATTTGTCTGAGGGAGGAGAAATGCAAAGTTCTTGACTCTGGTAGGTTCTCAATAAATTAGCTGCTTGGGGCTGGAGCAATAGCACAGCGGGTAGGGCATTTGCCTTGCATGTGGCTGACCTGGGTTTGATTCCCAGCATGCCCTATGGTCCCCTGAGCACCACCGCCAGGAGTAATTCCTGAGTGCATGAGCCAGGAGTAATCCCTGTGCAATGCCGAGTGTGACCCAAAAAGAAAAAAAAAATAGCTGCTCAGTTTCAGTTTTAAGAGTTTATATAATTTAGGCACCTAAAGAATTAAGGTTAATGAGAAAAAGCTTATGAATGAATATCTGATCTATAGGCATAAGTGATCTAAACCACCAAGAATATGTGAAAAATATACACAGTGATAGTAAAATATCCTGTCCTGTCATTAAAATATCCCAAATCCTAATAGAGATTAGGGAGGAAACCCCCTCCTTCCTGGCCTGGTGGGGCAGCATCTGCGCTTTGAAAGATAACTAGAATTTCTATCCAATACAGAGAGAAAGTGAAATGAGTAAAGTGCTATAAGCCAAAGCCCTGCAGAAGAATTAACACTAGCCTTCAGAGAAATTCCTTACGGGAGTAACAGAGAATTGTGCCGGTGCTTAAACCCAGAGCATCAGCATCTTTATTGTGATAAATAAGAGGCCAGGGTTTAAGGCCGTAATTTTGAACACTGATACCACAAACTTGGACATTACTATAACACCTAATATTTTAATTTTTAAAAAAGACACCAGGCTGGGGGCTGGAGCAATAGCACAGCGTGTAGGGCGTTCGCCTTGCACATGGTCCAGGTTCAATTTCCAGCATCCCATATGGTCCCCTGAGCACTGCCAGGGGTAATTCCTGAGTGCAGAGCCAGGAGTGACCCCTATGCATTGCTGGGTGTGACCCAAAAAGAAAAAGAAAAAAAAAGGACACTAGGAAGGGCCTTGGTAGTTATTAAATTAAAAATTGAAATAAGGCAGGGAGCAGTTCCTAAAGGTGTTTGTGTTTTAAGTTGCTCATATGAGAGTGCTCTCCAATGACTTAGGTAAGAGGGGATTGTGAAATGATATGCCAAAAAAAAAAATGATCGGAGTTCTCTAGTTCCCCCCGCATTATTATCCCCCCTCCATTCCTCCATTCGCAGATTGCACCTGTAAGTTGGACCTGGATCCCAGAACCTATCAACTGCTCTAGAATAACTTTGGCTTCTGGCATCCTGCTTTCCACGTGAGCCAGCCTCTGGTCAGGGCGCTGCCCCACAGTGTTAACATCTGCCCTGCAGATAAGGCTTGGCAGAAGCTCACATCAGAGAACCTTAGTTGCTGGGGTCTCTGGGAAATGTAGTGCTTTTGATTTCCAGACCCTTTTTCTTTCAGAAGCCCCAGAACCTTGGGGCCACATGGATGTATATTAAGCTAACAGCGTTGCCTGCCCAGGGGCCCTCTGGCTCCAGTGGATCGGTGGGGATGGAGATGGTGGCAAATCATCCAGTAGATAAGATGTACTAAATAAAAGAGAATATCATTTAGGAAGTTTGCAAGAATAGTGAAAAATAAAGAGGACTCAAGACATTTCACTGTCACTGTCACTGTCATGCCATTGTTCATCGATTTGCTCGAGTGGGCACCAGTAACGTCTCCATCGTGAGACTTGTTGTTATACTGTTTTTGGCATATCAGATACACCACGGGTAGCTTGCCAGGCTCTGCCGTGCAGGCTCGATACTCTCGGTAGCTTGCCGGGCTCTCCGAGAGGGGCGGAGGAATCGAACTCAGGTTGGCTGCGTGAAAGGCGAAAGCCCAACCGCTGTGCTATCACTCACAAGTCATTTATATCAGGTATTTCTTGTCAGGAATAAAAATATTGAAATACTGAGGACGTTTTTGTTCTGTTTGGGGCCCACTCCAGGTAGCACTCCAGGAATGCTCCTGGCACAGTGCTTATCATTTGCTCCTGCTGGTGGTGCTGGCAGTTCACACAGTGCCAGGCATCAAACCCCGTCTCCTGCATGCAAAGCATGCACCTCAGTCTTGATGACGTTTTGCATATTAGTTTTTTTAATTGCTTTTATTTAGGGCTGGAGCGATAGCACAGTGGTTGGGCTTTTGCTTTTCATACAGCCAACCCGAGTTCAATTCCTCTGCCCCTCTCGGAGAGCCTGGCAAGCTACCCATGCGTGTTGGATATGCCAAAAACAGTAACAATAAGTCTCTCAATGAGAGACGTTACTGGTGCCCACTCGAACAAATCAATGAGCAACGGGATGACAGTGACAGTGACTTTTATTTAGGTATCATAGTTTATAATATGGGGGCTGGGGGCATGGGGGATGGAGGTGAGTTTGGACAAAACCAAGCATTGCTTGGGGCTTATTCCTGACTCTACTCAGGGATCACTCCCAAAGATGCTTGGGGGACCCTCGATGGTGTGAGGGCTTGAGCTCAGCCAGCCTTGTGAAACCCCCATCTCTTTGCAATCATTTTATAGAGTTACACTACCAATCCTTCTGCCACTCTTGATCTTTTTTTTCTTTTAATTAATTTGTTGAAACGCTGTGAATTTCAAACTTACAGAGATCTGTGGTTGAGTTTCCCCAGTAGAGTGTTGGCACAAATCCCTCAACAGTGTTCACTTTTCTCCACCAATGTTCCCATTTTCCGTCCAGTCCCCCAGCCTACCTCTCTAGCAGGCTCTTTGCTTTTCCAAGCTATTGAAATTTCAAGCAATTTTAGCAGTGCTCGGTGAGCTTCTTACATGGAAGACGGTTTGGAGTCAGTTTGGAGTTAGTTTGGATATAGTTTGGAGTTACCAAATGTGTAGATATTGACGTGTGGTGACTAGTGACAAGAGTGTGCCTCTTTTAGACATGTTCTTCTTATGTCTTATAATTATGTCTTATTATCACACGTTATGTAAGTAACCATGTGTAGTCACAAAGCACATTACATTCACGTTCCTAAAGGTGTTAAACTTTCAAGAAAGACAGTGGGGAAAAAAAACAGGTGAGCATGCATAATTGGAACTTAATATTCCACATACATATTTCCAGAATGCGTGCTTGAGGATGAATTTACGGTTAAGAGAAAAAGGAAAGGTATATACAGACACTCAGGAGATTCGCCCCTGGTATGCCAAAGTCCATCCCATCAGCAAACAGACATTCCAGTTTTGAAGCCCTTGAACTTGTCTGATGGTCATGCTGTTAACCTGGGGCGGAGGGGAGGAGGGCCTTTCATTTAATCTGTCCATGATTTGTTTCTCGTGATGTGTGAATGATTCAAACAGGGAGCAGGCTTGTGTTTAGCATAATGATACCTCTGAGAGTAGAAGGGAATTTCAAGGTCCCTGCACTGCTCAGCACACAGAATGCAGGGAACCCGTCCAACTGATTGTCCTCTTTGGCCTTGTCCAGATTGATGATGCTTTAGGAAACACAGCCAAAAGGAGATGGTTTGACAAATTAGAGGCCTGCCATTAAGACAGTAAACTTTCTTGACTGCTCTTCCAGCCAGTCACCTAATAGGCAGGCGGCACCACATTTGAACTGTGTGGACTCGGATCTAAAAGAAAATTGAGTCACCTCACAGCCACTAACTAGGTCATCCTTTCCTCGGAAGATAATTGGTGCTATTGGATTAGCACTTAGCTCTCAAGATACTGGTCTCTCTGGGATTCTTGAGAGAATTCAGTCTACTACCTGTGTGATGATGTAGATTTATCTTGCTAGTTAATAACATGTTCTGATCCCCTGGTTACTTTTGTTGTTGTGGCTGTTGCTTTATTTTGTTTCGGGGGCCACACCTGGCTGTGCTCAGGGCTTATTCCTGGCTTTGCACTTAGGCATCACTCCTGGTGGTGCTCAGGGCATCCTATGAGATGCTAGGGATTGAACCCGGGCTGGCCGTGTGTAAAGCAGGTGCCCTACCTGCTGTACTATCTCTCCATCCCCTCCTCTGTTTACTTCTTAATTAAAAGATTACATTTGTGGGCTGGAGATATAGTGTAGCAGCTAAGGTGCTTGTCTGGCATGGAACCTACTTGGTTGATTCCCTGCACTGCTTATGGTCCCTTGAACACTGCCCCTAAATAATAGTAATCAATAAATATAATTAAGTTTGTACATTTCTTCTTGATGAATTTAAAAGTTATTTCCTAGTTATGTACAATTTCACTTATAGCCTAGTTCTCCCTCTGGGAGAACCTGGCAAGCTACCAAGAGTTTCCTGTCCACATGGGAGAGCCTCGCAAACTCCCCGTGGCATATTCATATGCCAAAACCAGTAACAATGATGGGTCTCATTCCCCTGACCATAAAAGAGCTTCCAATGCGGCATCGTTGGGAAGGACAAGTAGAGAGAGGCTTCTAAAATCTCAGAGCTAGGACATATGGAGACTGTTACTGAGATTGCTCGAGAAATTCGACGGTCAACAGGATGATGATGATGATGATACAATTTCAGGAGCTTCCTATTTTGAGATAGTTTTTATCATAATCATGACATTTAACTTGGACCCTATAGTACCCCGAGCCATAGAATCTCCTTAGTAATTACCACCCTTGCTCAAGATAAAAATGAAACAAAGAGACATGAGTTAGCCCTAACAGTCATGTCTATCACAACATGTGTTTGGATAGATTGCCTTGGTAGCAAAGGTAGCAAAGTCAAAAAGATTGCCTTGGTAGCAAAAAGATTTGTCTGCTACTTAATCCAGGCATTATTCTGTGTGACTTTATTTATCCCCACTATAAACATGGGGAAACTGAGGTGTGGAGACAAGTCACCTTACCTGTGACTGAAATGGTAGCCCAGAACTCGAGTCTTTATTCTTTCTTGCTTGATTAGATTTGATTTGGGTTTTGGCTTTGGAACCACTTGGCAGTAAAACCACACTTAGGCCACACTCAGGCTTACTCTTGGAAGTACTCCGGGGACCATGTGCAGTGCCAGGCAGTGAACCTGAACTAAATATGTGCAAAGCAATTGCCCTACCCTCTGTCTTTATCCAGAGGCTGTATTCTTAATTTTACACTTTCTTGTAGCCCCCTTATGCGATGTCTGTCATGTTTGAAATCTGTAGCCTGGAAATTGCTTGAGAGAAAGATTCATATTTTAGGCATTTTTCAGTCACCAGTGCTTTGCCCTGGATCTGGAAAATCAGAGAAACTCAGCAACTCTTCCAGGGCTCTGTGAGAAGTTCTGAGAGAACTGTGAGCCGAACCTTTGCTTTGCATGCAGGAGGCTGGCTTTCACCATCCCCCACCACCCCAGCTCCAGTGCTGTGTGGTGGCAAAAGCACCGTTAGGTGTGACCCTAAAGCAAAACAAAAATATACTGTTTCGGTTCGTTGTTTATTACTTTCAGATGCTGTGTTTGACTTGCGTTTGGATTTTATTCCTCTGCTAATCAGATCACAGTGCCGCTTTTTTTTCAGGTCTCCAGGGCGGATATGCAAGACTGAAAGCATTAATTAGATCTGGTTTAATTTGACGGTTTCTTTTTAAAAACCAAAATTTATGGTCTTCCTGCTTAACTGTTACTGTGCAGTTTTTAGTGTGCCGTTGTTTAGTACATGTATGGAATGTTTATTCTATTTTTTCCCTAGGTTAAGTCTTCTTGATTCTATAGCTATCTTGGGCACTCTGCGAAGACTCTTGCTTTCTCTATTTCAAAACAGAAATAATGCTAAGTAATAGGGCTACACATGTGGGCAATTTCCAGACCGAGTCTGTTTTGCATAACATCTGTACTTAATCAGAGACTACAAATTTAAGCAAACTGTTCTAATCATATTTTGTAAATTTGGTTTGTCCTGATTATTTAAAAGGGAGTATCAAGATTGGTAGAATCGAATTTGGGTTAATTCTGAGCTATGACCATTCATCCTTTCACATTTCTATTAATAACGTTCAGGGGAGGACTGTCCTAACAAAGTTGTTGCGTGCTTTTAGAAAGTGATTTAACAAAGAGACTTAAAAAATCAAAATCTGTTGACAGTGCTTTTTTATGTAAAATTCTCCAGTTTGCTTTGACTACATCTAATTGTTAAGAAAGTTCAATACAAAATTATCGAAATCGCGTATTATCAGGTTATTTTTTCAAACAACATCCACCTCTCCAATTCTCTGACACTAACGTGGTCTCAAATGTTCAAATGAATTCTAACCCTGCTAAGAGCTCAGCACCCATTGCCCGAGGGCTGGCTCCTCTGCTCGCCTCACAGTTTAGGTGCTAGCCATGTATAGCATTTAAAAGCTCTTCTAGCTTCTGTCAGCTCAGCTAAAAACTTGAGGTTCTCATGAATGCCTTCTCAAGTTCAGTAATTTACTAAAATGAATATGATAACCTAACTTGGGTAAGAATGTTACTTAGGATTATCAGTTTATTATAAGCACTGCACTGTAGCACTGTCGTCCCGTTGTTCATCAATTTGCTTGAGCGGGCACCAGTAATGTCTCCATTGTGAGATTTGTTGTTACTGTTTTTGGCATATCGAATGCACCATGGGGAGCTTGCCGGGCTCTGCATGTGGGCGGGATACTCTTGGTAGCTTGCCGGGCTCTCCGAGAGGGATGGAGGAATCGAACCCAGTCCACTACATGCAAGGCAAACACCCTACCTCGCTATGCTATTGCTCCAGTCCCATCAGTTTATTATAAAGGTAAACTTAAGAGCAGTCAAATAAAAGATGCCTGGAACAGCATATGGGGGTGAATGACATCAAGCTCCCTTTCCTTCTCCTCACCCACTACCTTTTCACCATGCTCCCATGTGCACGACCCCCACCCCGAGTCCCTCCAGTAGCATCCCAATTCCTCTCCTCCCGGCTTGTTGGGAGTGTATCTACATATGCAGCAGCACTCTATGGGGAAACTTGGTACTTGCTTTGTTTCCTAGGATGTTACTCCATTCTTCCTTCTCAAGCATTTTAAGCTCTTCCATCTAACATATGGAGTGATAGTTTTTATTTTCCTAAGAAAAAATGAAACCAATGGCATTTCTCCCAGCAGACTCTTCTGTTCCAGATATTTCTCTTTTTTTTTCACGAGAGAGCTTCTCAAACAGATGTTGTTTTCCAGCATTCTCACTTACCACACTCTTTGATGTGCTAAAACGAGGCGAACATATATTCCTCCGTGGATCTTCCCAAATTGGTCTTCTGATGGTCATTCGTTGACCTGTGTCACTGTTCTTTCTCGGAAACTTTAACCCTGGATGCTATCCACTCTTCGTGTGATATTCTGATTTAGTTTTACTATTATTTCATTGCTATGTTTGGACTGGAGCGGTAGCACAGCGGGTAGGGCATTTGCTGACCTGGGTTCAATTCCTTCATCCCTCTCGGAGATCCTGGCAAGCTCCCGAGAGTATCTCACCCGCATAGCAGAGCCTGGCAAGCTACCTGTGGTATATTCGATCTGCCAGAAACAATAACAAGTCTCACAATGGAGACATTACTGGTGCCCGCTTGAGCAAATCGATGAACAATGGGATGACAGTGATACAGCAGCTTATTTCATTGGCTTTTTCTTTTCTTTCTCTATTCATCCTTTCCCTCTTGCGCAGGCCATAAGATAAATCAGAGCCAGCAACCCCAAACTCCTTTGCTTGGTAGTTTTCTTTAGAATTGTCACTGTCTTTTTCAGCTGTGGCTGCCCTGATGCTTATGGAAAGCAGATCCATACCTGTGAGTGTGCCCTGCCTACAGAATTATAGCTGCCTAGAATCAAAACCACATTTTCCTTCATTCCTCTAGTATCTTAAAATGGGGATATTCCCTTACTTTCCTCTTGCCAGTGTCAATCTTCTTGTTATCACCTCTGTTCATTCCCCTCCCTTCCCCCCAGACCTCTATAGTGTAGGCATTTTCCCCTTTGAATGTGAACTATTGTGATATCATCAAGATTTATCTTGATATTAGTCATCTTCCTTCCCAGTCATTCTGTACACCACTTGCAGATGAATTCCTCTGTGATAACAGTACTGCTTTGAGATGACATCTTCCAGTGGCTATGCACTTTTGAGAGTCAAGTCCAAAAACATCCATTCCTAATCATCGGAGACATTCCACCTTCTGAGTTTTTACCGCCCGCCTTGCCCCCCTCGCATGAATCTATGAATCTCACCTTCCAACTATAGTAATGCCACACTCGGCTCATATTTTCTACCGCTGCCTGTTTTTTCATCATTTTTGCCCTCAGCCACACACCTGGATGCTTCTGCATACTTGCTGTATCCCTGTGTCTTGCGAGACTTAGCTCTCACCCCACCCCCGCATTAGCTCAAAGGGATTTTTTTCTCTCCTGTGGCCTCTGAAAATAATTAATGTCTCCATTATTTTTTTTGGTTATGTTATCAACTATCTTGTGACAACTCTTCTCTTTGTATTCCTTGATATTCTTTTTGTATTCCTTTATGAAAATAAAAATTGAAGTCAAACTTTATTCTAGCATTATGTAAGTTTCCTCTATGTGTATATATATATACTACATTAACTTCAGCGTTAAGTGTCAAATTGTAGGCCAGATAGCCCGAAGGCTAAAGTATTACTTTGCTTTCTAGTTTCTTTAAGTTTCCTGGACATGGTTTGGGCTGAGAGCACTCTGTCATATGCCACATTGTATGTGAGTATGTACATTAATGTACAATGAGCCATGTACATTAAACACATTGTCCACCGCCATGTGGTTCAGTTTTGAGTCTATCTTCTGGATCTCATATTCTTTGATTTATCTGGTATCTACTTAAAGCAAAACAAATTGGGATTTACACATGATTATTTGCAATACGTAAATCCATTCCTTTGAATACATTATTGAAAACATTTTAAAGCTGTCAGTTCCATTTAATTGCTAGATTGGGGAATGTGTTAGCATATTTGAAATTTTGTTGTAAGTAAAATATAAGCTCCATTTTCTTCTGAGAGATGGCTTCTCATCTTTAGAGTCTAGGTTATGCCATTTTCATCATGACTGTGAACCAAATGATGTAAAGTTTTTGTCCTGCTCAGAGGAAAAATAGTGCAGCCTAGCGAGCTATAACACCTTCTTGAGAGAATGCTAAATTATAATAGATCCAATTTGGGGTGACAAAATGCCCATATTACATACCTTAACTCTGCCTCTTTTTTTGAACCTAAATGAGGCGTTTCAAAATTAATGCAGCCAGAGGCAGTAAAAGCATTTGAAGTAATTCTTCAACTACTTACTACTATTTCTTGACAGTACACCAAGTAAAAGACATTTCCAGTGTGACTAATAGAATAACTAGCTATCAGAATGCCTGTCAATACATAAAATTTTTCCAACTCAATCTGCACTAATGACTAAATCAAAGCATTTCAGTTTACATATTAAAGGACAAGAACCTTAATGAGCCATGTACTGAACACTAAAAAGTAATATATCAGACTTGTATACAGGCAAAATGAAGTAGAAAATTAAAGCAATTATAAAGGTATCTCAGGTCAAAGCAGGAATTCTTGATGTATTTACCTGCATAAATGTCAGTTCTATAGGATAGGTTCTGACTCTGTAGATATAATCCAAATATTTTCCTAAAATTTCACCATACCAGCTTTTCAGACTTTTAAAAATTTGTCTGTTGAGCTGGAGAGAGATTTCAATGAATAAAATGCTTACTTGTATGTAGCCAATCCTAGTTCGATCCCAAGCCTGCATGTGATTCCCCAGTCCATCCTGGAGTGATCTCTGAATACAGAACCAGAGAGTGTGCCATAATCAATGCCCCCCCGCCCCCAAAATAAGCAACAACAACAAAAACAAAAGTTTTGGGTTTGTTTTGTTTTTGTTTTGTTTTGTTTGTTTTTTACTCATTTATTTCTATCACTTTTTTTTTTGCATGCTACAAATTTTTGTCTGTTTTTCTTTATATTTACTAGGCACATAGTAGAGAAAGGGAAACATTTCACTGGGTAATTTTCATTACCAGATATGTGCTTTTAAACTTCTCTTCAAGTAAAGATTTCTCCCTAATTCTGAAATTATCTTTCCTTTTTTTAAAATTTATTATTATTTTTATTAATGAATCACCGTGAGGGTACAGTTACAGATTTACGTATTTTCGTGCTTGTGTTTCAGTCATACAATGCTCGAGTACCCATCCCTCCACCAGTGCCCATTCTCTACCACTGATAATCCCAGTATCCCTGCAACCCCCATCCCATTCCCCCGACCCTACCCTGCCTCTGTGGCAGAGCTTTCCCTTTTGCTCTCTCTCTTTCTCCTTTTGGGTGTTGTGGTTTGCAATAGAGTTATTGAGTGGCCTTCATGTTCAGTCTATAGTCTATTTTCAGCCCGCATCTCCCAGCCTGAGCAGGTCCTCCAACCACACTTTACTTGGTGTTCCCTTCTCTATCTAAGCTGCCTTTTCCCTCAGCATGTGAAGCCAGCTTCCAAGCTGTGGAGCAAACCTTCTGGTACTTATTTCTACTATTATTGGGTGTTAGTCTCCCATTCTGTTGTTTTATATTCCGCAGATGAGTGCAATATTTATATGTCTGTCTCTCTCTTTCTGACTCATTTCACTTAGCATGATACTTTCCATGTTGATCCACTTATATGCAAAGTTCATGAGTTCACATTTATAACAGCTGCATAGTATTCCATTGTGTAGATGTACCAAAGCTTCTTTAACCAGTCATCTGTCCTCGAGCACTCGGTTTTTTTCCAAATTCTGACTATTGTAAACAGTGCTGCAATTAACATACAAGTGCAGATGTTATTTTGACTATACTTTTTTGCCTCTCTGGAATATATTCCTAGAAGTGGTATTGCTGGGTCAAATGAGAGCTCAATTTCTAATTTTTTGAGAAGCGACCATATTGTTTTCCAAAAGGGCTGAAGCAGTTGGCATTCCCACCAGCAGTGTAGGATAGTCCCTTTCTTCCCACATCCACGCCAACAGTGGTTGCTTTTGTTCTTTTGGATGTGTGCCAGTCTCTGTGGTGTGAGGTGGGTGATATCTCATAGTTGTTTTGATCTGCATCTCCCTGATGATTAGTGAAGAAGAGCATTTTTTCATGTGTCTTTTGGCCATTTATATTTCTTTCTTGAGAAAGTTTCTGTTCGTTTCTTTACCCCATTTTCTGACGGGGTTGGATATTTTCTTCTTGTAGAGTTCAACCAGTGCCTTATATACCCTTGATATCAACCCCTTATCATATGGGTCTCGGGTGAATATCCTTTTCCATTTGGTAGATTGTCTTTGTATTCTGGTCACTGTGCTTTTTGCGGTGCAGAAGCTTCTTAGTTTAATATAGTTCCATTTGTTTATGTCTGTTTCCACTTGGTTGATCAATTGCATGTCGTCTTTGAAGATATCTTTAGCTTCAATATCATGGAGAGTTTTGTCTACCTTGTCTTCAATGTACCTTATGGATTGTGGTCTGATGTTGAGATCTTTAATCCATTTTGGTCTGACTTTTGTGTGTGGTGTTAGGTCGAGGTCTAAGCCCATTCTTTTGCATGTGGTTGTCCAGTCATGCCAGCACCATTTGTTAAAGAGGCTTTCCTTGCTCCACTTCACATTTCTTGCTCCCTTATCACAGATTAGATGATCATACTTTGGGGTTGTGTGAAAGGATATTCCACCCTGCTCCATTGGTCTGCGGCTCTGCCTTTGTTCCAGTACCATGCTGTTTTAATTGTTAACGCTTTGTAGTAGAGTTTAAGGTTGGGGAAAGTGATGCCTCCCATCGTCTTTTTCCCAAGAATTGTTTTAGCTATTCATGGGCATTTGTTGTTCCATATGAATTTCAGGATTGCTTGGTCCATTTCTTTGAAGAATTTCATGGGTATCCTTATAGGGATCACATTGAATCTATGTAATGCTTTGGGGAGTATTGCCATTTTGACAATGTTGATTCTCCCTATCCATGAGCAGGGAATATGTTTCCTCTGCTCATTTCATTGAGTAGTGTTTTATAGTTTTCTTTGTAGAGGTCCTTTACTTCCTTAGTTAAGCTGATTCTGAGGTACTTGATTTTCTGTGGCATGATTGTGAACGGGATTGCTTTTTTCATGTCACTTTCCTCTGTCTCATTATTTGCATATTAGAAGGCCATGGACTTTTGGGTACTGATTTTATAGCCTGTGACTTTCTGTACAAGTCTATTGTTTCTAAGAGTTTCTTGGTAGAGGCTTTAAGATTCTCTAGATATAGTATCATATCATCTGCGAATAGTGAGATTTTGATTTCTTCCTTTCTTACCTGGATGCCCTTAATATCTTTTTCTTGCCTAACCGCTATTGCAAGTACTTCCAGTACTATATTCAACAGAAGTGGTGAGAGTGGGAATCCTTGTCTTGTCCCTGATCTTAGAGGAAAGGCCCTTAGTTTTTCCCCATTGAAAATGATGCTTGCCATGAGTTTGTGGTAGATGGCTTTGATAGAGATACAGTACTGCAAGAAGCAAGGTCAAAGAAGGAAATTGCATACAAAGGAGCACCCCTTAGATTTACAGCAGACCTATCAGAGAAAACCCTCCAAGCCCGAAGACAATGGTGGGATATAGTGAAAAAATTCAATGAAATGAATGCCTCACCAAGAATAGTATATCCCCCTAAACTCTCACACAAACTCTAAGGAACCATTGCACTATTTCCTGGATAAACAACAGCTCAGGAACTTTATAGACCCAAAACCAAACTTAAAAGAAGGACTAAAGACAAGGAAAGACAAGTTTTTCCTTGTACTGTAAGACAAGTAAAGACAAGTTTTTCTTTGTACTGTAAGACAAGGAAAAACCCTACAAGAACAACAAACCCTACAGAAAGATGGCATAATATCCCATGACAATAATCTCTCTCAATGTCAGTGGTCTAAATGCAGCAATCAAGAGACACAGAATGGCAAAATAGATTCAGAATCTACCACTTTTCAATACTAACTATTATTCACAATTTTCTAACCAAGATCTGCAAAAAAAAATTGCTGGTGATATTGAGATTGATAAATTTGTGTACTTTAAGAAATAAGTTTAACAGTGACCAAAATACAGGGAGAGCCCACTGAATGGAAAAATTATTTACCCCATACCCATCAGATAAGGGGTTAATATACAGAATATATAAGACACTAGTAGAGCTGTACAAGAAAAAAGCCTCCAATCTCATCCAAAAATCAGGAGAAGAAATGAACAGAAACTTTTTCAAAAAAGAAATACAAATAAGCTAAAGGCACATAAAACAATAACGAGATAGCATCTTACACCACAGAGATTGACACACATCAGAAGGAACAAGAACAATCAGTGCTGGTGCAGGTGCACTCTTTTTCATTGTTGATAGGAATCTGAGCTGTCCAGCCTTTCTGGAAAACAATTTGGGCATTCTTCAAAAAATTAGAAATTGAGCTTCCATGGGCTGGAGTGATAGCGCAGTGGGTAGGGCATTTGCCTTACATGCGGCTGACCTGGGTTCGATTCCTCTGTCCATTTCAGAGATCCAGGCAAGCAACTGAGAATATCCGGCCATATGGCAGAGCCTGGCAAGCTACCTGTTGTGTATTTGATATGCCAAAAGCAGTAACAGCAAGTCTCACAATGGAGACGTTACCGGTACCCGCTCGAGCAAATTGATGAGCAATGGAATGACAGTGACTGACAGTGAGCTTCCGTATAACCCAACAATACCACTTCTGGGAATATATCCCAGGAGTGCAAAAAAGCACAGTAGAAATGATATCTGCACTTGGATGTTCATTGAAGCACTGTTCACAATAACCAGAATCTGGAAACAACCCGAGTACCTGAGAACAGATGACTGGATAAATAAACTATGGTACTTCTACATGATGGAATACGAATGCAGCAGTTGGGAAAGATGAAGTCATGAAATTTGCTTAACAGAGAATGGACATGGAGAATATCAGGTTAAATGAAATGAGTCAGAAAGAGAGGGACAGACATAGAACGACTACACTCATTTGTGGAATATAAAATAACATAATATTAGACTAATACCCAAGGACAGTAGAGACAAGGGCCAGGAACATTGCTTCATGGTTAGAAGCCTGTCTCGTGAGCTGGGTGGAGAAGACAGCTGAGATAGAGAAGGGATCACTAAGTCAGTGATGGTAGGAGGGATCACTCGAGATAAGAGATGTGTGCTGAAAGTAGATAAAGGACCAAACCTCTGCGCTTCTGTATTGCAAACCATAATGCCCAAAAGGAGAGAGAGAGTAAGATGGAAGTTGGCTGCCATAGAGGCAGGGGTTGGGGTTGGGTGGGGGTAGTGGGATTGGTGGCAGAAAATGCACTGGTGGAGGGATGCATGTTCGATCATTGTGTGACTGATACTCAATCATGAAAGCTTTGCAGTATCTTATGGTGATTCAGTAGAAAGAAAGAAAGAAAGAAAGAAAGAAAGAAAGAAAGAAAGAAAGAAAGAAAGAAAGAAAGAAAGAAAGAAAGAAAGAAAGAAAGAAAGAAAGAAAGAAAGGAAGGAAGGAAGGAAGGAGAGGGAGGAAGGAAGGGAGGAAGGAAGGGAGGAAGGGAGGAAGGAAGGAAGGAAGGAAGGAAGGAAGGAAGGAAGGAAGGAAGGAAGGAAGGAAGGAAGGAAGGAAGGAAGGAAGGAAGGAAGGAAGGGGAGGGAGGGAGGAGGGGAAGAAGGAAGGAAGGGAGTGAGTGAGGGAGGGAGGGAGGGAGGGAGGGAGGGAGGGAGGGAGGGAGGGAGGGAGGGAGGGAGGAAATAAATGCTAGTTCTTCAGCAAAGAACTAGCATGTTAAAAATATTTTAAGAACTGGAGAGATGATGTCATGTGTGTAAAACACAAAAATAAAAAGAAAGGAGGCGGCGAGGCAGGTGAAGGAACGGAAGAAGGCCACACTGGTTGCTCGATTGGTTAATTTCATGTCCATCTCCATTCTCCTCTGATTCTCCTCCTGCTTCTTCCTCCCCCATCCTACTTCATTCTCTCTCTCTGCTCCTCTCTTGATCTGTGGATCTGGCCCTCGTGGATCTGGCCCCCGTGGATCTGGCCCCGTGGATCTGGCCCCCAACCCACTCTTCCAGCCTAGTTAAATCTCCACAGCATGAGGGGGTTGGGGCATACACATAGGTGTGGTCAGCAATAGGGTAAGGTTCTTTTCCCTCAGGGGATGCTTCTCCTAGGACTTAATTCTCTTTCAGCAGGAGGATCCACCCAAGGGCAGAGTCCCATGAATGTGTTTCTCTTCTCCTCAGCCAGCAAACATATAAGAATTCATAATATTAATTATTTTGTATGGACACAATAAGAGATGCATTAAAGCTTATAGAATTGCTCTCCTGGGGCCATCTCAATCTCAGACTGCAGTGCTCAGGCCAGATCAGTCTTTCCTATCCCTGGCAGGGTCCCAGTCTCATAATTACTATTGGATCATGACAGCATTTGTCTATGATCAAGCTCTTAACTTATAGTTAAGAATTAGGCACTTTGGCCAGGCCCATCTCGATGCCAGGGTAGCACATAACTCACCGCTTGCCCTGGATCCTTCCCGTCCCACGTCGGGAACCCTACTTTGGGGTGCTAGGAACTGAGGGCAACTGAGACTTAAGTGGAGAAAGCAGATGCCCAGGAGGGAATAATATTCGAGGCCAATTAAGTTTTAAGTTATAAAAACATAATATTGTCTTCTTGTGTCTATACAAAAAAGACATAGCTTTAAAGTAAATTATTCAAAAGGCATAAAGAGGAGAGAAAGGCAATGTTATAATATTCAGTGTCCTAGGAAGTTCTGACCTTACCAATTAACAGAGTTTGATTAAGGGAAGAGCAGATAAACTGGTAGAAATGGTTACAGATAAACAAAGGAATGGGAGTGACTCAGGAGCACTTTGATGGGTGTGACTGATAAACCTAAGCTCCTAGTGGCAAGGGGGAAAGGACAAACCAATGATATCCAACAGTCATGGACTAGTGCACATGCTTTGCATGTAAGATGTATTTGATCCTTGGCGCTGAATGACCCACCAGGAGTAGCCCTGAAGAACTTCCAGATGTAAGCTCCCCCCTCCTCCCACCGCCAAAAAAATACATGTTAGTTGTGGGTGCTGGAGAGTAAGCTCTGCAGTAGAATACATACTTTACATACATAAGGCTTGGGCTTGAGTCTTGGCACACTCCCCCCACCCTCCCCCATACAACACACAGAGCCATAAATGAGTAAATTAATCATGTTTATTTTGATCTGATATAATGATTTTAAAATCATCAGCATATGTCATTTATATATTCATTCAGCTTTCTTAATACACATCAAGAAGTTAATGCTGGTTCAGCAGCAAATTCTAGAACCAATTCTGAATGTCACCATTTTCCTCACAATATTCATTAGTCTCTCACAAATTACTCTAGAGGGGAGCACATTTCCCTGGCCTTCTGACCTAGAGTAGATGCTTGTTGCTGATGGAGCTGGACACTGGCTGGTGTGGTTCCAAGAATCCATTTCTTGCTTGGCAAGACTTTTCTATTCTTTTTTTCCCTTATTTCATTAATTTTTGTGAAGCTATTCTTCTGTACTTTTCATTTATCTTGTCATCTACTTTGTAATTTTTCTTTAATGTAATTAAATATAAGTATATAAATATAAGTCTATAAATATAAACACATAAAAATATTATGGTAAATGTTACATATATTAAATTATTCAAAAAACTCACAAATCGAATTGAACAACACATTAAAAGGCACATGCTCATGGGTTGGAGAGCAAGTAAAGGAGCTAGGTTCTACCTTGAGTGTGGGCAATTCTGGAGCCATACCCAGCACTACATATGATCCTCTGAGCACTGTCAGGGAAGATTCTTGAGTCCAGAGTTATGATAGGTCCTGAACACCACCAGATGTGGCCTCTACAACAAAAACAAAAATGAAGCAGCATTTTTAAAATAAAAGTATTATGCACCATGAACAAGTGTATTTATTCCAGATATTCAAGGACAACCTAGAACACACAACTCAGTCTAATATCAATATCTAATTCCATCCAAGCAAAGATGAAATTCTTATGTTCAGTGTGATATACAGAGAAAACTTTTGACAAGACTAAGCAACCATGTTTTTTAAAAAAAAATTTAATAAATGGAAGTAAAATGATCTGCAGTAACATCGTCGAAGTCTTAAACTACAGTAACATTGTACTTAACAATGAAAAACGGCAATTTCTTTCTCTAAGATTAGGAACAAGACAAGGTTGTCCATTCTTATCACTCCTGCTTAATTTAGTATTAGCCGTCTCAGCCAGTCATTATAATTAGATAGGACAAAAATATGAAAGGAATTCAGATTGGAAAAGAAGTGAAACTGTTATCTCTTGAAGATAATAACATAGAGAGAATACTCTAAGTATGCCACTAAAAATACTCATAAAAATAAATGAGAACATGTAAAAAAAATGAGAACAGTAAAGTAGCTGGTTAGAAAATCAATATACAGAAATTATTTCTATTTTTCTCTGAAGACAGTGAAGACAGAAGAAAGAAAGTAAGGGCCAGCGAGGTGAGATAGTACCGATCATAAGGTGCTTGCCTTCCACACAGTTGACCCTGGTTCTGTCCCCATACCATATATGGTCCCCGAGTACCATCATGAGTGATCCTGAGCACAAATCCAGGAGTGAGACTTGAGCATCATTGGGTGTCATCCAAAAACCAAAAAGATAAAAAAGTTTAAGAAAATCCCGTTCACAACCGCATCAAAATGAATGCCTATGAAAGAATTTTAACAAAGATAAATCAATACAACAAAACTACTATAAGTCACAGTTAAAATAGAGCAGGACCTGAAAGAGGTGGAAGATATTCCATGTCTATAAAGAGAGAGAAATATTAAAGTAAAAATGGTCATCTTACCAAGAGCAATATATGTATATTCAGTGAAAAACTAATCTAAATTCCAGTGATATTTCTTTTACAAAAAATACAAATAGTAGTGTGGAGTCGCTAGAAACCCCAAAAGCAAAGGCAATTTTGAGGGAAAAGATAGAAAATGAAGGCATCATGTTGAAGTTTTAAATCATATTCTACAGTAAGTAAAACAGTATGAATAAACAAATAAATTAAATTAAATAGATATATGGATCATTTGAACACAATTGACTCCCCAGATATCCTACGCATATAGCCACATTTAATATGTGATAGAGTAACAACGATTATACAGTGGAGAAAATAAAACCTTTTCAATAGATGGTGTTAGTAAGTTTCATGCAAACTTTTCATTCATGCAAATGATAAAACCAAAGAACTCTTGAATTCCATACACAATTTTAAAAATGGATTGAGGATTTAGTTGTAAGAAAAGAACATAGTTGATATTTTCTGTGAAACAGTGTCAGTGATATCTTTGAATTCTCAATCCCAACAGCAAAGAAAATAAAATTAAACATTAACAGTGGGGACTACATCACAAATAAAATCATTACATAGTGAAAGAATGCATTTGCTGAACTAGAAAAAAGGAAAAAAGAAAGAAAGGAAATAAAAAGAAAGAAAGAAAGAAAGAAAGAAAGAAAGAAAGAAAGAAAGAAAGAAAGAAAGAAAGAAAGAAAGAAAGAAAGAAAGAAGTAAGAAAATGAAATAAAATGGGTCAAGATATTTGCACATTGTATATCTGTCATGGGATATTTATGTGGTTATTTAAAGAACTTATGCAACTCAACATCAAAAAATTAACCCATGTTTTAAGATAGATAAATGATCAAAGGGTGCTGGAGCAATAACTAGTACAGCTCGTAAAATGTTTAATTTGCACTTGGCCAACCCAGCTTTGTTCCCCTTCATTCCATATGTTCCCCCATGCACCACAGGAGTGATTCCTGAATGTAGAGTCAGGAGCAACCCCTGAATATCATTGGGTATGGCCCAAACAACAAACAAAACTAAAGGTAGGTGATCTAAATACACAGTCTTCAAAGAGGATGTACAAGTGGTCAAAAGAGCAAGTGAAGATTTTTTAATCATTACTTGTTAGGAAAACGTGGTTTACAAACACTGTGAGCTCTCGTAGGGCTGGAGCGATAGCACAGCGGTTGGGCGTTCGACTTTCACACAGCCAAACCGAGTTTAATTCCTCCGCCCCTCTCAGAGAGCCCAGCAAGCTACCGAGAGTATCGAGCCCTCGAGACAGAGCCTGGCAAGCTACCCGTGCGTATTGGATATGCCAAAAACAGTAACAATAAGTCTCTCGAATGAGAGATGTTACTGGTGCCCGCTCGAACAAATCAATGAGCAACAGGATGACAGTGACAGTGAGTGAGCTCTCGTATCACACCTTTGAGGTGGTCTACATCAAAAAGACTAGTAACAATAAGGTTAGCAATGTACAAATACAAAGGAACCCTCATAAATTGTTAGTGAGTTTGACCAATTGAGTAAACAGTATGCAGCTTCCTGAGAAAACTAGAAATAGAACTCTTCTGTGATCCGTCAATCCCACATCTGGTATCAAGCCAAGGAATATGAAATTATTAACTGGAAGAGGTAGCCCTTTGCACTCCAAGTTTGTTCCAGCATTTTTGCTTGTTATTTGTTTGGGAGCCACACCCCGTGATGTCCAAGGATTACTCCTGGCTTTGTGCTCAGGGATCATTCCTGGCAGTACTCATGGACCATATGAGATGCCAGGGATTAAAACCAGCTCAGAAGCACACAAGTCAAGTGTCTTACCCTGCTGTACTATTTTACCTCAAAGTGCAGCATTTTCAGTAGTCAAGATACAAAGACAATCTAACCATTGATAGATGATTGGATTAGAAAATATGCCATATAAGCGCTCAGTGGTGCATTATTCAGTTATCTTTTTAAGATGAAATTTTCATGTTAAAATTTCATGAAATTCATAAGGGGGGAAGAACTTGAGCAGATTAAGCAAAGTGAAAAAAGGAGAAACATAAATACTAACTAATTTCATATATATATGTACAATATAAGAAAGCAAAGCAGAATGAAGCAAAATAAAAATATGTCTTTAAATTTAAGTAAGCTGTTAAGTGATGTAGATACAATACCACAGGGTTCTATCAGGAAAATGGGTACCGATTCATAGCCTGCTGTCCCAGTTATCAAATCTAATCATATATTTATTGATTGATCTGTTTTCTACCATGTCTTAACATGGTAGCTCATATGCTCCAATGCCTTTAAGATATTTTTCTTTTTTATTAACTTTTCTTATTTTTTATGTCATTGACTAATTATTGATATTTACTACATTTTATAAGAGTATAGATTTTCATCTACCTCACACTTCAGTTCTTTTTCATATTTCAGTAAGTCTTTTAGCTCCTCCTTAGTTGTAAAAAACTACTGCCGGGGGGTGACCCGGGCAGAGCCCTGGCGGCTCTCCCCGTGGGCTGCCCCCAGGTTTGAGGGGGTCGGTCCCGAGCTGCTCGCCCAGCCAGAGCGTCCCGAGCCATGAGGCAGACTGAGGAGGAAACAAGGGTCAAGCCGATTGATCGATCAGTTGCCATTTATTTCATTCTCCTGTCTCTTCCTCTGCTTCTCTCCATTCTCTGGATCTCTCCCCCCAACCCACTCTTCCAGCCTAGTTAAATCCCCCTAGCATGAGGGGTTGGGGCATACACATAGGTGTGGTCACCATCAATAAGGGTAAAGTTCTTTCCCTTCAGGGGATGCTGCTTTTAAGACAGATACTCCTTCAGCAGGACCCTCCACCCAAGGACAGAGTCCCATTAGTGTATTTCTCCTCTCCTCATCCAGCAAACATATAAGCATTCACAATATTAATCATTTTGTATGGACACAATAAGAGATGCATTAAGCTTATAGAACTCCTCTCCTGGGGCCATCTCAATCTCAGACTACAGTGTTCAGGCCAGATTTGTCTTTCCTATCCGTAGCAGGGTCCTAGTCTCATTGTTACTTTTGGATCATGACAGCATTTGTCTATGATCAAGCTCTTAACTTACAGTTAAGAATTAGGCATTTTGGCCAGGCCCATCTCAATGCCAGGGTAGCACATAACTCACCGATTGCCCTGGATCCATTCCGTCCCTCGTTGGGACCCTGCTTTTGGGGTGCTAGGAACTGAGTGCAACTGAGGCTTAAGTGGAGAAAGCAGATGCCCGTGAATGAATAATATTCAAAGCCAATTAAACCCCACGTTACAAAACCATAATATTGTCTTCTTGTGTCTATACAAAAGGGACATTGATTTAAAGTACACTATTCAAAAGACACAAGGAGAGGAGAAAGTCAATATTAACTTACAATATAAGTGCAGTGTCCTAGAAAGATCTGACCTTACAAATTAATAGTCTTATTAGGGGGGAAAGCTGATTAACTGTTTGGGGAAGAGAGCATAGGGAAGTAGTTACAGATAAACAAAGGAATGGGAGTGACTCGGGAGCACCTTGATGCGTGTGACTGGGATAAACCTAAGCTCCTTGTGGCAAGGGGGGAAAGGACAAAGCAATGTCATCCTACTCTTAGTGTGTCTTATTATCATCATCTTCCTCACTTTGGGAAAGTTTTAATTACCCTTCATATACCAGCTTAAAGTATAGAATAAAAGAACTTTCAAATACGAGACCTAGGCGTTAATTCTGAGTTGGTTTACTATTGTATTTTAAGACAGATCTCAGCTTGAAGGTGAGCCATTGAAAGAAGGGATGCATCTTACTTTAGAGTAGAAGACCTCATCCATATTTGTTGAGCAAAGTTTATTGGACTTAATTATTATCCATCAATTATTGAAACTCAAGGTATTCTAGAGGTTTTGTTTGGATAATAACCTAGTTAAATAGCTCATTTCTAAGTAACACTGTTATCCCCCATTGTTCATCGATTTGCGCGAGGGGGCACCAGTAACGTCTCCATTGTGAGACTTGTTCTATTTTTTGCACATCGAATACGCCACAGGAGCTTGCCAGGCTCTGCCATGTGGGCGGGATACTTTCCGTAGCTTGTTGGGCTCTCCGAGAGGAATTGAACCCAGGTTGGCCACGTGCAAAGCAAACACCCTACCCATTGTGCTATTGCGCCAGTCCTATTTCTAAGTATAAAACTTTTTTTTGTCATCTTACCATGTCTCATTGCCTAACAGTTGTTTAATGTCTATTAGCTATGCGTTGTTCATTGTGCTCATCTCTGAGGATAGTGTTTACTTAGATATGTCCATAATCTAGGATGGAAATACAGGATATCAGAGAACTTATTTTCTGAGTATCTGCTTCAATGCCAAGAAGTCTGACCATCTCGTAGGTGGGCAGCCACGCGGTCTTTTCTCGTCCCGTGGAATCCAGTCGGTAACAGCTCTAGTCCAGCGGTCGTCTCTAATTCGCATTTCATGTCAAGCCCATCTGATTTTTGATGCTTTGGCAAACGAGACAGTGTCCCTCTTAGGACTTAGGAGCATACTGTCTCCTTGGAGAGACAGACAAAGTGAGCTAAACATGCAAACAAATGTCATCTTCAGTCAATGCATACTAAGTGCCTCATGCTGAAAGAACTTAACACAAATTGACCTGGAGGGTGAGGATTGCTTGTTACAGTTGCACATCAGCTTCCCAGTGACAAGTGGTCTCTTTAGAAATTCCTCTTTCTGGTGATGTATAGCAGAAATAAATGTTCCCTTTAGGTTGCTGTATTTTCAACACCGCTTATGCTGTTGCAGTAAATGGTAGTGGAGAGGAAGAGTTACATTAATGCTATACTATATGATGTTTAAATTCAACCCATAATCTTCTAAAATTTACATCAATAGCTTTTCTTTTTTAAAAAACATTTTTTATTAATGTACCTTTTCATCAGAGAGAGAAAGAGGCTTAAGTATAGGAGGTGGGGAACTTTATAACAATAGATAGTGTACCTAGTGGTCACCTTCTCACTGTCTTGAAAAAGGCTGACAAGAAAAGGCTTACTTGAATTTAAACATTGAACTTTAGGACATTTTTTATTTTTTGGTAAATTGCTGTGTAAGAGAAATTAAATTAAAATTAAAACATTCAAACTAGCCTAAACAATCAGGAGAATTTACTTTTAGTGAAACTGAATGTAAAGAAGCAATATTAAGATTACTTTATCTTTCAGACGCTTATGCATGGTGAAATTTGGTTGTTTTAAAGTAGAGTTATTTTTAGATTAACCATTTTCCACAAATATAGTAGTAAACTATATAGATAAGTGTGTATCATATCAAATAAAGGAAACTTGATGAATGTATATATAGACTAATAATTTTACATTTAAAATAGAAAACATATCATTTCTCATGATATTGATATATGATCTCTAATCTTACAGCATGAGTAATTCCCTACAGCTATTTGTTGGTTTCTGAAATAATAGTTTTTTCCCTGTTAATTTGCAAATTAAGTAACCTCTCACAGCCATACACGTACAGGATGTGTGAGCATGAAGGGACTTCAGTAGTATACTAGAGCTATAGTTGGGTAAGTGAATACTGTTTTCAGAACTGCAAAGATGAAAAGTAATACTTTCTAGGGGCTAGAGCACAGCAGGTAGGGCACGCGGCCGACCTGGGTTCGATTCCCAGCATCCCATATGATCCCCTGAGCACCGCCAGGAGTAATTCCTAATTGCAAAGCCAGGAGGTAACCCCTGTGCATTGCCGGGTGCAACCCAAAAAGCAAAAAAAAAGAAAAAAAAAGGTATACTTTCTTAAATGAAAGGTTGAAAGTGAAACTGTTATTCAGAAGAACTATAGGATAAAAATTTGAGTCATTTTATGAATGTTATGTATTGACTTTGCCTGAGATAGTGACATTATGGTGGCTTTATTGGCTTTATCAATTAGTGAGGGAGTGAGTAAAGCAGTCCATCTACCTCCCTCTGTGTTCATTGGTCTCTGTTATTTCCTCACTTTTAGTGAAGACATATAGGACAGCTCCAGTGCCCATTTATTATCTCAGCCCTCCCCCACCCTGCGTTAGTTAGATATTCCAGTTTCTTCTTGCTCTTCTTTCCAATCTACACCAACTGCACTGCTATTAAAATAGCAAATCTGAGTGGATTGTTTCCTGGGTACCACTTAGCACTAGTCTAAAAAACAATTCATTCATTTCAGTGTCACGGCCCAAGGAGTGTTTATTAGGATGATTCTTGCCTCCCTTTGTGGAGATGGAAGGAGCTGAAGCACAGAGAAGAAAGCTGCCTGGAAGGGCTAGAATTCAATCCTCGGCAGATTGGTTACACACCTACCCACTTCACCATCGTGCCTTTGGGGCTGTGAGGCTGGAATTGAGTTGGCACAGTTCTTCTGTGGTGAGGATAGTGAAAAATGAAAAGTGAGAACCAGTACTCTCTCTCAGCAGTTGCAATAATGGTATTGAGTACCTGGGTTTCACATCCTCCCTCCAGCCACCAGCCATCCAGATCAGCTCTTAAAAAATACTGAAAATCAGACTGATAATAGTCGCTTGATGAACTACAAATGTTAATCAATAGACGATTTGAAGTCTTTTCTTTTAATGCTTATACCCAAAGAAGGAAGAGTCACTTTTCTCTTAAGATAACAAAAAAAGTTCTCGCATGCCTAGCAAGAACACTAAATTAAGCTTTGCATTGGGTAAAATTATAATAATGCTGTCTGCCTTCGATGAGTAAGTGTATATAAAAAGAATAGTTGGTGTACATGTCCTTAATGGTATAGCTTTCTTTTTTCTCTATGATGTAAGTTACCAAATGTGAGCATTTCCATCTGACACAAACTGTGAGTCTCAGAAGAGCACATTGTAAGATTCATACGTGTTACACAACAACCATGATTGCCCTTTTCTTCAACGGGGTGATATAACTATATATTTTTTTTCTTTTCATATCCAGCGGTTATTACTAAAGGCCTGAAACCCTTAGTTAGAGAACAAAGTAGCTTAGCAGTAATCGAGCCTGTGTGAGACTCAGGGAAGAATAATGAACATTCCCTGCAAGCTTCCTGCCTGGATGCAGGTGCAAGAATCAGGAGGTCGTGAATAATGCATGACATGCAGATGAGGTGGTGGTTTCTCCTACTGGGGTTTTGACTTTGTTACCTGCCTTGCTGCTATATGTGGAAAGAAGGTAGGCGAGGAAGGCTGGGGGGGGATGGCACTGCAATTTAAAGACTGAGTTCGGAAAAAAAAATGCTGCCTGTCCATTTAGAGAAATAATATTGAGGGAATGAGCTGAAACATTTGTGATGTACTTTATTCGATGAAGTAAGCTCTGAATTATCAGTTCACTCACTATGGTAAGGGAAAGGCTTCCTTGTTTAATGGTTTAAGTTTAAGCAACTGTATAATTATGTGCTCATACACAGAAATTCTTGGAAGACCGACCATTACGGAAATGATCTACTTAACAGTATTTGTTCTATGGATCAATATGATTTTTTTTTCAGAGATACAAATACCTAGAGAATAATGTACATGCAATTTAAAGAAGCCCATTAGTTTTTTCTGTACCAATATGTGCAATAAGATGCTTCAATAAAATAATGCGCTTTTTTTCTCTCAAACTTTACCTCCGGAATAATCATGATGGGTAAAGCTGTGAAAGTCCTGATCAGAGGTAAATAGTCAAAGGATATAAGGTGGATTAAAGAAATCTGGGGCGATCGGTGTTTAAAACTTTAGACAAAAAGACTGATACCCCAGTAGGAAGGTAGAGAAGATTTTAGAGGATTTCCTGCATATCCCCTTAGGTCAAGGGGCTTTAACCATAAACAGAACCGAATTATGTTTTTTGACCCATCATTCCATTTTGACATACTGGAAGCAAATATGAGGCAGGGAGGAGGGGCTGAGAGAGGGGGCGTGGAGAATGGGGAGAAGGAAAAACAAGTAATTCCCTCTACCTTTTGTATAATTCACTCCCATTTGTTTGTCTCTCCCCAATTTGGGGTCCTGGAATAAGAGCTGGCTCCCATTTCTAGCTGAGTCTGTCATTTCCGCTTGGCCCCAGTTTGGCTGGGTGCCAAGACCAACAGGTGATCCTTGTCGCTGCAGAACAGCAGGAAGTGGGCCGTGCTTGAATGAGACAGTTCACCAGAGGGGCTGTCTGGCCTCTCTCCATCTTTCAGCATAATTAACACCCCCTCCCCCATGCCGAGCGGAAAATTTGTGCTGAGCAGCTCAGCTGCAGCCGCCATTGAGAGCCACTGTGAGGAGGAGAATGCTAATAAGGGGTGTTGGAAGAAATCAGCCTGCCACATGCAAAGTACAGTCTGACTCTGGAGTTGCTGAAAGACTGCCCTGGGTGATGATTCTGGAGGGTTCAAACTGTATTATCTGTTTGGAAATGATTTTCCTTTGCTCAATATCTTAAAAAAAAAAAAACAGAAAATGGATGTTGTACTGATCCTTGAAACCATTGTCTCTAACTGAACTTGAATAAGTGGCTGAAAATTTCTGGTTTTCAAGGGCTGTCTAGGTAGTACTGGAGTCGAGGCATCTGCTTTGCATGTGGCCAACTCCGGTTCAATCCCAGGCACCGTAATATGGTCGGGAGTTCACCAGAAATGAGCCTGGAGCATTGCAGATGTGGTCAAAATATATATATATATAAAGTAATAAGAAGAGAAAAAAATTCTTTCTTGTCTTGTGAAGAAGAGTAAGTGTGATGTCTGGGCTACAGAGATAGTATAGAAGTTAAGATCCAGGTCCTGTAACAGCCAATCTGGGTTTGATTCCCACTTCCATATGGTTCTCCGAGCATCCCCAAATGCATTCCTTGTGGTGTGTGGTCCAGGGAACCCCCGGCAC
This sequence comes from Sorex araneus, assembly GCF_027595985.1. Classification (NCBI taxonomy): domain Eukaryota; kingdom Metazoa; phylum Chordata; class Mammalia; order Eulipotyphla; family Soricidae; genus Sorex; species Sorex araneus. Next base: position 268,826,051 of record NC_073302.1, on the reverse strand, counting down.
CACCAGGCCTGAGCTTCCTCATCCATTGTATTGATCTGCAGACAAGGTGGGTAGAGAATCAATCCAACAGAGCAGAAAGTCAGACACAAGTAAAACAGACAATAAGACAAAGAGGAGAGGCTCTGTGACTGGCTTTTGACTGGAAGCTCTCAGCAGTACCTGAAAACTATTTCCATAGGTGACTTCCCCCAAGAAGCCTGTAAAACCCTTGGTCTTTACTTCTCCCTTATTTGACTAAATTTTTCCATTGCATTCCCTAAGGTCCAGCAATAGACCATCACATCTAAGCATCTCAGCTTTCTCCTAGAATTCTGCTCCCCTTCCTCTTTCCCCACATTGCTGCAGATTCTGTACCCAGACGTTTGGGTGACGTTGCTGGAGGGAAGGAAAATGATGTTTCCCCTATCAGCTAAGGTTCAGTGTTTGGGCACCTGCAAATTATCCAACAGAAAACCAATTACCAGGAAGAAAAACCTTGTATTTATGCATGCACTACATGAGTAGGAATACTCACTGATGATGTAATCACAGGGGTGGTTAGAATTTGGGGGTAGTTTTATCTAACAAAGAGAATAAATTATAAATCTTGGCCAGAGAAATCATACAGTTGGGTATGGCTCTTTCCTTGTATGTAGCTAACCCGGGCTCCATCCCGGGCACCACATATTATCCCTCAGCACCGCCATGAATGATCCCTGAGTACCACAAAAACCAAATAAATAAATAAATAAGAAAACTGGTAAGCAGAAGGAAAGGTGTTTAGGCTTCCAGGGGGATGAGATCAAAGAGAAGACTAATAGGAAATCAGGTGTGTCTATGTTTCCTCTTGGGACCCATTGAGATGGTACGTGTCTGATTCTTCTTTTTGGTTTAGAGAGTGAGGGACATGTTTACTAATGAAGATTTCCTTTTCATCAGAGAAACCTGTACGGTGCTTTTGACACAGAGACAAAGGGGATTCGAGAAACAGTAGCCCTAAAGAAAGGAATTTCTGTTAGGTGAAGACGGTGTCACAGATGGATGCCATAACAAGGATGACCAGAAGAGAATCAGCTCAGTATCCTGGCCCTTGTCGTGCCCAATGGAAGGGGAACGTAGTTAGTTTCCTCTCTGCTTAGAGATGTGTGCATGTGCGTGTGTGTGCGTGTGTGCGTGTGTGTGTGTGTGTAGGAGGGAGGAGGAGCAAGGAGCAAGGGAGGGAGGGTATCTCTCTATTCCCTGGAATCCTGCCTTGGAGCCTCCTCCATACTATGGAATCCTTCCTGCCCTTCCCCCCCCTTTTTATCCTTTTAGGAAACAATCTCTTCTGAATTCAGCCCTTAAGTGTTATCTCCTGCTTCCAATTTTGACTGCTTGAAGATAAGAGCCTGATCACATTGTGACACTTTTTGACATACAAGTAAGGGAGCGGGGTGGGCAGAGAGTTGGAGCTGGTACTCATGCATTTGCCTTGCAGTTATCCCACCCCGACTCAATCCCAGGTACCGCACGGCCCCCTGAAAAAGATAGCTTACCAAAAAAGAAGGTTCCTCTTACTTAGGCCGGCCATTCTAGTGACCTTCCACTCAAAAGGATCTTTGCATCAAAGCAGCATATTTTGGGGTAGCATATTTTGATCCCCCTTTTTTTATGTTGTTTTGCGTGGTCTTTAAATTGAAAGGTTGACTGAGGCTGAGTGCACATACACTCTCTCTTTGTGTCCTGCTCATGGGAATGGATACCAAAAGAGGGCCTGTGGAGGGGAAGAACTGTATTTGGTATTGATATTGCACACAACTGAACTGGCTGGAATTAGTAATGGCTGAATGGAAGGAATCAGTTTAAATTCTGCTCCCTTTTTGGGTAGTTGAAGAAGAGTTATTCATAACAAACACTGGCAAACACATCATGTTAGAGGCAACTGAAAAGGAAAGAGAAGATGTAGTTTGCATGTACACAGACTTAACTGCATCTGTTTAAAAATTGGGATCAAGGGGGTCAGAGAGATAGTGCAGGAGATTAGGCACTTGTCTAGCATGTAGCTGACCCAGGTTCAATCCCTGGCATGAACATGACCAGGTGCAGGGCTGGAGTGATGGTACAGTGTGTAGGGCATTTGCCTTGCACAAGGCCAACCCAAGTTTGATTCTCAGCATCCCATATGGTCCCCTGAGCACCTCCAGGAGTGATTCCTGAGTGCAAAGCCATGGGTAACCGCTGTGCATCGCTGGGTGTTACCCCAAAAAAAGCCAAAAGGGAAAAAAAAAGAGAGCATGACTAGTTGAGACCCCAAAAGCAAAAGCTTGGATTAAGATTTGGGGGCTTTTAAGCCAATATAGAAGAGTCTGTTTATAAATCAGATTTCTTTATATTTGTTCATTTGCATATGGAAATATGCTTTTTTTTTATTGATTGACTCGATTACTCCTTTTCTGTCTACAGGGTACATCCATCCCCAGTATCAAGAGTCCGGGGAAATCGAATGAATAATCAGAAGTTTGCTTGGTGAGTATACTGCCCAGATTATGAGTCTTGTGGGAAACATTAACAGAGGTATGTTTAAACAAATGAAAATTATTTCTGCTTCTCTATGGAAAAAATGTTTCTATTAACTGAACTACATAGTTTTCCTTTCCTTTGGAAATTCTAAATAAACCGTGGGGTTCTTTAAAGTCAGAGCACTTCAGTCACCCAAACCTGCATGTAACAGTTTTAGTCTGAACAAATATGGTTGTGTTTTTAATTTTGGATCGGGGTTGGGGGGAGAGGGGCATGGGAGAGGAGCATGGATAAGGGTGACCCTCCCAAGCAGTGTCCAGGGCTCCAGAGCCATGACCAGTGCTACTGAACCCATACATGGTTCAGTGAGAGGATGCGGGACCCTGCAGAGCCAGGCCCCCTGTACTCTCCAGGCCTAGACTCAGTTTCCCAGGAGAGGATGGAACCTGGATGGCATGTACCTTTTTGACCCATCCCTGATCCAGCTATGACATTTTTTTTTCCCAATGGGTCCCGGGGCTGGAGAGATAGCACAGGGCTCAGGGAAGAAGCTTGCCTTATATCAAGCCAACTTTGATTGATACTTGACATCTCTTGGTCTCCCGAGCCCCTCTGGGAGTGGCCCTCTAGCACTAAGCTCAGAGGAGCCCCTAAAAACCACCACCTGTGCTCCCAACATGGAGAGGAAGACGTAGAAAAAGTCGGAGGAGAGAGAGAGAGAGAGAGAGAGAGAGAGAGAGAGAGAGAGAATGTGAGAGTGTATGCATGTTTTAAGTCTTTTTATTTCATAGACACACTAAGTTTGCTAGTCAAATTTAAGCAACCACTCATTTTTCTTGGCTACCAATTTTAACTTCTAAGGAAGGTTATCGCAGTTAATCTGTACATTTGCTAAGTATACTATTTAGATGCTTTTTTTGCTGGCATTGGTCTTAATTAAGTACGTCAGATTTTTATTTGGGGAATATGAAGGTTTTCTCTCACTGAGTAATTCTTGGATAGAAGTATATCTGGAACTGAAAATTCCATGACCACAAAACATAGATGGCTGCTTTTTTTTTTTTTAACAGTCAATTGTAAATGTTTTGCAAATGTTTTATGTGAAACAGAAATAAATGAATTCAGGGGCCAGAGCAATATACAGCACGCAGGGCACTTGCCTTGCACCTGGCCACCACTGGGTTGGATTCCCCGATCCCTCTTGTGGTCCTCCAGCCACATCAGGAGTGAACCCCGAGCACAGAGCCAGGAACAGTCCCTGAGCAATGCCAGATGTGGCCCCCCCAAACCAAAAAAAGATAAAAAGAAAAAAGAATTCATGTCATTTAAAATCCATATTTATTCAATTTCATTTCACTAAATTAACCTTTCTACGGATAATGTAATTTTTCAAGTAGAAGGAAAAATTGAATTGTGTAGGTACAGTATTACTTCAAAGGTGAAGGAAATTCATATCCCTCCATTTTCACTTCATTGAATTGTGTTTCGAATAGGATTTTGATTAAAAACTATGGTTATATTTTTTTTGTAATGGGAAGATGATTACCAAAGATCGAGGTTCTAAATTAATTTTATTCCTAAATCAGAATTATTTTTAGACACAAAATAATGATTCTCTGAATTTGAATAGTGCCCTAATCAGCTCACCTCCCTTCCCCCATTAAATCTAATTAACCCTCACAATAGCTTGGTAATGTTGTTAAATATTATGCTTTTCTTTTTCCCAGACAGGGAAATGGAGCACGAAGGCTACAGCCAGTTGCTTACACACAGGCTAAAGGGGGAACATCCTTCCTAGTTTCTCACAATGACTAGAGCGTATTGTCCCTCATCTAAGCAGGGAAGCTGCGAGAATAATAATGCTCATGGCCATTGCAGAGAAGGAAAGGGGAGAATTAGGACCTCTCTTAAGTGCGCAGAATTGATATTCCTTTCTAGTACAAGGCATATTGTACTGAAGGAACTTTATTGCCCAGAAGAGAATATAAGATGCTCAAGTGAACAATGTGAGCTTTAAATAGAGTGAGTACAGCGCTGTCAGTTATGAGATCAGTGTCTACAAGTTATTTCTCAATAGCTAAGTGTAGAATATGGATGTGTGTGATAACGCATTTTCATTTCTTCACCTTTTCTTTCTGGAGTATTGGTGTGATGATAACTTGTTCCTACATTATTCAGAGCACAGTGTATGGTTAGTAAATGTAAGCCACTGTCATCCAGGGAAGTAATCTTTAAGACCAAAGGAATTTTTACTACTAGCCTTGAGAAAATTCAGCTTTAGTTTTTTGCAGCCGCATTGATTTACAATCTCTTGCACTGAGAAAAGCTCTAGATTAGAAGGATAAAAGAGTTTCTGGTTTTAAAGCGCTGTCTGTTGCACATATCTCTGTGTGTATGTATATGCATGTAATGTCACAGAAGCGAATTAAATCATGCCAGCCATGTACAATATTGGGCATATGTGGATAATGCTCTAAGAACATATATTTATAAAATAAGATAATGTTCAAAAATGTTATCAATTCTATATAAAGCTTGTTTGAGAGTAGATATTTGGGAAGAGGAAAATGTAATGGCACTGCCAGAAAAACATCTTGGGGAAGAAACGTGTTTTTGTTTTTTATCAAGTCTTATTGGCATACACACAGTATGCATGTGTGTACATATATGCACATGTATATACATATATATTTATTTGCTTGTATGTATATGTGATATATAAGTACCAAGTAGATGATGTAATGATTCTTTATCTGTATATATTATGATCGCCTCAGTCTGTTAACCATCACTATTTACATAAATCATTTTTTCATGTGTTGAGCACATTTTAAACTCTATTTCATTAGTAACCTTTATTAACAGCTGCCATCCCCATGTCCTCACAGTCCCCAGGACATGTTCTGGAAGTGTGTACCTTTTATTTCGGGGTGGGGGTTCACATTCGGCAATGCACAGGGGTTACTTCTGGCTCATGCACTCAGGAATTACTCCTGGCGGTCATTGGGAGACCTTATGGAATGCTGAGAATTGAACCCAGGTCAACTGTGTGCAAGGCAAACGCCCTACCCACCGTGCTATCACTCTAGCCCCAAGTGTGTGCCTTTAAAGATCCTCCTTCACCCATGTCTTCCTAGTTGCCACCTCTGGCAACTGCCAGTCTAGTCGCTATGCCATGAGCCTGTCTTGGAGTTGCTTGGGTTTTTTTTTCTTTTTGGGTCACACCCAGCAATGCACAGGAGTACCTGGCTCATGCACTCAGGAATCATCCCTGGCGGTGCGCAGGGGATTATATGGGATGCTGGGATTTGAACCCGGGTCGGCCGCGTGCAAGGCAAACACCCTACCCGCTGTGCTATCACTCCAGCCCCAAGGAGTTGCTTGGGTTTTGTTTGCCTATTTGTTTAATTTCACATGTAAAGTGAGACCAGGTGGTATTTATTTGTCTTTCTCAGTCTGAAAGAAGGCTTTTGAGGAATGACCTAGAATAGGAAAAGCAGAGGCTTGAGAGCGCTGCCTTTACAGATTGGAAGCTCTAACTGTAGCAGGAGCCCACCTGGATTTAATGCATGTGTCATTTGGTCATAAGTTAGTTAAGATTTTTATTATGTATATTTGCTACTTTGAGTCTCCTTCAGATAAATGTCATGTAGTAACTCGTCACCTCTCTTGGAAGACAACTTGTGAGTCACCCGGCATCTACATCTAGTTCAGTTATAAACACTTGTTATTTCTTTGTGATGCATTCACCTTACAAGATCCAAAAGTCTAAATGTTCATTCTAGCAATGAAGAGGAAGGGGAAATAATAATTTCTATGGGAAAGAGAGAGAAATTTGCAATTTATATAGCTAGAGGTCATGTTCCATCTTAGTTTGGTTCAATTTTGTGTTATGCTATATGTTATACGCTATATGCAAGTGCCTTATTCTGGACCAGAGAGATAGTATAGGAGTTAAGGGTATTGTCTTGCATCTCACTTTGCCTTAGCATTGTGGTCTTCGTAGCAATGCCAGCAACGATCCCTGAGCACAGTGGTCAGAAGTAAGCCCTGAACTGTGCCTAGTCTGACCCAATTACTACTAAACACCCAAAATACTGTTCTTCAAATAAGCAGTTAAACCTTAGTGAAGGATAAGAAAGGCTTGAACTTAGAATTCAGGCATAGGAAATACATGATGATTTGTAGGTTGCAAGAGTCAATGACTATGGTATAGATACCAAGCTCATGTTTCTTATCGAGTAAACACAGTTTAAAATTTAAGAGGTGCTTTTTTTTGAATAATGTTAATATGCAGCATCCACTGACCTCATTCCTGTGGCAACAATTTCCTCCGAAGCTGAAGAAATATAGGGGAAAGCATGTTGGCTCAAAATAAACAAACAAGCTAGAATGGGAAGAAAACGGAATAGGAAAAAAGGAAGGGAGGAAGAAGAAAAGATGGGAGGAAAGGTTCAGAGAAGAGATAAAAGCACTAAGAAGAGATAAAAGCACTAAGATGCTAACATGTTATTGCAGTCCAATAACATGTTAGGATGGGAACAGGCTTTTTAACCTGCCAACTCCAGGTAATAGTGACTACCAGGAAGTACTTGTTAGCTGGATTGTAATTCGGTGATAGTTTATAGACTTCACATACCTGCAGTCTGAGGTTTGACCCCTGGCAACAAAACAAACACACAAAAAATTCAAAATCTTTTTTCAGGATGAGTTAGTATCCCAATTAAAAAAAAAACAAATAAAAATAACAAAGCAAGGGAATGGGCACTATTTAATGATAATTTTAACTACAGAGCTGAGATTACCAAATGGTGGGGTGCCTGGGTGGGAAGGCATGTCACTGAGACCAAAAGTGACCTGAGGACACTGGTGGAAGGTCCTGGACACTTTACTATGCTATTACTGAGTTGTAGTAACTTTGTACAGCAAAAGCACAACGATTAATACTAATGTAAACCTCAACTATAATCAAGTTTAAGAATGCAAAAAGAATTACCAGATCATTGCATGGCTCATTTACTATTCAGTTAATCAAAGCTAGCAAGCCAGGCCATATGTAAAAGTCTGTCCATCCTAAGGGCCCCCTGCCCTAGTACTCTCTACCCCATTACAGAAATACTTGATTTGATGAATGATTGATGGATGAAATCTTTGAGGCTCAGTCATGTGAATTTTATCTTCTATTTCATGCATCGCATCTCTCCTCTTTCTTTCACTGCTGACCCAAAGTGGAAGTTACAGCACCTTTCTCTGTCCCATAACTATGTAAAAAACGATAGTGAATTTACCACTCTTTCGTAAATATAATACTTCCTCTCCCACTGCCCAGTTTTGTTTTTTAACTGTAGTGCGGATACATGGAAGGAGATGAGGCAAATCCTAGTGGAGAGCTGGATGGACAGAGAGGCTTTTGTTCTTTACAGGTTTTTCTTTTTTTTCGTATAGCGACCAGACCTGATGGTGTGGTGCTGGGGGCTGACGGGGAGGGACAGGCAGTGCGGAGATTGAGCTCAGGGCCTCCCAGAAGCTATGTGCTGTATGTACCATTTGAACTATCTCCCCAGCCAATACTGATCTTTTTTGCATGAAGCAGTTGTGTTCTGATATCAAACCCATAGAGAGTAGTTGTTTCCAAGTTAGCCTTTGGCTGTTTTATTCCCAAGGAGATAATAGACATCTGGAACATATGTTTAGTGTGTAAATGTAGATTGGAGCAGGACAAGGAGATGCTTGTGGAGGACGATTTCTGAACTGAACATTGAGGTTGATTTAAAGCTCCCCTCATTCCCACGATAGTGTATTTCAGAGGTACACATATTTATCTACGCTCCTTTTCAGTATTTTGCTATTTCTTCTCACATCCGTAGAACCTAAAGGACTTGGTTATGTATTGTTGCTGGAGAAATGTGTTAGTCGCGATAATGCAGATATCTGTGCAAAAATTAGACCACATTTCACATTTGAACATGGAGAAGCAATGTCACAGATGTGGAGAGCAGGGAAAACATTCTCTCGTGCTGATGTTTCATTGTTGGGTATGTAGTATGTCAATGAATTTCAGTAATTATAAGCAAACAGTTGCAAGTATTTTTAAAGTTTTGAGGAGTAAAGATTTCTGCCCTGAAAATGACAGTATTCCACATTGTTTGAAGACTGTGCCTTAATAGAGAAAGACAGTGCGGTTGTTGATTTTAGAAACCTTTCAGAGAGCAGATGTTGAACTAGACCTCTGGGGGTGGGGGAACTAGGAGGGAGACAGAAAATTCCCAAAGGCAGTAGTTATGTATTGCAGAACCAGAAGGAAAATAAAATGTAGCCTCGTCAACCTTCATTCAGTTCTTACTTTGCAGCTATAGACATGGAGACTCAAAGACAGAGATGTTACACGCTAGCTGGGGGCTGAAACGTGGGTCTCATCACATATCTTACTCTGCCCACTAGGTGGCAGTTAGCTACGTGTAGGCAGGGCAAGCAAATGCTCAAGATTAAATAAGATGGATGTTTAATTCATTACCAGCTAAGCGGGCCTTCGACTGGGAAATTCCCGTGAGATTGGTGTAATGAGAGAGAGAAGAAACAGGAGAGTCTAATGAAGACATTGCTGCCCACTCAGTATGTGGCAGCTCTTCCCTGCCAAAATGTTGATGCATCATCTTGTGAATCCTTGCATGTTCATTATTTATAGATAATATTGATTGTGTGACTTTGATTACCCAACGTTCTGCTGCCTTGCTTCCTGACATATAGGACAAAAATTATAATGCTCCAGATGGACTTTAAAACAGGAAGATTTTAGTTACCAGCCTACGTATCTTCATAATTTTTTTTTTTTAATCTATATGCGCTGGCAAGTAAGTAACAGCAAGCTGTCTTCAGATTTAGTATGGAAGCGCACTGTCTCCGGTGTTTGATAACAGATTTGGAAAACAGGCCCCAGTTTGTGTAATCATGAAGCGACTTGCAAGTTCGTTAAGTATCTACTGAATTTCGATGGAAAGAGAAGCTTCCTAAGTGTTGCTACATTTCAATCTCTGTAAATTCACGTTAAAAAGTTTTTAGAGTTTGGGTTATTACATTTTTTTTTAATTTTTATTGAATCACCATGTGGAAAGTTTCAAAGTTCTCAGGTTTATGTCTCAGTTATACAATATTCAAACACCCATCCTTTTACCAGTGCCCATATTCCACCACCAAAAACCCCTGTATACCCCCGCCCTCCCACCCCCAACTGTATAACTGATGAATTTCACTTCATTTTCTTTTTATCTTGATTATGTTCCATATTTCAACACAAAACTCACTATTGTTGTTGGAGTTTCCTCCCAAGAAAGACAGCCCTACTACCAAGGAAGCATTTGATAATTAGTTTTCCATTGCTGAGATATGTAGCCCCACAGCTCCAAGTACATAACTCTTTTTTTTCTTTTTTCCTTTTCCTTTTTTTTTCCGCCTCATCCCCCTTCCCGCGCCTCATAGTATAGTGGACGCCACACGTAGTTTCTCCCCGAAAATGGGAAACAACCGGGAAAGAGGGATATTTCTTCCTCTCCTCAGCAGGTGTGGGGCTGTTGCTTAGTTCACAATCCAGAGAAATGGCTGCTACTTTAATAACCTTCAATATTTCAACAAAAACTCACTGTTATTATTTGGAGTTTCTCCCTCAGTCAGACCTGTTCAAAAGGAACCGTTTCACATTGCTGACAATTAAGAGATGTTTAAGTCACGCGGACGCTGCCTTAAACCTAGTCCGCGCGGTTTTGGATTTCTGTATAAAGTCCAGGGAAAATTCTGCCAGAAATTGAATAGCCCAGCTCACAGTCCCAGTGCATTGCTGTAAGAAGTCTCTGGAATCAAAGTCTTTAGGTGCAGAGGATCCGTTTCACTCTCAGCAGCTCCGAATTTATCTGGGCTGAGGTCGTGCCGGTTACACCCACTTCCCATGAGTCCCTAGGAGCCCCAAGTGTAAAAATCGAATACCTCTGGGTTAGGAGTCTTAGAAGATGGCTCCTGCCATGTGGACAATGCTGCCGCCACCATTTTTCATGCAGGGAGACAGGGTGGAGAGGAAAGATCCACCCCCAGGCAGCACGGAGTTGTAGCCCAGTTCACAGTCCCAGTGCATTGCTATAAGAAGCTGCGCTGGATGCCCGAATGTGTTAGGTCTCTAGAATCAAAGTCTTTAGGCGCATAGGGTCTCTGGATTATTAAATTCTTGAATCGCTTCCACCCCTTTCTCAAGTTTAGATTGGTGATAAATATGTATACTTGAAACTTGTGTGCCATTTTCAAGAACTTTTAGTCTAACTTGCTTAAATTCTCTATTATCCAGAATTTCGACAAGAAACTTAATGATAAAAGGGTTTTACTTTTCTTTTAATATCATATGATGCTTGTGTCTAGGACTGGAGTGACAGCACAGCAGGTAGGGCGTTTGCCTTGCACGCGGACGACCTGGGTTCAATTCTTTCGCCCCTCTCGGAGAGCTTGGCAAGCTACCGAGAGTATCCTGGTACCACACAGCAGAGCCTGGCAAACTACCCGTGGCGTATTCCATATGCCAATAACAATAATAACAAGTCTCGCAATGGAGGCATTACTGGTGCCCGCTGGAGCAAATCGATGAGCAACGGGATAGCAGTGCTACAGTGCTACAGTGCAGTGCTACTTGTGTCTAAAACTGCTGCCATTACCATCAAGATGATTTTAAGTAAATTTGTTTTACTGCAATTATTTCCTTACATGTAGGAGAATTATGGACATAACATCACCACACTATGCCTATCATCATTTCTGAGCTTATTTTTTTTAAAAAAAAACAAACATATTTTGGTTTGAGGGCCACACCCAGAGGTGCTCAGGGCTTTCTCCTGCTCTGTTCACAGAGATATTCTTGGCACGGTGCTGAGGGTCAAGCCCGGTTTGCCAGGAGCAGCAAGGCAAGCACCTTACCCATTGCACAAACTCCTCAACCTTTTCTTTCATTGAAAATCCATGAGTATTTTTTTCCTTTACCAACCTACCCAGAACTGTATTGTTGCCTTAGCTGCTATAAGAACCCAAGGGTATGACAATTTGCACTTTGTTTATTCTTTATATATTCTTTATATCTTCTTAGCTCAGGCTGGAGCGATAGCACAGCGGGTAGGGCGTTTGCCTTGCACGCGGATGACCCGGGTTCGATTCCTCCCCCTCTCTCAGAGAGCCTGGCAAGCTACCGAGAGTATCTCGCCCTCATGGCAGAGCCTGGCAAGCTACCCATGGAGTATTCAATATGCCAAAAACTGTAACAAGTCTCACAATGGAGATGCTTCTGGTGCCCACCTGAGCAAATCGATGAACAATGGGATGACAGTGATACAGTGATCTTCTTAGCTCTGTAGTTACCTGTAGCAGTCTCAGTTAATAAAGCATCACTGCTGTGATGATCTTTTACATTTGTGTTCTTTGGATTCGTAGCTGTGAAATTGCTGGATCACATTCCAGACTATTCTCAATATCTGAAAAATCTCCCTACTGTCATCTCTAAAAGCTGGATCACTTTATCCACCAGCTTTGTAGGGCTGGGGGAATATGTTTTCCTCCATACCTTCATTCACAGTTTTTCTTCCTGGACTTGTATTAAAGACCATTCTCACTGGTGTGAGGTTATAATTGTTTTAATTTTTATTTTCCTGAAAATTAGTTATAATGAGCTTTTTTCTTGTACTTGCAGACCATTTGTACATCTTCCTTGGTGAACTGACTGACCAACTCTTCTTTCCACTTTTTAATTTTGTGCCTCACACCCAAGAGTGCTCAGGGTTTACTCTTAGCTTAGGGGTTGGGTGTCATTCATGACACTACTCAGAAGACTATGCATTGTTGGAGATAAAAACTGGGCCTCCTTCATGCAGAGCATGTTTGCTAGCCAACTTCTCCATCTCCACATTGGCCAAATGAATGATTTGGATTTGGGTCTGGGGACCACACTGGTAGTGCTCAAAGGACCATGCAGTTGCATAGACTGGAACTGGAGTTCCCATATGCAAAGCTTGTGTTCCAGTGAGGTAGGATCTCTGTCACCCACTTCACTCCATTTTTTGAATGGGGTTGTTTGATGCTATTTTGTTGTTGGGTTTTGAGAGTGCTGTACTTGGGTCACAACCCTTTGCTAAAGGTTACCGTGTACAAAAATTTTCTTCCATTTGGTGGGGCATCTATTTTAGTGTTGGTTCCTTGTGCAGGACAAACTCTTCTTAATTTGATGTCATTCCATTTGTTGAGTTATTCTTCCGTTTCTCCCTTGACATTAAAGTCTAGTCCTGAGTACATTATGGAACCAGTGTCATTGAGTGTTTTGCCTATGTTTTCTTTCCTTATATATATGTATTTTGTGTCTTTGGGTCTAACCAGGTGTAAGCCTTCAAAATAATATTATGTTGTAATGAGCAATAAGAGGTTGTTAAGGATTGGTACTGAATAAAGAAAGAAAAAAAAATATATGTCTCAGTTTGAAAAAAAATTATGATAGTACCAGTATAAGGAATGACCTAATTAATATAAGCAAATATAAATTGAAGAAAGCTTTTATTTTATATAGCTGATGAAACCACATTCTTTTTTCTTCTAATCATAGCATCTTTACAGTCAATGCATTTGGCTTAAGACTTGACTAACTTTACCTGTCTTTTAAATATATACTTGAAAGATTAATAGCAAATATTGGAATCCAGTCAAAATCTCTATGCATTTGCACACATGCTGTGAGTTCTACTCTGGATAATAAATCCTAAAGTAAGCCCTTTTCTGGAAGTGCTGGTTGCACTAGCAATTTTGTTTTAATTTTCCTAATTTTCCTGTCAGTTGCAATGCAGTCTTTCTAGCTGTGGATGTTTCTCTCTATATACATGGACAGTACACTGAACCTTTTTTAAATTAAATACATTGTCACCTTACTATAGTTTTCTTTGCTGACTACTAGATTCTGTAAAGTTTCTTTATTAAGATTTTTAATCACTGAGACTACAGAGCTAGTACAAAAGGTAAGGCTTTTTGTATGGCTGATGTGTCCAGTTCAATTCCTGGCACTGTATATAGGCTTCATGCCCCATCAGGAGTGACCCCTGAGCAGGGGCCAGGAGTTGCCTCTGAGAATGACTGGATATGACCCATATTGTTCCCTCTCCCCCCACAAAAGAATTTCCTTTAAATTGGCTACTTTCAAGTATAGCACTAGATTATTTAAAATTGAATCAGTATCTCATCATCATGCAGAGTCTCCCGTCCTGGAGCCTGGATGTCTTCACTGGGGGCACTCAGAGCGGATGGGTTGAGTTTCCCTCCCTGCCCCGAGCAGAGCCCCGGCAGCCGAAGATCTCTGGAGCCTAGCCGCAGCCATGCTCAAGGCCACTCTCCACACTCTCCAATGAGTCTCACGCATGAACGAACCAGCAGAGGAACCCAGGTGTGCAGGACCCAGGACTGAGATCTCCAAGCCTGCTCGGATCAGGACTGAGCCTCCTCCACCCAGATCCCTCTTTTTCCAGTAGCTTGGCAGTCACACCCACAAACTGCTCCCCCCACCTCCCCAGTACCATGTAATCCCATCAATGGCAAAGATCCAGAGACTATAAAATAAAGCTCCCGGAAGCCGCAGTGCAACCTCTTATAGTCTAGTCTCCCTCTTGGAGAACCTGGCAAACACCAAGAGCATCCTGCTCGCATGGCAGAACCTGGAAAGCTCCCCATGACATATTTGATATCCCAAAAACAGTAACAATGATGGGTCTCATTCCGCTGACCCTGAAAGAGCCTCCAATGTGGCACCATTGGGAAAGATGAATAAGGAGAGGCTGCTAAAATCTCACGCCTAGGACAAGTGAAGGCATTACTGGCTCAAGCAAATCACTCGAGCAAATTGATGAACAACGGGATGACAGTGATACAGTGATCCTCATCATTAATTTCTTTTAGTATTTCGTTTAAATGGGGTTAAGATCACTCTAAATGGTATATATTTATCCAAAAATTAAAACCCACCCTTTGCCACCTAGGTTTTTGTCACGACTTCTCCCCATGTATGTTCATTGCTAGTTGCTAGTCACTGCTGGTGGGAGTTGGGGAATGGAGTGGGGAGGTGAACACTGCAACAGTGAAGGCGGGAAGTGTTCAACCCAGAGGAAGTAAGACGGCTAAAACAATACTTCTCAGAGGCAGGCCAGGGTAGGGAAGGTAGGAAGGGAATGTCGGCGGGGGGAGGAGGGTTGGGGGCGTGAGGTGTGACTGATGGAGTGAGGGGCACAGAAAAGATTGATGCTGAATCATTGCACACCTGAAACCCAATCATAATAACTTTGTTGTTCATGGTGAATTAATAAGATAAAGAAATTTTTAAAGTGGAAAACAAGCAGCCGGAGTCCTAGAACTGGTTGGTCATTACCTTGATATAAACTTCCTATTCCTTTTTTCATTGTGAGATGGATTTTTTTTTCTGTCGCAAGTAATAGAAGCAGAGTCAGACCACCTTTAGTGAGAGGTAATTTTGTGAAGGACCTACTGTGGGCTGAAGAGGAGCTGGACCTGAGGAAATGCAGGAAGCAGGCTGGCCCTCAGGCCCAGGGACAGGGTGGGAGAGGCGGGTACAGTCTCGATAGTGACAGCTGCATTCCAGGGCCAAGACTGGCTGGGAGGACGTTCTTCACCAGGGCACCTTGGAGGGGAGTGGGCTGAGTTTCCCTCCTGCCCCAAGCAGAACCCCGGAAGCCAGAAGCCTCCAGAACCCAACCACTGCCATGCCCAAGGCCACTCTCCATATGCTCGGATGAGCCTTACCTAAAACGAGATGAACCTCACCAGAGGACAGACTGGCAGGAAAATCCAGGTATGCGGGAACCTGTGACTGAGCTTTCCAAGCCCGCGTGGATTGGGACTGGGCCCCCTTCCCCCAGGTCCCAGTTTTCCAGAAGCTTGGCAGTCACACCCACAAACTGCTCCCAGCACCATGTAATATCATCAACGGCCAAGATCCAGAGACTATACAGTAAAGCTTCCAGAAGAGAATGACACAGAATTTCCTGGATGTTATATTCTATCCCTAACAAGCAATACAAAGCAAATCGCTTAGCATTGCCTTTTCGGCAGGTTTGAGTGGTGGTGAGACTGGAATTGAAATATCGAATGTAACCAAAGTAGAGAGAGAGTATGGGGGAAATTGTCTGCCACACAAGCAGGAGAAGGGTTGGAATGGCAGGGTGGGGAGTGGGGGGAGCATACTGGGGATTTTGGTCGTAGAAAGTGTGCACTGGTGAAGGGATGGGTGTTTGATGATTATATGATCGAAGCTCAAAACATGAAAGCTTTGTAGCTGTATCTCACAGTGAATTTTTAAAATGGGGGAGTAAAAATAATAAAATAAAGTTAACGTTCAGAATAGAATAATAAAAAAAAGAAATGTGGAGTTCATGCCCAATTGAGTCAGCTTAATCAATGGCTAAATAAAAGCTGTACTCCTACTGTACTACTATTATTTAAATAGTACTACTATTAATACTAATAGTACTACTATTAGTATTATTACTACTATTAGTACTAGTAGTACTACTATTATTAAAAAAAAAAAGACTGGCTGGGGGGAGCCTTCATTACACGTCCTCAAAGGGGCCGGAGCAATAGTAGCCGGCAGGGCACCTGCTCTGCATGCAGCTGACTCAGTCTGATCCCCAGCAACCCACTTGGTTGTTCAAGCCCACCAGGAGCAATCCCTGAGCACAGAGCCAGGAGTAAACCTTGAGCACTGATAGATGTGCCTTTCCCTGAGAAACAGCCCATGAAGACCACATGTAACAAGGAAAGGGGTTGCTTCCCAAAGGAGAAGCGTGTACCCAAAGCATCATGGGGAAGTCTGTGTTTCACAAAGGAGCGGTTCACCCTAGTATTCAGCCAGCTAGAAGGTGTCATTAAAGGTCCTTAACAAACCCAATGCTAACCCCGGGGGCCGTAACTTCTAAGTTATGGGGGAGGAAACTGTAAATTCTCTACAATTAGTAGCTACAATCAGTGGGCCTCTTGGATCTTACTCTTGCTTCGTAAGTGGTCCAAAGAATGTTAATGAAAATAGTCCCTAATGTCCTGGAAACTTGTTATTGCTATCCTAGTCCACTCAGAACACCCACTTCCCAGAAATCTTTTCTTCTGCAACGTTTTGAAGTTTTGAAATGCTGCCTTTAAAAATAAACATAGGACTGCAAAAAGGTGTATAAAATAGTCAGAAAATAGGAATATTCTGTAAAACAACAACACATGAGCCTTGTGTGTGTGTGTGTGTGTTTGAGTCTGGCATATATTCATCTGTATGCCGGCTACCTTTCATCACTGTCACTGTTACTGTCATCCTGTTGCTCATCGATTTGCTTGAGCGGGCACCAATGACATCTCTATTGTGAGACTTGTTACTGGTTTTTGGCATATCTAATACGCTGCCGTGCAGGTGAGATACTCTCGGTAGCTTGCCGGGCTCTCCGAGATGGGAGAAGGAATTGAACCCAGGTCGGCTGCATGCAAGGCAAACACCCTACCCGCTGTGCTATTGCTCCAGCCCCTGCCTTTCATATTTCTATTAAATGAACGAATAGTGTCTGACCCAAACTATTCAAATTTGATTTCGGGTAGAGTAGAGAAGAGATCATAGGCTTCATTATATAACTTTGAAAACAGAAAATTTCCTAAACCACCACATTAGGCCACAGTCAAATTTCAACTTCCTTGAAAGGACACTCTTCCTACTCCCTGGGTGGTGATTCTTTGAATATTCTTCCAACCCCAAGTGAGGTTATATGTTACTCGAACTCTCTTGGGCTTTCTTGGGGGAGGGAGGTGAGTGGAGGGTTTGGGCCCACAGACTTGGGCCTTCTGCCTTGCTTCATGCTTGGAGATTGCTCCTAGTGGGGCCCACTCAGCTCAGGGAACCCGAGGGGCTGGGATTGAGCCATGAGGTGAAGGAGGGCTGGCATGCAAGGCAAACGCTTTATCTCCTGTACTCTCAGCAGACTGGAGCGATAGCACAGCGGGTAGAGTGTTTGCTTTGCATGCGGCCGACCCAGGTTCGATTCCTCTGTTCCTCTCGGAGAGCCCGGCAAGCTACCGAGAGTATCCCGCCCGCACGGCAGAGCCTCGCAAGCTCTGCGTGGTGTATTGGATATGCCAAAAACAGTAACAACAAGCCTCACCATGGAGACATTACTGGTGCCCACCCAAGCAAATCGATGAACAACAAGATGACCGTGCTACAGCGACAGTGCTACTCTCTCAGCAGTCCTCTGGGTCCCTCTTAATACCAGCCATTTAGAATGAGGAGTTCAGCTTAAGTATGCAGGTAGGACTGTGGGTTAATACAGTAAGATATATATATATATATATATATATATATATATATTCTGAGCAACATCATTTTACCCAAGACAAACCGATCTCTCAGTGAAGGAGCCATTGTGCCCTAGTTTTTTCGAAAGCCACTTAAACAGAAGGGTCACTCTGTAACCAGTTTTGTGTGATCATGAAATCTTCTCTTCAATCTTATGTTTGAGTCACTTCACAAATTGATATAGCAGGTTACAACCTTGGGAAGGCAATGAATGAAACCACCCGCATGTTATTATAAAATGGGTATCTCCTATTCCATCATTTTCCCATGCCTCTACTCCTTGCCCGTTGTTCCCCATTAGAGCTCTATGAAGAAAAAGAAACATTTTCCTTAGAGCTAATATGTGTGGAGAAAAAAAATAAAAAGGAAGCTTTCTATTATTTTTCACTTTTAGACCTGACTTCTTTTGTACTCTTGGAAGAACCATGTAGCTTAACTGCAAAAATGAACTGATTTCTTATAGTGAAAGTTCCTTACAGCAATTTCCCCCCCCAAACTTTACAGACTGTGAAGTATTTATTTGGGAAAGAGCAGGAAGTATGGAATTATATGGAAGCAGGGAGACAAAGGCCAGAGGCAATAGTGTTGGGAACAGAAGAAAGATGCTGCCACCTACAGGTAAAAGTTAATATGGGAATTTTAGTGCACTGCAAGTGCTCCTGAGATGATCTCACAAGTAGCCATGGACTCAGCCTCGCCCGCCCTCTAAGTGACACTATACTCACCCCATTCCCTTCCATGTTAGGTGCCAGTATCTCTGTCAAGACGTTTCTGATTCCAGTGAGCTTTTCTGATTTTTGTGGACAGGAACTTTGTTATCAATTATAAAAACTTCAAGTGAGTCAAAGTCTTTCTCCTGGTTAGACTGACTCCACTACTTGAAAGACCCTTAATTCCTGTAACTAATAGATACTGTGTTTTCCATAACCCAGGCTTCCTCTTTGAAATGTTATCCCGGGAAAAACACCCAGGTTCTGTGTGACTGAGCTTCTCCTCTCTTCCAAGGCAGGGCCACAGGTAGAAAAAATTGTGAGGTACTGTCAGAGCATCCCAGAAATTCTGTCAAGAAGGAAAAGACCTTAAAATTCACCTAAGTAATCTCAAAATAATATAGCTCTGGTCTCAAGAAGAGCATGCTATTTTCATTTAGGTTTTTAGGAAATGACTGATAGAGCACTAATAATAACTTTTTTTTTTGGTCTGGCCAGGACATTTTTTTTATTTTTTTTTAATTTTTACATGAATCATCCTAAGGTACAGTTACAGACTTACAAATTTTCATGCTTACGTTTCAGTCATACACTGATCAAGTCCCCTTCCCTCCACCAGTGCCAATTCACCACCAATGGTCCCAGCATGCCTCCCACCACCCCTACCCCTCCGCCACCACACTACCCCACCTCTGTAGCAGTCATTCCCTTCTGCTCTCTCTCTTCTTTTGGGTGTTGTGGTTTGCAATAGAGGTATTGAGTGGCCATCATGTTCCGTCTGTAGTCTACTTTCAGCTCGCATCTCCCATCCCAAGCAGGCCCTCCAAGCATCCTTTACTTGGTGGTCCCTTCTCTATTTTTAACAGAATCATCTCCCTCATTTAAAAGTCTTCCTCTGGACAAAAAAAAAAAGCTAGCACATTTGGCTTGCCGTTCCTCTTCTTTTTTAAACACTGCCATATTGCACAAACCCAGGGGGCACTATTCACATTGGAGTCTGTGTGAAGGAGCCTCCTGGAGCACTAAAGCAAAGCATATTGGCATGGAAAGGTGAGAAAATATGACAGGAATATATGTGTGAATTTCACACGTCTGCCCTGCTCCTTTTGAATGGGAGACACTATGGGATGTGGTTGCTGATTGTTGATGTTTTCAGGAGGAGAGAGATTCAAGGAGATACCAGAAGGTATCGGTAACATGTTTCTGAGAAACAGGATAGTCAGCAGAGTACTCCTTGGTTTCAACCCTTGCTCCCTTCAGAAAGCATTAACCCCTCTTCTCTGCCTCTTGTCTGTTCTATGTTCTATGTCTGTGATTCACGTGCTGTTGTAGTTCTTCCTGTAGACTCTGCTTAATTGTAAGTTACAGTTGAAATATTAACATTGGGTGTCACTGACAAAGAAACTTTGAAACTTCCAGAAATTGCTAATACTTGTTTTGTACCCAGTAGCATCATTACATTCTTAGATTTGTGTGTGTGTTCATCTGTTTTCTCCCTTATTAAGTGTAATTATTGAGTCTATAATGATTGACCAAGTTTTTTGCTTTTTTTTTTTGGAGACATTTCTATGTCATTTGTAAGGGGGTTTTATAACAGTTTTAAGAAATTGGAGTTTATAGTATTAGGATTAAAGTATACAGATTTCTGTTTCAACCTCTGTCTGTATGTTTGTTACATTATAATTGCCATCCAAAAGCTGATTTCTCTCCCCAGCTGTAACTTCCATATTACATTTGACCCTTTTCATTCAAATTCCATAGTCCTCCTCACCTTCTCCTCTTCTAATCTCCACTGTTATCAGATTGAGTTTAATTCTTTTCGCTTAATTTGTTTCTCTTCTCCATCTCAGTGAATCATACAATATTTTTTCTTTGCTCATATGACTTATTTCACTCAGCTTCATCTCCTCACTGTCCACTTATATTGTCACCAGTAGCAGGATTTCCTGTTTTAATAGCTGTATAATATTCCCTGTGTATTTATGCCATGTCTTCTTTATCCTTTTATCTGCGATGGGCACTTAGGTTATATCTAAATCTTAGCTGTTGTCAATAGCTGCAGTGAACATAGGGACACATACATATTTTTTACTTGAGTGAAGACATTGAATTGAATCAAAACAAGCTCCCCTGGAGCTTGCAGGGTAGACAACTCTGCAGATACTTAGGTGTGTTAACTATTCTGATGAAAATAAAAGAGCACAATTGAAGATGATTGCAAAGCTATCCAAGAAACTTGGCCTGGGAAAATACAAAAAAAAAAAAACCATGACACAGAATAGCTGAATGACACCAAAAAGAAGGAGCTTACATAAGGGTCCAGAAAATTACTCCATGAGCTGGAAATAACTAATACAAAAACCCCATACTGGGAACAAGTTTGGAACATACAAAAAAGAAAGGGAGGGAGAAAGAGGGAGAGAGAAGAGAAGTCCCTGCCATAGATACTAACATAGTTTGGGTGGTGGAGAAAGGGGATGGTGGGAGGGAGACTGGGAACTGGGTACCTTGGTGGTGGGAAATATACACTGGTGAAGGGATGGGTGTTGGATCATGGTATGACTACAACCAATCATGAACACCATTGATTACATTGATGGAGACTACAACCAATCTCCATACCATTGCCCAAACCAACAACCTCACAGTAACTCCAGCTCTAGGAAACCAATATGCAGTTGATTCCCAAGTCCAAAATTTTGTCAATACTGACTCACTGCTTTGTTATCTCATAACTGTATCTCACTGTTATTCAATTAAAATAAATCATCTTTAATAAATAAATAAGTGGGAAGCCAGGAGAGGAGGATACAAGAGACCTGAGAGGGGGAAGGAGGACTCAGATTGTTGAGTAGATAAGGTGGAGCTGGGGAAGAATGAGTCGATCAGGCTCTCGCTGGCTGTGCCAAGGAGAGACGATTAAGAAGTAGAAACAAGAGACAGTAAGAAGTCAGTGGCGGTGACTGGGATGATGGTGGTTTCAAGCAATGCAGTCTCTCGATGGATGGATGGATGGATGGATGAGGGATGAAATTAGGATGTTCTGGAGGCAATATCAGCAGTGGTCGCTTATGAAATAATAGCCCAAAAACTCCAGAATGACACCTGAGCTTTTGTTTAAGTAGCGTATGGTTGGGGTTGGGAGTTTCAAGGAGAGAGTAAGTCTTCAGATATGAATGTGTGCACCGTTGGCATAGAAATGATATTTACACATGTGTGTATGTGTTTGATGACATGGGACAGAAACGTTTTTGATATGAAGAAAATCAGAAGGCAAAATGCTTTTTGAACATCTGGTCGTTTTAAAGTCATACAATGGCTGACCACAGAGACAGGCAAATTAGACAGAAGCTGTAATTCTGTTCCTAAACAGCCTTGGGAAGGGAAAGACTTTGTTTTGGCCAATGTCTTTGCCCCAGAACCACATCCTGGCAAAAGCCCATCATAAAGTATGGGGTCACCTGCCCCGTTCTGTGTCCAATCCAGGGTTCCTTGGTGAGGCACTCACCCTCAACTGATTAAGTAGATCGTGGGTGCGTGAAGCATCTTTCCCCAGAATGCCAAGTCTTCTGACTTCTTTCTCCAGCGGGAGACTTCAACACCAGGAGAGCTTCTGAATCTGTTCATTCATATTCTCCAACCCCAATTGTCTTCTTCTTCCCTCTCCACACCATTGCCCAGACCAACAACCTCACAGTAACCCCAGCTCTAGGAAACCAATATGCAGTTGATTACCCAAGTCCAAAATTCCTCCAAAACTTTGTCGATACTGACTCATTGCTTTGTTATCTCTTAAGAAAAGTATCAAGTGCCTAACTGATTTCCTTGAATTCCTTCCTTCCTCTCTCTTTTCTCCTTCCCTGAATTCAGTTTTAATGCTGTTTCTAGTTAAATTTGTGTACTGTAGATAGGCGCATCTTTTGTTTCAGTGTTTTAATTGTCTTTGGCGGGAGAGATCCCAAGTAGTGCCTAGGAGCTCCACCAGTGGTTGGATGCAAGAAGCTAAGAGTGCAATGGATTACCTTGATACCAGGCTGGTGCTTGGAGATCTTAAGGGCTGCACCTCGCAATGCTGAAGATGATGATGTCCTTTCTGGGATCAAATCAGGGTCTCAGCTACATGCTGTACGTGCATTTGAACCACTGTACTATCTCTCCAGCTCCTGATTCCTCTTTACAACTCTTCCCAGCCTGGTCATCATTCAGATTCAAAACCCTTAGCACATTGTATGAGGAAACAAGGTCCTTGAAAGATGACTCTATTTTTTCTCGCTTGCCCACCTATCTTTCTCTAAATGTTCCCGTCCTTCCTGCACACCCTGCATAGCTGCCATCAATATATGCTCATGGGTGTTCACCCAGAAAACTTTATTCTGATTCAGTTTAAGGTTTTTCTCTGCCCCAAGTCTTGGCCCTTAGCCCTCCAACCACTTTCTTCCTGGTCCAATGGCTGTATATGTACTAAGCAAGTCTCTTCATTGCAACTTACTGTCATTTGTCCTGGGTTCTTCCTGCCTTCTCATCTCCAGGTGCAAGTTCTCCAGGCAAGACCCAGCATTTCCTGAGTTTCAGTGGAACATAAGATACAGCAGGCTCCGGGTGCATTGTTTAGTGAACTGAACAGTCACTTTCAATATCTTTGTCCTATTCCTAGGAAAACTGAGGCTTAGGGAGTTTTGATTAGGAAAAAAAAAAAAAAGATCCAAGATGCAAATGAGAACTTCAGTCTCCTGACTTGACTCGTTTCCTTGTCACTCTTCTGTGACCATTTCCCATTTGTGCAGGGGCTTGGGTGGGTGTTGGGGGCTTTCAGCACACCCAGGTTACCCAGGACTTGCTCCTGAGCCCCTTAGCATTTTAAGAAAAGTAGACATAGATTCAGAGAGTGTTTTTTGTCCGTGTTAGATACATCTTGAAGGATTCCTTGTGTCAACTCTACACTTTCTCTGCTTACATTTGCTTGGTTTAGCAAAACACATGGAGAATAATAATGGAACGTGGACCTTCATTTCTGAGATTTGGAGCTTGGTGGTTATATGACCTCAGTCAAGCCCGAGTCCCCCATGGCTACTCTTGCCTACAGATTTCACGGGGATACTGTGAAGACATATGGAGGAAGGACAGTCATACTACCGAAGGCAGGAGGGGACAAAATGCCTCAGTCATATTATTTGTTAATGGTTCACCTTTCTCTTTAATACAATCTCTTCTTACGGATACTTTTTAAAAAATGTAATTGATGGCTCTCCTTTTTGTGTTTCCACAAACCATGAAATTTTAGCAAGGATGAAGATTTCAGTTCTTACACTTACCTGACTTTTCCATTTACAGCCTTCCTCCTCATCCACTTGATTCTGAATTTAATTATCAGGCTTACATTAACACCCTGTCTCTTTGCTTTCTTCCCGCCTAGCAGTTCTTCATGGCTGAGTGAGAAGAGCTTGATTAATAAATGCTTGCCCTTTTATATTTCCTTGTAATTAGTCCAATAAAAAAGGGTCACATCCTGCATGGGCTTTGTCTGCATATTTTTTTTGAATTCTTTGTCCTCTGGGCATGCTAATTTGATGCCTTTTTGTTTCTTGTCTATAGTGAGTTTGAAAATCAACATTCTAATTTGTATTGCTGCACCTTTAAAGACACAAGCACCAACACACACCACAAGTACCCACAAATATCACGTCGCTGCGTAAAAAATTTGGAATAAGGTTGGGTCTGTGTTACGTATAATGGGGTGAAGGCATACACTGTTCTCAGGTGAGCAGAGAAGGCCTGTCTTTTCACCTCTTTGCCAACTCAACAGGTACTGAATTTCAGGGTCAAGTGGCAATCCATGATTCTGTGACACATTAAATCATTTATCTTTCCAAGAACTCAGAAGCTAAATCTCCCCAACATCTTACCCAACTGTGGGTCCCTGGTTCCAGGACACGTCAGGAGCAGGGGGTCCTCTGTGATTCTAGGGGGAAAATCACTTACTCTATAGGAAGTGTCTGTTAAAGCAAATGGAGTTGTGTAATTGGCCACAGAGGGAGCGGAGGCCTCTGAAGTATTAAATGCAGGTTTCTATCCTCTGGTAATTGTTTAAGGCCTTTAAAACTGATCCGAGGTGAATGACTGTTAAAAACCAAAAGTCTGAGCGACTTCCTAAAAAAAGCCCACGGTTGGAGATTCGGGGATGCCCGTTCCAATCCTGTCTGCTACTTTTATTGTCCATCCAATCACAAGCAAGTGAACAAAGCCTCCCTGGAATTTCCCTCTGGGATGAACTACCACAGAAATCTTTTTTTTTTTTACCTGGAGCTCCGCAGATTGAAATTTAAATGTGTTAACTCAGGTTAAAGGTCTGGTCAGGGCAGGCTCATAGATGTTAGTTATCATTTTTATTAAAATGCCAGCTCCTGATCATCTGCTCCCTTAAAACCAATCATCTAAATGTCATGCGTGTCTGCCTTTGCCTTCTGTCTGGCTTATGCACTACCTGATGATAGAGAGAATCAAATGCAGAATTAGAAGCAGGCCCCATAATCAATAATTCGCTCCCAGGCATGCCTGTTTATTTGCTGGTAAATAATTCATCCTCTAGTGGTCGAGGTCGGTCTCCAAGTGATTCTCGACAAACGCCTCATTTTCCAGCCATCCCTCCAAAGGGAGGCTGGCGAAGGCTGATTTCCTCGGGAAAACGGACGGGCTACTTTGTTAGAGAGAATGTCCTGCCGGCGATGTTTCACATTGTTCGGTTCCCTAGACTTTTTGCATAGTCCTGTACATGTCACTTCATTTATTCCCCGCAACTGTTCTGTGAGAAGTCTTAAAAGATGTCATGACCTTAATCCATAAAATGGGGAGAGGCTAACCAGAGGGCGATAACAGAAGCAGTCTGCTTATTTTCATTTTCTCAGCGAGCACCTTTTAATTCTAAAACCTATATTGCATATCTCTGTGCTTTAGTTGCCTCATATATAAGTGGGTCTCCCCAGAAATTCCCACTGCATGGTGATAGTAAAGATTGAAGGCACTAAGAACAGAGCTCAGCAAAATTTCTGAATGTTGATGATTATTATAAGGGAATATGAAGCTGGTTTCTTGGTTTATGGAGAGCTATAACTGATATAACTGATACAGAGTTAACGATCTTTTTTTCTCATTTCTTAGCTTAAAAATATGTTGACCCTTTACCAGAGAACAAAATTGAGGCCAAAGTGAACTGCAGTCCCCAGTACAATATACTGATCATGATATGTAAGTTGATGTATGATAAGCTGAACTCCATGTATGATAAAGCCAAGTTGCAACTTCTACATGTAACGTGGACTACTCTTTCTTGGTCTTTCTTTCAGATATTCATGTTCTTGAAAATTCTGTCTTATGAAGCGTAATTTTCCTTCATGGTATAGTCTTCTCAAAGCCGAGGCCCACTCTTTAATGCTGATGGCCTCTTAGGTCACTCCCTCACCTGAGTTCCCCACCAGATTATCTTCTATGACAACCCTTGAATATGTGCGTGTATGTGCATGGGAATGAATGCCTCTCTCTTTCAGATGCTTACCTTCCCAGCACTGCATTTAAGTTCTATCCCATACATACTGCACACTCAGTATTTGAAAAGGGATCTAGAGAGGGAGTGTGGTATTAAACTGCAGGGCTCTCATTTTTCAAATTAATAATTACAACAATTTTTGATTAGAACTATAATGTATCTTGAGTCCATCCGTTGTGCTAGGCACTGTACTATGATTAAGAGTACCGAGGTACATGCCTCGATCTCTGTGAGTTAGCCAGTCTTAATTGCTGCTGTGTGTTGTTGGTCTTCTGTAAAATAGTGTCACTTCTTTGTTACAGCCGGGGCAGGGGGGAGGGGATCTATGTCTCATTCATGTAATATATTGGGATGTTACACCCTGCGCTGGAAAATTAGCATTGTTTGAAAAAATTGGATATGTGACTACAAGATTTTCATGCCATGCGTGAATTTTAAAGACCTCTCTCTCTTCCTTTGACATTGCCCCTTCAGTGCTTCTGCTAGTGTTGTTTACCGTGTGTAATAACTCAAAAAGAAAAAAACTGAGACAGTCCCATCATTGTTGGCCCGCATGTACAAAGATGTACTCAGAATGGTGGTAATGCAGGATTTTCATGTGCTATTTCTCTCTGTGTGGCTTCACAGCCTGCCCCTGACTCGGTCGTGGCATGTCATTAGAATGCCTGCTTTCTCCCTGGATTTACAGACCCATTTTGAAGGCATCAGACATTCAGCCACAACCTTTTGCCTGATGTTGACAGCATGTACTGTGTACTTGGAGGACATTACTGTTCTTGAGATGTAAAAATGATACATCATTTAGTGCATGTCCACTAATGTTTTTCTACCCTTATCAATTTTTGAGCTGTGTAGTGGCATGCCCTTGACTTGAGTCTTTTAGACTAGTAGGTATCCTGAAAATAGCATCAATTGAATTCAGAATCATGCAGCTTTTATTGCTTGATATTTTCTGACACAGTGTCTTGCTTTTGCAAGTTGGTGTCTATCAGTAAGCATGGAGGCTTGTTCTTCTAAAAATTATAGATGTCCTGCACGATGACAAGATTGATAAAGAAGCATTTTCTCCACACTTGGCCCTGAGTACTTTGGCTTAGCATGTGATATAGATGATTTTTTCCAACTAGGACAGAATAAAAGTATCTTCTTTCCACATGAAACCAATCCTGGAAATGAATGTGGAATTACAATCCATGTCCTCTTCTGTCCCTTGGGGTCATAGAGCACAAATACCGAAGAATAAACCTCTATTGCAGATGATTTGTGGCAATTAGCCATACTTTTTAAGATGAACGGAGAGGCATTAACCACAACCACTCCTAGGGAATCAATGAGTAAGCTTATTTATTCTGATAAGTTTATTCTGATCAATGGTTTTAGGTGCTCATAGAAGCAGCTGATTTAATTAGGCGGCATTGGTCCAGAGGGTATATAGCTGGCTAAAGCGAGAAGTCTCTGTAGTCTAGAACTACCTCCAGATTTAGCTCCAGCTCCATAAAGTTGACATTCTTCTTTTCTGAAATGCTAGAGCGCATCAAAGGTAAGCTCAATTGGCTTCCCTCACAAATCTAATAAAGTAGGAGGACATGTGAAAGCACTGTAACTCACATATGTATGCATGTATCTCATAATGTGTATATGAGATATATGTGTTTTATTAGAATTCTGTCATAAGCTTTGCAAGTGCTGTGTACCATGTTGCAATGTGAGCCCTCAATGCCAGCTTCCCTTCCTGCCCTCCAACCTATCTCTCTAGTCCTGGGGCTCCATAGCACTTCATCGTGTGCTTCTCCCCAGGTTTGGCTTGTTCTTGCTGCACCCTTGGCCCCCTCCTCTGCTGGGCCTGCTCCATGTGGCTGATAAAGGCATGGGAATGTCCACCAGTCAGCTATCCTGTGTCCTCTCCTACCAGTGGTTTACCAGGAGAGTGTATATAGACTTGTCTTGAAGAGATTCTCTACTAGAAGGGGCGTGGGCTTATGTTTACAGCCCTGCTTCATCCATTCCCCTCACGGTGAACTTATAATCAACCTTTAGCTTATATACTATTGACTTCTTATTGTCAGTGCTGAAATGGAGCATCAACATAGAGAGTCAGTGATTCATTCCGTGTCACAGAGCTGCTGTCCGACAAAGCTGCCACACCTCACACTGTGTCCCCGAACCCACACTGCCCCAAGTAATGTTGAATCCCTATTTGTGCGAAGACACTTTATTATGTTTTGCTGTTCTTTGGGCGGGAGTGTGGGGGCACCCAACAGTGCTCAGGGCTTACTGACTGTGCACTCGAGGATCATTTCTGCCAGGGCTTAGGGGACCATATATGGTGCGGGAGTTGACCCCAGGTTGGCCATGGGCAAAGCAAATGCCGTACTCATGGTTCTACCTCTCCGATCCCATACGGGGACACTTTAAAACAGTCAAACCAACTCTGTGTGATTTCAGAAAAGACATGGACGGATCTTGGTTTTGTTTGAAGGATGGGGATTTCATAGATATGGAAAGAAGTTTTCAAATAAAGACAAGATGTTTGGATTTCACAAAAGTGCTTTCAGAACCTTTGTAGGGGCATAGATTTATTTATTTTTTTTAATCAGAAATACTAGAAATACAATCCTGCTTCCCTCAAGAAACTGGTGAAGTAGAGACGCTCTCTCTACTTTTCGCTCACAGGGTTTCCTTCCCTCTCTTAGCAGCCATAGCTATATTGGAAACGGCAGCATTGGTTTTTCTCTGAACCACAGCAGGACTTTTGCCAAAGAGCAGGATTATTCGGAAATTATTTCTGATGCCTAAGCAGACTGTTAAAATGTTTTTTGCTATCTGATTTTACTCCTTCCTTCCATTGTTTTTATTGCTTTTACTGCAGTTTGGGCTCACACATTTTGTATTGGTGTGACACCGTTGCGGAACTCACACACGGTTGCATCAGGGATCACCCAGATGGTGCTACAGGGGCTGGTCACTTTTTTGAGCTGTGGGAGGTGAAGGGCTGACAAGCCCTCACAGGGTGGCTGGTTCCTGTGTCATTTGGCTGAAATCTTTTCTGAACGTAAAGGGTAAATAGCAGCCGCATGCTCTCATGTGACCGCCTGCACGCTGCCTTTTTATAGCCTCAGCAGTAAAAGGGTTGTTGTAACTCGCCTTATACAGTCTGACTTTATTCTCTTCAAGGCTACCTAGTTTGCCTAAGCTTTCTTGTACTTGTCTGTAAAATGGGGATGATAATGGACCTTAGGATGTTGGAAGAATTAAATCAAATAGCACATGAAAAAAAAAAGATTTTTAAAGGCTCTGACAAAATCTGAATTGTTCTATAAGTGTGAGCTGTTATGATTTGGCTACCAAGAAGTTCAGTTAAAAGAAAATTATTCTCTAACTGGAGAGTGAAATCTATATACAGCCTATCTTTCAAACTCCAGGTTTGACTGGAATAAAGCTACCAAGTAATTTCTAAGAATTGGTTCAGTTCTTGAAATTTTCTGCTTTTCCAAGTGAAAAACTGTGCATGTTCCACAGAAGACCGTAAGTATTCGGGAATCTTCTCCTGGTCTAAAACCTTTAGCAAAAATCTAAAATAAGAAACACTGCCCTTTTTTCTATCATATTTTTATTTTTTTCTTGCTTAATCTCTAATATACTAGCATTAAAAAATAGTTGGACTATGTTTTCCATGCTGAACAAGCACCAAAGGAGAAAACTCTTAGCAGGTTGAACTGGAAACACCCCATGTCTGTAAACTTTCGCACTCTTTTTCAGAAGGTCATCATAAAAGAATGCAGGAATGTGATGTCTCTTGTTATCTGGTCACTGTGTTAGATGTGTGACAGATGAGAATAGGGATGCCAGTGGCCCAGTCATTGCTGAATTACAGTGCTTATGGCTGTGCTCTTACATAGTAAATGCTTAATAAATGTTACTGTAGCAGTGTAGCAGGGGCTGGAGTGATAGCACAGCGGGTAGGGCGTTTGCCTTGGACGCGGCCAACCCAGGTTCGAATCCCAGCATCCCATATGGTCCCCTGAGCACCGCCAGGGGTAATTCCTGAGTGCATGAGCCAGGAGTGACCCCTGTGCATTGCTGGGTGTGACTCAGAAAGCAAAAAAATAAAATAAAATAAAATAAAATAAATAAAAATAAATGTTACTGTAGCATTTGATAAGTGATGTCTAACAATGC
Organism: Sorex araneus; assembly: GCF_027595985.1. Classification (NCBI taxonomy): domain Eukaryota; kingdom Metazoa; phylum Chordata; class Mammalia; order Eulipotyphla; family Soricidae; genus Sorex; species Sorex araneus. Next base: position 268,795,747 of record NC_073302.1, on the reverse strand, counting down.
CATTTCTTGAAAAAAAATTTAAGGCAGCACATATTCTCTTGAAGCTTAACTTTATTTGGATTATTCACAGAAATAAGAGCAGTACTGTCTTAATATATATTATCTTCTCTAACTTTAGATTTTTACCTTAAAGGTGCAGAAAGCAGTAGAGATGGTAGATAATGCTGAAATTTATGAGTGGGCTGGTAAAAAAATGAAAGGACTGTTGTCCTGTTATACTTATTACCTTTCATCCTTAAAAACAAAATACTACCTCTAGAGCTGTAGCGGTTCCATGGGGCATGTTTTAAGACAGTTGTCATGGACATAAGAGAGAACATAGTGTCAGCCAAAGGACAGTGAGAGCAATAGCAAGCCAGGGAAAGGAAAGTTTGTGCTGTTACTCTTGGTCCATCTGAGACCCCAGTTGTTGGCCTACAGAAGTCAGAGGTGAAGGCCTGGCCACCACAGCTACCGCTGACCAACTCAAAGTGGTTTGGACTCTTAGGAGCATAGAGGAAACCACAGTTGAGGTCACAGTGCACCGTTGGGGTCTCTATGGGGGGCATGGTGGGTTCTCCCCAAAACACCTGTGTGAACTTCCTCCCAGCCACTCACTTGCCTTTACTCACCCCAATATCTAACCCCAATATCTAACTGGGCTTTGGCTTTTCTTGTGTGTTCCATATGAACTAGTCCCCTCCCAGTCTGTGGAATCCCTCACAGTATCACAGTATCCCATTAATCACCGATTTCTTGGGCAGGCTCAGTAACATCTCATTTCATCCTTTCCCTGAGATCTTAAAAGTCTATCTCGACTCGGCCCTCCTAAAAATGTTGCACTGGGGGCTCTTCAGGGTCAGGGGAATGAGATCCAGCTTGTTACTGGATTTTGCATATGAATACACCATGGGAAGCTTGCAAGGCTGTCCCACGTGAGCAGGAAACTCTCAGAAGATTGCCAGTTTCTCCTAGGGGGAGAAGTAGGCTAAAGATATCGATTCTGAGAGCTTGCTTTTAAGTCTCTCTCTGGATGTTGGCCATTGATGGGATTACACACACCTGGGTTCCTCTTAGTGGAATCCCTACTAAGGATGAAATAGAAAATCAACAAATGAATACAACAGGGGCAAGGAAGATAGTCCAGCAACTAGGGTTCTTGCCTTGCACATGACCAACTCAGGTTCGATCCCCAGCATCATCAGAAATCATTCTTGAGTGCAGAGCTAGCAGTAACTCCTGAGTACTGCCAGGTGTGGCCCCCAAACAAACAAACAAAAATGAGCAAAACATTTTCAGAGGACAAATGCAAGGAAAGAGAGGCGTATTAGAAACATGTAGAAGGATCCAATCCTTCTACAAACCTGCAGTTCACACTCCGAGCCAGCGGCCGGAGGCCCTCCACTGGGTGTGGCTTTTTGCAGCTGGAAGTTTTAGACTTGGTCTCATCGCCTTTGCACAGGGAGGCTTTTCTGCATCTGCACATTCTCTGAGTGGACCACACCGCCATCGCCCAGGCCTTCCCCGGAGTCTCCCCGTGCTGATTCTCGGTGCCTCTCACACATATGCCAGAGCACACACTGCTTCCCGGAGGACTCTGCGTGGCTGTTCTCCTAAAGCTCTCCCCAGTCCCGCTTCTTGAGATAAAAGAACATTTGGCAGAGAAAGTCACGGTGCTGCTTTAAAACTGTGGCACTCATTTCCTAAAGCCAAGCACTGTGTCATCTGGTCGGTTCTAAACCAGTGTCTGCCAAGGGTCTCAGCAGACTTAGGCTGCAACTCTTCTCGCCCTGCTCCCCTTCCCTGCCTTGTGTAAGTGTCTCACTCGAGCTTCCTTTGCGTGTTATTTGGCCATAGTGCTCACTGGGGTCCCCGAGCTCTGAGCCATCAGAGGTGTTTGCCCAGAGCTGCACATTTTTAGCTGTGTTCACTCGGCTTTAGTGGCCTTGGCCACTCCCTGAGTCAGTGTTCCCCATACCTGAGTGCAGTGCTTGCACACGCCTGGCCAAAGTGCTCTGAAATTGCACGCTGCCGCTTTGCTGGGAGTCCCAAGTGGCAGAGATGCTGGGGCTATGCCCCGAACCTGTGGGTGACACTTGAATCGAGCTTATAATTTCATGTTTGCAAAGCAGGCACTGGACCTCTGAGCAGTCTCCCGGGCTTGCTACACTACCGTCCTCATGGTGCTTCCGGTTTGATTCTGAGGACTCTCCTGATTGTGCTCTGAGATTATGCAAGCTCCTCATCAGATCTTGACCACTTAGTCCTCAGAATCCACGAAATCTGCAAATAGGGTGTTGAGGCAGCCCACCAGATCAGCTCCCGGCAGATAATTGTGCATCCTGGGGCACGTTATAAATGTAATCAACACACCTCATAAAGTCATTTGACATGAGAAAGACAGTACAGCAAGGTAAGACGCTTGTCTTGCACACAGCTGACTCAGGTTCAATTCCTAGCACCCAACATGGTCCCCTGGGTGCCTTGTCTCCAGGAGTGATCCCTGAACAGAGAGAGAGCCAGTGTTAAATCCTGAGTAAAACTGGGTGTGGCCCAAAGACAAGCAAAAAATAAACAAAAGAAAGTAATGTGCTTTTCCTGAAAGAAATGAAAGTATCCCATGGATTGAAAATTAGACCACTAGTTTGAACTATAATCTCAAGCATGCGCTGAGCCCAGATAATTTTACAAATATTTTTTTCTCATTGGTAAAATCCGTTTAATGTATTTGTTATTTATAATCATCTCAATGCAAATGTTAAAGTGACTTAGAATATATTAATAGTATATATTAATAGCAGAGCAGAAGCATCCATGAGGGTGTAGTATAACTGTCTAAAGATGTAGACAGGATATCTAACCTTTGTCCCAGAACCAAAGGTTCCAGTCTTTTTTTAGGTTAATAACTTCCTTCAATGTTTAAATGGGCTTTATGCCTTCACGTCTACATTGTATATAGGCTATATGAGATTGTTTTAAATTTATTTTTGTTGAGCTGTGATTGACATGACACATGTTGGTTTGATACATTTCCTCTATGTTACAGCAGGATTACTACCACAGTATCTGCTAACACCTCCGTCACGTCATGTAATTAACACATTTGTGTGTGTGGTGAGAAATGATAAAATCTAGTCTCTTAGCAATATTAAAGTTTATAATCTAATGTTGTTGACTGTATTGACATTTTTTAACTAAACATTCTTGGGTACTTTTGAAATTTTCCCTGAAATAATTTTTAATATATTTTGAGATCAGAATAGGGGGACATTTTCTGAGACTAACCACATAGTAGACACTGTCTTTCAATGCTTTTCATATCACTGAAACCTTAAGTCTTCATCTCAAGAACATTTATTTGCCCCATTTTGTGTTACAGAAAATGAAGAAGTGTTAGGGATGTAAGTTCTTTGGCCAGGTTACATGAACACAGCCGGGTGTGGACCAGAAATAACCAATAAGAAAAAGAGTCCGCAAAGGGCAAGGAGGTAGTTTAAATTATAGAGTACATGCCTGGCATGTAACAAGTCCTGAATCTGATCCTCATACCACAGGGCCACCTCCCATCACCCACCTACCCCAACGTCCCCAGGTTCAGTTTCGGTGGCCTCTACCACAGGCTCGAGCCCCAGGCTGCCAAAGTACCGGCTGGAGAGGCTATGACTGAAAAGACAGTATGAGAATGACATGGATTCAAGAGCATTAAGTAGTTGCGACTCTGTTAAGCTGTTTCTCACAAGCTAATTAAGCTGTTTCTTACATCTGCCCAAATGTAATCATCAGATATTTTGATGTAATTGGTTTATAATCCATGTCAATGCCAAAGTGCCTTTGGCCAGTTCAGTCATCTTCTGAGAGATGCTCACATTTTCCCAGAGAAGAAGGCTAAGTACTGTACATTCATACTGGACTGTCCTTCTTTGGCTGAAAAAATCGGGTCTCTGATAAAGCTCAATAAAATGGTACCAGATATTTTCATAAATGCATCATTTCCATACAGAAATAGAAATATATCAAATTAGGTAACATTAAAGTACTTTTAATTCCCCAGCAAATAAGGAATGAGTATGAAGTTTGCATCAGATTCACTGATGTTTTTAGCTACCTCAACTTGATCTGCTCTGCTCTTGCCAGGACCCCGCCTCCTCCATCAGGCCCCCAGTGACGGCTCAGGGTCCTGGGCACAGCAGCTTTTGCAAGCACTTCAGAAGTGTCTTTGGGTAGTCTGCTGAGAAATCAAAAGATAAAAACACACAATGGTTGGGCTGGAGCGATAGCACAGCTGTAGGGCGATCCCCTTTCACTTGGCCAACCCGTGTTCGATTCCTCTGCCCCTCTCGGAGAGCCCGGCAAGCTACTGAGAGTATCAAGCCTGCAGGGCAGAGCCTGGCAAGCTACCCGTGCGTATTGGATATGCCAAAAACAGTAACAATAAGTCTCTCAATGAGAGACGTTACTGCTGCCCGCTCGAGCAAATTAATGAGTAACGGGACGACAGTGACACAGCATTGGTTAGAAAAACATGGATGAAATCTCAGAGATCAGTGGTCTATAATTGTTTCTACTAAATAGGTGTCCATTTATTCTTGCAAGTTAGTATATAATAAAGCATACCACAAAGCCAATAAGAAACTCATTTTTTTCTCTAACAAATTATTTTTTAATTTTTTTTATTTTATAACTTAGTTCACAATATTTGATTAAATTTAATATTTAAACACCATCCCACCACCAAATTGGGGGTGTTTCTATCCCAAGCCCCAAGCCCTGTCCCAAAACACAGCAGAAATAATATATTTCATATTGTCTGTTATGAAGAACTGCTGAACATGCTTACAAAAAAATGTTCATATAGGAAACAGTATGAGGATTGTTCTATTTTGGCAGGAGCCATTAAGACATTCTATAGGATATCACCAACATGTTGTTAAAGTTTGGGTGATGTGAGCTTTGGTATGTATATATATATATTTGAAAATATGTATATATGCATATATATATATGTATATACATATATATATATATTTCCCTCTGTTGTTGCCTACTATCTGAACCCCATCAAATGTGGTGTGGTAATTATGGAGAATGGGTAGGGAGTGTCTTATGATGTGTCTCGAGGCCAGGCAAACGGCCAGGTGGTCCAGGAATATGTTTACTCATATTACTCACCGGCAGGAGGTGGCTTATGGGCCTGACCCCTGGGTCACCAAGAGTGGGGGAAACAGGCAGAGGATCTTCATTCCTGGTCCCATTGAGCCTAGAGTCCACAGTCACAAGGTCCTGCATTACCTGGGTTCTGTAGAACGTCACTCATGCGTGAGGCTTGGCCCAAGAGTGGTTGAGTTGTGGAGTTTTTGGCTACCAGAGCTGGGTCCCTTGAGGCGGGGAGGGCTCTCTCCCGTCCCTCTCTGGGATGCCGCATGTGAAACAGCCTGGTATGGAGTCCGGTAGCATGGTTATGAGAGCTTCATGTTATGCTCCCTTCCGGGAGAAGCAACCCTGGAATCTCCTCTAACAAATTCTTATAAGACAGCCCAATACCTAATATAGTAAATATACTCACACATACGTATATTTGCTAAATATAAACATTTATATTTGGTTTTCTGGCTTACCTGATCATGAGTTTGAACTTACACTAGTGATATCAAACATTTGAATAGTAGATTAGAATATATCCCCAAATCCTTCCTTCCTGGCACCAGCCTATGAACACCCGGCCTATGTGTTGTTCTTTTGAAAGCCTAGCACGCACCATTAGTGTGTACACATCATGTATAATGCAAATGCCACAAATGCTCATTAATACTTAAAGTCCCTGTTTGACATTATAATCTTTTATTTGTAGATATTTTTGTCACTTAATGTAAATTCTGAGGAAATACAGGAAAAAATTATAAAACAATGAATCTTCAACAAGCTAGTTAGTCATTTTATTTGTCTCTTGGAGTCTTACAAGAACTATAGTTTATATTGGCAGCTGGAAGGATCAAATATTTACTATCTTGATAATTAACTCTCTGTGTTAGGAGGAATAGATTGTAATTCACGGGACTCCAGGCATTCTGAAACAGTATCCTTAATTAATGTCACTAGTTTATGAAACAGTTCTCTCACCACCCAGCCATTTCCCTGTAAATGAGTTAGACTATGTGGTTTTTGATGGCTGGAAGATCGGTCATTGCTTTCGTGAACCAAGGGGAATGTTCAGAACAACTAAGGAATTTTAAGCAGGACTTAAGAGTAATAAAGTCAATAAACCCAGGTTGGTAGACTGGGTTATGTATGCAGGTTGGGACCATGTGGTGTTGGGGATTGTTTGAGAAAGAGAGGACTGATAAAGTGGAAGGACAATTTGAGTGGTACCATTAGTCATTATTAAGATCAGAGTAAAACTCAAGACAGGAAAAACACCTCCTGCTCCTCGGTGCTTGTAGAACCAAGACAAGAAACTTGTCACAATATTCAAACTCTTCACCCAGCCTGCCTCCACATCCTTTTCTCATTTCTGCAAGCCATTGTCACCTTTTGCTTCAGTTCCCACATCTTTTGAACAGAGCTGGGACTCTCAGTGTCACTTCTTTTGAACTCTCACCTTGCTTGGCATCGGTCATCACATGGTCAGTAGCAGTCTGCCAGTATTCACCCTTGTCCTTTTCTCTTCCAGAACCACTCTAGGCTTCTGGTGAGAGCAACTGTTCCCTGTTGTTTGTCCCTGGGCCAATGCTCAGATGAATCAGCCTCTCTCTCTCCCTCCCCTGCCTCTGTGCCTCTGTCTCTCTCTGTCTTTGTCTCTCCCTCCCTCTCTCTCTGTGTCTCTGTCTCTCTGTGTCTCTGTCTCTCTGTGTCTCTGTCTCTCTCTGTGTCTCTGTCTCTCTCTGTCTTAGTCTCTCCCTCCCTCTCTCTCTGTGTCTCTGTCTCTGTGTCTCTCTCTGTCTCTCCCTCCCTCTCTCTGTGTCTCTGTCTCTTTCTGTCTTTCTGTGTCTCTGTCTCTATCTCTCTTTGTGTCTCTGTCTCTCTGTGTCTCTCTCTGTCTCTCCCTCCCTCTCTCCCTGTGTCTCTGTCTCTGTCTCTCTGTGTCTCTGTCTCTTCCTCCCTCTCTGTGTGTCTCTGTCTCTGTCTCTCTGTGTCTCTGTCTCTCCCTCCCTGTGTGTCTCTCTCTGTGTCTCTGTCTCTGTCTCTCCCTCCCTCCCTGTGTGTCTCTCTCTGTGTCTCTATCTCTGTCTTTCCCTCCCTCTCTGTGTGTCTCTGTCTCTGTCTCTCTGTGTCTCTGTCTCTGTCTCTCCCTCCCTCTCTCTCTCTGTCTCTCTCTGAGTCTCTGTCTCTCTCTGCCTCTGTCTCTCCTTCCTGGTCACCGGGCTGGTGACAGCTAAATCCTCTCCAGCCCACCAAGGGCCAGGAGCAGTTAGTTGAAATTCAATTTATTCTTCCTTCTGCTGTTGGGTATCCTTTGAGTTTTATGTGTAGATCTGTGCCCTGTCCTATGTCAGCATGTTCCTTCAAGTTTTGGAAAATGAGTCGCTGTGACTGCAGCGTGCCTGAGGACGCCGAGCAGCCTAGCGGGATAACTCAGTAGCCTGCAGGCGCCTGGTTGGTGAAATCCTGCTTTTTACTTGCTTCCTCGTGATCTTGGGCTGTCTAACCTTTCTTAAGCCATGATTTTTTTTCTTTTAAATACAGATACCCTATATAATATTCTTTTTTTCCCTCTCCATTGCTATTGTTCTTGTGTCTAGAGGTTGCATGCTTGAAGTGCTCACATACATAGGTTGCAGCGTTTCCTGGACTTACATGCCTGACACTTCTTGCTGTGCCAGGGATCTCAACGGCAAAATTGTTGGGATGACTCTCAGTGACAGAGGATCAAACTTGGAGTCTTAAACTTGCAAGACAGTGCTCTACCCTGAGTCACATCCCTGGATCCAAACCATCAAAATCCCACCCTTTCCCCAAATAAAGGCTTACAAATAAGTGTATATGTGTGTGTAAATTTACATATATATACATATATGTACATACATATTTCTAATATCAGGCATCAACAATTACTTGGACATCTCTGAAGAAAACAAGTAGATTTTAGTATTCTTTACCTTCAGTATCTAAACTATTGGACTGGAATAATAGCACAGCAGGTAGGGCATTTGCCTTGCGCACGGCCAACCCGGGTTCAATTCCTCCGTCCCTTTCGGAGAGCCCAGCAAGCTTCTGAGAGTATCCTGCCTACACAGCAGAGCCTGGCAAGCTACCCATGGTGTATTTTATATGCCAAAAATAGTAACAAGTCTCACAACGGAGACGTTACTGGTGCCTGCTCGAGTAAATTGATGAACAAGGGGATGACAGTGCTAAAGTGCTATCTAAACTATCAAGCCTCCCCAGACTTATTCAAGCATACATATTCAATAAGCAGTGCCTCTGGTGCTGTTCTGGGGACATGGGATGCTAAAGTAAGAAAAAGTCTCCACCATTGTGGATCTTTCCATTTTGCAAGGAAAGATGGATGATGAACAAATAAATGTCTATGCAATGTTAGGAATGATGAAGGAAATGAAAAGTAGTTGGCAAGTAGGTGTGGAGGAGACTATGTACCTCCTTTCTGAAGAAGTGACATTTGTGTAGAGACTGGAATTGAGACCAGGAGACAAATGGTAGTGATGAGAATAGTTTCAGACAGAGGAACAGCAGGAGTGAAGATCCCTTGAGCTGCCTTAAAAGCGGCAGGTTCTGGTTCTGATTCCTGGCACTAGATATTGCACCCTCTCCCCCCACCCCAGAACCACCAGGAGTAATACCTGAGCACAGTGGGTGTGGCCACAAAACAACCAAAAAGAGGTCCTGAGCTGGAAAGATTTTCGCACATTGCAGGAGCAGTTAGTCAGCTGGAGACTGATGAGGTTGGGGAGGTCCAGTATAGCCTTGAAGGTGGTAGTGAAGACTTTTCAGCTTTGTCCTGAGTAAATTAGAAACCACTGGAATTTCGATAAAAGGTAGTCTCTTTCATGAGGACCAATTCTGACTTGCTAAGAAGACAGTCATCGGAATGGCTATCTTTTCCAACAACGGGAAAGTAATAAGTGCTTTGGAGGTTGTTCAGAAATTCAGGACTTTTCTATGTTGCTGTGGGACTGTGAACTGGTGGAATTTCTGTGGGATATTATTTGTTGGTTCCTTGAAAGTTAAACAAAAAATTACTCCCTAAGCTAGCAGTTACATTTCTGGAAGAATTCCCCAAGACAGAAGACAAGGTGTTTGTTGACAAGTTTTCATATCATCATTATTCACAAGTTGCCAAAAGGTGGAGAGAAACTTAATGTGTATCAGTGGATGAATAGGTAAACCACATGTGGTGCTGCCATATAATGCAACATTAGTTAGCCTGACTACTCAAAAGGAGTTCGATTTGATGCATACTACTAAATGGATGACTCCAGACAACCTTATAAGTAAAATGAACCAGACACAGAAGAAAAAATGTAGTCATATGTCACTTAACAGTGTTAGTTGATGACAACTCACTTGTCACAGCAGTGGTCCAAATAGACTTTCATACGGCCTAGCTATGCAGCCGACTAGAGCATCAAGGATTATGTAATTGCATTTTCTGGTTTCTGCACAATGGAAAAATGACCTAGTTACACATTTCTCAGAACAAACCCCTGCCATTAAATGGTACATAACTTTATAGACACTTCATTTGAGGTGTCTATTGTATCTGCAGAGTCCAAAGGTACATTAGAGCTTCCCGGCACTTGAGAAAAGAGAATAAGAAATTATTATAGAAGAGCAGCAAAATATTTTGCATTTTGAATGATAAAATAGCATAGTAGTAAGGATCATACAACACTGAGAATTTACTTTATTACCACTTACATGAATTACATGCTTAAAAATGGTTAAAGAAGTGCTTGTAGCTCTCCGGCCAGATGTGACCCGCGTGGCCACACACAAGCGGCCCCTTTGTTGCTGAACCCCCATGTTCGCGGAGACCAACTAAATACTTTTGGCACCAGCAGCTTCTTGCAGAAATGTCTCTAGACTGTGAACTAAGCTACAGCCCCATGCCGCCCTGGGAGGGGAAAGGTTTTTCTCTCTTGGCCTTTTGCTTTCCTCAGAGGTGGCATGGAGACTGCCATCTTATAAGGCCCACTAAACAGAGGTACGAGCTTGCAATGATGCAATTTCTGGCAGAAATTTCTCTGGACTTATTTACTAAAATGCCATCTTCATTCTCAGCAACGGAAAACAAATTATCAAATGCTGCCTCTTAGGCAGCTCTGATGGTTGGGGGGAAATTCCAAATAATAATAGTGAGTTTCCTGTTGAAATATTGAATGTAATCAAAGTAAAGAGAAATTAAAGTGAAAATCATCAGCCACACAGGCGGGGGGTGGGAGTGGGGTGGGAGGTATACTGGGGCTCTTGGTGGTGGAACATGGGCACTGGTGAAGGGATGGGTGTTCGATCATTGTATGACTGAGACTTAAGCCTGAAAGCTTTGTAACTTTTCACATGGTGATTCAATTAAAAAAAAAAAATTTAAAAAGTGCTTGCATGCCAGAGAGACAGAGAGAGCTCATGGACTGGAGTGCATGCTTTACATGCAAGGGCCCTGGGGTTGATCTTTTGTCCCCCAAGCATTACTGGGAGTGACCTTAGGGTACAAAACCAGAAAGCAGTGGCAGAGCACTGCTGAGTATAGCCCTCCTTCCCAAAATGGAAAATGATAATGAATATTTACCATAATAAAAATTAAAAGACTAGGAAAGGTAGAGGAAGGGTATAGAATCAAGGAAAGGTAGACGAATGGTATAAAATCAAAGAATTTGGTTAGATGTGATAGCAGGAAGCCAGCGAGCAATATGGTATGAGTTTGGTTGCAAAGATAGCAAGAAGAATGCAAATTTGGGGTATATTTAAAAATTTGAACCAGTGGACCCTGTTGAGAGCCTGTGAATTATCAAAGAAAATAATCACAAAGATGCCGGTTTATGTTCTGAGCTACCTACCAGGAGAGTGGTGGGCATTTCTCTGGGAGGGAGAAAGTTTGGGGACAGATGTCAGTGATCAGCTTCCGGGGCCTTAAGTTAGGTATGTTAAGTGATATAGGAGTAGACAGGCCAAAAGCGAGAAGCTATAGAAACAGAAGTGGAAGCAGGTTAAAAGAGGAGAGTGAGGCATACGCCACAGGGCCTGGGCATGAACACAATCACCCGGGGCAAGAGTTGCCTCAGAAAAAAAAAATGGCTAGAGATCTGATCACAAGGACTGTCTAGCAGTAGGGGCAGGAAAGGAGGAAGATGCAGGACGCTTTTTTTTTTTTTGGCTTTTTGGGTCACACCCGGCAATGCACAGGGGTTACCTCCTGGCTTTGCACTCAGGATTTACTCCTGGTGGTGCTCAGGGGACCATATGGGATGCTGGGAATCGAACCTGGGTCGGTCGCATGCAAGGCAAATGCCCTACCCGCTGTACTATTGCTCCAGCCCCGCACACCGCTTTTATTAGAATTAAGCAGCCGTATTTGGGGATGCCTCTGCTGCAGGTGTGTTTCAGGCGATTGCACTGACAATCCCTACAAAGGGGCGACATCATCTCTCAGCCTCTCTGTGTTCTGGGGCGAGTTCCTTGACTGAATCCCAGGTTCTCCTCTGTAAAATGGAGTCGATGATTGAGATCGAAAAGATAGTTCCCTTGATTATTTTCTGTTTACCTATCAGACAAGGTGTTTTCTTTCCATACCCCTAATCCTTACGATAACTCTGCAAGGCAGACATCATTGTTTTTTTCTTTGTTTGTTTGTTTGTTTGTTTTGGGGGTCACACCTGACGATATTCAGGGGTTACTCCTAGCTATGCCCTCAGAAATTACTCTTGGCAGTGCTCAGAGGACCATATGGGATGCCGGGGATTGAATCCTGGTCATCCGTGTGCAAGGCAAGTGCCCTCCCCACTGGACTAAGGCTCGGGCCCCCATAAGACATCATTCTTTTTTGGGTTTTTTTGTTGTTTTGTTTTGTTTTGTTTTGCTTTTTGAGTCAGACCTGGCAATGCACAGTGGTTACTCCTGGCTCTGCACTCAGGAATTACCCCCTGGCGGTGCTCAGGGGACCATATGGGATGCTGGGAATTGAACCTGGGGTCTGCTGCATGCAAGGCAAACGCCCTACCCGCTGTGCTATTGCTCCAGCCCCAAGACATCATTGTTTTATAGCAAAAGAATTCAAAGTTTCGGGAAGCTAATAAAGTTTTCTAAGTTCTAAAACCAACAAACAAACAAAAAACAACAACAAAACTCATGGGCAAGATTCTTATCCTAGAGGCTAGAAAGACAGGACAGCTGAACGCTGGCCGTGCAGGAGGGGAACTGGGGTTCAATCCCCTGCACCCCATAAGATTCTCCCAGCACTGCCAGAAGTTATCCCTGAAGGGAGAGTCCAGAGTAAGCTCTGAGTACAGTTGGGTGTCACTCAACAGCATCAAGAACAACTTCTTGCCTGAGTATTTCTGAGTATTTCTGAGCAGTGGACTGGCGCATTCATTGCTCCTAGTTATTCTAGTGTGTGAAACACTCACCAAGTACCCTGAGGCAATAGTTAGTGCATCTAAATATTTTACTTTCATCCCTTCATCCTCCCCTCCACTTAAGTGGATCTCTTTGAGGTCCTAAAAAATAAACTCTTATAATTAAAACCAATCAGAAAAAGCAATCACCTAGGTCATCAAGTATGTAAACTGCCAACTATAAACTTAGTAATACCCCTAAATGAATTTAATGAATGTTAATTGACTGAATAAACAAAAACTGCGTGCTTTCAGTCTCATTTTCTCCACAAAGTACCTGGCCTTTTGAATTACATATTGGACACCACATAATGAAATTCTATTACCATTAAATTAAATTTATTTTATGAGCTTATTTTATATAATGCAGTTGCTATTCCTGAAAAGACTCCGTTACCCAATTTCTTCTACCCTTTAAAATTATTGCATTTCTAACAAATGAAAAGTAAGTGCTATCTGCAATCTTTTAAATAAAAATCTATTATAATTTCCATATACATCACTTTTAATCATTAGCTTCTTTATTCTTGCCATTTTTTCTGTCCATTCTATGTTAATTAGTGACAGGTTTTGTTTTCCTTCCCCCCCCCACCTTCCTTAAAGGTGTTTAATTTTGTTAAGTGACTCTGAAATCCATGGGTATTACAGTTTTATTAGCCTAGTCCAGTTTTCTCTCAGTCCACCTTTCTTGCCTCTCATTACTTTGAATATCCCTTAGGATAAGTCCTCCATGACTTATTTTAGGGCATTTGCCTTGTACGAAGCCAACCAGGGTTTGATTCCTCCGTCCCTCTCAGAGAGCCCAGCAAGCTACCGAGAGTATCCCAACCGCAGGGCAGAGCCTGGCAAGCTCCCCGTGGCATATTCAATATGCCAAAAACAGTAACAAGTCTCACAATGGAGACGTTCCTGGTGCCTGCTGGAGCAAATTGATGAGCAATGGAAGAACAGTGCTACAGTGCTACTTTGTTTCAAATAGAACCTACGCTTAGGTGAGGACAATGAATAGTTTGTTGATGATAGAGACCTTTTGACTTGGAAGCCTTCTTTACCAATGAATCAGACTTTGATTTGCCACTGTCTTCTTTTTCCCCTGCCCCCATCAGTTTTCCTCTTCAGACTGAAAAAAGAAATTAAATCTTATCACTTTCAGAACTAAAAGAAACTGTTCTCTAGAAGGAGGCTTTCACAGTCCACAGTCGTTAGCCTTCATTATCCTGTCTCTTCTTGTCTTTTTAGTATAACTGTTCTTCAGAAACCACTGGCTGGGGTTCTGCATTAAGCATGCTCTGATTTTCTCAAGCAGAATCTGACGTTCCTCTTATTCCCCTAGCACTTTATTATTCCCCTCTATTACAGATCATTTTACGACTTGTGTAATTATGATTTACATACATAATAAGTTGGATAAATTTTTATTATCTTAACAGCTGGCACCGAGTTCCCCCAGAACAAAACTGTTGGTGTAGAAATGTGTCTTTGGTAGACTATAAACCAAACCCCATTTCAACTCCCCAACTGATGACATGGATATAGAGTTTCCCTAGGGCTTTTGGTAAGGGGAAGACACTCTGTCAACAAAGGAATCTATTGGTTTTTTCTTCTGTAATGTTAACAAAGGTGAGAAGAGAGAACAGTGAAAAGACTAAATGAACTGAAGGGAAAGACTAATGTTCAGCAAGATAAAGCCTGAAGCTCAATAGGGCCAGTCTGTGGCACTGAGGTAGCCAAAAGTATTTTACAAATATAGGGACCACTAGACAGAGAAGCCAAAGGATGTTCATTCTGCTCCTGATGTGAAAATCGAGAAGGTGCTGATTTTAGAACCAGAATTGATGTTTATAGACAAAGTAACCTTAAGAATGAAACCTGGGGGGCTGGAGCAATAGCACAGCGGGTAGGGCATTTGCCTTGCACGCGGCTGACCCGGGTTCAATTCCCAGCATCCCATATGGTCCCCTGAGCACAGCCAGGGGTGATTCCTGAGTGCAGAGCCAGGAGTAACCCCTGTGCATCGCCGGGTGTGACCCAAAAAGCAAAAAAAAAAAAAAAAAAGAATGAAACCTGGGAACAGATCCTCTGCTCCTAAAGACTTTGATTCCAGAGGTCTTCTAACCCATTTTGGCATCCAGAGCAGCTTCTTACAGCAGTGCACTGGGACTGTGAGCTGGGCTACAACTCCGCGCTGCCGTGGGATGGATTTTTCCTCTCCACCCTGTTTTTCTGCATGGAAAATGGTGGTGGCAGCAATATCCATGTGGCGAGAGCCACCTTCTAAGACTCCTAACCCAGAAGTATACGGTTTTTGCAGTTTGGGGCTCATAGACAATCATGGGAAGTGGGTGTTGCCGGCACGCCCTCGGCCCAGATAAGTCCAGAGCTGCTGATTGAGAAATGGACCCTCTGCTCCTAAAGACTTTGATTCCAGAGGTCTTCTAACCCATTTTGGCATCCAGAGAAGCTTCTTACAGCAATGCACTGAGACTGTGAGTTGGGCTATGCAATTTCTGGCAGAATTTTCCCTGGACTTTATGCAGAAATCCAAAACCGCGCTGCCACGGCAGCTCTTAATTGTCAGCAATGTGAAATGGTTCCTTTTTAGCAGGTCTGACTTTGGGGGGGAACTCCACACAATAATAGTGAGGTTTTTGTTGAACTATTGAAGGTAATCAAGGTAGCAGCCATTTCTCTAGACTGTGAACTAAGCCATAGCCTCATGCCAGCCGAGAAGAGGGAATATCCCTCTTTCCCAGTTGTTTCCCATTTTCGGGGAGAAACTCGGCATCTCGTCCACTGTACTATGAGGCGAGGGAAGGGGGATGAGAAAAAAAAAAGGAAAAGAGAAAAAGAAAGAGTTATGTACTTGGAGCAATGGAAATACACATCTCTTCATTCTAAGCAATGGAAAACTAATTATCAAATGCTTCCTTGGTAGTAGGGCTGTCTTTCTTGGGGGGAAACTCCAACAACAATAGTGAGTTTTGTGTTGAAATATGGAATGTAATCAATGTAAAGAGAAAATGAAGTGAAATTCATAAGTTATGCAGTTGGGGGTGGGGGGACACGGGTGGGAGGTATACTGGGGTTTTTGGTGGTGGAATATGGGCACTGGTGAAGGGATGGGTGTTTGAATATTGTATAACTGAGACATAAGCCTGAGAACTTTGTAACTTTCCACATGGTGATTCAATAAAAAAATAATAATAAAATAAAATAAAATTCACAGAAACATTTAATAGGCAAAAAGAAAAAATGAAACCTGGGGCTGGAGTGATAGCACAGCGGTAGGGCATTTGCCTTGCATGCGACCTACCTGAGTTCAATTCCCAGCATCCCATATGGTCCCCAGAGCACTGCCAGGAGTGATTCCTGAGTGCAAGGCCAGGAGTAACCCCTGTGCATAGCCGGGTGTGACCCAAAAAGCAAAAATAATAATAATAATAATAATAATAATAATAATGCAAACCTGATCATTTTCTTATTTGGGATATAAAGGAACAAAGTATGAAAATAACAAATACCCAAAGTCAGCAGAAACTGAGAAGTGGTCTTCAGTAGGAAATTTACTTTGGGGTAGGGGTGGCGATACACTGGGACAGTGGGACAGTGTTTGAGGGAAGTAGATACTGGTGCAGGGTAGGGAGTGTGGGAGATTTTGTTCATTAACAGATTTAGTAATATTAACAGTTTTGTAAGTCATGGTACACAAAGTTAAACTTTTTAAAAGTGAACTCTTATCCTGTATTTACAACTTAAAAAATAAGGGTACTGGATATGAACAGCACTTTGGATGAGACTCAGTCTAATAAGAAAAATACAGCCTGTATTCACTCTCATGAATGACATCAGACACTACAAATAAAATTAGAATAATGACTCAAATAAAAGGTAAAACAATATTTAGGGAAAATGAAGATATCTGAAGCACTTTCAGACTCTTTTAGAAGGTAAATAGCAGGGTAATGAAAATTCCAGAAGGTAAAAAAAGGAGAGAACAGAGATTTTATTTAAAAAAAAATCAAAGAAGGTGAGAACTTCCCAAACCTAGGGGAAAAACAAACCATAAATGTCCAGAAAACACCCAGCTTCTGAATCAAAAACAACCTCTTACAAAATATATTGTTGTACAAAATATATTGTTGTTAAAGTCTTATTAAATAATACAAATGTTATTTACATTTAATAACTGATAAATATAAAATGGGAGAGTTAATGTTGTCATCTTGATACATCTAAGATTTTTCATTTTTCCAGAGAAAAGATGTGTTATAGGACAGACAAGGGCAGAGGGGAGCCCTTAATCTGTCATTTTCTCAGGCACTTAAGCAGACGAGCTGCATTTCTCTTAGCTATTTCTTAGCTACAATCAAACATGATGTTGACAATATATATCTTAGCATATTTCTATATTTAATTTTTGGGGAATATATTTTGAGTTTATTTATAGTGATATCTGTCATATTTAGGCATCTTCAGTATTTCATCGTATACTGTGAGTCTACTGTAGATAGAACAATACTCATTGAGATTCTACCAGTAATGTCTAGCAATATCTGATTCTAAAAATTCCAGATTTTTTTGTCAAATAATTAAGAGTGAAATTAGGAAAGTATGCAATATTTGCATGATTGTTTAAGAGTAAAAATATTTGCATGATTTTTTTGCAAAGTTCTTAACTAGCTTAAGTAAATATAGAATTGAACATTTTATGAACAATATGCCCTGAGTCTTTAGACTTATGGGACAAGCCTAGAGCTAATAAAACAGAAATGTTAGAAAGAACATTTACAGAAGTAGGCATAGAACAAAGCTAAGATTGGAAAATATAAGTATCATCAAATGGTAATAGTCAACCTAGTAAAGACAGATTCTTAGTATAAACGTGACATTATGGAACCCCAGTTCAAAAAGGATCCAGAATATTTCTGATTTATTCCGTATGTCAGCCCATCTTTATTTTGTTATAAAATAGCTATATAAAAATACCACAAGCCAGACTGGAGAGATAGCACAATGGCCAGGACACTTGCCTTGAACTCAGCCAACCCAGGTTCAATTCCTAGTATCCAATATGGTCCCCCAAGCACCTGCAGGAGTAATCACTGAGTACAGGGCCAGGAGTAACCCCGGAGCATTGCTTGGTGTGCCCACCCTACCCCACCCCCAAAAGAAAAATGTCACAAAAAAACCTATATCCAGGTATCCTTGAATAAAAGTCAACATCATATTGAGGTCCGTACGTCTCAAAATTATATAATATCAGGCCAGGTGGAATTCAACCAACAAATGAGAGTTTAACGAAGGAAAAATCAATCCATGTAATATACTATATTAATAAACTAAAGACAAAAAAAAAGTTTTTTAACGTATTTGAGAAAGTCCAACATTTTTGTTCATGATAAAAACACTGGATAAACTAGGAATATAAAGGCATGTCTTCAACCTGGTAGGTGACCTCACATCTAATATATTTATTGATGACAGATTGAGTACTTTGTTGTGAAATTGAATATTGTACTTATCTCAGCCAAAAGGCAAAGAAGTGATAATCTAAGATTAGAAACAAAACATGGATGTTCACAGTCACCATTTTCATTTACCTGTCTACTAGGAAAATAAAAATAAATGAAAGAAAGATTGAAGAGGAAGAAATAAAGCTATTTTTCTTTGTAACTGATTTGATTGCAGATATCAGAAATCTCGATAAATTCAGTTAAAAAAAACTTAACAAGTAATTAATTCAACATGGTTTCTAAACACAGGAGCAACTGACAAAAATCAGTTGGATTTATGTTCACTAAGAATGAACAATCTGAAAATGGGATTTTAAAAATAATTCAATGTGTAACACATTGCAAATAGAATAAAGTTCTAGGACTGCATTTAATAAAAGAAGTACAACATTTAAACTTATAAAACCATATCACATTTTCGGGGCTGGAGCGATAGCATAGCAGGTAGGGCATTTGCCTTGCACTCAGCCAACCCGGTTTCGTATTCCCAGCATCCCATATGATCCCCTGAGCACCGCCAGGGGTAATTCCTGAGTGCAGAGCTAGGAGTAACCCCTGTGCATTGCTGGGTATGACCCAAAAAGAAAAAAAAATCACATTTTAAAGAAAAGAGGAAGAAATAGCAAACTGCCAGAAAGATAACAAAACCTGATACTGTGTTAGCCAAGACAAGGGATGGGGGGTGAGGGGGGAGCAGAGATGTGAGTGGATGTGAGAGGTCCATGGATCACTGATAGAGAAGCTGGTGAAGGGTTTGCTGTTAGAACATTTAAGCTTGTAGCTCTATCTTTAACAGTATTGTACATCACAGTGCCTCAATAAAAACAGAGGAAAAAGAAATCTTTCTCTGAAGAATTTTTTCTTCAGAGCAATTAATCCACCTTGATGGTTTGAAAGACTTGATGCTGATAAAATGAAAGTACTTCTCAAGCTGAAAATTTGATTCAATGCAATCCTTTTGCAAATTCCAGCTTAATTTTTCTTTATAGAAATTGAGAAACGGACCCTAAAGTTCATATGTAAACAATCCTAAAATAAGAAGAACAAATTTGGAGACGGATGTTGTTGTTGTTGTTTGTTTTTCAGATTTTGCAACAAAATCATAAAATTGATACAGTATAAAACTGAGATCAGTGTAGACATAGCCGTTAATGCAGTGGGATTGAGAGTTCTGCAATAAATCCTCAGATGTGTGACCAATTGATTTTCATAATGGCACAAGACACTTCAATAAGGAAAGAACAATCTTCAATAAATGATGCTCTGAGGGTTGTATACCACATTCAATATTCAGTAAAATTTGACTCCTTTTCTTTCACTGTAAACAAAAATTAACTAAAAATATATTATAGATTTAAATATAAGAGCTAAATCTGTGAAGCTCTTGGAAGATCCAGCATAAATTAGGTTAGTTAGAGCCTTCTTAGATACAGCCACCCCACATACAGCTAAAAACATTACATTGTATTTAATTAAAAAGTAAAACTTTTATGCCTTAAGGATACACTCAAGAAAGTGGAATGAGAACCTACAAAGTGAGAAAAAATATATATTTTCAGCCTGTATATACACAATGGACTGGAGCAATAGCACAGCGGGTAGGGTATTTGCCTTGCACGAAGCCGACCCAGGTTTGATTCCTCCGTCCCTCTCAGAAAGCCTGGCAAGCTACCGAGAGTATCGCACTACAGCAGAGCCTGGCAAGCTACCCATGGCCTATCTGATATGCCAAAAACAGTAACAGCAAGTCTCACAATGGAGACGTTACTGGTGCCTGCTCGAGCAAATCGATGAGTAACAGGATGACAGTGCTACAGTGCAAATTTATACATGATAAAGGACTTGTATTCAGATGTTTTGGAATTAGATAAAGGTGATGGTTGTACAGCATTCCTCTCTCTCTGTGTCTGTCTGTCTCTGTCTCTGTCTCTCTTTCTCTCCCCCACCCTCCATCTCCCCCCATCTATTTTGGGCATTATGTTTTGCAATACTGTTACTGAATGGTTTAATATTTTTATACCTACTTTCAGCACTCAGTTCTTATCCACAGTGATCATTTCCAACCATCATTGTCATACTGGTCCCTTCTCTATCCTATCTGCCCACCCCACCACACATATGGCAAGTATCCTTACATGATGAAGTCAATTGTATACTTTGTCAGGTGAATTTTGAAGCAAGTGCATTGTTAACAGTAAAGTGATTATTAGCCAAAAGAGGTAGAAGCCCAAACTTAGGCATCGAGGATGTATTTGACATTGAGTCAGACTTACATAACCCTAGACTAATCTTCATAATTCCTTATTTGAATTCCTTATTTGAAATTATTACCAATGTACAAGCTACTGTATATAATAAAGTACAATATAATATGTTTGAACATAAGAGTTTCAGGTTTTTATTCAGGAATATACACCAAAAATGGGGTTCTTTGTTTCTACTTTTCTTCAATTTAATTATGTGAATTTTGTGGATAACAAAACTGTAATTTAGATGTCTGCCTATTTCTCCCCATTAGAAAAATAATGTTCTGGGACCAGAGATATAATACAGCATCCACATATCCACAGCTGACCCACGTTTGATCTCCAGCACCTTATATGGTCCCCTCAGCCCTACCAGGAGTGATTCCTGAGCCCAGAGCATAGCGTATCCCTTGTGCACTGCAGAGTGTGACCCAAAGCCAAAAAGGAAAAGAATGTCCTATTCCTTGTTTCATTTTCTTTGTTTGTTATATTACTTGACAGACGTTAGAATTTGATGATCCATGTATTTAAAACTCATACAGGGACGGAAAACTAGTACAAAAGTTTAGGCACTTGGGGCTGGAGCCATAGCACAGCGGGTAGGGTAGGGCATTTGCCTTGCACGCGGCCGACCCGGGTTCAATTCCCAGCATCCCATATGGTCCCCCGAGCACCGCCAGGAGTAATTCCTGAGTGCATGAGCCAGGAGTAACCCCTATGCATCACCGGGTGTGACCCAAAAAGCAAAAATAAAAAAATAAATAAAAACAAACCAAAAAAGTTAAGGCACTTGGCTAAAATGCAGTTGTTGCCAAGGTCCTGGCTTGAATGCCAGCACTCACAGCACCACCTGCATGGCCCCTGACCACAGGGCAAAGTGTAGTCCCAGTGCACTGCTGGGTGCGCTCCCCCCACACACAAATGTATTATATAACTAAAGTTATATACTTTGGCGATTCTATGATTCTAGTGCAAATTAAGCCTGCTTAATCCGAAGCTACTATAGCTGAGTTTCCTCGTGGCCAAAGCAGAAGTAAATAGGATGGGATTTAGTTCTGTCAAACGAATATAAGGGGGGATAAAAGGACATGAGTGTCCCTAAAAAGGACTTCATACTAATAAAACTGAGAACCCCGTTCTTTTACATCCCTATTTGAGAGTGAAATCCAGAGTCAGGAAACTGGAAATCTGCGTTCAGTCCTGCCACTGTTTAGCTCTTTGACCTTGGCACAGCAATTAATGACTTTCTGCTCCTCAGTTTCCTCTCCTTCTTTCTAAGTGCTTTTCAAACATAAATATGTAGCACTGTAGCACTGTCATTCCGTTGTCATCGATTTGCTCAAGCGGGCACCAGTAAGGTCTCCATTGTGAGACTTGTTCTTATTGTTTTTGGCATATCTAATATGCCATGGGTAGCTTGCTAGGCTCTGCCATGCAAGCAGGATACTGTCAGTAGCTTGCCAGGCTCTCCTAGAGGGAGGGAGGAATCAAACCTGGGTCAGTCACGTGCAAGGCAAATGCCCTACCCGCTTTACTATGTACCACAGTAATATATATATATATATATATATATATATATATATATATCCTAACTTTCCAAAAATAATTTGACAGTATTCAAAGAACCAGGAAAAGAAATAAAAAACAGGTAAAACAAATCCCTCCATCAGATAAAACATTTTTTTTTGCTCCAAAAGTTAAATAATGTGCCCATTGGTAATATCTTGGAGAAATGTCTGTTTGGGGCAGGAAATAGCTCTTTTGGCCAGCAAAACCTCAAGTGGAACACTACCAGTGAGTTTCCCTTGGTCTTGTTATTTATCCTCTTGTGCACAATAAAAAGTTCCAGTAATTTATGTCAGCTTAAGTACCGGAGATATTTAACTGCCATAATTTCAGTGCTCTTTAATAAAACAAATCTCTAGCGTAACATAGAACTGGTTAATGATGAGCTTGAAATAGATGAAACCCCATTTCGATGGTCACTTCAAAAGTTTATTTATGGCTACACCATAATATCCTATTAGAACTGTATACTTCGAACATTTTATATGTTTTAATATTTAAATATTTAAATAATTAAAACAATTTCATTATATATGTCTTTGCCTGGGGCGCATCCCTGAACTACCTTATTAGGAAGCCTGTCATAGATTTTTTTTCATGCAGAAAAATTAACCTTTTTCTAGCAAATCCTGTCCACAAGTAATGTCACGGTGAAGCCCTGGGGTGAATAGATTCTGTTCTCCAGGATTCTTTCTCCCTTGCATTTCTTCCACTGTTCAAGCACCCATTACATCAGCTTCTAGAGATCCATGTATGAAATATTTCCACTCTTGAGAACTTTAAAGCTTGTTTTTAGAGTGATAACATTTTTTTTTCTTTTTGGGTCACACCTGGCAATGCATAAGGGTTACTCTTGGCTCTGCACTCAGGAATTACCTCTGGCAGTGCTCAGGGGACCATATGGGATTTTGGGAATCGAACCCAGGTCGGCCTCATGCAAGGCAAATGCCCTACCCACTGTGCTATATCGCTCCAGCCCAATAACTTATTCTTTAAATGAATAATTTTAGAAGTTCTAAAATACACATAGGTTCTAGGGCTCAACCATTATGACAAATATCAAGGGAGTCACATGTAGTTTTTCAAAGTTAGCAGAGAGGGGCAGACAGTAGAGGGGTTACGGCACTTGCTTTGCACAGCATCTGACCCTGGTTCAATTTCTGGCATCGCACATGATCTCCTGAGCAGCATCAGGAGTGATTCCTGAGCATAGACTCAGGAGTTAGCACTGAGCACTGCTGTATGTGCACTCCCCATCCCGCCCCCGTCACCAAACAATATTAATCCGAGGGTCCGAATAGAAGGTCCAGAAGGCTGGAGCACATCCTTTCTTGCACATGCTTCTGCATTCAGGGATCACTCCTCGTAATCCTCACGGTCCATATGGTGCCAGGCGAACTGGGATTGACCTCCTGCAAGGCAAGTGCCCTACCCACTGCACTATCTCTCTAGTCTTATCCCAGTTTAGTGTGTCTTCATTTGCATCTTAGGGCCAGTGCAATTTAAAAATTCTTGTTTCAGAGTCCATTTCATCCTACATGGCAAACCGTTAGATAGGGTCTTAAGTCTTTACTGTGTGTGTATATAGAGTTTCCCCAAATGGAACTCTTCAAAGTAGATACTGTATATCTAAAATGAATTATTTCTTTTAGCAAATAATCCTCTCTCAATCCTCTCGCATGCTAAAAGTTTGATAATAAAACCAGTTACAGCTAATATCATTAATCACTCATATTTTCTATTCTATCTTTAAACCTTTTGCTTAATGCAGCTTATGTTATTACTTTACAAAATGTGATGAATAAAGATGGGGCCTAAATATTAGCCCGTAATACTGTAACCATTTTGAGTGTCTTGATGGTCTAGAATGTAATGAAAAATACTTTGTAACAGCTATTATATTTAAGTAAAGTTATGATAAATTGTGAATTTATCTCTAGATCCCACAAAGAATCTCAATTTGTGCCTCATTGTTTTTCATTAGTTTACTTGGTGGTTTCACTTAATTAAAATAAACAATAATTAGAAATACACCTTGGACTAGTCTTACCATTCCAATCTGTTCAAGACAATTTCCGTGGGAAACTGTGAGACATTTTATGTCAGTGATTCTGTGTTACCCTGGAATATCACTTCTGGGGTAGTGAGGACATCTAAACAATACCTTTTCTCCATTTATGTCATAGAAAATACTTTGACATGATTTGCTGGGTGCTAAATTAAGCATCTGTTGTATTATGGACAAGCTAATACTTCCTGCTTCAGACCGCCATCTTCTGGCCAAAATAAAATCTGCAAAAAAAGTCAAGTATTGGTTTTGTAAACCAAAACCAAGTTGTGTAAACCAGATACAATCTTTCTAAAATTCTTTTTTTAATTGAATCTCTGTAAATACCATCATTACAAAGTTATTTATTATTAAGTTTCAGGAGTAAAATTAACAGAGTTAAAATGTCAATACTCCCAAAGCATTATGCAAATATAGTGTGGTTCCTGTAAGAATACCAGTGACATTTTTCAAAGAAATAAATCAAATACTCCTGAAATTTGTATGAAACAATAAGCAATCCCCTCCACGACCCAAAGCAATCCTTGGGAAAAAAATAAGATGAGAGGTAATGCTTTCCCCAACTTCAAACTGTACTACAGAGGCATAGTAATTAAAATATCGTGTTACTGGAATAAGGGCAGACTCTCAGATCATTGGAGTAGAATAAAAAATTTGATGTAGACCCTCATGTATATGGTCAGTTAATCTTTCATAAAGGATCAAAAAATGTTAAGTGGAGCATGGTAGTCCTCTTCAGCAAGTAGTGTTCGAATCTTTCTATAGCATGTTAGAATCTCTTTCTTCTGCATGTTACAATCCCCAGTGCAGAGATTTATGTGTCTCCTACTTGACTAAAAGTCTCATCAATTGCTTTTTGGCTTGTGACCTCCATGTTTCATTCCCAATATGGTGTTTGATTGATGATGATGACGTGGCTCTCTTTACATGGATTCTGTGACAAAAATTAATTCAGAATTCCTATAAATGACATTTACTATAAATGCAAAGTCATTAAAATGAAGGTTCAAAAGAGTGCAAAATAGACATTTAAAAGTAAATGTTTTCCATTCCCTTTAAGTAACTCTACCATGCAGCCAACTCAGAGTTCTTTTTGGTGATATTGTAAATAGGCTATAATCAGGGAAAGAAACTAGTTCTGTAACATTGATGAGCAAACATGGCAATGCCTGCCAAATTCAGCCTCTTAAAAGTGTTTACTGGGGGCAAGGGGTGGGGATATATATTTTATAACAACCTCCTGAAAATATAGGGAGAGTAATAGTAAGTAATGACACTGAATAGTTCTGTGGGTGGGCTGGAGTGATAGCACAGTGGGTAGGGCATTTACCTTGCATGTGGCCGACCAGGGTTTGATTCCTCCGTCCCTCTCAGAGAGCCCAGCAAGCTACTGAGAGTATCTTGCCCACACAACAGAGCCTGACAAGCTACCCGTGGCATATTCAGTATGCCAAAAGCAGTAACAACAAGTCTCACGATGGATACGTTACTGGTGCCGCTTGAGCAAATCAATGAGCAACGAGATGACAGTGACAGTGACAGTTCTATTGGCAATATTTAGAAATCATGCTACCTTAAAATTCTCAAAAGTATATGACTTAAAGCAGCAACATATAGGAATGCTGTTATGTGCTTTTGTTTTCTATAATTATGTTAAATGGATCACTTAAAAGGTATCAATTATTTGGAGCTTGGGACCTTATTTTATGCTTTGCTGATTTGTATTGCCTGGAGTTGTGTTTATACAACTTAGGCGCTAAGATTGGATTCCAGAGTCAACAGATCAGTTCTCATCCTGATATAAACACCAACTGGACTCTGTTTTGACCTGGGCCTACATCTTTCTCTCTCTCTTTGTCTGTAAACTCATCATCATCATCATCATCATCATCATCATCATCATCATCATCATCATTCCATTGGTCATCGATTTTCTCAAGCTGTTTCAGTACCGTCTCCATTCATCCTAGCCCTGAGAATTTAGAAGCCTCTTTTTACTCGTCCTTCCCATCGGTGCAGCATGGAGGCTCTTTCCAGGTCAGGGAATGAGAGCCATCATTGTTACTGGTTTGGGCATATGAATACACCATGGGGAGCTTGCCAGGCTCTCCCATGTGGGCAGGAAACTTGGTAGCTTGCCAGGTACTCTGAGAGGGAGAACTAGACTATAAGATGCTGCGCACTTCCGGGAGCTTGGTCTTATAGACTCTGGATGTTGGCCATTGATGAATTACATGGGGTGGGGGGGGCAGTTTCTTAGTGTGACCGCCTAGCTACTGGATAGTGGGGATCTGGGCGGAAGAGGCCCAGTCCCGATCCGAGCAGGCTTGGAGGTCTCAGCCCTGGGTCCCGCACACCTGGCTTCCTCTGCTGGTACCTTCATGCATGAGGTTCGTCCAAACATGGGAAGAGGGGACTTGAGCATGGCTGTGGCTGGGTTCTGGAGGTCCTCGGCCTCGGGGGCTCTGCTCCGGGGGGGGGGGGGAACGGAAACTCAACCCACCCCCTCCGAGGGGCCCTGGTGAAGACAGCCAGGCACGGAAGCAAGAGACTGTAGAATCTCTTGTCTGTAAACTAGAAATACTAATCAGATCAGCCTCCAGTGGTTGCCTTGTGCTTCCAGCATTTGGTCAGTGCCTGATCCATGGTAAATATTTGGCGAGTGTCAGCTTTCAACATTCTCATTCAGGTGTCACCAGAATTCTGTTTAGATTCTGGTGTGAATTTGCAGGGAAAACAAAAACAAGCAAACAAACTAGGAACCTTCTATTCCATTGTTTTCTGCTTTTATTTTCAAATTTGGGATACTGGTACCTCCTACCTTGAAAAAAAAAAAAAACATCCTGGCTTTCTTATTTCCCTCCTCCCCAACTCCTATAGAAACACCAATTTCTGTGAAGGTCATCTCATCCCACTAAGGTGACACGTGACAAATGGTCTTTTATTGCCTGCTGATTACAGTTAACCTTAATTTCTTACATGACAGCCATGCAGTGCCTTGTATTTAAATAGAGCTGTTCCTGGATGTGACTTTTCGAGCCTCTCAGGATTTAATTCTAATTTAACTCACAGTTCCAAGTGGGACTGTTGTGCAGCTGAAGTCATGATTCACTCATTGGTTCTCCCCCCATCTCATTATTACAACACTGTGCCCACAAGGCCCCCTCGGGCGCTCATTCACTCCTCAAAATGGTCTCACCTTTGGGGGAAGGGTGTCAGCCTTTAGTTATTGTTCCTTGAAGCTGTACAGATTATTTGGTACAGTATCTGGGAACACAGGAGCCACCGTTTTCATCACATCAAGCCTATTACCGGCAGTTATTGAAAGAATCCTCCGCCGCCTTATGGAGAAGCTACATGTGCGTTTCAATGCTTCAGAATCAAACTAATGATAAAAGCACACAAGTCAGCTTGCATTCATTTGAGAGCACCTTTAGTGCCTTTGAAATAAAGGATACATTGCTCAAAAAGCACAGAAAGGGTGCACAGAGTAGAGACACCCCAAGTGTGATTCTAGCCATCCTGCTACCAAATGTCCCATGTTTTGCCCCAGGCTATCATGGAATGGGATCATGGTGTCAAGAGTAAGAAGCATGGCATTGGAAAGATAGTACAGCATATAAGATACTTGCCTTGTGTATGGCAGACCCAGATTTGATCTCTGTCACTGTCACTGTCATCCCGTTGCTCATTGATTTGTTCGAGCGGACACTAGTAATGTCTCCGTCCCTCTCGGAGAGCCCAGCAAGCTACCGAGAGTATCGCGCCTGCACTAGCCTGACAAGCTCCCCATGGCGTATTGGATATGCCAAAAACAGTAACAATAAGTCTCACAGTGAGAGACATTACTAGTACTGCATAAGTTCCCCCAAGCACCACCAGGAATGATCCCTGGGCACAGAACCAAGAGTAAGACCTGATCATTATCAGCTGTGGCCCAAAAGCTATACCCTCCCCTACCCCCAAAAAAGAATTAAGATCTTTCCCTCCCCTTCTCTGGCTAATCCCTGTGCTCCATCCTAAATCAAACAGAAAATGTTTGCTTCATTGCCCCAGCATTCTACATGTACGTAGTGACATTTAGAGGAATCTCACTGAGAATTTTAGTTGTGACTTATTTTTCTCTTGAACTTACAGAGAGAATGGAGACACTTGGAAGTATGTGATTTTAATGGTCACCCAGATTCCTCCATGTTCAGTAGCCACCTTGTGTGGTGTTTAAAATAATGAAACTTAGGGAAATGAGACTAAGAACAAAGAATTGAGTAACCCTTAAAGACTTGCAATCAAAGATCTGAGCAAGGATTAACCAATTAATAGTGAATCTGCTGATTGCATTAAGTTAAAATTTGTAGATGCATGACTCAGTGTACCCATTCATTCATTCATTCATTCATTGACTCATTTATTCATCCTACTTTGGATACATTTCTTGATTGCCCGCAGGGCTCCAGGCTCTAAGATCACAAAATTGCTTGGCCAGCGCTTTGACCATGAACTTAGCTTGACCAAAATCTCAGCCCAAGACCTTCATCCTCCTTCAGTACCTGCTCCCTGCATAATCATACTGTGGGTCTTAGGAGAGTTGGAGTCCTGTGCCAGCTGGATGATCCTCTTGTCCGTTGTTCATTGGCTTCTTAAATACTTTTTATCTCACTTTACCTAACTCCAACTTAGACCTTCCTTTCCTTTCCACAAAAAATGATCAAATAAGTTGTTCTGAAAGATACAGCCAAGCCAAGGGATCTTTGACACCATCGGCGGTCGTCTCTGTCTGCCATTTAAAAAAGAGAAAATCCAAGGGGAATTTGAGCCCTCAAATGTCATTTCAAAGCAGCATTGCTGGGTGCAGCTACCCATTATGCATGCCTTGAATTTAATTTAATTTTATTTTACACAGATACCTTGAAGTGGTTGTTCTTTATAATTTTCTGAAAGACCTTTATTTGGCAGGGAGGAACACATCCAGCAGTACTTACTTCTGGCTTTGTGCTCAGGAATTACCCCTGGTGGCTCTGGGGACCATACCGGATGCTGGGAGTCAAGCTGAATGATACCCACTCATACCCAGGGATATCATTCAGCTTGATTCCCAGTGATAGGATACCCACTGATAACCCGCTGGTTATCATTCCGCTTGGTTCCCAGTGATACGATGCCCGCTGTCCTATCACTCCAGCTCCAGCTGTCACTTTAGAATGCGAGGTTGGGAATATGGCTCAAGTGATAGCACATGCCCTGCATTATGGGACAAAGTGCCGCCGGGTTCCATTCTTGTTAAAGCATGACCCCCCTCCCTACAACCCAGACACCACCAGGAATGGCACCCACAACAATAGTAACAACAGAAAAATAATAAACTCAGGAAAGGTGAATATATTTGTAGCATTAAACCTAAAGTCGTCTCCCCTTTTATGTAAATTTAGAGCTCTTGGTGAAACTTTTTCTTGCCCTTCC
The DNA here is from genome assembly GCF_027595985.1 of Sorex araneus. Lineage (NCBI taxonomy): Eukaryota > Metazoa > Chordata > Mammalia > Eulipotyphla > Soricidae > Sorex > Sorex araneus. The sequence continues at coordinate 268,766,355 of NC_073302.1, read as the reverse complement.
ACAGCCTTTGATGTTTGATTTCTGTCTGCCATGTAGGTATGGACTGGATGACCGGGGGAAGCATTGAGCCCTTGCAAATAATCCTCTGCACTTAGATGGTTTTGATTTCAGATTGACTTTCCACTTTTTGCTGTACATAAAAATACATAGCCAGATAAATATCTAAGATCAACTACTGGGAAAATGGTGTGTGCAGTCATGCATAGTTACAGTTAGACTTCTGCGTGTTGGCATGTAAAAAGTATTATACACATTCCCACAGAAGTTATTGTTACTCATAATTTGAAGGAAACAATGTCGTATCATATTTTACGTAAGAGTTGTCAAACATAACAACCCAAAAGTTTCTATTTTTGAGGGGCCCCTTGTCAAGATCTGTATTTATTTTCATGACTCGATATTCAAGACATGAATTACTGTTGCCCTCATTGCTGCAATACAGGCTTTCCTATTCTCAAGAATCACACCCTGTGCTAGGGCAGAGCTTGCCAGCAGTGACTAAAGCCGTTCTTTCATCGGACAGACCAGTCACACTATTTTGACTCTTCACAATAGACTCAGGTGCTTGCAACCAAGTCAGTTATGTGGAAAAACCACAAATCCACATTGATTGATAAGATGCTGGAAGAAGTGGATGGGCCATCCCATAAGTCTTTTGCTTCTATTAATATAGGCTTTGCATAAAACCGTTGAAGACACAGATAGATGACTCTCCTTTCTATTTCATCTTCCCCAGTATAAAGCTTTGCTTGCTGAATTTGTTATCTGCACCAGTGAAAAGGTTATATTGAAATATTTAAAGGTATATATCTAGAATGAAGGGGACAGTCAAAAAAGAGTTCAGAAAGAGAGAGGGAGGGAGAGAGTAGAAAAGAGTCTGCTATAGGCCGGCTGCGAGGCTATGGGTGGTGGGGCAGGAGGGGAACTGGGGGTATTGGTGGCGGGAAATGTATGCTGGTTAAGAGACAGGTGTTGGAACATTGTGTTACTGGAACCCAGCCATGCACAACTTCCTAACTCTGTATCTCACTGATAAAAAAAAATTAAAAAATAAAGTTCACAGGAACAATATTAAGGAGAAATATTAGAAATCTTCAATATGTTCACCATTTTGAATGAGTTTTTAGCTGTAAGACTGCTTCATGAGTGGAGGGGAGAAGGCAGATGGAATAGAGAAGGGATCACTAAGAAAATGATGGCTGGAAGAACCACCTGGGATGGGAGATGAATGCCGGAAGTAGATAATGGACCAAACATGATGACCTCTCAGTGTCTGTGTTGCAAGCCATAATGCCCAAAAGTAGAGAGAGAGTATGGGAGATATTGTCTGCCATGGAGGTAGGGGGAAGGTGGGAATGGTGGGGGTATACCCGGGATATTGATGGTGGGGAATGTGCACTGGTGGAGGGATGAGTGTTTGATCATTGTGAGATTATAACCCAAACATGAAAGCTTGTAACTATCTCACAGTGATTCAATAAAATAAATTTTTTTTAAAATTAAAAATAAAATTTTTAAAAAAGAAATGAGTTTTAAAACTCTGATGAATATCCATGAACTACATATCATCCAAGTAAGGCTTCAGCATGCTACAGGCCCTGGACCAAATGTGAGCTGTTACAGTAATATATTTTGTTTTGCACTTACAGTAATATACTTTGTTTTATAAATATAGTTTTATTATAACATAGCCATACTCACTTGTTTATATATTGTGTATATCTACTTTTGTATTAGAACTGCCAAGTTGATTTGTTGAGACTTAGACTGTGACTTTCAAAGTCAAAGTGAAATATTTGCTTTCAGCCTTCTCCAAAACAGTTTACCAACTTGTGGTTTAAATTAACATATTGCCTATTATAAAGTCCATCATTACTTTTTGTTCCACTATAGGAAAAAAAACTTTGCCAATTAAACAATGATAAGCCATCAACTATGGAAAATGTCCTAATTTTAGAGACATGATGGAAAAAATGCATCTTGGAGTCCTTATACAGAACTTCACATAAATTGCAGTGTTTCTGTCTACCTGGGTAGATCTCAAATGCTTCCCGGTTTATAAACAAAATGCAGCTTTGGGATGGTTTTTATTATCATGTGAGCAGTAGTCGTTTATTTTTTTCTCTTAAAAAATACAAAATGATGCGACATGACTCAAAGGACTGGTCTTCATGTTTTGCATGTGGGAGCCCCCAATGGTATCCATGGCACTGCATGGCCCCCCAATCCAGGGGTAGCCCTTCAAACACTGCTCATTGTGGCCCAAGACAAAACACAAAATACTTCCAAGAAAGAAAAAAATAATTGAGTTTCTGTGAATGGAGAATGCCGTGAGTAAAGATATTGGAAAATTGTAAAGAAAACTAATAATAAAGCTTTTCCTTAGGGGTAGGAGATGGAATCAGGATGTGGTGGAAGAACAGGAGAGGATTTATTGTTATATTGTAATTGCTGTTTGTTTGATTAGTGATGTATTTAACGAAAAGTAATTTTCAGCAGCGTCAAAACATGGAAAGGCTGGAATTATGTGTCAAAATAAGTGAGTGGTAAAAATTCTACCGAGAGAATAAAGATGACTTTTTGTGGCCTTTCACTTTAATTTTAAAGAACTTAATGAAGAATGATGAAAAAATGAGTCATAATCTTCATTTTTTATCTCAATCAAAAGAGATTAAGACTTGAAGAAATGCATGTTAATCAATTACCTGACATTACAAACTAATCCTGTTTTTCTAGTGTGGCATTAAGATTAAACAGCGTGCAAGTCAGGACCAAATTTCATGGTTAAAACTTTTCTTCATAATGGTGGTACAGCTAATCTTTCAATACAATGTTCTTTATTCTTCATCGCGAGAAACCACCTACTGGAAAAGTTAAATGTCAGGTGCATTTTACAGAGCAGAAATAGCTTGTCGTGAGTCATGTGATTGATACTCTGAAGAAATTTCTTCCAGCCTCATATCTTTTGAAATGTACATTGTGATTTTACATGATTTCATATGTCACATGCAATTCAGACCCCATGTTACTTATTAAATGCATTCATTTGTCCATAGCAAGGTTTCCTAAACTACTCTAAGCATATCTAGAAGTTAAAAACCTCTAAAGAAATTTTTTACATCCAGAGGTTATTTCTTTTGGAAATAATTAGAAATAATTAGAAATAACCCTTGTATAAGGACTCCGAGATGCATTTCTTTCCATAATGTCTCTAAAATTAGAACATTTCCCATAGTTGATGGCTTATCATTGTTTAATCGGCAAAGATTTTTTTTTTCCTATAGTGGAACATAAAGTAATGATGGACTTTATAATGGGCAATATGTTCCTTTAGACCGGAAGCTGGTAAACTTTTCATTTGGAAAAGGCGCTGCTTTTTCCGAGCAATATTTCACCCAAGTAGACCAAGCTACGCATCTTCAAGATTAAAAACACGGAACAGGTGTGAGAAATTGGCAGCAGGAAGTGTGGATGTGGGGCCTCTTGTCTCTATGACTCTGAACCCAAGATCTCATGCCGATAAGACCAGATGAGTGTGCTGTGTCTCTCACCACTGAGCTCCCCTGCTTCTTTTTCTTTCAGTTCAATTTCACCATTTAGTATTGAGAGCACAAGGCGCCAGAGACGATCCGAGTCCCCTGACTCCAGAAAAAGGCGTATCCACAGATGTGATTTTGAGGGATGCAACAAAGTCTACACAAAGAGTTCTCACCTGAAGGCGCATCGAAGGACACACACAGGTACGGCACAGTGGGGGGGCTTCCCACCCACCCAAGGGTCCAAGAAAGGGATGCCCTTTGGACTCTGGAGCCCCAAGTGATCTGGAGCAGCCTTTTGTGCCTGGCAGGTGTGCATCTGGAGTTTTGTTTCTTTCTAAGCAGAGGGCATTTCCTCTCATCAAAATAAATCTTAGTGCTCGTTAGCAGGTAACCAGAATTTCTTCCATAGTTTAAGGACTTTAATCATTATGTGAACATAGTGATCTAAGGGCTGGAGCGATAGCACAGCAGTAGGGCATTTGCCTTTCTTGCGGCTGACCTGTGTTCGATTCCTCTGCCCCTCTCGGAGAGCCCGGCAAGCTACTGAGAGTATCTCGCCCTCAGGGCAGAGCCTGGCAAGCTACCCGTGCGTATTTGGTATGCCAAAAAACAGTAACAATAAATCTCACAATGAGAGACGTTACTGGTGCCCGCTCGAACAAATCGATGAGCAACGGGATGACAGTGACAGTGATCTAGACTTTCTACATAGTCGGTGCCACCACTAAATCATCCAGTTAGTAAGGCTTTGAAATGTTCCACCTAGCCCATCGAACCACTTTGAATATAAGTGTTCTCTTCTTCTAAAGTAAGTAAACCGGCTATGTTTTCTCACTTTAGTCTCATCCCCCAAATAACCAAGGAAAACAAAAAATAAGATAAAGGTGACCGTGACGTAGTACTATGAAGAGTTTTGGAAAAAATATTGTGCACGATCCCTTTTGAGTCTCAGTATCATTTGGGGAGAGTGGTTGGAGGCAAGAAGGGTGGTGAATAGAAAGAATATTTTCATATCTACCGTTTCAAAAGAAGAAACTTGAGACCATAGTAATTCATTGTTTTTGTCCCCATCTGTTCATTAACCCATTAACTGTTCCGTTCCATAGCCAGTCAGCCAACTACTCATCTACCCATCTATCTGTCAAACCCAGCCATGCTTTCGCCCACCACCCACCCACTTACTCACCTACCCATTCTTCTACCCACTCTCCCACCCACCCATCTATATTCCCACCCCCAACCGTTCTTCTAAACAACTACTACCAGCCCAGCCACTCTCCCGTCCACTCACCCACCGTCCTCTTTACCTATACGTTGTCCTGTTCACCCAGCCATCTATCCTATCCACTGCTCCGTCTACTGACCCTTCCACTCACCCACCTATTCACTCATTTCCTACCCAGGAAATACGCGGATGACATATTCTTGAACCCACTTCCCACCTCATTCCTCCTCTGCCGTGTATGTCCTTAACTGAGCACCCCTGATTCCTTGCCTTTGGGCTCCTCTTGGATGCCCTCAGAGAGGCTCTAGGCGAAAGACCCCCAGCTATGCTCCCTTCCTAAGAAAAATGGCTGCAACAGTACTGTGTGAAGCACAAAGTAAGCAGATAGAATAGGGAATTTCATTCATGCACATTCCGGCTAACAAGATGTCACCGATGGAACAAGCCAGCGACCACCCGCCACTGAATTAACAAACAGGTCCGAACACCTGTGTCTAACAGGAAAGTGTATCAGTGTCCCAGGGGGCCATAAATAGAATGCTCATCTCAAATATATTAAAATAACCATGCTACACACAGGCCATTTCCCAGCTGAGGCAGCAAAAAGTTTTAAATCAGCCTTCTCAGCCATTTATTTAGCCATGTTATTCTATTAGATTATTTCCAAAGCCGCTTTGCAGAGACTGCTTCATTGACTTTGAATGTGGAGGCTGTGCATGATTTTTGTAATGAAGTTATGACATAGGAACCTTGTCTGAAGTCAGAACCTGGGGATTATTTTTGCCCATACAGTGCATTATATAATTTTGATATATATTTTTTTTAATTTTGATATTTTTAAGAGACTTCAATACATTTTACATCTTCCATAATTCTTTCCTCCCTCCATTGATTACTTTCTGCTTAATTCCAGATTCTTCCCCTCTATTAACTCTGAGCTTTTCCAAAAGTCTTGGTCATCTATTTTCTTAGGCATTATTTTTGAATCGTTTTTTTATTTTTAATCATTAAGACAAAGAATACATATACAGACATAGAGTTGAATAAGTGTCATTAGGTCATATTAGTTTTTATGAGACCTTTTCTGTTTTGAAAAAAAAGAAAGAATGGTCCCTTTTTGTAGTGACTCATTCTGAACTTTGAAGTATTTCTATTTCCCTTGAAATACATGTTAGCCTCATTTTTACACAAATTTTCCTTTTCCATTTACCCAAGGGAAGAACAGTGAGAGAGGAAAAGGTTTAATTAGGTATTATTAAAGGATTTGACTCCACAGAATTATAGGATTGCCCCATACAGGTTTTAACATATGCTGTGCAAAGTAGGGACCGTGATGTGAGCCATATAATTCCCAGGAGTAAGAACTCTGAATGCTGTTAACTGCAAACAGTCGCAGAGTTTCGGTGGGTTTATTAAAGAACTCAAGGGAGGTCTTAAGCCCACAAAGGCTCTGAGGACCGTGCTGAGAGCTGCTCTAGAGTCAGAATCCTGGTGTTCAGATTTTATAGGTCGTGTGCAAGAGAAGGGTGGTTACGGCAAATATCTTAGGAATTCTGCAGCAGGGGAACTGTTCGACAGCTAGTCTCCTGCTCTGTGTTATCTGTGCATGGGGCAAACAAGCAGGGTCATTTATTTTCCTCAATCTGCCCATTGAAGCCTCTCTCTGGAAGCTGGGCTTTCGGGTATCGGGGGATGGTTGCTCTTTTCTGCTCCTCTTGTCACAGGTCACCTTTGCAGAATCAGGAAATTTCAGGTTCTTCCTCTTCACTGCACCAGAATCAACTGTGTGCTGACTCCTGGCTCCCACATGCACAACAGAGGTGGTGGGCTTTAATGAGTTTGTTGGAGCAGGTCTTAGAGATTTTCCTGAACACAGTTGAAACAGAATTAATTAGCTTGGCTTATTAACAAGAGGAAATCATAAAACTCCAAGGGTCCAAATGGACCTTCTAATGTCACAGAGTCTAGTTTGCTTCCTAATTAGAGAGAATCCCTGGCCTGTTGTGTTCAAGTGCATGACCCAACTGTGAGCTTTACTGCACGCGACTCTTCGTTCATTGGACTCCAAGAGCGACCTGGTAGTTTCAACTCTCATTTTCTCCTTCCTTTGTCCTGGTATACTTTGGGGGGGCAGGGCGGCATCTTTTCCCATCTCAGTAGGATTTTTTTTTACCTCTCCTTCAAACCTTCAAGGAATAGAGAGAGGTTTTTCTTCTGCCAGGTAAGATGGGTGAAATTTCTAAGAGCATCTCTATGGGTTGGTGCTCAGTACCTTTGGGTTAAGTGGGATGACTCCAGTGACCATCCTATCATTTTCCACTTCATCACCCTTGACTTCTCCACTGTATCACTGTATCACTGTCATCCCATTGCTCATGGATTTGCTCGAGCGGGCACCAGTAACGTCTCCATTGTGAGACTTGTTACTGTTTTTGTCATATTGAATTCACCACGGGGAGCTTGGCAGGCTCTGCCGTGTGGGCGAGACACTCTCAGTAGCTTGCCGGGCTCTCCGAGAGTGGTGGAGGAATCAAACCCGGATCTGCCGCGTACAAGGCAAACGCCCTACCCGCTGCGCTATCAATCTATAGTATGTTGATTTCTCCAAATCAGACATTCTCAGTCCTATCAGCCAGTCCTACAAATTTAGCACAATATCAACTAGGACTTGTTTATGAATTTCTTAATAGATGGTCAGATACTGAGAGACTATGGATCCTATTTGGTCAGATGAATCAAAAACTGAACAGCTAACACCCAGCCAGCCCCGGCCCTGTAACTGATTTCTCAGAAGCCTGCTTGTAGTGCTGGGTTTGTAGCTGGGCTGGTCCTTCCAGCGGTGTCCCCGTGAGAACAGTGGGCTTCTTCCCACTGGACAGATTTAACCACAGATGGAATGAACTCCTGTGAAAGATACCAAATGGAATCAATATCCAAAAGGTTGCACATGTACTTTAAAGCCTAGGAAATAATTATTCTCTCTCTACTGTATTGACTTACACCCATTATTTTAATAAATGAAATTCCTTGGAACCTTGCCTCACTTTGTTTTGAGTATTTTAGTTCCCTCGTCTTGCTCCTCCATTTCAGCCTACTTCAGGGAAAAGCCCAGGTAATAATCCTGCCATCTCCCGTCAGACAGGGGCTGAACTGATTTACCAGTAACTTAGTAGGATGCATCTAATTGTCCTACTCCAGGCTGCATGTTTCATTCTCACAAGACCTTGTGAAATTCCTACCCCGAACCATGTCACACCAAATCCACACATCCTCTGAGAGAAATCCTTACTCTGAAAGGAATAGTCTGTGACTGATTTTGCTTGTTTGTTTGTTTGTTTGTGTGGGCTACACCTGGCAGTGCTCATGGGTTCCTCCTGGCTCTGCATTCAGGAATCATTGCTGGTGGTGCTCCAGGAACCATATGGGGTGCCAGAGATCGAACCTGGCTCAGCTGCGTGCAAGGCAAGCGCCTTCCCTCCTGTACTATCGTTCTGGCCCTGAAAGGAATAGTCTGCGAGTCAGTCAAATCACAGTCCTTTAAAAACATATTTTTGTATATTGAATCGCAGTGAGATACACAGTTCCAAGGTTGTTCATGATTGGGCTTCACTTATGTCATATTCCAATGCCCAGCCTTTCTTTCCCAGCACCAGTGTCCCCAGTTTCCCTCCCTCCCCTACCACTTCCTGCCTCTGGGACGGGCAGTTTACCTCTCTCTCTCTCTCTCTCTCTCTCTCTCTCTCTCTCTCTCTCTCTCTCTCTCTCCTCCCCCCTCCTTCCCTCCCTCCCTCCCTCTCTCTCTCTTTGTCATTTTTAATAAAGAAAATTGGAAAATTTGATCATTTTGCTGAGACTGGTTTTTAGTTAGCAATTTTAATTTAGATGCAAGCTTTTAAAACAGTGTTTCAAAATGAAGTCAACTCTAGTTCCAGTGTATTTGTGTTGGTTGGGTTTGCCTCTAATAAATATGTTCTAAGCCTTACTTTTGCTTCAGGCATGTTGAGTAAGTTGTGTGTGTGTCACCTATAACAATTAATGTGGAGTTTGGGATTATGAGTGATGACTTATGAGAACTCTGCACGCTATGGTAGGTGAGCAAGTGTAGCCGTGAAAAACTGTGAGAGGGTAACATTAACCTGACCTTTAGCACGTACTTTGTTTGGGGCTATATAAGTGAGCATGACTAGTTGACTGCTTAGAAATTTTACACTAAATCAGGCATATTTGTAAGTTTGGAAAAGGAACTTTTTCAAGGGACTACTGAGTTTAGAGTAAAACGGGAAATGCTTAGGTAAGTCTTTCCTTTTAAAAATACTCAAGAATAGATAGTTGACCAAATATTTTTTAAATGCCTTAACCTGCCCGTGTTAAATCACGCTAAAGGGGAGGAAAACAATGTATCGCCGATTTGTCACACAGGTGACAGTCAGTGGGTACATTATTCATACTCACTTGTCTAATTTGTATGTGTCCTCTCTCCGGAGCAGTAGACAGTGTGCTTAAGTGAATTTCAATTAATGGCTTCATTTAAATCTAATTGAATTTGAATCTGGGCTATATAATTGCTTCAAACCATGAATTTTTCTTCCTTCAGTTCAATAAGTGTGTTCCTTTATGAAATGGTTTTAATTTGAATGTTCTAATAAAATTTTTTCACGAATTTGGGGGTGTTCTATCGAATGTTCCTGTTCTAAAATGATTTGCCATGGTCCATTGTGGGGACACGTAGCAGTTAGGCATTGCTGATTCTAACTCAGCCACTAGATGGCAGGCTATACCCAGCTGTTGGGTTTACTTGTGTAGGTTCTAGCAAGAGTCCCCCAGAACCCTCTAGTGGCGCAGGGTGTGACAGGATTTTCAGCGTGCTGTAACAGTACAAGGTAAACAAGAAAAGGATGAGATAAAGATAAATCTAAAACCAGATATTCAAAAGTATAACCCCATTTTATAAAAATATACCATTTCAAATGAATCTGGAAATACTTTATATCCCAACTTGATAGATAACCTGCTCGCTAATAAGTCTATGACTTACTTAACCAGTCTCCTCTGCTATTCATTCTAAGTCATTTGACAACCTCATTTTAAAACTATTAATATACATAAGTCCATGCCGTATTTATCTGACTTTGTCCAAAACATCTTTAAAAAACATTGACCAATTTTGATCCGAAAGTCTTTCTTGCTTCCAAAGCAAAAGAAACTATATTATTTCACTCTTGAGCAGTGAAGACTTTGTCATCAATAACATGTGCTAAACTGAAGCACCGAAAACAGGTTTCTCATTATAGTAAAATAGCATTTCTTTTAGCAAGTTTCAGGCACGGCCTTGTAATTCAACATGCAGGAGATAGTGGAACATTCAAAATGCATTCACATGTATCTATTGATCCTTCACATTTGCAGTTTGCATAATTTTTTCATTTCTTTTTTTTTCCTTCAGAGACCTAAAAGGCTTTATTGCAGTGTTCTGCTGAAGGCCCCTCTCTCTAAACATTCTTCACCTTGTCCATGGCATCCGTCCTGGGCAAGGCCTAAGAAGGATCTGGCGAGCAGGAGAAACTGCTTTCTCCACAGTCCTCTGACACACCCTCCGGGCCCACTGGCTGCAGCGGAGAATCATCTGGGGAAAGATTTTCTTAGCTCCTGTTTGCAGGACCCTCCATGTCTATAGCCCAGGGCTGCTTATCTTCCGTGGCCTTTTGGGCTGTGGTACCTAGGGATACCTGAGGGACTCTTCCACTTCCAATGCTGCTTTTTTGGTTCTGGCCACACCAGAGCTGCTGTGATTTTTCTGTGCTTCTTCCTACATGGAGTAATGATGGTGCATGCTCTCTGTACCGGCTTCTCGAGCCGGTGCTGCGTGACCAGCCCCCCTTGCAGAGTCCAGCCCCAGCCCCCTGATTCACAGTCTCTGCTCTCAGCTCAACACCCACATCCTCACTTGAACACTTTCTTTAAGCTCCTTTCAGGGTGATTGATCTTTCCTCCGGGGGAAGGGGGTGCCCATGGCTCTGCCATGACTCCTTTTTCACCTGTTTCCTTGTCTCATCACTTTTCCCTCCTTTTCCTTAAGGTTTTGTTCTAGTTTCAATTCTTATTTCACTGGAGGGATTTCTGAAATGCTGCGATGGTGCTGCCACAAAGCCGTGAATCACGGTCTCCTTTGTTTACAAGCTTGACAATCTTAAGGCCTTCAAGTAGGGGACAACTGCTTACAATTTCACATCTAAATTTATTAAACAAATACCTCATTCTGTATAAAGCTTCACTTTCGACCGTCTATCTAGGTTTGTTACTAGGAAAAAAAAAAGCACAGGGCTTAGTGATGCCAAGATAATTAATCACTAAAAGAGCAAACTGACATTTTTTTCAGGGAAAAAGCATCTTACATTAGGTAGTTACAACGTCTTGGCCCAATAACTCACAGATATGGGCCGTTTGGGTAATTGTTAAGAATGTTTAACTTTGAACATCGACACAGCACGTTGTTGCATAATTAAGAGGGGAGAATTCATTTTTTGTATCCCCAGTAGAAACAGTGATGACACATTTTAAGGATTTAGTAAGTGTTCAATTAAAGCTCTGTGTGTGTGTGTGTGTGTGTGTGTGTGTGTGTGTGTGTGTGTTTGTGGGCATGGGGGGGAAGTATTGATACAGAATCATAATTAATGGAAACAGTAAGTTCAAAAATGTTGGATAGCTTAGCATATAGTATTCACAGTCAACATACTTTGATTATAGAATCTCTTCACTCTACTTATTCAAGATGTATATAATTCGGAGTGAAGTCAAGTGACTGTTCTATAATACGTGTTTCATTATTTTAATAAACTGGCAGCACAAATAATTCTTGAAGGAATATACTTAAAGTACAGAAACATAATCTCACATTTGAAAGGAACCCGTGCTCTGAGTCTGTGAATCAAGTATTATAGAATTTTTTTTTCATGACAAACGCACTATAGAATTTTCATGGAAAGAGGCAGAAAAAGGTAGAGCCTCCTTTTGAACCACTGCCTCTGAACCTCGGAATCCTCAGGGTAGAGGCTAGGGATGCAAAGGGCTGCATAAAGACTCAAGCACAATGACAAAAGAACCCAATAACAGTCATCTGTTGTGACCAAGGAAGTGGGGACGCAGCGTCCTCGGCTGGCGCATGTCCAGGCCTTTCTCCTCTGTTCATGCACAAACTCTCACTTGCTCACCCTTTCCTTGAACTCCCACTTGCTCACGTCTCCCAATCCCCTCATTCTCTGCTCTTCTAGGAGAGCCTTGTAGGTGCCTCCTTGATTCTGCTCCTCCAGTCGGTTAAGCCGTCTTTGTTTTCCAAGATGGTCACAGCGTTGCTTGATCTCTTTATCCCTCACCACACCACAATCCTTCCTGAGTCGCTCAGTTTCCCCCGCCTTGAGCTTCCAGCTCTTGGATGTTTCCGTCCTGCCACCGAGAAGGATTGTGGGAACCCCCGGAGCAGTAGAGACCACCTGGCAGGGCACTGGACTTGAGAACAGGGAACAGGGACATTTTGAAGACACCTGTGATGAGTGGTAAGGGGCAGGGATGCTCCGAGCAGGTATGGGGACCAGAGGAGGAGAGAGAGAAGGCCGACTTTTCCTGGGGACCCAGCAGTGTCTTTTCTGCCCCGCGCTCTGAGTGCAGCTCTTTTAGTCTCATCCAGGAATCTGGAGAAAGGAGGTTGGTCAAGGTACTTGTCCGCACACATGGAGTAGGGGGAGGATGGAGCCGGGCCTCAAACTGTGGTTCCTCTAGGGACAATCCTCATTGTCAGTTGCAGGCAAGTTTTCTATTCTCTGTCCCCTCAGTTGCTGGAGCTACTGTCCTCTGCTCCTCCAGCCAATAGTTCAGACTCTTCAGAACTGGGCACTGAGATCCTTAAAGGTAATTGGATGGCAAGTGACCTTGAATGGTCAGTTCCTTTGTATTGTTCTTTTTGGGGGAACCACACCTGGCAGTGCTCAGGGTCGACTCCTGGCTCAGTGCTCAGGGGTCGCAGAGGGTGGTGCTTGGGGGAGGGGTCCCATCACATGCAGTGCTGGGGATCAGACCTGGGGCTCCTGCATGCAAAAACGTATGTTCAACCCATTCAACTCTCTTGGGACCTAACGATGTTGCAAGACTTTTCGTGAGTGAAAATTGGTTTTTCTGTCCTGGAAATTTTCCATCGATAGAGAGTTAATAAAAAGACAAGAACCAGAAGTATTAGTAAGTAAATCACATGCTGCAGTCTCAAGTGCTTGCTTGGCAAACATTGCTTTTATTGGAAAGATGAGGACAGCCAGGAGATAGAACTGGAAGGAGGAGTTATAAGATTAATGGGAAGAAAGTACACACAGTTACATATATGTACCACATAAAGCATCCAAGAAGCCCGAGATGGAAGTGGCTCCAGCTACACTAATGGTGCTGATGTGAACCTACCAGTGTGAACAAACATACGAGAGGTGGTGCAGGGGTAAGTCACTTGCCTTGCATATGTCCAGTTCCTGTTTGAGCTCTGAGCAGTACCTGGAACAATTCCCAAGCACAGAGCTGGGAGTAGCCCTAAGACTGCTGGGTGTGGTCCCAAACCAAAACAAAACACAGAACAGTCACTCAAAGGGAAAACCAAATTCAAGATTAGTAACAAAATGCTACAGAAGTATTTCCCCTGTCTTCCTTCCTAAAAAGGAAGTCCCTTCAGCCTGTCTCCAAGGGGTCTTTTTAGAAACATGGAACCAATAGATAAAAGTACATAGCAGTCAGAAAAGTATTTACTTCAGTTTTTTTTTTTAAGTGTTGCACTGTAGCACTGGAGTCCAGTTGTTCATTGATTTGCTCAAGCGGGCATCAGTAACGTCTCCATTGTGAGACTTGTTGTTACTGTTTTTGGCATATAGGATACGCCACGGGGAACTCGCCAGGCTCTGCCGTGTGGGTGGGATACTCTCGGTAGCTTGCTGGGCTCTCCGAGAGGGGTGGAGAAATTGAACCCAGGTCAGGGTTGCACACATCCGTGTGCAAGGCAAACGCCCTACCCGCTGTGCTATCACTCCAGTCTGTTTTAAAGTGTTACTATAATCAATTTTAAATAAATTCATCAAATGATTTCCTGTGTTAGAAAAGCAAGGACGGGGTTGGAGAGATTGCACAGCGGGTAGGGCATTTGCCTTGCACACGGCTGACCCGGGTTCAATTCCCAGCATTCCATATGATCCCCCGAGCACTGCCAGGAGTAATTCCTGAGTGCTTGAGCCAGGAGTAACCCCTGTGCATCACCGGGTGTGACCCAAAAAGAAAAAAAAGAAAAGAAAAAAAAAGAAAAGCAAGGACTTCTATAACAGCCTACCGTTTATTAGCTCAGCTAAACAAATTGCTGATTTGATTGCTGATTTCTGCTGGTGTGAGCTCACAAATCATCAGTGACAGTGGAAGACGCTAAAAATGCCACCGAATCCGGTCACACTGCTCCCCATTTGTGTTTCTTTACTTGGGCTTTGTCTTATCCAAGTGGCCCCCAAAATTGTGTGATGAGGAAGAGCAGGGTAATAATAAGCTAGCTTTTGTACTTGCACATGTTCTGCTGGGCTAGACTGTCATTGTTAGTCGTGTTTGTCTGCATGTCAAAATTAATGACTATGAATATAGTATCTGTTGTTTTAATTCATTATCTTGAGTTACTCAAGATAATGAGGGACTGAATTGTTGTAGAAAATATATTCAGTCTTTAAAGAATATATTAAAACAGCATTTATAATGCATAAGGGAATTTAAGTGAAACAATCTTTGTAACTGAAAATGATAATAATTATCAAATAAACATGCTTTGGAAGATTCAAATCGTTCTCATTTGACAAAATACAAATTTTTTTTTTTTTTTGCTTTTTGGGTCACACCCAGCAATGCACAGGGGTTACTCCTGGCTCTGCACTCAGGAATCACCCCTGGCGATGCTCAGGGGACCATATGGGATGCTGGGAATCGAACCCGGGTCGGCCGAGTGCAACGCAAATGCCCTACCCGCTGTGCTATCGCTCCAGCCCCAAAATACAAATTTCTGATCGTAGGTGGTGTTACTAACTTTAAAGGTTAGAAATGAGGGACCTGGGGGCTAGAGCAATAGCTCAGCAGGGAGGGCGTTTGCCTTGCACATGACTGACCCAGGTTTGTTCCCAGCATCCCATATCGTCTCCTGAGCACCACCAGGAGGAATTCCTCAGTGCTGAGCCAGGAGTAACCCCTGTGCATCGCTGGGTGGAACCCAAAAAGCAAAAAAAAAAGAGGGACCGGAGTGATAGTATAGTGGATTGGACATTTGCCTTGCACCCAACTAATTTGGGTTCAATCCTTGGCCTCTCCTATCATCATCTCTCGCTTCCCCCTTCTCTCCCCAGTCTCCACCAGCAGTGATCTCAGGGCAGAGTCAGGAGTAAGCCGTGGGCACCACTGGGTGTAGCCAAAAAATGAAAAGATGTCAATAATGAGGTGCTCATTTGCCGGTACTCTTTCGGATGACTCTAGTTTTGAACAAATCCCCGCAAGTTTATTTTCCTTTTCAAAAAGACATACATGAGCACAGGAAAGAAGAATGAAGAGAACATGAGTGATAGACACGTGGGGTTGCTCTCCGTTATCTCGTATTTTTAAAGGATGTTCAAGGTAGTTCTTTCCAGCTCCTTAATCAGCAAGCCCTCGCCAGCCTAGAGCACTGGGCTAGACCCTGGGGACAGAGCAAAGAAGCGAGTTGCAAGTCCTCCTCAAGACAGCAGCCGAGTGGGATGGGTAGATGGGACAGCCAGCTATGAGGAGAGAGAGAGGCCTGCTGGTGCCAAAGAATGGACGCCCTGAGCCTATTGCCTTTCAGACAGTTTCCCTGAAGTGCAGCACTAACAGTCCAGGGGTGGGGGGAGGACACAGAACCAGGAAACAGAACCACTAGACCTTGGCAGTGGGGCAAGGCAGCAACACTGTGGAGGGAGACGGGCTGGAGACTTGGAAGGCGGCCCTGGCAGAGGTAATCATCAGGTCGAGGCAGGTAGAGAATAACAGATAGGAAAGGGTCCAAGAAATCGCTCCAAGAGGAGGGATTTATGACCTCATACCTGAGTACATGGGGTTGCCTTTTTTGATGTATGAGTATGGGTGTGTGTGTGTGTGTGTGTGTGTGTGTGTGTGTGTGTGTGTGTGTGTGTTAAACAGAAGAGCAAAGCAGGGGGAACCTGTTCTGTTTGGTAGGTGCGGTGTCCAGTGGCCCCATGGAAGGGACTTTCTGACAAGCAGTTAGAAATGTGTCCCTCAGAGGTGCTGAGGAGAGGGACAGAGGTGTAGAAAGTTAGTCTTTGTCGTCTAACTTGTGATGAAAGTCAGAGAAGCCAAAGGGACAGGGACAGGAGGGAAGTCCAAGCCACAGTCTTTGGTAGTACCATTGATGACTTTATCTTTCAAGGAAGAGATCTCTGTAAAAGAAACTAAGGAAAAGTGCTCAGAAACAAAAAGAGCAAATACGTCACTCCTGGAAATGGAAACTTGGGACAGCCAAATTAAGTATTATCTTTGGACCTTGGATGTTCTGAGTGAATCAGTTTTTTGTTTTTTGTTTTTTTTTTAATTCCAGGATATCTTACTTCATGTATCTTTGATTTCTAAATGATAACGGCAAACCTCTTATGTAAGCACATTGTCCTCTAAGCATTAATTCATGGTCTTCATTTCCTTGTCCAATGCTGACCAGATATGCTGGTTTATTAAAACAGTGGTTTAGTTTTGAGTCATGGTTCAGACCATTTGGTGGCAGACCTTTAGGCTTCAGATCCCCTCTCTACCACTACTAACCCGTATACTCTGGGTGGAATGGAATTGAGTCAGTTACTGCATTTACCTCCTTAAGACGTTGTTAAAATTACATGAGTTCAGATCCACAAAAGTCAAAGGGGAAAATATGGCTCATGAAAAGTACTCTGTGCTTTAGCAAATACTGTTTTATCAAATACAATTTAGCATAAGATTGTATATCAAGAAAGAACAGGCCCTTTTGGTCTTATTTATTCATAATGAGAGTCCCTTAATTCAGCCCAGACAGATCAGTGTGGTGGAAACTAATATATTAATGACTTTCATTCAATTGAAAAGATCAGTGGGTCATACAAAATATAGAACAGGTCAGTGTACTTGGCCAGTAAGTAGCTTTATACTGTAAATGTTAGAACAATCAAGATGAAGATTGACATCCACCCACTCACTGGAAAACTTTCGATTATTCCTTAAAAATAGCAAATAGGGGGCCAGAAGTTAGCTCAAAAGCTGGAGCATGTGCTTTGCGTGTTGAAACCCCAGGTACAATTCCCAGCACCACATGGTCCCCAAAGCATCACTCGAGAAGAAAAGTCTGAAGCATCTGGAGCAATCCAGTGTGGTCCAAAGAGGGAGTTAAGGGAGAATAGCAAACAGGACCTCTTTTAACTTCCTATTGATCACAGGTCAGAGAAAGAATGAAAAATTTCAGTAATGTTGAATTCATCTCTTTTGGCCACCTTTCTTCGCTAATATCTTTTGTATATTTGGAAATCATACAACAGCACAGTAGGAATATTATTCCCATTTACCCGGCTGGAAAGTAGTATTTCAAAATACTTCATTCTTAATTGCCAGTCAGTAACCAAGCCTGCATTTTTTTGAAAGATTTTTTTATTTTTTTATTACTGTGATGTAGTTACAAACTTATGAACTTTAGTGTTTGTATTTCACTCATACAGTGATCATTTACATCCCTCCACCAGTGCCCATTCAATTCCATCAATGATCCAAGTATCCCTCTCACCACCCCCACCCCATCCCCCACCACCCCATCCTGCTTCTGCGGCAGGGCATTCCCTTTTGTTCTCTCTCCTTTGGGGTGTTGTAGTTTGCCTTTTGACCATGCATCTGCCTGATCTCAAAGTCTGGGCTAGTTGATGTCACCTTGCTTTACACCAGCTCAACTTTTCCATTCCTCCGTTGTGAAAGTACCTCAGTTGTCTGCAGATCGAAAAGTCTGTAAGTTTTTGTGAACTAATATAACAGAAACCAGAAGACAAGATAGGAATCTTGATTCTGTGAGTCTGTGTGTGTGTGTGTGTGTGTGTGTGTTACCCCTAATATGCAAATACCATTCCTCCAGTGAAGCACATTGTCACAGCAAATATGATGAGCCTCCAGTGGAATGAAGCTCATTTGTCAGTACCAGGGGGCAGGAGGAGCCCGAAACTATAAAAGTTAAACAGGGACACATTTCAGAAATGCATTTCTGAACTGGGAAAAAAAATGCCTGTTTTTCCTGTTGCAAAAGGTGTTCCTTTTCAGTTGCTTGAGAACATAATAGAGGCTGATGTGAGAACATGGGTGTTTGGTTTGACCCCAGCATTTCCCAACTGCACATTCCTGCTCTGTGTACTGCTCACATGTCATTTTAATATGAAAGGGCACCTGCCTTTTGTCTCTGCACACATTCACCTTTCAGCATTGGCGATGGCGAAATCAAATAGCCTGAAAAAGTTATTTTTGTTCCCTGGGTTTGGGGAATCTATTCAGTACCCGGTGTTTTCTTTAGATGCCATTATGCTTTCTGCTGTGTAAATGTCAAAGAAATGCAATTAGTGAGTCTTAATCCTTTTCTTGAAATGAAATAGAAAGAGACAGTGATTCTCATAAAAAAATCAGTTTGTTAACTGATTTGAGAAGTGGGGTGGGGGATTCCATCTGTAGAGTTTTCATTTTCCCAGGACTCTTTATTAGTAGCACTGCTGTAGCACTGTCGTCCTGTTGTTCATTGATTTGCTCAAGTGGGCACCAGTAATGTCTCCACTGTGAGACTCATTGTTACTGTTTTTGGCATATCGAATGTGCCACAGGTAGCTTGCCAGGCTCTGCCGTGCGGGCAGGATACTCTCGGTAGCTTGCCAGGCTCTCCGAGAGGGATGGAAGAATCAAACCCAAGTTGGCCATGTGCAAGACAAACACCCTAACTGCTGTGCTGTTCTCTCTAAGTAATACCTCTGATGGCCTGCATGTGCCTACACACACACACACACACACACACACACACACACACACACACACACACACACCACTACAAATTAGCTGGTATGCATTTAAATTTTATTTATGAATCCCAAATGTGGAGTGAAAAAAATGATTCAAAATGAAAACCAGCAAATTCTTTTTCACATATGTACCCTCTCGTGTGTGTGTGTGTGTGTGTGTGTGTGTGTGTGTGTGTGTGTGTGTGTGTGGTGTTTCCTTGCAGGGCTTTTTTTGGTGCTTATTCAGAGGCCACTCCCAGTGATGGTGGAGGTACCGGGTAGTGCCAGGATTGAGTTCAGGCCTCTTTTGTGCAAAGCATCTACTCATCTCATTGATGAGTAAACCATGTAACGTGTTAAACATTGCATGATTTTTTTTTGAAAAAATAATAAAAGCCCATGCTTAGGCTTGGGTTAATCCTTGCCTTTTTTTTCCCCCAGAGAGTTGATAGGTTAGGTATTTGGGTTTCTCTGTGTGTGTGTGAACCTGGCTGCACTTCATTGCTGTTCCCTGTTTGGGACTCAGGAGACCTTGCATGGTACCATCCATCCTGGGTCTCCCACCTCCAAGCCTGCACTCCAGCCTTTGAACCACCTCCCTGGCCCTCGTGTGCTCCAAAGAACAGTTGGAGAATGGATTGTAATGAGGAAAATTATCGGAGACTTTTTTGTTTTAACCTAAAAGATAGAAATGACTTGTGGATATGAGACAGAGGGGCCCTCAATTAAAGACCAAAAAGTGGAAAAAAACACACCCCAGGTGTCACTTGGTTTAACCCATCAGATAACCAGCTCGTGTGCCCTTTGATTTTTCACACACATTAAGAACAGAATGTGTCTACTTAAAGAATCACTCATACTTAGTGGTAATTACCTCTACCCTATCACTTCATATCATTTCATTACTTTCCACAGGATTATTATCAAAAGCAACTATCACAAATGAGGAGCAGAGTTTAGAGCCAAAGCTTCCAGTTCTTCTGAAAAATCTGAAATATGTTTTCAAACACTTTGTCACCGGAAATTCTCAGTGTACTTGTGGGTTAGGGAAAAGAAAGAAAGGAGCAAGTTCTTTTTCATTTTTCTCTTCTTTGGAGGAAACACAGTTCAAAAATCCCATTTCCAGAATTGAATGAGTCTCAATTCACTGTTTCTGAAGAAACCTTAGGAGAAGGTGTTGACACTCTCCATCGTTGCACGTGATGTACCTCAGTGAGGCTGTCTGCAGAAGCATGCGCTCTGAGGTGCCTAGCCACACCCCCTAATTCTGTCCCTAGCACTTTCTTTTTGCTGTTGTTTTCTTTGTTGGGAGGCCACACCCAGTTGTACATAGGGTTTTCTCCTCATTCTATGCTCAGGCATCTCTGCTGGTGATGCTTCGAGGACCACAGGCAGTACCTAGGACCAAATTGGGGTCATACCACATGCAGGGTGGCACTTCAGCAGCTAAACTGTCTCCGGACTCCCTCCCCCACCACTGACTTTCCAACATTAAATGTCACTCACAAGATTTTTAAGCAAAAGCAAGATGGATGAAGAATTTTGTTTATACTTTATTAGATCCCTTCAGGACTGGCTTATCTGTACTATTGGGTATCTTAAGAACTGATTCATCTTTTTAATTAGTTTTTCTCACACTCTAACTTAGTTTCTGTTATCTTAGTATGTCTGTAAGATTGTAGCCTTGAAATTGCCTCAAACGCTCAAACATAGAATGTGCAGTTTGATGTAAGTGCAGGAACCCACTAACATTGATTCTGAATCCATGTTTAAACCTTGACTGGTCCAAGGATGGCATGCACTGGGCCTTGTCTCTTTGTCTGTTTATTTTAATGAAATACGACGCCCTGAGTGGATAGAATTGAAACCAAACCGGGGTCTCTCTCTAGAGCCAGTAGTAGGAAACAACTCCCTGTCTGTTCAGGGTAGCCACCCAGTCACCCCACTCCAACTTCACAGCTATTTTGGAGTGGTGGTGGGGTCTTGTCCCACCCTGAGGCGCTCAGGGCTTACTCCCGTGTCTTTGCTCAAGGATAACTCCTGGCCAAACTCAGGGACCCATTTGTAGTACCAGGGATTGAACTGGGATCAGAAGTATTTAAGACAAGTACCTATACTCTGCCCTATATTAATCAGGAAATCTACACAAGCAGACATATCTCTCCCTTACATCAGGGACCAGAAAAATTCTGGAAAGGGCTCACAATAAATAATCTCAGCATTACAGATCATAAGTACTCATTTGCAACCTTCATTTCTACTATCACTGGTATAATTAAATTATATCACTAAATTATAATACATAAATGAATGGACTGGAGCAATAGCACAGTGGGTAGGGTGTTTGCCTTGCACACGGCCATCCCGGGTTCGATTCCTCTGTCCCTCTCGGAGAGCTTGGCAAGCTACCGAGAGTATCCCACCCACACGGCAGAGCCTGCCAAGCTACCCCTGGTGTATTCGATATGCCAAAAACAGGAACAAGTCTCATAGGGGAGATGTTACTGGTGCCCGCTTGAGCAGTGATACAGTGATACATAAATGAATGTAACTGTGTTCTAATAATAGCTAATTTACTGACAATAGACCTTGAATTTCATGTTACTTTCATATGTCACAAAATAGTCCTCTTGCTAACAGTCTAAAAAGCTAAATAAAGCTCTGTTCTTTGGTCTCACTTTGTACACACACATATACAACTCATATACACACATACACACACAGAGTCCATAAATGAGATTTTCTCGGGAAAATACACAAATCTCCATCCCTATCCCCTTGCTATAGATTTTAAGGACATAAACACCAGTATTTTCCAGGAGGTTTTTTTTTTAAGGGGGGTGGGTATCACACCCAGTGGTGCTCAGGATTTTACTCCTGGCTCTGTGCTCAGGGATCACTCCTAGCAGGCCATATGGGATGCTTGGGATAGAATCCAGGTATGTGGAATGCAAGGCAAGTGTCTTACCTGCCTTGCTATCACATTAGCCCCATAAAATAACATTAGTAAGCAACCAGAGTGATAGTAGAAAACAGGACTGTTGGGATTTTGAAGACCTCGGAGACGGAGACTGTTAAGTGCCTCCCTAGAGTGTTCGGAGACAATCCAGGTGCGCAGAAGTGTCCTTGTGTGGGCCAGTCCAGTTCTCAAATCCTCTGGAGATCAGACAAAGATTTTGTTCCTGTTCCTTGCCCTTCCCTGCTTCCAGGCGTGTTCCAGTAATGGAATTCCTTCCTCCCTCGCTGTGTGTAGGGCCATGTAAGCTTGGAGCAGCATTTCTGATCCCAGTCATACTTCTAACGGTTTCTCACCAAGAAAGAAGCCCACACCTTCCCACCCCCCTATTAGACAGATTTCCCCATTGATAAACATGCTTTATTCTTCCTTCTGAGACCTTGCTCTGTCTGGGGCTGGCTCCCCTAGTGACACAGATGCCTGTGGGAAACAGAGCTTCAGCAAGCTGGGCTTGGTGTCCCTTCCCTCCTCCCCCAGCAATGGAAGTGTTTGGGAAGACAAGAGTTATCTCCAACTTGCATTCCTAGAACCCATCTTTGTGATGTAAATATCAAAGCCTGTGGAGTGACAAAGAAGTAAATGCATATTAACCACTGCCATTGATATACTATGGAGTAAGTCCCCCCCTTTGGGACTTTTGTGGATTGTGGGTTTTAAATTTTCTCTTAAGCTCTAGTCAGTAGACACCCCCACATACAAATGTTTGTCTCTGTAAGACCTAAAAATTGTTTCAGAAGTTGAGGCTGCAAATTCTTCTTCAAGGCAGTTGGATTCGACCTGAAAGAGCCCATTTAAGTAGCTACGTGTTTTCTATGGGCCACAATTAGTCCATCAATATTTCTAGATTTAACTGGTTGTACTATTCACTCATTTCTGAAAGGGCTACTTGATCCTAAGAAAACCCATATAGACAGTATTTATTTAAACTGTTGAATGAAAAATGTCGGGTCCCGCTTGGTCTACCTTTCCCATGCAGGCATTACTTATCCTCTCATTTAGAGGACTTAGGAGTTTCCTGTGTACATGCCTGTGTGTGTTTGTGTGTGCTACGTTTTATTAATTCATTCAAGCACTTGTTTGGTACCTTTTCTTTCCTCCAAAGATCCTAAAATAGTAAAGGCATGCTCCTTGACCTCTGTGTATTCAGAAACTGGTAGAGAAGAGAGTCATCAAAATAAATTCTTTGTGATAATTTGGGATAGGTTATTTAATGAAAATAGAAAGTGAGTAATTTGGGAGTACCTAAGAAAGTAGAACTAACTGTTTTCAAGGGGGTGGTTAAAGTGAAGTGTTTATTTAAGGGAACAAGAGTAGCAAACACGGCCAAAAGTTGGGGGAATGAGACCCCAGGGAAAACACCAAAAATAGAACTAACTTTGAGGATGAATCAGTTTAGTCAAGCAAAGGGTCATCCATTCCGCTGTAGGAAAGTAAAATCTCAGTTTCTCTCTCTGTCTCTGTCTCTGTCTCTCTCTCTCTCTCTCTCTCCCTCTCTCATTCCATCCCTTCTCTCTCCCTGTCTCTTTTTCTCCTGATCCTTCTTCCTATCCTTCCACCACCAGAGTGCTTGGGAGTTACTCCCAGTTCATTGCTCAAGACTCCATATGATGCCAAGGCTTGTACCCAGGCCCCCAGCTGCATGCACTGCAAGCTTTCAAGCCATTTCCCTGTCAACTCCCACCCCCCCCAAATTTTTTCACTGACCTTGAACCATTTACTTCATACCACTGAGCCTCAGTGTTCTCATCTCTAAATGGGATCATAAAACTGACTTTTTGCAGCTCTATAGTAGGGATCAGCAATCGGCTCCCTTCTTATCTTGGGTCCTGTGCGTGGCCAAGAATGTTGTTAGGTATTGGATGGAAGGGATAGAAGGACAGATCAGTTTTGTGGGGTTGCATGGGGACAGGCTTCCACTCTGAATGAGAGCCAGGAAAAAGCTTACCTGGGTCAGCTATTGTCTAGTTCCCCCTGGGAGCTCATTTGGACACTGGAGAGTGTATCTTTTCCCAGAAAAGCCTTTGCATATTTTACTGTTCTTATGAGTGGGGCTGACAGAGGGACCTGGTCAGATTACATACTTCTGACTGCTTTTCTTTTCTTTCTTTTTTTTTTTTAACTATGAACTTCAACACTGGGACCAATTCACTCATTCCTTGGGACTCGCCCTAATTCTTAATCACTGAAAAAAGATATTTAAGCTTTAGACGATTCAGATATCTAAGATTCTTTCCCAGTAGACAAGCAAAAAGGTAAATGCTTACAAATAGTGTGTATTTAGGACCAAATTTCTAGGAGTGATAAAATATTTTTCCTTCTAGTGAATCTTTTTTTTCGTATTCTCCGTGACTGATGCACAGACATCAGGTGCTAAGAGAGCATCAGACTCTTTCAGGGAAGCACAGTTGAGGGATGTTTGAATCCAAGCTTGCTCACTGCCATTTTCAGCTTATTTAAAATTTCTATTTGGGGGTCCTGTCGGCCGAGATAGAACTCTCGTTTGCCTTTTGCAGTCTGGGGATGGGATCTGGTGTCAGTCAGCCCTCTGCCATTTTGACTGCCAAGTTACTTACCTATTATTGACAGACCCTTCAAGTGTTGCCAGGTATCACAGCAGGAGTGAGGAGATTCAGATCCTCATGGATCCCTGCCTTCCTCAACCATTGGTGGGATGGTCTGATCTTAACAAAAGGCCATCAAATGGTGCGTTTAGACCATGGACATTGAGAGAGATTATTGTCATGGGGTTTTGAGCCATCTTCCTATAGAGGTTTGTTGTGTTTGTAGGGGTTTTCCTTGTCTTTTTTTTTTTTTTTTTTTTGCTTTTTAGGTCACACCTGGCAGTGCACAGGAGTCACTCCTGGCTCTGCACTCAGGAATTACCCCTGGTGTTGCTCAGGGGACCATATGGGATTATGGGAATCGAACCCGGGTCGGCCACGTGCAAGGCAAACGCCCTACCCGCTGTGCTATCACTCCAGCCCCATTTTCTTGTCTTACAGTAGTCCCTTTAGTCCTTCTTTTAAGGTTGGTTTTGAGTGGATGGAGAATGGGCACTGGTGGAGGGATGGGTACTGAGCATTGTTTGAGTGAAATACAATCATGAGAGTCTTTAAGTCTGTAAATGTATCTCACGATGATTCATTAAAATAAAAAATAAATAAATAAAAATTTAAAAACCATCCAATGGAATCTGTTGAGGACAATGTCCTAAAGTGCACTGCATGCCGGGGTACAAGAGGCAGAAGCTAGAGCACGAAGCGTGTGTCCCTTTGTGTCTTCCAGGAGAGAAACCCTATAAGTGTACCTGGGAAGGCTGCACCTGGAAGTTCGCTCGTTCGGATGAACTGACAAGGCATTACCGCAAACACACGGGAGTGAAGCCATTCAAGTGCGCGGACTGTGATCGCAGCTTTTCCCGCTCCGATCACTTGGCACTGCACCGCCGGAGACATATGCTGGTGTGAGGAATGCGACCTGTCCAGCCGCGCGTAGGAGCTGGATCTCTTAGCAGCACCCAATTCAGCCGGGCTGAATCCTCTCCACAGTGTTAACACAAAAAAGAGCACCCTCAGCCCACAACATCTGAAACCAGAGCGGGGGAAAAAGAAGCCCCACTTCTCCTTATGGTCAGAAGGTAAAACCCCTACCCCGACTCCATGAGAAATGTCTCCACGCTGGCCTGGAAGATGGGTGGCACCAACGCTGAAGAGACAGGCATTATTTTTCCGTGCTGTGTCCTCTGCCACTTGCAGATGTTTGTAGCTTGTACATTTTTCTGAGCGGTCAGACATTTTTCTTGTTGCTCCTTTTGAGGTCATTGGCCACACTTGGATGGCTCCAGCAAGACCTTCTTAAATTGGGATCCCCCCCTCCCATCACCCACCCATCCTTCACCCCTTTTCCCAGCAATTTTAGTTACCACCTAAGTAAGCTAGAACACACATCCCATCTGTTACCGGCAAGCATGCAAAAAAAAAAAAGAAGAAGCTGTTGGCAAGAGGTTCCAATGCCTGCAAGTTAAGGGGCCCACAGGCTGCCTTTGCAATAGTGATGGTGGCCCCTAGGTACCACTCCCAACTTGCCATTATGCCATGCCCCGAAGAGAACCAACATTGACTCTTTCATTTGTTTGTTGTTGTTTTTGTTTTGTTTGGATTCTGTTTTGTTCATCTGTTCACGCAGAGGGGCAGCGATGATATTTCAGTTGGAGTCTTGTCCCCATGTCTGCCCTAGCATAGACGGGCCCGGAGCTGTTGTGTTGTTGAATAGGAAGAGCCTGTCTTAAAAAAAAAAAAAAAAAACTACTGCCCCACTTCAAATTGCAGTGTTCTGTCACCTAGGCATCACTTCTGCCTGCCCCTAGTATTTGATTACAAGGAATCGGGGGAGAAAAAAAAAAAAACTTTCTTAGACACACTGGCACCAAGGGACGAGGTGGGGCTGCCCCGGCAAAGTCAGTGAACGTGAATTAAAAAAAAAAAAAAAATCAGACAAAGCAGAGATGGAAATAATGCGCCTCCTGAGGAGAAAAGCAATAATGAATAAAAGGACTTTCCTACAATAACTTCACTGAGGAGTCACGTTACCAATTTTCATACTTACTAAAGGGATTGTAAAAAACACCCCAGCATTTTAGATGTCTTGGTTACGTTCACAGCACTGAGGTAATCTTTCTGCTGTTTGTTGTCCTGCTCGGTTGAGCACCACAATTAAAGATTATGCTCTCCTCCCCGGCCTCCCTCCCCCCCACCCCTACCTGCTTTTTGTTTGTTTGTTTGTTTGTTTGTTTGAAAACAGTTATTTGGTGACTGGAAAGGCCAGGGAAGGCAGGACGGAGAATTAACTCTCGGGTTAATGGGTCAGTTGTCCCTGGCACTGAGTCGGTGGCAAGGGGGTGCCCCCTGAGGAAACCCTGTCTTGGTACTAGTTTCCTCACAGGGAGAGTTGCCGACCAGGACTCCCCACAGGAGTTTTGTTAGTCTCCATTTTCTGAAGCATATTAGGCTCTTCCTGGGCCCTTTCAGGGAAGTGGAACCCGCTCATCCTGTGCCGAGGGTGAGAGGAAATTACAGTCCCGTCAGACCCCTGAAATTATGAGCCTTTTTTGCAGCTAGCAAAGTCTACAGTAAACAGAGCAATACATCACCAACAGGCATTCTTTCAAGGAAATTAAACTGATCCTATATTTCCCCTCCACCACCACCACCACGAAAAGCTTCGGCTTTATGTGGTAAAGGGGCTTGGTGAGATTGTTTTGTTATTGTTGTTATGACTTTTTTATAGCTTAGATATAAAAGGTTGCCAGCATAGACCTTCGCAGTCTATTTTAATGACAAATACTTGATTTGGGGGATTGCACAAAAGAACCTCACATTCTTACTAGCTCCGTGTTTATATGTTTGAACATTCTGAAATCATTTCCGGTTATAGAGTTGTCTTTTTTTTTTAAGATTATCTTATTCATTTAGAAAACCATACTCTGAAGAAGCAAAAGTTATAAACACTGAAACAAGGGTCATTTGTGTTGGATGGTATTAAAAGGACCCTTTTTTTTTAGTGTCCAAGCAACAACATCATGATTTTTCAGGTCAGATTCTGTCTTTACCAATATGTGCTGTACATTTTCTGCCAGGTCTGAAAAATTCATCAGGCAATCTCCCTCCCCTAAGGGCTGCAGTTCTATTGATAACTAGCTTCTTTTGCTACTCAATCTGCTAGCACCAGGCACCGTTTTGGTTATTTCATTTTACCAACTGGAAGTTCATGATCTGTACTGTATATAGCCACTCGTACTTCACATTGCCAGTGATTTCAGAATTGAAGAAGGCTTCTTCAGGCACGCTTGCATTGTTTATTGCTGGTCACGCAGAGTGTCCCGGCAACCATGACATTGTCTTTCTGCTAGCCCGGAGACTGAGACGTCAGCAGTGAGTGAATCACTCAAGCGAGGTGTAGACTTGATGGCATTCTGCCTGTCCTCCCAAGAATGCCTCATCCTCTTCTCCACTGAGCGATGTCTTAGGGTTGCAGGTAGAAATGGCTTTCAGAATTCACGGAACTGGCAGGCAGTGGGAGCTTCCTGAGTGACAGCTAGATTTAAATTTAGCACAGAACTCGATGAGCTACCCCTCTCTAAGCACACGGGGAAGATGCATGGAAGTGAGCTTTTGCCCTTCCCATTCTGAGTGTGGAAACCAGACTGAGATAGTACATGAGCTGATAAAACCTGTCGGTGTTACGCCATGTCCCCGTGTGACATGTGGACACTTCTCAGGAGGAATCCAAGCACAAGTAGTGAAGACGTTGCAAGAGCTCATCCAGGACTGACCCTTAGCTGGTTGGGGCTGGTCATGAGATAGACTCCATTCTTCTTGGTGGTTTTTTTTTTTCTTTTTGCCACAAGTGTTTGCCCACAGAAAGGAAAGTGATTTGGGAGACAAGGAATTGGAATTTTTTAAGTTGGGCTATCTTCCAACATGGGAAGGCCTAGCCTGTGGCATGCTCATTCCAGCCTCTTAAAAAGCACAGTAAATGAGGAACAGCAGAAAAGAAGTAGAATCCAAAGGACTCCTCCGTTGTTCCCTATTTGGGAGCATCCATTGTTTTAAACTTCTATTTGTTGAGGGTGTATATGTGTATTTGGGGAACTATTCACAGGTGGCTGGAGTGGCTTAAGAAGCTACTGTCAAACTGTCTCTCTTCATAGAGATAGAACTCAAGGAGGTTCACATGTTAACTTTTAACTTCCGAAACAGCATAAGGATGATAGTCAGACATGGAGGTTTTCATAGAGTCCTTCCCCATATTCTGACCTTAAGTCACTTGGGAAAAGATACACTTTCCCCCTTCCACCTCCAGCCCCTTGTGTTATTTGTGTGTGGACTCTGAGAAACCTGCTTGATAGTTTGTCTTAAGTTCTATTAAGACATTTAGACTGAAATTCAAATTCCTGATGGCTTTACCATAAAGAGTATACTACTGCCTGACAATACTTTTTGAAACACTATAGGACATTTATTTTCAAAAGCAGTTAAGTAGCAGTAATGTAAACCACATTTTTAATTTAAAGATAGCACTTTTGTTCACTTTAAATTTTAAGTGAAAAATAGGAAGAAGATTGTGGGGGTAGGGGTCTTACAGAATGCTACAGCATTTACAGATATGAGTTCTAGGTGATTAGAAAGGCTATTTTAATTATGGTTGCAATTTGGTAGAACTGATACTAAGGTTGTGTTCATTTTTATACAATTTTTTATCTGCAAATTGTCATTTTTGTTTTAAACATAAAATAATTCTGCACTTTGATATAAGTTCAGTAGAGTTATAACATGTATAAGGATAAAGATACAGTATTCTTTTGTCTGTACTTTATTTATTATACTTACCAAAGCTGTAAGTGAATAAATCTGGTGAGGTGAGGCCTTCAAATGTATTAATACGCCTTTGTTATGTTATTATGACTGCTTAGAATGAGAGCCTCAATGTTCTTATAAAGGAGTCTTGCCATTTACAGTAAGGATTGACAGAACTTAAAGCAGTGTTATGATACCAGCATCCATGTTACACTGAGTTACACAGTCTTCATAAAAAGGACTGAATGTGAGCTAATTCTTAGGAATCATAAGGGGCCCCAAAAGCCTTAATACTCATAGTCCTTCCATAATCCAATCTCAGATTTTGTTCTTTATTAATAGCTATAGGGTTAGATGATACATGTATTTTACCACTTTATTGACCAAATCTCTTCCTTTGGCTTTCTGAGTGCAGTGTATCTCATTTAAAACAATCTTTCCACTTCATTAGGTTTTGTTTCCCAAAAGGGGGTCTCGTGAGTCATGTCTTCCACAGTACATTTCTAGCTAATCCCACACTGCCTCCCACTTACTTGTACAGGCACCCCCAAAACATGCACACTTGTATACACCTGTATATACAACAGCCAGTGAGCTTAAAGATGTCAACAAAGAACTTTTTTAAAAGATTGAATTTGTAATAATCTCTGCTGTCTAGAGATGTAAGTAAGTTATTTACCTTATTAGGGAATCAGCTTCTAATGCTATATATGACTTTGCCTGCATTTTATAGTTTAAAAAGTGTACATAAAAATTTAAAATGCTATATTTTCACAATTTCATTATAGAGTAATGTCTGTTTAGCAATTCATGTCCATTAGTACTTTAAATATGCTAAATACTGTGCAATGGCAATAGAAATTGAGATTTTCTTAAGATGAAATAGGAGGGTCCTGCATCTTTGGGGGGAAAAAATTACAGAGTGAAGATATTTTACTGTATTCGTAATGTGTGATAGTGGGAAAAGTATTTTCAAACTCACAAATTTTACAGAGGTTGTAAATAGTTTGATGAAGTATGTTGGGAAAAAAAGAGCTTCTAGTTTTCATCACAATAAAAAAAAAACTTGTTCAGATATGCCTTGTATATCTTATGACATAATGGACGATATTGCTGTGGGAGTTGTGTTCCACTTCATCAGATCACTTGCTTTGTGCTCCAACAAAATGCAGTGGCCACTGTCTGTGTCTTGCCACAGTGATTTAGACACAGGGAAGTACTTTTACAGTGTAGACCACTGATCCCAACTCACAGGGTCTTTCCTAAGAAATGGAAAACAGCTGCATGGGATTTTCCTTGGGCTGAAGAGAAGCATCTTATGATCATTCTCTTTTCTCAGCCTGCTTCCTCTCCAATGATGAAGTAGTTCTTGGTATAAAAACTCTACAGGTGTTTACTCTTGTTTAATTCCAGAAGAAATACTCGTAGGAGTAGCGACATGTTAACAAGATTAAGTGCTATGGATATAGCTACGTGTTAAATGAATCTGTACTGGCAATAAGAAT
This sequence comes from Sorex araneus, assembly GCF_027595985.1. Classification (NCBI taxonomy): domain Eukaryota; kingdom Metazoa; phylum Chordata; class Mammalia; order Eulipotyphla; family Soricidae; genus Sorex; species Sorex araneus. Next base: position 268,735,658 of record NC_073302.1, on the reverse strand, counting down.
AACCTAATGCCCATCTTCAAAAATGAGTGAAAAGCTCAAAGTGCCTGTCAATAAACTTTATGAACAATAAGATATTCGTATACTTTTACATAGCAATAATACATCACCCCAGTGGGTTTTTCTTTCACATTTGAGAAAAACGTATGCATACAAGCATGCACACAGATTCAACACTAACTTGAATATATTCATAAACCCACAAAATATTCTTTGGTTTCTTTTAAATAACCCTATGTTCAGTTATAGCATCTCTTCAGTCTTTCTTACTTAAAGAATTTAAGAGTGCAGATCTGAATGTTAAGCTTATCTTAAAACACATACTACATAATAGCAATTACAACTTTCAGAATAAAAACTTCACTTTGTTTCCCAAAAGTTACGAAGCACTGTATAACTTGAAAAGTTTTGCTCAGTTAACAGAGGTCAATTTATTCAGAGCAGAACACTGAGGAATATTTGTCTTGTTTTGATATTGCTCACTATCTAATAATGCACAGATCTTCTCTTTACATCTCTTTACTTTCTTTTTTCTCTAATAGTCCCCGTTACTATCTAAGAACTATTTTCAGTATGAATATAAACAAAATCGGTTCTCCCAGGAAAGTCTTCTGAAGTATGACTGATGCTGAAACTTAGTCTTCCAGCAAGGCTTGCAGCTAGCTCTAGACCTGACTTACATTTAGAACTTTACTGTGTTTTTTTCCTATAATGATTTTGTTGCTAATGGCGGAGTCCTGTGTAGAAATACAGGAAATTATATGAATAGTCAAGAGTCCTGGAAAAGTTCCAGCTTTACCATCTCAGAGCACAAACCCACCCAAACAAGCCGTTGAGCTATCAGTAAAATTACACTCTTTCAGAGCCAAAAATTTGGTAAGAGCAATTTTAAAAATATAATTGTCATTAAATACTCAGACCTGAGACAGTGAAGACTCTCGTGATGGACAGTATTTTTGAAACTAGACCTCAGGCCTCGAAAACCATCTCTTTCCTCCAAGTTTCAGAAAGAAGGACATGGGCCAGGACACAGGGTGTAAAAGAACCCATTATTTGTCAGATGAAAGCACTGGGTTCCTTCATCTTGCTAAAATCCAGTTTTCTGAAAGTACTAAAATAATTTGGAAGGTCAGAAATTCAGCAAAGCATAAAAATAAACATTCATCATTGAACACTGACTATATTTCAAGCTCTATACTAGATAATTTTTCTATGTGTTGCTTCTAACCTGTATGAAACTTCTACATTTTAAATATAGAAACCTGAGGCCTTGGGGGGTGTTGAGACTGAGTTCTCCACAGATTCGATGAAAGGCAGAGTGGGGTAGCACTATACTTAGCCCTGGCTCTGAAATCTATGCTGTCCACTACACCACTCTGCACACGTGCTCCCAGCAGCCAACTTTCCATATTTCTATCTCTCTCATAGTTTTTAATATGGGTGCATAGTAATTCTATTTTCCAAGTTAGATTTAGGGACCTGATAGAGCACAGGATTTGACAGAGGTACAGAATATTTTCAGTCTTCTGGAAAGATACCCATGAGTGATCATCTTGCACTAAGGTAGCCAAACAAGTCTCCCTGATCTTGTCCTTTAAGTCTGGAGACCCAGAAACCCAACACCCTTCCATCTTTGGTAGCATTTTAGCCTGAGTGAGTTTTCTCCATGTTACCTATTTCTTTGTATGTATAATAGAAACCTTTTCCCCTCTATGGACCTGGTAGGGGCTGCTTCAGGTCTGTTTGAACCTGCAAGGACCTAGTTCCTATCGGGGCTCACCCCAGAGTCGTGAATGGGGTGGGAGTCACACTCGAAGGATGAGTAAGGACAGAGAAGGTGTCCTTTCTGCTCAGTCACCTTCACCTAACAGTAGCCCCTTGGAGTGTTTTTAAGTAGTCTTCTAAATAATTTATTTAGAGTACTGTTGTAAGTTGGGTGAATTTTGTGTCCGAAGCTGTCCTATATCAGAGAAAGGACCTCTTCCCCACTCCCTTTTCTGTGGAGAACAAGGTCTCTGACAGTATTGATTCATGGAAGTACTAATGGACTTAGAAAACATTAAGAGAATGTCATTTCTCATGCCATTTTTTTTTCTGAAAATGAATCTTCTGAATTATGATCGTTCTCCCTGTTCCCTGGCTGAGAGAAGAGATAAAACCTGTATAAACAAATTCCCTTCCATGCTGAAAGCCAGGGGGCTGTGTGCAGAACACAGCGGAAGGGACTCTTCTCCGCTAATTGGGTCTCACAAACAGCCATTTCTCAACAACAAAACCACAGCTTTAAGTGAGCTGAGGAGAGATGAGGAGTGGAAATTGTCACATCAGTGCTTTTTTTTTTTTCTTTCTGGATTTTATCTCTAGAAATTTAAAATGTTTGCCAAGACAGAGCCTTCCCTTTGTATACCAAGTAAGAACCAGTGATTTTGTGTAAATTATCCTATCTTGCTTTTTTCCAAAGCACACTTACCTAGCTAGACTTGCACTGAGACTCATTTTCATTGAAAAATGAGGGTGACTGGGAGGGTAAAATCGAGATCAAATTCTAGTAAAAGTGCCCATGTTATTTAAAAGGAAGATATTTTAGGGACTTACCTATAAGATCCCTTTCAGCTAAGCAGGCTCCAAAGACAAAGTGTAAATCATTGAAGAAAATACTTTTGCCCTTCCTACTGCTAGCTTTAGCCCATAGCAGACTTCTGTAACTTGACCCAGGCTAAAAGGTATATTTTGTTCCCCAAACCTGAATACAATGGATGGTAATTGTTGAACTGGGGCACTGGTGCCTATATTGAAGGCTCTTTCCTATCAACTTGTCTGTCCACAATTTGTCGTGTTGAAAAATTCATTTTTTTTAAATCACCCTCTTCCCTCCCATCCCCATGGAATGGTGGCTGTTTTGTTTTGTTCATGTCTGCGTGGACACGTATCACATGGCAAGCCAACTCTCCCGTGGAGTGGAAGTGAGATAACTACTTATAAAACCAGCTCAAAAAACATCCTCTTTGCGTATTATGTCATCCTGCATCATAATGCAATTATGTGTACCATAACACGCTCATTTTAAGAAGAGAGAGAGAAACCAGCAAATCCATGTTTGTCCATAGAAGAATGTACTCAGAACTTTGTGTTGTGAAACGATGAGAACAGACCACCTTTAGGATACCCACCTGCCACTTAAAATGACTTAGTTATAATTAGTAGCAGTCTAGACATTGCTCTTGGTGTGTGTGTGTGGGGGGGGGTCAATTGGAACGTCATATTGCTTTGAAGGTATCTCTCAGCCGTATTTGAAAAAAAATCATGGGAAATAAAGAAAAATAATATCTTTGGCCAAATCAAGCAGGCATCTTTTTTTCCTTTTTCTTGACACTTGGCTTATTTTACATGGTGATTGGATCACAAGAGCTGTGTAAAAAATACAAAAACATCCTTTAGTTTACAAAACAGTTATTCTAGGCATGAAGTCTCTGAACAGCAAATTGAATAGATGGGCTGCATCCGATTCACTTGATGGATGTAATTTTCCAAAAGACTCTTGGGTCTTAAGCCCAGAATTGTGCCCACAGGAGGTCTTACATGTTAAAGGATAAAATCCCCCCAATGATGCTAGCAAATGTGTTAATTTTTTAAATATTCTCTTTTGGTTTTTCTCTTCAGAGTTTTAATTGCAAATTTATTTCTCCAGCTTATCTAAAGATCTAATTTCCCAATAGTTTCCTCTGCATTTATATACTCTGTAGTGTTTAGGCAACCTCTTGTTATAAGTTTATTAATATTATGTAAGTGTTGTTCTTGTATTTATGTATAGTGTATGTATTGTAAATATACTCAGAGCTTTTTTTCCTTTTACTGTAAAATGGTGATTTTTTTTTCGCCCTATGATAATGTAAAGGGAGACCCTCCTAATGAGATTCTCTCAGAGGATGATTATTCCAGTCTATTCTCAGAGATTTAAATGAACAAGTGTTATCGTTTTTAATGGTGTCTCAGACATATTCTGTTGGTGCATTGCTTTTCTGTATTCAACTTTCCTATGAATTGAGCTGTGAACCGAAATAGAGTTTAAACCTTTAACTGTATGCATTTGTATAATTATCTGAATGAAGGCATGAAGGTTAAATAAAGCATTTTGTATGGAACAAAACTCCCTAATTATTACTAAGGCTGACTCAGACACTTTGGAAATCATAGTTATTAACCATTCTAATTAAACCTTTGTTGGGAAAGTTTTACCATTTGTGGATAGTAATTTTAAACACAAAACACGATAGACTGGGTTTTTCTTTACTGACCAACCAGCACCTAAAGAAGGACCCCAAACTTAATATTTCAGTGAACATGCATGTAAAATGTGATCCAGGAATGTGAAGTTATATGAAAAAAACATTACCTTCCTGAGACTAAAATGGAGTCTTCATGAATCATAATTTTTCATACTTTGTGTATTAAGTGTAGAATGGTAGATCTACCACATGCCAAGATAAGCTTAGTTACTACAGATTTTTTTAGTGTTCAATTATTTTTTTATTAAAAGAAGATTTTCATAGAATATCTTTAACTAAGTTCTAGAATAAATGAATACTTTGATTTGGATGCCAGTCTCACTGGTGCTCAAGCTATTAGGGGGTGAGGCTATGCTGGGGACCAAAACCAGGGCTGCTTCCATGCAAACCGTGCTCTTCCCAAAAGCTGTCTTCTTTTGGAGAGTGGGGATGGGCCACACCTGGCTGTGCTCAGGACTTACTCCAGGCTCTGTGCTCATGGATCATTCCTGGTGGTGCTCACAGGACCATATGGGGTCTGCGGATTTAACCCAGGCCAGTGGCATACAAGACAAACACCTTACCGACTGTACCATCCTGCCAGCTCCGCTATCTTCTTAATAATCTCCCTGTTAGTTTTTTTAAAATTTTTTATTAGTGAATCACCGTGGGATACAGTTACAGATTTACAAAATTCCATGCTTGTGTTTCAGTTATACAATGATCGAGTACCCATCCCTCCACCAGTGCCCATTCTCCACTACCAATGATCCCAGTATCCCTCCCAGCACCCCCTCCCCACCCCTGCCCACCTCTGGCAGGGCATTTCCCTTTTATTCTCTCTTTCCTTTTTGGTGTTGTTGTAGTTTGCACTAGAGGTACCTCGGAATCAGCTTAACTAAGATGGTAAAGGACCTCTACAAAGAAAACTAAAAAATGCTACTTTATAAAATAAGAGGACACAAGGAAATGGAAAGGAAAGATATCCCCTGCTCATGGATCTGGAGAATTGACATTGTTAAAATGACAATACTCCCCAAAGCATTGTACAAATTCAGTTCAATCCCTATAAGGCTACCCATGACATTCTTCAAAGAAATGGGTCCCTGTTTTCTTAAACTGAATCTATACTAGCAAAATTCAATTAAAATTGGAGTAAATGCTGCAAATAATAATAATAATAATAATAATAATAAAGAATGGTCACAGAAGACGATCAAAATAATATTGGATATTACATGCCAGGAAGTGTTCTAAGCATTATATTTTGTCATAAAAATCCCAACTGTTATGACAGTTATAACTGTTCTGTTATCCCAAGTTACTGACGAAAAGTGAGGCACTGAGTTTTGGCAACAGGGTAGATAGTGAATTAGTTGTCAAGAAGATAGAGAAAAGATGCTATGGGAGGTAGGGAGCAGTTGTTGAGTGGGAGAAGAGTTCCTAACAATGAGTATTATAAAAACTATCAACAAGTGCCTCAGATTTTATAGGACTGACTCTAATCCATGGCCAAAAAAGGATGAGATCTGTGAAAGGCTGCTGTTCTGTGCACACCCAACTGCAGTTAGGTATTAACCATCCCCACTGACTGGGAGGCTTCGACGATGGCTGCTCTCACCTCCACAAACCAGCTACTGTGGGCACTGTGAGTACATCTGGAGAGAGTGAGCTCCTCTCCCACTGAAAACTTCCTCGAGTAGTAGAGTAGTATTTACATGGAGACCACAGTGCCATAGGGCCAGAGACATCTACCTGCTAATGATTCTGAGCTGCTTTGACCACTGAGGCCAGAGACTGCTAAGAATTTGACGAAATTCTTTATGAAGATTTTAATTGAGCTGGTTTAGAAATGATTCATGATGGGGCCACTAAGTTAGACACGTCTTTTCCTACACTCTCACTGCCTGGAACTGAATTTCAAGACTGCACCCACTTTGCTCAGTCATCTCAATACAATTACTTTGGTTCTGATTAGGAAAATGGTAAGTTGTATATTAGGTTTGTATGTTTTGGGCCTGATTTTCTGACACTTCTCTTTGGGCCACACACATAGCCAAACCAGATCCTCAGCTTCTGTTTTTTATTTGTTTTTCAGCTCAGCGCAGAAGGTTTTGTTATAAGAATAGACCAAGGGACACAGCTCATGGAATAGATAGATCACATGATATTGTTTCTCTCTCAAGGTAATTTACATTTGTCTAAATTTCTTCTTCCAGGGGTTTCCTAGATGCTTCAACAATAGGTGAAATTATAAAGGTTCTTAATAATGCCCTAACTTCCTCAATCCTCACCTTTACTCTTGACGTTTCACCAGCTATGATTTCTAATCTAAATATTGATGGTTTCATTGTCTATTCGCCACAATCTAATGACTACAAAAAGGGGGGGAAAAAAAGGTTGAAATTGGTAAGAGTGCAGAAACAGCAATGTGCTTAAGATTAGAATAACTTGGGGCTTTATCAAAACAGGAAAAAAAAAACTTAGTGTTAGAACAAAATCATCCTCCTTAAAAGAATTGTTTTAGTCCCAAATGGCCACTGATGGGATTCATACCATACAGTACATTGTCTTCCCACTAAAGTCAACTGATTTCCTTCAAAACAAGGAGTTCCTTGTGCTTTGTCCAAGTGCTGTCTGGATTTAATATATTTCTCTCACAGCAGTGTAATAAGTATAATTTACATCACTTCCTGTTTAGTCTAAATTCACCAATGAACGCCTACACAGTCCATAGACTTGAGTGATTGTTTCTGGGGGAAAAATAATTACACTTTTGTATACAAGAACAACTTTTACATGATTTTTTCACTCTTATAGTTGCTCTATGTTAAATTCATGAGTTTGTGAGAGAGACAGATGAGAAAGAAACTCAGTTTTATCAAGCAATCCATAATGATATCAGCAACATGAGACGAAAGAAGATACCAAAGTTAGTCAGGTTTACTCAGGAAAATCAAGAATTACTTAATTACAAGCAAAGCCATCATGATACCCCATATTGTCTAGTAGTTTCCATTCTTACATTATAATCAATTAAATTGTAGAAGATTTTAAGTTAGTGTAATGCTGTGCCAGGAATTACTGTGATGTCCGTGTTCCTTCAAGCCTTCAGACTGTCTCACACATTCAGAACAAGTACAGCAGCTCAAAGTGGCTTAGAGTGCTCTGAACTCTAAAGCATCATCATCAACCAGGACCTGGGTAGATGTAGTCATGGAGAGTTCTTAGTAATTATCTTCAAAGTCCTCACAGCTTCTGTGAGTGTAACCAGTACATTGCATTGCTAAGCTGAAGTCTTTGGACCATTCTTCACCTTCCATAGCTGATTTAGAGCCGTTTCTTCATAACATCAGCAGAAATCGACAATCACTCAACGTTGAAAATTCTTTGGAATAGAAATTAATGATATATCTTGTGAGCATTTTGGTCATACTCAAGATATCCAAAAGGATTAGAAAATAGTATAATGAGTTCATTCAGCCACTTATAATAAGTCAGTGCCATCTGGTTTTTAATAACAATTTTTCTCTACATAAGAATTTTTAAAACACTTTTTTTAAAAAACACATTGAGTTACTTCAACTCTGTACGTATTGTACTAATTGAAATAAGACATAAAAATTATAGCCAAGAAAGATACAATTACTGAAAGCAAGTAGATGACATTATATTAGGATGGATATTGGATAGATGCAGCTACAGCTCCTAGAAAATAAAATAATGAATAAAGCAGAACTGGCTAAGCTATTATGTGAGTTTGAAGGTTGGAGCAGCTTCTTTAACCCAGTTCAGCAGGATATTTATGTCCCCTAAAAGTTATTTTCTTACAGATGCTCAAACTGTTGATTCCATTGTAATAAAAGAACAAAATTTTCCCACTAACTTTTAAAATTTTTGAGGCTGTGTGTGGTGGAGGGGTATGGGGAAGAGGGTATAGGGTGAGAGGGAGAAAGACTGCTTCTGTGGTTATCATAGTCCCTTCACTCTCTTGGTTTATAGATCACTTCAAGACCTGAAGTGTGCTTTTTCTTATCCTGCCAACTTTTTTCTTGATTTAGCACACTAATGTTCACTCACATAATTTGTACTGTTTCCAGACTGAACTGCAATGAAATCAACAAAATCCACTTAGTGGACATTTAGTAGATCAAGGCAAATGTTTCCTAAAATTTCATTAGAAATAGAATGGGGGTATAAATTTAGACCTATACTAAGTTCCTCCCCAAATGGGAAGTTCATTTTTCATTCTCTTCTACTTTCCAATAAACATTTCTGCTTCCTTAAAAAAAAAAAAAGAAAGAAAGAAATGGAATGAAACGGTGTGCGGTGTGCTATAGGATAAAATAAAACCAAATTGAATGGAATACAAGGGAAGAAAAAAGCAGAGAAAGTGAAGAGCAACTTGCTTCATTTCTATACAAAAAGACCTACAAGTAATAGACCATGATGTAAAAAAACACACTTTGAAAGCCTCAGTGGACACATCTCTCTGCCCAGCATCTCCAGGGTAAATGCAGATGCACTCATTTCTCACACTAATTTCTTCTTTGTGGCAGTTAACTTCGTGTGACAATTTACCTGGGTCACTGTGCCCAATGATGTTGCTCAAACAATATTTAGGATGTCTGTGTGAAAGTGGTTCTTTTTCTGTTTTGATTTGGTTTTGGGTTTTGAGGGCGTACCCAGTAGCACACAGGATTTACTCCTGGCTCTGTGCTCAGGAACCATGCATTGCCAGGGATCAAATTTGAATCAGTTGTGTACAAGGCAAGTGCTTACCTGCAGTAATATATCACTGCCCCTAATGGTGTTTTTTAAATGAGGATAACACATAAATAAGAAAGCTGTGGGTGAAGCAATTACCTTATATAGTGTGGATAGACCACTTTTAATTAGGGCATTGACAAGCAAATATTGATTACCACTGGAAAAGATGGTAGCCTGTTAGCTCATCCTGTCAGGTCCAAGTACATATACATGGTTTTGTTTCTCAGGAGAACCCTGACTAATACATTCATCCATTTTGTTCTTTGGACTCTTTTCATCTTCCTGAATTCAGGGAGATGAGTTTTAGTTTCTTCCTTAGGGGACCTAATCACGAAATTTCAGTAGGAGATCAGGATAGCACAGCACCTGCATTGCAAGCTTAGGCTGCAAATTCGATTCAGCAACCCCTTCTGATTCCCCATACACCAGCAACCCCAACAGAATTAGCATTTGGGATTCCTGTGCACTCAACAAAGTATGCAATTGCCAACTGGGCAACCCCAAAGAGCAACTCAATCCTATATTATTATTATTATTATTATTATTATTATTAATTATTATTACAACTTAAAGAATAAGAATAAGTACTTTTGAAATGTTTTGTGAAACAAAGGTAATTCCTCCCTTATGAAGACTGGTACTAATTACTGTTTGGATTGAAGATCTTAAAGTCAGCTTCATAGGTAGGTGAGAGGGTAAAAGCAGCTTCAATGTGGGGTTCCTATTGGATGACGTATTTGGCTGCAAGTACTCCGACTGCTTAAACAATAAGGGGCTCAATTGATTATCAAAACAGAAAAACTTACATGACTCCAGCTCTCAATCAAATAGGGCCATATGGGCCCCTTGCAGGTTGCAGGATATTCTGAGGACCACAGGTGAAAACAGAGTAAAGGTGGGGTAGGAGGAGCAACCTTGAAGATAGGGTTACTTCAGGAAGCAAAGGTGGTCAGATGGGCCACAGCAGATGAGGTTGGGAAACACTCCCCTTGTGTCTTTTTTTTTAAATAATTTTTTTGCTTTTAATTGAGTCACTGTGAGAACAGTTACATGGCTTTCAGGATCAAGTCTCAGTCATGTTATGATCAAACACCCATCCCTTCACCAGTACACATGTTCCACCACCAAGAGCCCCAGCAACCCCCCACACACTCCCCTTCTGCCTGTGTGGCAGATGATTTTTCACTTCACTCTTTCCTTAATTTGATTACATTCCATTTTTGACAAAAAGCTCACTGTCATTATTTGGAGTTTTTCCCCAACAGTCAGACCTGTCAGAATGGCATCATTAGATTGAATGTTTTCTATTGTTGGTAACAAAGAGCATATGATGTTGCACGGTCACGAAAGCGGCCGCCCAGATTTGGAATTCTGGTATTAGGTCCAGAGGTATTTCTGCCAGCAGCCGCTGCATTCCAAGATTGGTTTGTGTGCCTCTGGGATCATGGCTATTCAGGAGCGGAGGAGCTGTTTGTGGGTGATGGCTTGGGGTCTCATTTGGACAAGTGGCAGGGTCAGTTCTGCCCTCCCTCCTGCCCCATCATGAGATTCCTCATGCATTCCATCACTGCAAGCTTCTACATCTCTGTCCAATTGATTCTGAATGTTTTTTTCCTTCAGGCAACTTCCACCTTGGGGTGGAAGTGAGAAGGCTGCCAAATTCTCAGTCTGCTTACCCACACACATAAAATGAAGAAAGAAGTCCCAGAAACCAGAAAAAAACCACCTGTGGCAAGGCTCTCTCCCAGTTTCATTGGTCCAGATTCAGAAACAAGCACATTCCTGAGCCAATCAGGTGAGAGAAAATCCCTAAAAAGTCCAGTTTGTTTGTGCTGGTGATTGGGTCAGCTTCGGAAAACTCGGTTCCATGTGCGTTAAATTCTTTCCGTTGTTTTGAAAGCATTAATGCCTATAGAATAGCTTCAAGATATTCCTATTCCCAGCACTGGAAATACACTCTAGATATAAAGTACATTAGAGCAAATTACAGAAATTTTGTACTTCTTCCTGAGAGTCAGCTTTTGTCATCTAAGAGCAGGGAGTTTTTCCATTAAAACTGCAAAAATAGCTTAATTTTGACCTTCATAAATTTTTACATTTTGATACATATATGTCTCCCGAGGGCTGAAGTGATAGCACAGCAGTAGGGCGTTTGCCTTGCACGCAGCCCACCCGGGTTCGATTCCTCCACCCCTCTCGAAGAACTCAGCAAACTACCGAGAGTATCTCGCCCACACGACAGAGCCTGGCAAGCTGCCCGTGGTGTATCCGATATGCCAAACACGGTAACAACAAATCTCACAATGAAGATGTTACTAGTGCCTGCTCAAACAAATCAATGAGCCACGGGATGACAATGACAGTGACCTCTCCCACACTTCTTATTAACTCAGCTGCCAGGGGTGGAGATCTCGAGGACTGCAGCCCAGGCAGGTCCCCCCTCTATGTTTCCGGTGACCTTCTGACACTCGCCTGCTGGTTTCATGATGTGGAACCTGGAGAACACATTTGTCCCCTGGCATAGGAAAGTGTGTGCAGATGGCGCTAATGCCACCAAAACTCCTCGTCATGCTCTCCCGAACCCGGCTCACCATCTCGCATTGGACAACGTGCAGCTCAGCATGCCAGGCATGAAACTCTGTGTGTGATCCCTGCTGGAACTCTACATGTGATTCCTGATGGACATTGCCAGCTGTTTTGCAAGATTTGGACAAAGTGGCATCAGCGAGACACAGACAACTGGTGGCAACGGCTGCAGCATCACCACCTACCCCAGCCGGGTCGAGTCACAGTGCCAACGGACATAGAACCATGGCAGCACTGCGCACAGTGGCTCATCCACAGTGGGGTGCTGTCAGACAACCACCAGGTGACCTGGGACTTGGCGCAGGTGTTTGACCTGGCAGAGACCCTCTGAGATAGGGTCCTGCTCTGCCAGTCACTCAATAACCTCCGGGCACACTCCACCAACCTCAAGGAGATCAACCTGAGGCTGCAAATGTCCCAGGTGCTGCCCAGAGACACAGACAGGTGCGTGTTTGTCAGTGTGCAGATCGTTACAACATGCCAGTCAACCAAAAGTTTACATTCTGTAGACTGGGAACACCTGTAACGGTGATTGGAGGCTACCCCAAAAGCCTCCGTCCCTCTCAGAGAGCCCGGCAAGCTACCGAGAGTATCCCGCCTGCACAACAGAGCCTGGCAAGCTACCTGTGGTATACTCAATATGCCAAAAACAATAACAACAATGGTCCTCATTCCCCTGACCCTGAAAGAGCCCCCAATCCACCATCAGGCTACACTAGCACACGGCAGGCATGAATGGAGACATTACTGGCACCCGCCTGAGCAAATCTATGAACAATGGGATGACAGTGATACAGTGATACATATAAGATAAAGGTTCACACACTCGCTAGCAGCCCTTTTTACCTTTTTCTTTTTTCCATATTGCTTTGGCTGTATTATCTTTTGCTTGCTTTGGTGGTGTTTTTTTCAGGATTTAAGCATTATAAAGACTCCAGACTATTTGCGTGAAAGATATCCCTCTATTTAGACATTTGTTTCCTTTAATTATGTTCATGGGGCTGGAGCGATAGCACAGCGGTTAGGCGTTCGCCTTTCACTCGTCCGACCGTGTTCGATTCCTCCGCCCCTCTCGGAGAGCCCACAAAGCTACTGAGAGTATGGAGCCTGCGCGGCAGAGCCTGGCAAGCTACCCATGCGTATTGGATATGCCAAAAACAGTAACAATAAGTCTCTCAATGAGAGACGTTACTGGTGCCCGCTCGATCAAATTGATGAGCAATGGGATGACAGTGACAGTGACAATTATGTTCATATTTAACTTCTTAAGGGGGAATCCTACACAGGTGTTGTCAACCTCTGAATATATTGAATGGGAAGGCTATGAGACCCATCACTTCTTCCTTGTAGTGTTAAGTGGGAGTCAGCATTTTAAGGTGTTTTTTGTTTTTTTAAATCTTCCTCTTTGTGTTTTGTTAGTGTGCTGTTATGCCCTCCAGGTATTTGATTCTGTTGGGATCTCGGGTAATTTTCTTATTCAGTGAAGACTCGAAACATTAGGAGGTGTTTGCTTTTGAACTGGCTGATTTGTTCATGTAGAGACCGCTCCCCTTGCTGTTTAGGAGTTCACATGGCTCCAGGGGTGGAACTCCAGGGTTCACACATGCTAGGCATACGCTCTGCCACAGAATCAATATGCAGGGCCCAGCTGAAGGCAATTCTTAAGAGATGCCTAGCTGTGAAAGTAAAATGTCCAAACTCAGTTATTTCTCTCCGTGTGTGTTTGGGCCACACCTGGTGATATTCAAGGTTTACTCATGGATCTGGGCTCAGAGATCACTTCTGGCAAGTCTGAAGGTGGGGATTAAATGGGGGTGGGGATTTGTGGGTCCTCACCACCTGCAGGGCAAGTGCTTTAATTCCTGTACTATCTCCTCTGGTTTAGTTTTTCTTAATCTTTTATTTAAACACCCAGAGAGTCTTTTTATACTTATAAATCTGTCAAATGTACCATTTGCTTGAAGGGGGTTCATAGCAATTCAATTCCCCTAAACATTAAAAACTGAATTTGTGAGTTAATCTATTTGCTTTCTCTTTTTAAGAGCGTTAAGGAATTAACAGCAAGCAGTTCCAAGAATTAAGCCTACCAAACTTTAGTTATGGTGATTCTTAAATTCTCTAAGCTTCCAATTTTGCATACATGTTTAATAAGGTTTCAGCCTAAAATTTAAAAATCAAATCATTGCTTAAATTACATATTTTAAATTAGATTCACAGGACCAAGCTTCAAAAGCGAGATTCTCTTCGTTCTTACAAATATAGTAAAGTATGAAATATGTACCAGTTCCTTACACAATAAAAAATATTAGCACTACTACTTTGATTCTTTAAATATTTATATGTCTAATTATAAATTGACTGGGTTTAAAAGAAAAACTTAATGTAGTTTTAAAAATTGGGGAAGTTAACTTCTGAGATGATTAACTAGGTGTGTGAGACTAGATATCTCATTGAGACCCTGCTTTTTTAACTAATGGAAAAACTTAAAGGGTTTTAAACACAGAACTCTAATTACAACAGGAAATCAATAACCTGAATTGTGTTTTCAGATTCTTTTGTAGTTCAGGAAACTGTCTCTACACATATGCTCAAATATAATAATAATGTAATTTTGTGTTTCTTTTCTTCTGAAAACATTGCATTGTGTTCAGAATCCTAAGGACTTTTGAACATCATAGAATTCATTTTTCTCTTACATACCAAAGCCCTTTACAGTTTTATCCAAGTGTTTGTGTATGAGACTCAGAGGTCCTGGGGATGTGACTCAGTAGTAAAATACCACCTTCCTTAAAGGTTTAAGGTACCTTGTGAATTTGGTTCCTGGTACCAACCTACAGGCCACATGTGATCCCAGCAGCATTGACATCTGTGATAAAAATACATGCACTCTCTAGTATTCTGAAACCAAGTATGTGTGAGTACCACAACTAGTGTTTGACCCTGGGAACATAGCTACTGTGTATGAGCACTGAAGTCAAGTATATAAACCCCTAGTTTTACAAAAGCAATGTAAAACAAAGTGATTGTCCAAACCATAGACCTAAGACAATAGTTCTCATCTAGGGTTGACTTCTATATCCTCTCCATTGCACTTGACATTTTACGATGACAGGAGACCTCTCTGCTGGCATGTCTGGGAAGGAATAAATGCTACTGGCAACTGGTCAGAGGAATCCCAGAAGCAATTTGACACTATAATGTTCAGGATGGTTTTTCATAACAAGGAATTCTGTTGTCCAAGCTGCCAGTAGTTCTGAGGTTATGAAACTCCTGTTCAAGGTCACATCAAGGACATTAATTCCCCATAAACAACCGAAGTCATCCACTTTACCTTGTGGAAATGGAATGAGATATGATCAAGTCAGACATCCTCTGAAGTTTGGTGAACCCCTGACGCTATGTTCCAGCAACGGTTAAACTGACTTGAATAGACCCCATTCCACTCTCAAACATATGTTGTCTTTGTACTTGCTGCTCTAGATTGGAACATTGTTTCCTATATGTCTACTGGGTGAGCCCTAACTTATTCATTACTTCCCTATGAAAGCTCCCTTGAGTTGATTGATTACCTTTCTGGGCAGGAAGTGAATAACATTTCCTCTTGTGCCTTAAACACACATCAGATACTGCACTTTTAATGCTGTAAATAGCTGGTTACAAAGCTTCATCTTTGCTAATTTGTGAGCTGTTTGAGAGCAGAAATTAGGCCGTTAAGTCCAGAGAGCCTGGCGTGTGGTAAGCACTTGATGAATATTTTATGGCTTCATTAATGATCCAATTTTTGGTAGGATTTTAATGAGAATAGAAACAGTACTCCTGTACTAGATCGCAGAGGACCATCATAATGACTAAATTCTGGAATTTGGCCAGGAGAAAATGACATTTTTTTTTCCTAAAAATGAATGTTCAAGTAACTTTTTTAAAGTTTATATTATACTTTTCAAAAATGTACTTTAATAACAGGTTTTCAAAAGTGTTAATGTTTATGGGTTTGATGTGCATAAAATCTGCACCTTCAGCACTAAAGTACCCAAGAGCTTCCTCCACTGTCCCTTTATCACATCTGGTCTGTTTCTTCCACCTGCTTCAAATCTCCTCCTGCACTGCTGGGGATTATAATTATCTTTTGTGAGTGGTCACTCCTAGCTATACTTGGGGAATACTCCCAGATAAGTTCTCAGGGATTTCTCTCAGTAGTACCTCGGGAACCATTCGATGCCAGGAGTCAAATCCTATACCTCAGACTTGCAAGTGCTTTACCAATGAGACACATCCCCATCTCTTAGATTATACTTCAAACATAATCGCTGGGACTGGAGAGATAGTACAGCAGGTAAGATGCTTGGCTTGCTTGTGATTGACCCAGGTTCAAATTCCTCACTTCCCATGTGGCCCACTAAGAACCACCAGGAGCGATCCTTGAGTATAGAGCCAGGAGGAAGCCCCGAGCTCCCCAGGGTGCAGCCCCCAAATTAAGATACATATATGCAAATACTTACACAAATATATTAGATGTTTAAATGAAAAAGTCAACTACTGGTCAATAAATGTCAAAATTTATATCAGCAGATGGCTTATCAATTTATATTCCATCCCTATGATTAAGATCTCCAAGTCCACTCAGATCGGGACTGAGCCTCCTCCCCCCAGCTCTCCAGTTTTCCAGTAGCTTGGCAGTCACACCCGCAAACTGCTCCCACGCCATGTAATCTCATCAGTGGCCAAGACCCAGAGACCATAAAGTAAAGCTCCCAGAAGAGAGCGCCGAATTTCCTGGAGTGTGGCCTCTTACACTAGCCCACTTATGTAGCAAAAGTAGTACACATCTGTTTGGTTTTAACATACTTGCATGTATTCTCTTATATATGGGCTTAAATAGCTCCAGAATGAAATGCAACAACCTTCACACATTTCCCTCTTATTGTGGTGGGAAAGTGCTTGGTCATGGAATTTGGGTTCGAATATTGTCTGTAATGAACTACGGTGAACTACTTTTATGAAAATAAAATATATAAAAATTTCAAAAAAATTATATTCCATAATCTTTTGTTGGAACTTCTTTAATATACTTTAAGTAAATATATGTATTTTATCCATAAGTTAAAAAGTAGACTTTTACCAATATATTTAAAGCATTTTGGTGGGAATACTGTGAAAGTTCAAAATAATTAAAATTACAAGGTGCCATTTACTTGAAAGTTCCTACTCAGACTCTGCCAGTGCCCACACTCATTACCATCTGATTACCTTTTCACGATTTCAGTTTGCGAAGTCTAGTGTCAATTTTTAAAGACTTCTATTCTGTAACTTTAATATTTCCTTTAAGAGAACTCACTCTTGGAGCTGGAGCTATAGTACAGTGGGTAGGGCCTTTGCCTTGCACACGGCTGACCTGGATTTGATCTCCAGCATCCCCAATGGTCCCCTGAGTACTGCCAGGAATAATTCCTGAGTGCAGAGCCAGGAGGCCAGGAGAAACCCCTGAGCACCGCGGGGTGTGACCCAAAAAGCAAAGGGAAAAAAAAAAAAGAATTCACTCTTGAAAGTCCTGAGTTGATATTAAACCATTTTTTTTTTTTTGCTATGAGTCTCTATTTAGAATCATTTTGATCATTGGCTGGGTTTTAAAAAAATTATATGATAAAGAATTTTGAAACTCAGAGAAACAGTTGGTATACAAAATAACCACATCCAGAAGATAAATTGTTTGCTTCAAGTGGAAAAAACGTGTTGACTCCCGCTCTTGCTTAGTAGATAGAGGTATAGATGACATGCTTAATCTGCTCTGACCTATTACCTGCTCTCACCACTCGGTGACAAGCATCTTGGGAGCAAGATGACTTAAGTTCACAAGATCCTTCCTCATGGTCATGACAAGCAGGATGGCTGTCCTCCTCAACTGATGTTTTCTTTTTCTCCCACTACTACCGTATTTTATTCTAGCATTATCATTTCCTGTCTTTTGTGAAGGATTCTGTAAAGTGAAAATCATGCCGTGCAGATGGTCCCTAAAAATTTTGGCATATCTTTTCTTATTTCTCTACACTGATGTGGCTGTCTTTATTCACATAAAACCAAAACAATCATTTTCTTTTTATGATATGTAACTATGATACTAACTCACCAGTATGCTGACTGCATCACATGAAATATTTATTTCCATTTTGTGCCTATTCAGTCAACTGCTAATCATGGTCAGTCATTTTCCATCATAATTAGCTACTACTTTGATGTTTTCTTTGCCTTTATCTGGAGACAGTGACTTGGGAAATGGTTGTTACCCAAGCAGGGAGAAGAGAGTGTTTTCTGTGGCTCTTTAAATTGATGGAAGGTGAGTTGCTCTAATAAATTTTTTTAAAACACCAAAGATGTCTTTGGAAACCTTTTGACTTCTTTTCACTCTTTAATCTCCTGGCATTCTGCATCTATAAAGACTATAACTGGGCAGAAAGCTGTAATAAAATCCAGAAGTAGATAAAAGCACAAATAGCGAAACCAAGATATTTGTAAAGCTCTATAAACCTGTGAACCAGAAGTTGCTGTTTAATCTTCACATGCGTCGATGTCTCAAGGTTAACTGCTCCATAAAGCTCCCTATATACACTTGTCTTTGGCATCTCTTAACTTCCTTATCAAAGAAGAGCTCGCCCATAAGATTTCTTTTAGTCCTCTTTTTAGTTTTTTGATGCAAGATAGCTTTTATTGAACAAAGCTTACTATAAAGATGTGAGGTGAGAGAGAGTAAGAGAAGAGATATGTGATCAAGAGAGAATACAGGCTTGAACTGCAAGCCTGTAGAGTAAGAAACATAGAGAGGCAAGCAAGTAAGATACATGTTCAAGAGAGAACACGTTTGCCTCAGAGCAAACAAGCAAAGAAACAGAGTCAAAGAGTCAAGGGAGAACGTAGGCTTGAAGTAGCAGTCAAATCCTCTCCGTTGTGAACCTATTATGTTGAGAGAGTCCTGCATCTTGCATGGGGATATAAATGTGGAGATTTAGAGTGGATTCAGTCCGTTGTTGAGAAAGGGTGCAATGGAAGCATTTTTTAAAATTCTATGATTAGGAAAACAAACCATTCCACCAAAACTGGAGATAGTGGCTTCTATATTTGGGTCGAAGAGCCAGGGAGAAGACTGTTTTGAGGACAGAAGAATGCAACTCTTAATGAAACAGACTGGCATACAGCCTTGACCTTTATAGTCCTGGAAGACTGGAGATCATCAAAATGTAAGCAAGGGGGAAATGAGCATTTGTTGTCAGGCCGGGTGAAAGTTTTTAGGTTTTGATTCTTGAGTTTACCAACAAAGATGATTGCAAGATTGCTACCTGAGAGGACGGTTCTTACCCCTGAGTGTGAAGATACCAGCTCTGAGAAGGTTGCAAGGTCACATATGTGCAAAGCAAATACTGTATCCAAAGCACACAGCACTGCTGTCTCCTCAGAAGAGTGGGGATTTTCCTGTTGCTCTGCTGCAAAGGACTTTTAGGAGGGTCAACTCCTGCAGCCCCCAGCCCTTTGTCTGTCTTTCTCTTTGCTCCCAGGGGGGCAGGAGCTTGTCCCCTTTTGGTGAATGAATTTGAGTGAGAGCCAAAACACGGAGGCTTGTGACCTATCCCTGCAGCATTCTGGATGGTAGAAGCAATGTTTTTCCTTTGTGAGTTTTGCATGTTGGGACAAATTGATCACAGCTCTTAAATATGAGACCCATCCCTGACTTTTAAGTCTACACTGGTTTGTTGGCACGTTATTTTGGGAGCTGTATAAAAATATCCCTTTTAGCCCACCTCCCCCAGTAAATACATTCCTATTTGTTCCCTTGGTGTTTGAAATTACACATTAGACTGCATTTATTTGCCTACAGCTTCTTATCACGTACTTAAATAAGCCTGGAAGGGCAAAAGTGGTAGCCTTATCAACAGTCACACCTTGGTATGAATTGGCCTATAAATGTATTTGGAAGAGCAGCTTGGATTAAGAGAAAGAATGAAGATAGTGCAAACACTGCCCTCCTGTGCTTGTTCTGCACCTGTTGTGGTGGTGGTTTGCAGTGGTTGGGAGTGACAGGTTGGCAAGAGGTAACAGGAAGAAGTGCGTTGAAGCTCATAGAGGAGAGATGTGCACGCTGGAAAATAATGTCTACCTTGTGTGTGGTTTACCGGGAAACTCAGCTTCAGATTGAAAAGACTCTCTTCACCTGCATATTTCCCATCGACTAGGATTCATTGTCCTAATATACATTTGGGGCACCAGAATCCAAACATCTGATTCCCAGGTGGATTGTTCTAGCTCATATTCTGATGGAAACCGTTTAAAAAAGAACTTTCCCAGAAATTGCCCTTTTGAAGTTATATCTCTTAATATAGGGTTATAGACAAATCAAACACTATTTAATTTTTGTACTTTGAAGTTTGAAAACTTCTCCAACTACCCCTCCCCATTTTTAATGAGAATAGAGAACTGCAAAAGCAAAACTTGCGAGAATTTCACCTTTTCCCTGAAAAATCCTGTTTTTCCCCTGCAGGAGAATTAAGTATCTCTCTGGGACATGGTTGAGGTCAGACCAAGAGGGATCAATGAAAACATAAAAATAAAATTTTATTACTACCCTGCAGGAGGAAGTTATGTGATAAATAGTACATTGTAAATCATATTTCAGATGATATATTCTGTATATGTTTAAGTTTATACATGTTTATTCTTATATATAAAAATCTGTAGCACTGCACTGTAGCACTGTCATCCAGTTGTTCATCAATTTGCTTGAGCGGGCACCAGTAATGTCGCCATTGTTAGACTTGTTACTGTTTTTGGCATATTGAATACACCACGGGTAGCTTCCCAGGCTCTGCTGTACAGGTAGGATACTCTTGGTAGCTTGCTGGACTCTCTGAGAGAGACAGAGGAATCGAACCCAGGTCAGCTGTGTGCAAGGCAAATGCCCTACCCGCTATGCTATTGCTCAAGTTCATCTAAAAATCTATGTTTATAAATTTATGGATCCATCCAGTGGCTTTTTATCTTCCAAAATCACTGTCATTTGGAAGATCTTTTTTTCTTTCCCTTGAACTTAATGTTTCATGTGAAAATGCTTAAGGGCTAAAATTCAGTGGGATGAATTTTCATATTGTAGACATTCCAGAAAATGAGTATTTAGTTCTGAGTAGATATGTCGAAGAGCTGGAGCACATGCCTGGTGTGCACAGGGTTCTGGCACCATGTGGCCTTCTGTGCATTATTGGGTATAGCCTTGGCTCGGAGCCTACAAAAAAAATATAAAAGAAAACAAAAGCAAAGGATGGTTTATTCAGCATACACAAGCCAATCTTCCCTGCCACCCCCCAAAACCTTTTTATCTTTGTTAAACAGAAACACTAAACCATATCCAAGTCCAAGTTCCCTCTGTTTTTGACCAATTTCTTTGAGGATAGTAGTCAAATCTTTTTTTTTCCTTTTCTTCAACATTATTTTCTCTATGACCACCTTGCCTTGAGCACAAAATGCGGTTCTAAGCAAGTTAACATTTATTGAGCATTTGTCATGCACTAAGCATTGTGATTAGACTTTGACTGTGATTCTTGTCTGTTTCGCAGCTTGTTAACTAACATTATGCCATTCTCCAGGTAAGGCAACTGATAGTCACAGACAACCAATTATTAAAGACCCGTGCTCAGTAGACCTAGAACTCAAGGCCAAGTTTCACTTTGTTGTTTGTTGTTTGGGGTGGGGGTGGGGCCCCTCCTGACTATGCTCAGGGCTTAATCCTGACTCTATGCTCAGGGGAAATTTCTGGTGGGGTCTGGAGGACCAAACACAAATTTGCCAGGGATCAAACACAAGTTGGCCACATGCAAGACTAGCACCTTACCTGCTGTGCTGTTGATCTAGTCCCTCAGAGCCATTCCACACCAGTGAAACCTTTGATGCCAGGTATTGAGTTGTACTGTTAATAAACACACATTTCATTTTTTAGAACCAAAAATATTTACTGTGGAGAAAAACTTGGGATTTGACTCTTGTGATGAATTCGGACCAAATGTCCCCCTCTGTGCTATACTTACTATGTAAATTTCAAGTCAGTCAAGCTTACTGATTCTCACCTCCTTTATCGAAGGAGAATAACACATAACAACAACTTAATAGAATGATAGATCATTCTCTGAGGCACACATCAAACCAAAAAACACTCCCTGATGAAATAGGGAGCTGGGGAGATAGGACAGCAAGTAGGGTGTTTGCCTTGCACATACCAACCTGGATTCTATCCCTGGCACCCCCTGTGGTTACTTGAGCCCCGCCAGGAGTGATCCCTGAATGCAGAGCCAGGAGAAAGCCCGGAGCAGTGCCAGGTGAGACCCTTTAAACAGACGAAAACCCCAACAATTAAGAAATGGAATGGGGTTCGGTTTGTTGCTTACCTTTAAATGAAATAGATGATCTTTTATTGGCAATGTAAAAAGCCATTGTCTCAAGCAATGAGGGGGGACAGTTGTTTTTCAGGTCTTGAGATAAGTTGTGCATATTGGCAAGGCTTGCTGTCTCTCTTGTTTTAGGTTGGTTCCTGAATTTTACCAATGACCTTTTCTTCAACATAAGAGTGAATAAGCCCTGTACTTTCCCAGATTAAAAATACACATAAACCTGGAAGCACTCACCACAAAATATCACTGTGTAAACATGATAAAATGCAGAAGTAGATCATTTACATTCAATGACTAACAAGGTATTTTGCAGGAATTGGCTGTCCTTGATCAGCTCAATTCTGTGCCTACAGCTTATGCATTCCCTTTATTGATGTCTATAAATAAACATTTTTTTTGTCTTAATGTGCCCTGCTTCAGCATTCAGTACACAGAGCACTATATTTTATAGCTGTGGGCTACAAATCAGTCTTCAGGGCACTTGTATGATTCCTTTCCCCTTGCATAGCTTGGTGTCTGCAATGAAGGTCTGTACCCTTGAGACTTTCAATTACATTAATAAGTTGTTGATTGTGGTCCAGTTATCCACAAATTAGCCCTCCCATTTTCCATGCCTTCTGACCATCTCTTGCCTATTTTTTTTTGTTAATTTTCAGTGCAGTTATTCTAGAGAAAGAAGTGAAACTAACATCTTGAAAAACATAGAATTGTGCAGATGGAAGGGATGGAGTTATATGGAGTTGGTTTCTGGTTGTTGCCTTGAATAATCATGAATTAAATATAAAATGCAAAGAATCTGAGATGAAACTTCTATTATAAAAGATAATTGGCAATAGTATGCATTATCACAAAATATATTTTGATCAGTAAAGATGGCATCGAATTGTTATGCAGAAGTTTAAGTGTCATTTATACATACCCTATATCTTCAGGCCTGGGAGATGACTTGACAGGGAAAGAACATATTCTTTGCATGCAGGAGCCCCAAGTTCTAAGGCTGATTACTCGTGACCTCCTGAGAACAGCTATGTGTGGACCCAAAAGTATAAAAAATGGAAATTAAAAACACAGTAAGATACCATATGTAACTAAGGATGTAACTCAGTGGTAGAACACTTGCATTGCATGCATGAGGCCCTGAAGGAGACAGATGGCAAGAGTGGAGTGTGAAGACCCCAGGTTTGATGCCCAGAACCACATGATTCCCTGAGCACTTTTACCAAAAATAAAAATAGGAAAAATCCTTTAACTCCTACACATAAGCACTTCTATGTTCCAGATATCTGTGTGTGTGCATGAAAAATAGTCTCACCTAAGCCTTACAAATCCTTATGAGACAAGCATTGCTATACCTGTCTTAGAGCTAAGCACCCAGAGAGTTCATAGAATCAAGCAGCTGTCCAGAAACATACCTTAAGAAGCAATGCTGGAGACGTGTGCCCACCTACCCGGGCTCTTAATTTAATATATAATATTTATATTATATAATATAATTTATATAATATTTATTGTATAATCACTGTCACTGTCATCCCATTGCTCATCAATTTGTTCGAGAGGGAACCCATAACATCTCTCATTGAGAGACTTATTGTTACTGTTTTTGGCATATCCAATATGCACGGGTAGCTTGCCAGGCTCTGCCATGCAGGCTCCATACTCTCGGTAGCTTGCTGGTCTCTCCGAGAGGGGCGGAGGAATCGAACACGGGTCGGCCACATGAAAGGTAAATGCCCAACCGCTGTGCTAAGATATATAATATTTATATTATACAAATATTTATAAATTTTTATAAAGCACAGCAATGCTTTATATAATCATGGCAGTCAAGTCTTAGCTCAGTTTCCAAAGTATGCAGTCCTCATATAATCATACTCAGTGGTGTTAACCAAGTTTTCCTAATTTTATTTTTCCTTACATCTGTAGTGTTGTCTATTATTATGAAAGTCTTTAAATAAAAGAATTCTCTTAAGAAACTCTTATGAAAATAACTGTCTTTTGCAAACCTGCAACACTCACCAAGAAAGCAGAAGATGCAAATCCTGCCTAAATGCAATTTTTTCAACACATGCTTATAGGGCATCAATTTTTGTCCCAACTTTGTTTCCATCGAGGAACAGAACAGTGTTTAAGGCTGATCTGCTATTTGAAAAAAGGGCTATAATATGTGGAAGAAATACAGGGAAGAACAAACAAGATACATTGTGAGAATGGCTCTGGCAGCCACTTTATGTCCAAGGCAGGTCCTAATACAAAGCTGACCTTTAATGAGAGCTTCCAGCAAGAGGTAATACCTTCAACAAATTGTAGAAACACAATACCAGCAGTCAGGTAAAAAAAGTCAAAAAGGGAAAAAAACCTGAATGGGTCTAGGAAAATAGGAACTTGGGGAGGCTTGGAGAAAACTAGAGTAATTCAGTATAGTTGGTAATCAAGTCTTAGATTTTCTACAAACTTAGGTTGACCTAGAGGATCTTTAACTCTTCTTAATCAGGTTGCACTCATACCTATGAAGTTACAATTCTCGGGGTGGGGCCCTGAGGGGGGCATGTAGACATTCAGTATGTTTAAAGCTCCTAAATCATTGTCACATGCAGCCCATCAGCAGTGATCTACAGTGCCAGCATCACCTGGAAATTCAGCTACTAGGTGTGATGGTGAAGTAACAGAGGAATTAAAAGAGGTTGTTGGTATCTGTGCAGCCACAGCAATGCGATATTTAACCTGATTTTTGAGGGGTGGGGGGTCCTTGTTCATGAATTTCTTCCTCATATATCAGCTAGGATCTGTGAGAACTGAATTGGTGGAATACACACGGAGACAGGACTAGAGAAAGGAAAAGAAGGAAGAGGAGTAAGTGATTCACTGTGAGTGGCTCTTTTCCTTTTATAGTTTATTCTTAACAATATAAATTCCATGGGACAATTTCTTATTACTTAAAATATCAGTACTTTCTAGCTTTTGGATATCTATGGTTTTATACACACTCACTCATATTTTGCCTTGAACTTACTCTAGTATCATGTCGTCTTGTTTGAAGTTTTATTTATTTTTTATCAAAATCTATTATGTTATTTTTACTTTGAAGAAAATGTGGAATAGCATTTATTGGTAAAATAAATTGATCACAGGAATGGTTCCTGGAGAGACTAAAGGAATTGTGTGGGATGCTGAGGACTGAACCTAGGTTGACCACAGGGAAGGCAAGTGCCTTTGCCCCATACTATCTTTCTCTAGCTTCTACGCTGATTTTTATTAAATATGTCAAGTTTTAAGCACTATGAAGACTTGCAGGTAATATTGCCCCAATGTAGTTTGAAGTACTTGCATATGTTTGAATTTCAGAGATCTAAGAACTAAAGAGGTAGGGTCTGGAGTTTCTTGTAAATGATGGTGTAAATTGTGAAGAGAAGCCAAGATGTCAGTTGGGGGGGAGGGATCCTAGAATTCAAGGGAAAACAGAAAAAAGAACTCTTTTAAAATTAAAAATACTAAGGAAGTTCAAGTTAAACTCAAGCCACACTACATGGTGTTACAGATATGAGTCAAAGTTTCACAAAAGGCACAAATGTTCACAGTACAGAAGGCTACAATACAAGTACATAAACATATTCGAGACTTGAGCACCCTTCGTCCAATTTGATAATATACATTGGAGTGCATATTCTTGTAGCAGAGGTGAAGAATGAATATCTAGAAATATTTAGTGGAATTTGCAGATGGGAGACAACCTTTTCAGGATGATCAGCTGTGAAGAGCTGTAACTCAAAAACTTTTTTGAGGTCATTTTTTGTAAAGGAGATCTGAGAAGCGTATCATCCTACATATGGCTGTGGGTTTTCAAGAGCCAGTTCATACAGTCCACAAAAAGAGGACTGACCGACTCTGTACTGAGAATTCTGTTCCAAACCTCTTCCAACTCTGTGTTAAGAAAACATCACATTGATAACTGGAAATGAGATCTCATGGGAGAATTTCAACCCCTAAACTGGAGAATTCTACAAATCAATGCTCTTTGGCCCCCCCAGTGCCATTTGTTAAACATTTACTATCACGCAGCTGCCTCTCTGTAATCATTTAGATGCCACAGGAGATATTTCTCGTGGTCTGGGCTGCTTGGCATCTGAACTCTCTGTGCTGTTTGGGGAGCTCCTAATTTCAAAAGTCCTGCCAAGGAACAGAGCCCATCTTCCATTTCCAAAGCTGAAATTAGCCATGTCCCTGGCAGCCAGAATTTGGACGCATGACACTCCCTTCTGGACTTGAATTCTAAAGAAGGTGACAAGCATGAAAGCAAACAGTGGAGGGTTCTTTTCTGCAGGAGAGGAAGCCTCAATGTGGTTTTTACAGGCTGTCGTGCAATGGGAAGTGCCCAGTAGAGTGGTGATATTCTCATTGTTTTATTTTGACTCTTGACTTCCAAAAAGTCCTTTGACTTGCTTCTGCTTGTCCTACCCTATGTCTCTGGTATTTTCCTGTCATTTCTGAGCTATTCCACTAGCCCTCCAATCTATGTCTTCCTTTGGACATGCACTGAATCTATAAATAAAATGGGTAATCATCCCCATATTTATGGAGATTTTATTCTCCACTAAACAACCCAAACACATTTTCTATTGCTTACAGCTCAACGTCTTTATTGATAGTGATGCTGATAGTGACACATTCCCTGCTAAATTCAAGGATAATTACCCCCCTCACACACATATTGTGTTAAACTTAATGTTCAAAGATAGACTCTGGCGTGCAGAATGTTTACTTTTTAATGACTCTTTGGGGCTGAAGAAATAGAACAGGGGATAAGGTACTTGCCTTGCATGTGTTCAACCCTAGTTCAATCCCCAGCACAAGTTTATAATCCCTTGAGCACTGCCAGGAATAATCCCTGAGCATAGAGCCTGAGCTCCTCTGGTATGGCCCAATCCCTCACAAAGAAGGGAGGGAGTGAGGAAAGAAGAAAGGGAGGAAGGAATGAAGAAAATAAGAGGGAGAAAGAGTGCCAATGGGATCAAAACTGATGAGAGGATAAGGGAGGACGATCTGGTTGATAGGAAGCTTGAAATGTCAAGTAGATCCAACAGTGCTACAGCTCTGATCCCAGTGGAATTATAAATGAGTCTTCAGCATCGTACCATGCTGGATCAAGATCCAACATTAGTGGATATGAACCATCCAGAAGAGATGTGACCTTGGGAATTCTACGGCTGAAGCAATCTCTGAAGGGGGGTGGGGGGGCTGGCTACCAGCTGAGGGTCTCCTGCTGGTTCCCCAGCAGCAGGGGAAGCATGTTTATTCCTTTTTGTTAATTTGTTTTGGGGGACATACCCAGCAGTGTTCAGAAGTTACTCCTGGTTCTGCACTCAGGGGTCATGCCTGGCTCACTCCGGGGACTATATGTGCTGCCAGGGATTAAAACATGGGTCAGTCACATGCAAGGAAAGGGCCTTAAGTGCTGAACTACTGCTCCAGCCCCAGCTGGTTTATTCTTAAAAGAGGTCTCCAAGAAACACATCAAAGTATCCTGTGTTGCACACTCCGAATTGCCAATATCAAAGACAAGTCAGATGGAAACTGAAATGAGGTAAGTAATATTGGGAGAATGCCAGGGAGATGGCCTGTGCTTTGAGATTCAGACTCATGCTTTGTGTGTCAGAGTCCTAGGTTCAGTCCCGTGGGCTCATGGTCCCTGAGCACTGCCAGGAGTGCCCCTGAACACTGACTTATTTGGAGTAGCCCCAAGTACTGCCCGGTGTGGAACCCTAAAATAAATAAGACAAAGTTGTCATCTGCAGGCAATGATACAATATGCATAGAAAACTCAGGAACTTCTAAAACTAATACAACTTCATGACGTTCCCTGAAAAACACGAACACATAAAATCAATAGCCTAAATAGTAATTAATGATGAAGTAAAATTTATTTTTAGCCTGGAAGACAGCAACTTCCTGGAGATCTCTATGGATCCCTTACCAAGCCAACTCCACCAGGGCATCTCAGATGGAGCAGGTGTGCCCTGTCCGCCCACTCCAGATGAAATCCGAGTGGCCACAGCTTCCAGAAGAACCCAGGTACATGAATACAGGGACTAAGACTCCAGGCCACACAGTGGCAGCGAAGATGGATCATCCCTTCCCATATCCCCACCTTCTTGGAGTCCTGGAAATCACACCCACAAATCTCCTCAGCTCATCCATGGCCTTTATCCAGAGATTCCAAAATGAATATCAAAATGGATTGCTTCCCTACAGAGATGTCTCTGGACCCCAGCCATTTACAATTTTGAATTCCGGAAGTGTGCAACTGCAAAAGCCTCTCATGATATTCATAATAAGAAATAGAAATTAAATTATCTAGCATCTGCCTCTGGCAGACAGGTTTGAATGGTGGTGGGAAAATTCAAAATAATGGTCGTGGAAGGTGTAATGGTGGTGGGATTGGTGTTGAAATATTGAATGTAATCAGTTAATGTGAACTACCTTATGAAAATAAAATTTAAAAAATTATTTTTAAGACATGTGGTTTTCTGTGTAATACAAGCTATAGGTAGATATCTCAAGAATAATTTTTAAATGTTAGAATGATATAAAAAGTTGTGATGTTTAAAGAGTATTAATGATATGAAGAAATACCTAGCTAATTACCGAGGAAGGAAAAACACAATAATTTAAGGATATAGTCTATAAATTCGATGTAGTTACAAGCAGAATTACAATACAATTTATTATTGGACATTATAAATTGATACTGAAATTTGCATATTTAAAAGAAAAAGTCTATAGAAAGACTATTTTAGTTCCAGAAAAAATAACAACTATACCCAAATAGTAGAGCTGAAAATTAAACTCCAGTATCTTTGTTCAAGAACCCATAAGTTTAAAAGACCAAAAAGATTATAGCAGAATAATCTTGAACAATATTCATGAAGAGAAAGACTAAAACATCAAGAGAACAGATTAGAGAGGTGAACAGGCAATTTATTGAACACAAATGGGAAATAAAAGAATGAACACGTATTCCACTTCAGTAGTAATTCAGAACAAAATAAAAAATTAGCATAATATGAAATATAGGATTATACCTGCGTTGCAACAAATAAAATCTGACAGTGCCATAGGGTAACAAATAAGCATGAAAAAATATATTAGCATGATGATAAGATAGAAAAATAAACACATAGGGGAATAAATATGCAGTAGATATTAAAATGTCTATAGTGTGTGTTGTCTAGTCCAGATTTTCTGTTTCATACCCCAGTAGTATTCAACTAGAAGCTGCTCAATAGAATTATCTGCATGGTTTTTAAGAAATATTCTTGGAGCTTCTGTTTTCAGCTAGGTCTAGGATAGGACACTGGGGGTTGGCCCCTAGAAGTGCCATCCAACAAGGGAACATCGAAAAAATGTGACATGTAACTATGTAGAATTTACAATGTGTGCACATACCTGTTTGAGAGAAAAAGAAAGCCAGAGCCGATTTCCTTGTGAATGGACCAGTGATAGGCATGGAGGTGGAAGTAGATGGAAGGGAAGGGAAGGATTGACTGTTGGAGCAGCCATTTGTTGATGGAGGATCCCAGAGTTACTTTGGAGGATGGAACCAAAGCAGGGCTGAGAGACTTATCTTCACCAGGAGTGTCTCTTGCACTTGACAAAAGCAAAAGAGTCAAGAATGGAGATCTACTTTTATTGCTTCCTTTTCAACTTGCCATTGAAGGTGCCCTTCAATGGTATAGGTGCAGGAAAGTGAGGGAAATCATTTTCTGAAGGGTGGACAAGACGAATCAGGTGGTGAACAATGGCAGTTCTACATCTCAAAATTTGTGTGAATTCACTTTATACTGTTACCTTCGACTTGCTGGTTAATCCAATATAAAGCAACTTTGTCTTATTGCAAACTGGCTTCTGCTTTTTAATGTTTCACACACCCAGAGCTCAATTTGGTGT
Organism: Sorex araneus; assembly: GCF_027595985.1. NCBI lineage: Eukaryota > Metazoa > Chordata > Mammalia > Eulipotyphla > Soricidae > Sorex > Sorex araneus. The sequence continues at coordinate 268,705,675 of NC_073302.1, read as the reverse complement.
CTTTTATTTCCATGTTTGTTCTGAATTACTGGCATTTTGTAAACTATCAAAGGGCACACTCATTTTCCGAGGTATCATTTCGGTATGTGGCTCCTAATATTAGACACAAATGCATCTTTGAATAACACAGCTCAGCTCAGCTTCCTAATTCCTCATACATGATTTCACAGCTATTTGTGAACAGGAATTAACGTATGGCTGGAACTCTATGGATATACTGACCTTGACAGGCATTTAAAAGTGGAACCAAAGCAATTGAGCATAAGTCAAAGTGGGACTCAAGCAGATAATGGCTTCCGAACTCAAAACTGAGGCCACTCACCCTCTCCCAAGGGCAGAAGCGAAAATTTCCCTTCTCTGAATAAGCCAGCCAGCAGCGTATGGATAGAATATATTAAACGAAAGATCCAATACTCTGACTGCATCTTTGAAGGCCCCCAAAAGGAGCAAATTGAGCTAATTTTGGCATGAGCTACTTTGCAAGAAAGTAACTCCGAGAAAAGGGGAATCTAAAAATGTCCTTTCACTGGAGATTTAGTATCAATTGCATACACAGCCATTGAAGTTGCTTTTTGACTCTACACCTGCAGCATTGTGTGAGATAATTATCTTATTCTTTGCTCATTAGAACAAACAGACCTCACAGGGAGTAATGTGAATTCTTATTTTTTAAATGGATTTATGGGCTCAAAAATATTGAATACCAAAATTTCTGTGGGTTACTGAAAAGGCACAGAGGGATTCTAGAACAGGCGAGTTGTCAGAGTCCAGGCACCTTGTAGCCAAGGAAATGGACTTAATTTCATCCAGGTGACTGGTGGTGCAGCACAGTCTTTTCTTAATTACGGTCTCTTGACCTCTCCTTGTGGAGTCTCTTTCATGATCTGCATTGCTTGCAACTAACTAGTCTTATTTTCCCACAGAACATCCCACGGTTGAATTAGGATAGAAAATTTATTTTCTTAAAGTTCCTTCCACTTGAAAAGGATCCAAAACAAGAAGCAACTATCTCGTGCAACAGTTTTGCTAAGATTATCCCCACACAAATGAAAAATGGGTGGAATGCAGATCTTAAATTCGATGAAAATCTATGCAACCACACTCGCAACAAATATTAAAATAATGAAATGCTTCCCACTAGCAGTGCAGAAGAGTGCTAATATAGCCCCCAATTTTCTAGACGATTAAAACCCCTAATCAGATCATTTTATTATCTTATTTTTTTTTATTGGGCTGGAGTGATAGAACATCGGTAGGGCGTTCGCCTTTCACGCAGCCGACTCGTGTTCGATTCTTCTGCCCCTCTCAGAGAGCTTGGCAAGCTACTGAGAATATCGCGCCAACACGGCAGAGCCTGGCAAGCTACCCATGGCATATGCCAAAAACAGTAACAATAAGACATTACTGGTGCCCGCTCGAACAAATCGATGAGCAATGGGATGACAGTGTGATAGCTTATGTGTAAAAGAAGTCACTGAATGACATAACCACCAAAGTGTCCATGTTCCTCAGTCATGGTCCTCATGTCCCCTTGGATACAATCCTCTTATCTAGACTAGGCCTGACTTCACTAGGTAAGTCTGAGAAGAAGTTTGATTCTCCAATTGATCATGAACCAAATTGTCATAATGTGGAGTCCACGTGACAGAAAGTGTGTGGGGGTATATGGGAGGGAGATCTAGTTGCTGAATGCCACAGTACTAGAACCACAGTCAATGAATCAAATTCTTCCAATAACCAGTGAGCTTGGAAGAGGATCCTAAACTTTAAGGTGCCAATCTGGGTACAGCCTTGATTTCAGTCTGAGAATACTCTCAGCAAAGGACCACACCAAACCATTTTGAAAATTTTGATTCACCAGCATAGTGTTTTTTTAAAAGTATTTTAAACTCTTAAATTTTTAGGCTTTTGATAGGTGACACTAGAAAAATTGAATATCCTAAGGGAGTACCTATTTTCTCAACTTGAAGATAGAATATTCACTTTTTACATGGTCATCTAGTTCCTAGAGTACAGAGATCCAACAGCATGAAGCATGACTACTCCTTTCCTCTAAAGAGTCTAACTTACCTTTTGTCACCCACATAATATGTCAAATGCCTGAGTGCAAGGAATGATAAAGACATTCATCAAAAGATAAAATTTTAAGGCTTTCCTCTTCATTCATGCATGTGATAGATGAAGATCACTAAAAGATACTCTCCCATGACTTATATTGGCCCTGATTCTCACCTGCATCTCCTTCTCTCCATGCTTCACAAAGAAAGTGATTGAAACAGAATACTAGTGATGCTCTTGAATCCATTTATTTTTAAAAAATTTGTTTCTAATATTTGAAACTTCAGCCATGAATATATTTGTGACAGACCTCATAGCTGTAGTTTCTTCATCAGCCCTCTAAGTAGCTTCTCTTCATTCTCCAGCTTCTTCATCCTGTCTTTTCTTTCAAAAGGACTTTTCTAAAATTTTACCAAGACCTACTTGAAATAAATTTGGGCAGAAAGTTCCTTAAGGCTTCTCTTATTTGTCAGTAAAACATACACAACTATTTTTTTAGTAAATGTAACCTTCCATGACTAGGTAATATAAAGTGCCTTTTTTCCAATGAGGGGGAAAATTTTGTTTGTTTTATAGTTTTTACAAAAACCTTTATAAGTAGGTTTAGAGATAGCAGGAGGTAAAGTGCTTGTCTTGCAAGTAGCTGTCCCCAGTTTGATTCCTGGCACCATATATAGTCCCCTGAGCATCACTAGTTTGGGCCTCAAAACAAAACATTTGAATAAACGCAGCATGTATATACTCTTTTCCCCATATTCTTACAGCATAGCAAAAGAGACAAAGAATAGTTAATAAAAATATAATAGAAGAGTGCTTTTGATGCCCAAAGAGAGCATGAGGGTATTATGTCCTGAAATGGAAGACAAAAGGAATGTGAAAGAACGAAGTAGTGACGTTGTTAAGAGGTAGGATTGCATACAGGTATTAGGTGATTGAACTCAGTTAAAGGTTTGGCCTTTGATCATGTTGTGTTAGCTATTTAATAATATTTTTAAGATAAAAGAAAAAACAACATTTTTATAAAACAATGTTGTTTCAGGAGCACATGAAGGTAATATTTAGTAATGTTTCCATTCATCACATCCAAAGCAAGAGTTTTCTCATTCTACTCATTTTTGTGGTCCATTTCTGTTTTTGTGAAGCCAAAGGAGAAGATAAGGAAAGGAGTTTGGAGTTAAGAATCAAACTTGTTTCATTGTAGAATTTTGCGAAATTACCTTTCTCAATGATAATTACTATATACATGGTGAAATGCTTTTAAAATCCACTTTGTTGGGTATAATTGACCTGCAGATACTGTACTTTCAACAGTTGCAGTTTGATGACTTTGAATGAGTATATTCTTGTGGAAATATCTCAACAAAGGTTTCCTCCCTCCTTCCTTATTTCAGAATGAAAAAAAGTAAAACAAGTAACTCATTTAAGATCTGCCCTCTTAGCAAATTCTTGAGTCTAGAATACAATATTGTTGACTACTCTGTGCTGTAAAATAAATGTCTGGAATGTACTCATCTTGTATAATTGTAACTTTAACCTCCACCCCACCCCACCATCCTAGCCCCCACCCACTGCTCTATTTCAACCACTTGTAATAGCTATTCTTCATCCTGTGTCTATTAGTTTAACTATTTTAGATCCTTACGTGATTGGGGTCATGTAGTATCTGCCCTATGTCTTTTTAATTTATCTTAATGTCATGTATATTGTTTCAAATGATGAATTTTTAAATTGTATATTAATACTAAATTTTCTTTGTTCATTCATCCTTTGATAGACATATACTTCTGTATATCCTGACAACTTTGTTGAAGGTCAGTTTTTGTTGAAAGTCACATTTAGTATTTTTTTTCTGGATGCTCTGTTCTGTGCCAATACTCAGTAGGTGTATTTGTTTGTAGTTGTGTTTCCCCAGTGAACAATCAAGTAGTTTATCAAGTTGTGAGTTTGGAATTAGGAGAACCCTGAAGACAGTTTTTTCTTGTTTTATTTGTTGTTGTTGTTTTTAAAACTAATCAAAATCATAATATTTTGATTAGTATCACTTTGAACTATATTTGTAATCAGGAAATGTGATATCTTCAGTTTTATTGTTCTCTAGCTCTTAAGAATATTTTGATACCTTAAGGATTTTGAGTTTTTTCAATTTCTAAAATTTAAAATCCATTGTATTTTATAGCAGTCACATGGAATTTATGAATGGCTTTGAAAAGTACAGACATTTTAGTAATACCAACTATTCCAAATAAGAACACAGGATATATTTTTTCATTTGTTCTATCAGTGACTTACAGTTTTCACCTCTTTAGTTCACCTATATATTTTGCACCCAATGAAAATCTTTTATCTTCTTGGATAAATGTATTACTAAGTATTGTCCAAAGATGTCTGAGCAGTAAAGAAGCTGGTTATAATTGCTGCTGGTTTTCTTGTGGAAGCTGAGTTGCAAATGGAAGGAATGAATATAGTTGAGTAATAACAGAGCTCAGAACTGCAACCAAAAAAATCAATCTAAAGGTGATATTGTCTTGACAGGCTTAGCAGGGCTGTAGGTCGTCAGAGACATTCAAGACATACAGGAGCTTGCCTACTCTCATGCCTCCTCCCATCTTCTAGCACATTAGATGATGCTAAGGAATTGAGGAACAGTCTTTTGTGGGTTAGAAGACATGAAACCAGGCCAGAAAGAACATAGGTTTTGTGCATATGAAAAAAATCAGTGGAGGAAACATGCCCAGAATCATTCACCAGTTGTGTTTCCCCAGTGAACAATCAAGTTGTTTATCAAGTTGTGTGTTTGGAACTAGAAGAAGCTTGAAGACAGTTTTTTTGTTGTTGTTGTCATTGTTCTTTTTGTTGTTATTGTTATGTTGTTGTTTTAAGGAAAGGATGATGACTACACAAGCTTTAATTCACAGTACAGATAATCCTGTGGTTATGCTCTGGGTCTGAGTGGGTTTCACAGGAGAGCTGGAGACCCCATTCCATCCAGTTATTTTGAGAAAAGACATGACCTTCATCACAGGGGGAGGCTGAGCTGGGGGTCACCATGGCAGTGCTGTTGGATGACACTGTGCAATGTGGGATGCTACTGAGGACCAAACTTGAAGCATCGTGCTAGCAAGACAAAGTACTCTACCACTGAGCCTATCCCCCAAGGCCCAAGAAAAGGAAAGTTGCAAAGGAGAGATTGTAAGGTGGAAATTGTCATCAAAAGGCACCTGTCTGGTATTATGGCTCTGTGCTTTGTACTATAATCACTGTCACTGTCATCCCTTTGCTCATCGATTTGCTCGAGCGGGCACTAGTAATGTCTCCATCGTGAGACTTGTTATTAGTGTTTTTGGCACATCGAATACACCACGAGTAGCTTGCCAGGCTCTGCCATGCGGATGAGATACTCTCGGTAGCTTGCCAGGCTCTCCGAGAGGGGCACAGAAATCGAACCTGGGTTAGCCACGTGCAAGGCAAACGCCCTACCTAATACTGAACAAATTTTCAAAGTGTGGTTTTGTGTGTGCCCTTAGATAAGAGGACCTTAGTGGAACAAAGTTGGGGGAGACAGGAACTGTGGTGGGTATAGAAAATGTGAGAGGGTGGGGGGGCTTAGTAGCCTCTGGTACAATTGGGAGTGCCTTCTGGTTAAAGGCATCACACCTGTTCTGATTGAACCAGAGTCTGCCACATGGAAGTCAGTGCTTTAACCTCCGTACTCTCTCTATAGCCAAGGAGGCGCTGTTAGTTTGCATAAGGTATTTGTGGAGAAGCACTGAGTGATTTTGTTTTTAAGGGAGTGGGTAAGTAGTTCAGGAACCTCTGGCCTACAATTAAATCATGGCAATACTTTCAGAGTGAACACTTAGGAACTGAGACTGACCAGTGAAGAGAGAAAAAAACATCTTGTGGCATCCAGGTGGCTGTCCGGGCTGTGACTGGTTCTGTGGACATTACTCAGGAAAGATGTTGCCTGGAGGCATGGATGGTAGGGAGAAAGGTGGGTAATTCAGTACTATTTTTACCCTAATTGCTCTTGTGCATTAAAAAAAAAGCTTTTTTTAAAATTTCTTGAATCAGATACTTTGATGGAAGTCAATAATTTCACAATAAACAACGGAAAATAATCTTTTCTCCTAAATGCCACATTTCATTGCTTCCCTACAGAATCAGAGGCTGATTGAAATATTAATTCTATATGTATTGTTTGGCATCTTCCTTTTTCCAGTGCAAACAGGCAGACAGCCCTCTTTTGCTTGCTTCTTGCTCTGCAGGCCATAAACCAGGTGTCTGTGGAGATGAGGCACAGTGATATACTCCCTCTTTTCACTGCAACTTTCCCCACCATTCCTTTCTTTTCCACATGTTATTCTTTCTCTCTCCATCCTCTTTTATTTTTCTTTTTGATATGAGATCCTTCCATTTTCTCTTCCACTTGCATTGTTTTAGTCTGTCATTTTGCTAGGCTCACCTACTTCTAATTAATTTTTTATCTCACGAGTCATTTTTATGCAAAGGCACATCCATGTGTGCTTGACCATTACTGCAAAATGACATCGCCAGTCAGAGAGACAAGGGAGAGGCATCCACAAGAGTCCCTTCCTGTCCCCTTCAGACATGCCCACATTGGCATGTTCCTTGGCACTCAAGGTCAGGAGCTGAGCACTGAGCCTATGTTTGTAACTCTGACTAGAAAGGTGGCACACCCAGTGAAAGAATCCAACTTCCTCTCTCCTACTACTTCAAACTCTCCCTATGGAAAAGCTGAGCTTGCCTGACAGAGACATTTTCTTAAGCCATGGTAAATAATCATCATACTTTCATATTACTTGTCACTTGTCATCACTTGTCATCCCGTTGATCTTTGATTTGTTCCAGCGGGAGCCAGTAACGTCTCCATTTGTCCCTGTCATGTGCGAGTGTAGCCATATGATATCTGCTCGATCCAGGAACAGGACGAACCTCAAACCATTCATTCAGGGTTTTGACAAAGAAGTCTTACCATATCATTGGTGGGCAGCCATGTGGTCTTTTGACGTCCCGTGGAATCTGGTCAGTAACAGCTCTAGTCCAGCAACCATCTCTGAATCGCATTATGTATCCGGCCCATCTGATTTTTGACACCTTGGCAAATGAGACAGCATCCCTGATTCTTGACCATCGAGGGAGGCTGGAACTCCGGATTCCTTCTCTCACTTGAGTGAAACGTGATACTCCTAGCATAGCTCTTTTGATTCTTCTTTGGGATACCCGAATAGCATTCTCATCTTGTTTGTGTAGGGCCCAGGTCTCTGAGGCGTATGTTAGTGCAGTACTTTCATACCCTATCATACTTTCTTATGTCCTATCATACTTTCTTACATAAGCACATTTTTTAAGAAGTCACATGTCACATGACAGGCCTGCATTCCTGAAGACATTTGCATTCCTGAAGACATTTGCTAGATTTTGGGGTCACACTTTGGGTGCTTGGGGATTACTTCTGGCTCTGTGTACAGGGTTTTCACTCTAAGCCAAGCTCAGGGTATCATAGGAGGTGTTGAGGTTTGAACCTGGGTCAACAGGCATGCAAGACAAGTGCCCAAACCCCATGTGCTCTCTCATTATGAAATGATTTGTAACCCACATCACTTTGTCCTTTTCTATACCTTCTTCTGCACCTCATGTCTGGAAGGTGCTCTCTGCTGCATGAGGAATATGGACTTTTCTCTTTGCCATTAAAAGAGTAGCTACAGGTCTGGGTGAGCAGGCTGTCTGTCAGAAGGAATTTGCCCCTGGTGTCAGCCAGAGGCTGCTCCTCTCCCAGATCCCTACTCCCAAGTGATTTGTTTTCTGTTGTCTGTTTACCTCTACCTGGTTGAACACTATGATCCATTCTCTTCCATCCCGCCATTTGGATCAGCTAACAGTGCTTCAACATACTCAGGTTTCGTAGCCTCTGAGAAGCCTGGCCTCGTAAGGTTAACATCCATCTCCCTGCAAGTTTGGGACAGATGCTTCTGCTTCTGTTCACAGAATGCTGTGAATGTGTGTGTCTGTTTACATACGTGCCCTCCATAGTAGCCCAATATTGCATTGTCATTGCCTTTGGTCTAATTGCTTCAAATTAAATTGTGACTCTTACTGAGGGCACCTCTGTCTCCTTGGTACCAATCTCACCGTTGAGCTAGAATCATGGTTTAATAAAAGTTCATAAATTAAATGTGTGTATTTCTTCTTTATTGTCTTGG